>NC_080675.1:33419014-34054063 GCF_030445035.2 Dasypus novemcinctus
AAGAGTGGGAAGTACACACCCAGGTCCTGTGCATTCTTTGGTATATGCTCAGGTTACAAGGAATCTGCATATCTCTGGGTAGAATACCGGCAAATGATGTCATTCAACAAAATTAAGACCAGACGGAGAATGTAGCCAAATTCTGCAGGGGGTAGCACCGAATCCTGGCATTAGTATGAAATGACCCCGACTGTGCTGGAGCGCATAAAGAAGTGTAACTGTGAAGGCAACACCGATTCTGGGATGTGACTGAGAGGATAGTAGCATTTCTGAGCTGTGATGCAGAGTGTGGGGGGGAGTTTGGGGGGGTGGAGGGGTGTGTAACACCAAACACTGGGTTATAACTGTAGCCGGGCACGAGGACTGTGATTCCGCACAGTGGACACATCTCATCTTATGGTGGAGCCATCTCATCTGTTGGGCTGTAATTGGTAGTTACAAGCTGCACGTTGAACACGTTTTCTCCTGAATTTCATCCTTGGCGACAGATCCAGACCTCAACCTCCAGGATCTGTCGAGAAATAAACAAGTGGGAAACAAACAATCAAAACAGTACAGCAACACAGTGGAGCAGGAACGGGAGAGGAAGCTCCGCCTTTGGAAGCCTCTAGCCAATCAGAAGCCTGTTGCTGGGGCCCGGTGTTTGGCCGCCTGACGTTCCCATGGAGACGGAGGAACGTTACACACCAAACACCGGGCGACGTTGACGTCTATGCATTATATCCATGGAGACGACAGAGTAAACGTCATCCCCCCGCCTCCCCGCCCTCTCTCAGCGCCAGCGGCGGAGGGAGCGACGCAGGCGTCGCCGTCGCGTGCTGCTGGCTGGGAGGCCCGCGGGCCGGGCCGGGTAGGGCCTGTTGCCGTGGCGGCAGCTTCGGTTGTTGTTGTTTGGAGCTGGAGTTAGAAAGTGCTGAGGTGGTAGTGGAGCCAGAACCGATTCTGGAACAGCCTCTCCCGCCCCCGGGCCAGAGAGGGTTCCCCAGCCCCTGGAAAGCCAGGACACCCCCTGGGCTGTCCCAGCACGCCTCAGCCTAGGTCCTGAGCCAAGATCTCCTGCTGCTGTCTGTGCCGCCAGACTGAGGGCCAAACCTAGACCACTCCCTCCATCCTTAGTTAGTTGGCCGTAATTGTCAGGATGACCTCCCAACCCGCTGTCTTCTCCAGACAGCAGCCCATAAAACCACCACTGACCAAACTGCCTTGCCCCTGAGACGCGAACAAAACCCGGCTTGGAAAAATTTCCAATGTCGGAGTAAATCCCAGAATCTAGGAGAAATCAGAAAAATGTTTGGATTTGTCTTTTATTCTTTAAAGGTAGAAGATCTTTAGACATTGACTCTAAATTTAGGGCTTTGTTGAACACTGAAAGGGAGGAGGTAGGGAGAGAAAAGTGGGAAATCCCTCTGAGGACTGTGATACTGGAAGATGGGAGGGCCTGAAAACCCTCAGTCAAAAGCAACTGTAGCGGTGATTTCTACATTGCCTACTTTGGTCTGGATTATAAAAGCCTGCGGAGTGTGAGAACTCCCTGTGTGCCAGCCTCATTTTTCTTTGCACAATTCAGGACACAGTTATAGGAAGTTTGCAGCAGCAAATTGTAAACAAAAGTGGAGCAATAAACAGACTTGAAGGGTTGAGGTGACCATCTGAAGGCAATCACGAACAGAATGTAATAGTTGGATGATAAAGAACAGCTGAGGGGCCCAGGACTTTGACTTTTCACCAGCTATTGTAATCTTCAAACCTGGATGAATTTAAAGGGTGTCCTTTGTTTTTTTGTTTTTAAAGATTTATTTATTTATTTGTATTTCCCCCTTCTGTTCCTCATTCCCCCCCCCCCCCCCCCTGCTGTTAAGGCTGTTCGTGTTCTCTTCTCATTTTCTCTCCTCTAGGATTCACTGGGATTCGATCCTGAGGACCTCTGATGTGGAGAGGGGTTCCCTGTCAATTGAGCCACCTCTGTTCCTGGTTTCTGCTGCGCTTTACCTTGACTCTCCCCTTGTCTCTCTTTTGTCGACATCATCATCTTGCTGCGTGACTTAACTTGCACGGGCACTGACTAACCACACGGGCACTTGCCCGGGCACTGGCTCACCGCGCGGGCATGCTTTCTCTTCTTTTTCACCGGGAGGCCCTAGGGATCTAACCCGGGTCCTCCCATATGATAGGCGGAAGCTCTATCACTAGAGCTGCATCCACTTCCCTGTTCTTTGTTTTAAGGGAAAGGAGAAGGGTATTATTTGTTGGAATTAAAAATAAGTCGGGAAGCAGACTTGGCTCAATGATTAGAGCATTCTCCTACCACATGGGAGGTCCACGGTTCAAACCCAGGGCCTCCTGACCTGTGTGGAGCTGGCCCATGTGCAGTGCTGATGCACGCAGGGAGTCCCATGCCACGCAGGGGTGTTCACCACCCAAGGGAGCCCCACACGCAGGGAGGGCGCCCCGTGGGGAGGGCCGCCCAGCGCGAAAGAAAGTGCAGCCTGCCCAGGAGTGGCGCCGCACACACGGAGACCTGACGCAGCAAGATGATGCAACAACAACAACAACAACAACAAAAGAGACACAGATTCCCAGTGCCACTGACAAGGATACAAGCGGGCACAGAAGAACACACAGCATTGATAATAAAAATAATCCAGAAACAGGGATGGCCAACTAGTGAGATTGTTACTCATCCTTCAGTAGCCAGAAAATTGTACTGAATAGTCTTAGAAATAATACTGAAGAATGCCTTTTGATAGAAATTTAAATGGGAGAAATAATCATTCATGAAATTTGAAACTCATGCTTGCTTTAAAGGATGTATAACATATACTCTCTTAATGATGAAAAAACCAGGTGAAAAATCTGAAGACACCAAGGATCATTGAAATCACAAGATTCACTACTCGTTGGAAGATCTAAGGAGATCCCAGCTATTTCCACACCTGAGTGATGAAGTCCTCATGGTGGAGCCCTCACAAGCTGTAGTATCCAACCCAGGCAACAAGTTTGCTTCCATAAAATCTGTAATAATTAGTCATTGAGAGAATATGTATATACTGTGTCCAAATAACACAAAGCACAAAAAAGGAGAGGATAAACTTAATAAAAATCATATAAATATGGAATGTAAAAAATAAACAAAATGAGCCTCCATAAAAAAAAAAAAAAAAAAAGAAGAACACACAGCAAAATGGTCACAGAGAACAGACAACTGGGGCAGGGCAGGGCAGGTGGGAGGCGGGGAGAGGAGAGAAATAAATAAAGAATAAATCTTTAAAAAAAAAAAGTCATTGGGGGAAGCGGACTTGGCCCAATGGATAGGGCGTCCGTCTACCACATGGGAAGTCCAAGGTCCAAACCCCGGGCCTCCTTGACCCCTGTGTAGCTGGCCTACGCGCAGTGCTGATGCGCACAAGGAGTGCCATGTCACGCAGGGGTGTCCCCCGCGTAGGGGAGCCCCACGCGCAAGGAGTGCGCCCCCATAAGGAGAGCCGCCCAGCGCAAAAGAAAGTGCAGCCTGCCCAGGAATGGCACTGCGCACACACGGAGCTGATGCAGCAAGATGACACAACAAAAAGAAACAGATTCCCGTGCCATTGACAAGAATAGAAGCGGACAGAGAAGAGCACACAGCGAAACGGACACAGAGGGCAGACAACCCAGTGGGGGGAGGGAGAGAAATAAAAAAAAATTAAGTCATTGGGTACTTACCTGGCAGGGCAGATACCGTCAAGGAAGATATCGTGATCGGGAAGGTGGTTTCCCCAGGCCGAGGCTTATCCATTGCACTCCGAATGTGCTGATCCCTGCAGTTTCCCCAAATGGGGGGAGACTTGACTGCATAACTTGTGGTAGTGGGGGACTGCGGTCGCACTCTCCCTTGGGGGTTAAAAAGTCATTGGAGTGAGCACACAAAAGGTGCTTCAGATGGTGGGAGCAGAAAGAAGGATTTCATTAAAATGAATAGCATCTGGGGTTGGTCTGGGATCCCTCTAGTCTGCCACCAACACATATCCAATCCCATTTTCCATCTCTGACAAATCAACCCCTCAGGGTTCCTTCCCTGTTACTCCACAGTAGCCCTCCCTGGGCTCCCATTCAGATATTTTACCACCTGCCCACAAAGCATATCCGTTCCCTTTCAACATTCCCTTGCTCCATCCTCTGACCTACCTATTACTCACTTCCCTGACACCATTTTCTAAACAGTTCTCCCTTAACTGCCTGCCCACTTTATTGACACTCTCCAAGTTTCTACCCAGATGACCAGCACTACCTCAGCTCTTGCTCTAGCCACACATCCCCACCATAATATTTTTGAAGACTGGTCCTGACTTAATAGAAGGTAGTAGGCATTTTGAAAATGTCCGTGTAGGAGGAAGGCATAGCATGCTGAACAAAGCTATCAGCACTTCAGAAGCAAAATTATCCCCGGATTATAGTTAAGATTCATGCCACAAGGCCAAGCACAATGCAGGTTTGCTTATTATAGGATTATGTGCAAAGTAGCAATGTATTAATTCTGACCTTTTCAGTGAAGCCATGATACTTTTGACTTGTTTCAGTCAACTGACGGTCAAGCTAGACCCCTTTTGAAAGTGCCTGTTGTCCCTCCTTCCCTCCTAGTACTCCTCCTGGAGCATATGGCAGGTGGAAAAGAGAGAAACCTCAAGTTCAGGTAGGCGACTTGTGGGTAGATTAGATTTAATCAGTTTTGGGCATGGGAATGAGGTGGTTTGTGTTTTGTTTCAGATGGGAAATTAAGCACTGACATGATTTACCCCCAGACAGAGGAATAACCATCTACAAAAGAAGTAGGTAGCAGCCCTTCTTCCCTACTTTAAGCTCAGAGTTAAATTGGAATAAGATGGTTTTATTTACTATACAATGTCAATATAAGTATATATACTTATAAATATAGTAAATATTACTATAAGATGTAATAAGGTGGTTTCTCTCTCTCTCTAGGTCAATCAATGACCCAGGAAGCCAGTGACAGGACATGGAGGAAGGAAAATATGAAGCCAAGATTTATCTACTATTTTTGATGTGCCAGGGTGCTCTCACATATGTACTCGTTTTGTCCTGCTAACATCCCTGCCAACAAGGTCTTCCTGTGCCCATTTTGACAGCTGAAGAAACTGAGGCTCAAGCAGTTAAGTAACTTGCCCAAGGATGCAGTACAGAGCCAGGCTTCCAATGCAGGCATGTTTTCAGATGTGGTGGAATGCCCAGAAAGCCTCCACTTGCCCAGCTTTCCTTTTGAGGGGAGACTCTAGCCCCTTTTTCTGGAATGCATTAAAAAGAAAAGGTGGTGGTGGTGGGGGGAGGTTAACGATCTTTAAGGGGGATGTTAGAATTTCAGGAAAAGGTGCTGACACCACAAAGAACATGGATCCACCCCTGCCTCCTGGGATTAACCTATATTTCCTCCTTGGCCCAAGATCCAAGCAAGTGAAGAGAGACACTTATCCCAGAGCGTAGGCAGCAGAAAGGTTTGGGCGAGTTCTGGGAGCCTCTGACCTGCCCGAGGCTAGGGAGGGCACCACCTGAGTTCACTAGCTCCCTAGAGAGCTCAGCCCAGGTTTAGTTGAAGTTGTCACTTAGAACCGGCCCTTCCCTCTTCCCTTCCTCCTCCCCCATGCCTGACCCTGCTAAGAAGCACGTCCAGCATGAGTTCCTCCAGCCCTCAGAGGTTTTGGGATTTTAATGTGTCTAAAGTTCCATCCTTGACAAGGAGCATTAGTCAAGTCGAGTGAGTGGGAAGGACATTTCCCAGTGATCCAGGGCTTGGAGGAAGGGGAGACCCTGCTTCCTCCCCGCCTTGGCAGGCAGCTCCTGGAGAGGTCCACGTGGGTGGCTATGAGTATGGACATGCCGGAGGGTTTCTTGCCGGGCAGGAATGCCCACAGGCCACACCTTCCGCAGCCCTCAGTGCACTTCATCATGTCTGGACCCGCGAAGGGGGTGACAGTGCCAGGGAGTGGGTTCTCCTGTGTCTGGCTCCCACAGCCGGTTTATTGTGATGCTTCTATTTGTGTTCCCCGTGTTCTGTTTAACTTGGCAGCCGGGAAGGGAAAGGGCAGCAGGTTCACTCCAGTTTGTACTGGGTGGTTCCTGCAGCCACACCCAGGCATTCAGGCCGGCTCCTCTCACTGGGGAAGCCTTTACCTGGGGGCTCTTGGTGTGCAAAGGCAAGGCGTGGGAAGTGTTTCCTTTTTACAGGCTAGCCAGGTGTGGCTGGCATTTCACCTCTTCCTGTTTTATTAACGTCATCCACATTCAGGTCAAAGGGCATGCTTACCAGACTCCTGTCGCCCTGGGATCGATCCGGGACCTGGGAACGGTTGGTCAAGTCTATCGGGCCGAATTACCCCAACTTCCTACGACCCATAGGCAATGTGACTCCTGCGCCTAGTGTCCCACAATGTTGAAATCTGGGTTCCCCTAAAAATATCCAAAGTAGGGATTCTTTTCATACAAGGTGGTAGCATTCGGCGAGTGGACTTTAACGTCAAATAGACAGCATCTAGAACCCTGGATTTGCCCTCTTTCTTATCAGAGCCTCTGTCCAGAACTAAAATCTCTACCATGCAGGAAATAACAAAAACTAACCTTTTTGCTCACTATATATGCCGGGCACTGTCCTAAGCATTTTTATAAAAACTCATTTAATCCTCCAAACAAATTCAGGAGATGAGTAGGTGAATACAGCATCATCCTCCTTTGCAGAGGAGACATGAAGGCCTAGAAATTAAGGAAATTGCCAACGGACACTCAGCTAGGGAGTGACAGTACCCGGATCTGACCACCGAGGGAGTCTGGCTCTGGACCTGTGTACTTACCCGCTCTGTGCTAGTGTCTTTCTTTGAGAGCCAGCTCGATGGCAGGAGTTTGAGATGCCATGGAGGGCAGACACAGACACAGTCCCCCAGACCTCCCAGTCCCCGCCCTGTCGTCACTGTGATTCACTTCCCAAGTTCCTAAATCAGCTTTGAAAAAGGCCTTTCACCTGGACCCTGCTTGGGGTCGTCTTCCTTGAAGGCCGGGACTTTCTAGGTGGAGGTGACAGCCATGGTCAGTAAAAGGAACCTTGAAGTGCACTAAATTGCAGGTTCCTCCCCTGCCCCAGGGTCTTGCACAATTAGGCTCTGCGCCGGTCACAAAGAGCCTTTGGGCCTCCCTTTGCTGCTTTGCAAGCTCACCGCCTGCTCGGCGGGCTGAGCCAGGCTGGGGTGCTGGGTGTAACCAAGCACGTCTGGCAGGCAAGGCCACCGAGCCCTCCCCGGAAGAAAGTGGCCCTGACCGAGACAGCCTGGTGATGAAACCATTTCCTCCCCAAAAGGCCAGAGTACATGGCTACAGGGCCTGGCATGGTCCCAGACTTTGCTCACCAGGCTGCTCCCGACCTGCATGCGATCATGTGTGCTGTGAGACTTGAGACAGAAGTACTTCTTAACTGGAGGCGAGGTGCAGATAATTACCATCACCCACATTTAGGGAGCCGTTAGCGTGCTTTAAGTGGCCTGTGTGGATTGTTTTATTTAATCTACAAAGTAATCCAAAGAGGTAGGCTTTTATTATTATCCCCATTTGACAGATGAAGAAATGGAGGCAGGAGGAGGTTAACTTCTCCAAGGATGCACAGCCCAAGTGGTAGGACTGTCTGACTTCCCGATTCTGTTTTTAACTATCCAATTCTGTCCTGAGTCAGTGGCCATGGGGATCAGTGAAGACGCTTGAGACATTTCCAGATTGGACTCAGGGGTTCAGTTGACGGGGGATCCTTGGGAACATCAGGCTCGTGCCTGGAGGCGGGTCATCTGATTGTGGTCCCTGGGCTCTCACTGGCCACTCTGGAGCTCTGAGAGCCAGAGATGGCTCCAGTAATCCCGTAGACTAACTAGATCCCCACTGAAAGTCTAAAACTGGTCTGGGACCTGGCTGTCCCCACAGGAACAGAACATGAGCCGGGCAGACACGTGGCACCTCAACTGCGACTGCCGGATCTTGGGCTGTGTGTCTGGATGTGCCCTGGCCCATCTGGGCTTGGGTTCTGTTCTGGGACTGAGACAGTGTCACACTGGGCCAAAAGCCAAAGCCCCCAATCCACTCTTCTGTTTCTGACTTCTTTGTGCCTCTTCTCCCTCTTCCTCCAGTAAAACACACATAGCTTGGTAGTATTTCACACCACCAGTCCTGGAGCCAGGCTCCCGGGTCCTAGCTCTGCCACTCATTTGTGACTCATCTTCCAAATTATTTAATCTTTCTGTGCCTCAGTTGCCTTATCTGCAAAATGGGGATAACAATAGTACCTTCCTTTTAGTGTTGTTGGGAAGACATGATTGTGTCTGTACATGGTGAATGCTCGATAAAGGTTACTTATTATTGTTGTGGTATTTTGTTTCTTTGCCTCCTTCTTTCTCTGGAGGCTGAGAGAAGTTTATTGAAAACTGACTATAGGATAAAACACTAACTTGGGATAAAGTGAAGTGGAACCTGCTAAGGTGGGACACCACTGATGGTGACAGGCAGGAACAGGATATTCAGACAAATCCAGGTAGCTGATGGAATTTAAGTCATTTAGTACCTACAGACTTTTTATTCTATTATTTATCAGCCGATACCTAAGGGAAATCTTTAAACCTCTCATGTATTAAAGGCTAGGGTCCCAGGCACATTGCTCCGCTCTGAGACACACAGCCAGCAGTAGGAGATGCACATTTGCAAGCAATTTGCAGATAAAGAACACTGATTCTAGAAGCTAGCTAAAGCGAAATGGGGGTATCCATTCTTCTCATTATAAGACCTGTATTACAAAAGATTGTACTCAGTTATTATTATTAGCTTTTAGGTTTTGTCAATAAAAACTTGTGTTTCATGTTTAAAAAAAAACAACAACTGACTGTAAGCTAGAGCCATCTGGGCTATTCTTTACACTCTGCCTACTGCCTATACTTCCCTCCTACCAGAGAGCCGCAGGAATAGGTACTCTCAGAACAGGGCAGAGGATTAGGCCAGGGGTCTCTAGGAAGTTCCTTAAAGCCAATTCTCCTAAGAATTTTAATGGTGCGACTTGGGAAGGCAGCCAAAACTATTAATTTGTAACACCTGCTGAGAAATCCGTGTCAACACCTCAGTATAGCTCTGCTCTGTGGAGCATAAAGGTTAGGTTGAAAGTCATGAAACCTAAAATAATTATTAGGCAACAGCGATACTGATGGATTACTGATGGCAAAACAACCTTTTAATATAATCCACCACCCCCACCCCGAGCTACATTCCCCTGGAGACTCTCACCGCCTTTTCTTAGATTGTCATCTCAGTCTGACTGCAAGTCATGTCTTATTAGAAGTCGAGTCTTAGCTTCTATTCGACTTCTAACCCAAGGGCAATATAAACCCATGTGCTTACTAAATATAATCATGATGATATGGGACTAGGATAGAAAATGAGGGACTGAATGGGTGAGTTAGTGCCGCAAAGGAGAGTCAAGGTGAAGGAGTACCTTATCTCAAATCTGAACAAAGAAGTTTATTTCCTGTGAAGTCTGATGAGAAAAAGAAAAAAAAAATGTGGTTTGACTCCATCACACAGAGTAAGTTACAGTGGGTTCTGCCCTGCCGTAGAACTTGAAAGCCTTGAGCGGCACATTTGTGGTTTGGTCGTGTTATCCGATTCTGAGGCTGATGCACACTGCATTTAGTTCATGGCTGTACAGTTTCCAGTCCTCCCTTGGGCTCTTACGTTATGGTTTCAGTGTGGCCACACATCTCTCTCCACTATTCAGGTGGAACAGCTCCAAGGCATCCCCACAAACAGACCATAATAATAACATTAGCAACCACTGAAAGCATGTCACGTGCGAGACACTGCTTTCTGTGCAGCATTTCATTTATTATGCCCATTTTACAGACTAGAAAACTGAAGCGAAACATAAGTGAAACTGTTTATCCAAGATCAATCAGGGAGGAAGGTGAAGAGCCTGGACACATGCCTGGCACCCTGTGACTGTAGAAAATGAATGCTTAAGCACCAAATTCCTCAACATCACCAGTCTTCCCTCTTCCCGCACCTTTGCTTAGGCCCACCTCCTGAGGTTGTCACCTCCACTCTAGTCAACCTTCAAGACTTCCCTCCCCTTGGGAAGTGGATTTGGCTCAACTGATAAAGCATCCACCTACCATATAGGAGGTCCAGGGTTCAAACCCAGGGCCTCCTGACCCACGCAGTGAACTGGCCCACACGTAATGCTGACACACGCAAGGAGTGCCCTGCCATGCAGGGGTGTCCCCTGCGTAGGGGAGCCCCATGCACAAGGAGTGCGCCCCGTAAGGAGAACCGCCCCGCGTGAAAAAAGCACAGCCTGCCCAGGAGAGGTGCTGCACACATGGAGAGCTGACTCAGCAAAAAGAGACACAGATTCCTGGTGCGGCTGACAAGAATGTGAGTAGACACAGAAGAACACACAGAGAATGGATACAGACAGCAGACAACGGAGTGTGGGGGAGAAAGGGGAGAGAAATAAATAAAAAATAAATATTTGAAAAAAAAAAAGACATCCCTCCCCTGTTTTGTTGTCTTAACCATTCTAGCCTAGAGCGCTCTCTCACCCCTCTGAATGTTTTCCTCTGGACCCTTGCCTTTGGCACTTAATTATGCATTATCTTTATTATTATTTAAATGTTTCATTGCACAGGCTCTGCCTTCCCCACCTGCATTGCCAGCTCCCAGACACGGATCAGCCCATCTCATACCTCTTTGCATTCCCTCCTGCTCCACAGCACTCAGCCTAAAACTGTGCCCACAGAAGACGCTTAGTATGTGTTTGAACAAATGGAAGAAAGCCCAAGATAAATATTTCACATGTGGCCTCCTTTATACAGAGGTCATTTTCAGCAAGTGACTTTCATTTTGAACTCAGCTGTCTTTACCTGGAAATCCTTTTGTAGTGCTTGACTCAGTAAATAAGTGACCAATAAATATTTGATGAATGAAAGAGAGGATGAAACCCCAGGTGCATCACGTACCAGTGAAAGGCAAATTATCTTAACTTCTCTGAGCCTCAGTTTCCTCAACTGTGAAATGTGGGTAGTTCTTGGAGCATTTGTGTGAGAATTACAGACATACGAGGCACCTCTCACAGGGCCTGGCACATGATAGTTTACTATAATTACCACCATCGCCATTATTATATTCCAAGCCCTTCATGGGAAATGGTTCCAGCAACTCAAAAGTAGAAGGCTTTGGCCACTAGCTGAATGAGTATGAGGTGGAAACTCGCTGCTCGAGATGATCAAAACAAACCTAAGGAACCCTATGGCCCGTGGTCTTCCGCATGTTGCTATTTACCAGGTTTCAGGGGTTATGTTTTGTTTTTGCTTGTGGCCAAGTTGGAACCCCCAATGGTGTCTTCCTATGGAACTCAGAGTACCGTTGCTGCGGGGGCCCACTTTTCCTTTCTTTATTAAGAAAAGGAAACAGGAAATTGAATGTAAAACCCTCCGACGGTTAGTGTCACACCAAAGTTGTGAATTTAACCACACCCCCGCCAGGAAATGAAAGTACGGTTCTCAGAGTGATGTTCCCCCTCCTTTAGTGGCCCACACAGTGTTTTTTTCAGATTTGGTTAGATACTTGCAGATGAAAGGGCCAAACTTGGGGTAAGGGGTTGTCACTAGGTACTTGCCCATTCAGGCATAGATTAGCATGCAGATTGAATATTGCACAAATGGAGAAGGGCGTTTCATCTGCTCTGTGACACTCTATGACCCTAGCAGATCTCCCAAACTAGGGCTCCACACGTGGATTCTGACCCACTGACGTAGGTTTGTTGTTGTTCTTTCAGCTTGCAGAATGTGTTTTTTTATTTGTTTGGGTTGCCGGTATTTAAAAAAGGAGAGAGATTTCAGACATTTATACCCCCTTGGGGGGAAAAAATGGTGACCCTGGGTCCCAGTTGCTCCCTTTAGGGGGGCACCTGTCTTTGGTTCAGTGCAGCAGCCCACTCTACTCATTTCCTTTACATGCCTGCCCCCATAGGCACCTGAGATTCCTGGTTCATGTTCTGTGTATCTGAAAGATAGCCGCGAGGCTTAGGCTTCAAGACAGGTTCCCGACACCTCAAGTCTGACGTCCCGTATATTCAAGCCTTCACTTTGACCTACTCCTCCCTGCCTGAGTCTTCTGATTCCAAAAGCGCCACCAGCCCTGGCTGCTCCAGATAGAGACAGTTGTTCATAATCTACCCTGGCTTGAGCATCAGGAAGTTGGTCAATCCTTTGCTGCACCTCCGGAAGCTGTGGCAGAACAAAGCGCTTGAGGAGACAGGGCGCCGTCTGGCCCTCCTGTGCACATTTTCCTTAGTCGACGTGGTAGAGACCTCTTTGGCCGCCCAGCATTCATTCATCCTTCTGGCAACTGGACTCCCGTTTTCCTCCTGGAATCAGCCCTCCCATGCTCAGTCCCTGTGCTTTGAGTGGAGTTGTCTCCGCCTCTCATTCCATAGATCAGCCTGTGACAAAGACCTGGCCATTCAGAGTACTGGTCAATTCCTGTACTCGGTGATTGGTGCAGAGGTGGACACATGGCCCCAGTCGGAGCCCGGGAAACACAATAGGACCTTTGCTGGGATTGCTGGGAGAAGGGCATGTGCTATTTTTCCACTGGGCTGGAACCTGGAGCATGTAGACCTAGCGCTTCTATCTGCTACCTTGTTAACACTAGGGGCCTGGGAGTAAAGCCAGCATAAAAGAAAGCACAGCCCAGAGTAGGCGACAGACCTGGTTCTAGAGTCCCTAGGTAAAGCCTTGCGGGATGCAGACTACCCCTGAATCTCTCTGCATCTCCTACTTAAAATCACCGATTCCCTGCGAAACCAGCACAGGGGGTGGGAGAAGGTGGAAGGTGTACACCTCTTATGCACCTCCCTGGTTGTCCATTGCATTTCAACAGGCACATTTAGAGAGCCCAAAGTCACCACGGTTAGATTTTTTTTAAGTTACAAAAGTAATATGTGATTATTAATTTTAAAATGCCAAAGGTCAAGAAATAAATAAAGCAAATAAAAAAAGTAATGCCCTTCCTTCCTCCTCCCTGCAAGCCACTCTCCAAATATTAACTATGGCTACTATGATAAAAATAATCACTAAAATTTGTAGAGGGCTTACTGTGTGCTAGGCACTGTTCTAAGCACTTTATATGTATTTTCTCATTTAGTTCTCTCCACAGCCAATGATTATTACTTGCATTTTACAGAAAAAGAATGTGAGGCACAGAAAGGCTAAAGTCATAAAGCTAATAAAATCCAAATAATCTGACTCCAGAGCCCAGATTCCTGGCCACCGACTGTCATCTTTGATATCACTCTATGTCACTTCCCTGATTTGGTCTTCAGGCTCTAAGCAGACCACTAGGAAAACACTTCTGGACATTGGTTATTTTCAGGCATGAGAGCCCATTCCACAAGTGGTTAAATTATCCCTAAGACCTCCAGCAAACAGTAACAACACCACATCTGAAGCAGGGAACAAATGGGCAGGGGTATGCATCAAAACTTTAGGATATTTTCCAGCCATTACATTGATCATTGGTTGAGAAATGTCCACAAATTGCATGCTCCTTGAGGGTAGGGACTATGCCTTAGTCCCAGTTTTATTTCTGGAGTCCATTACAATGTGCCTGGCATTCCTGGCATACAGTAAGTGCTCCACAAGCATTTACTGAGTGAATAGATACTTGGGACCTAAGGGGTTAACTTACTGGACACATTGGGACAGGGCGTCTAGAAATGAGATTCACTCTTAAGTCTTATGCGGAGTTATTGCTAAGCCCGCCAGGCGACAAGACTGACCTAGATTTGTAAGCATTTATTAATAGTGATATCATGCTGACGTCTTTACAGGATTTCCACATAGTTTCTCTCATTCCTATGCATTGAGGTAAAGCACACACCTTGCAGGCCATCAATGGGCAGGTTTACAAGGACACACAGGCTACCACAAAGGTGGCGCTTGTTTCCTTGGCTGCTCAAGCAAACCCCATGCTATGGGTCGGCTTAAACAATGGGAATTTAACAGCTCACAGTTTTGAGGCCAAGGTAAAGTTCAAATCAAGGCATCATCAAAGTGGTGCTTTCTCCCAGAAGACTGTGGTGTTCTGGGGCTGGCTGCCAGTGATCCTCGGTCCTAGACTCCTCTGTCATATGACCAGGCCCATGGTGGCCTCTCCAGGCTTCTCTGCTCTTTTCCAGGTTCCACTGAATTTCAGCTTCTTGGTTCCCATGACTTTTTCTCTGTCTCAATATTATTCTGTTTATAAAGGACTCCAGTAATAGGATTAAGACCCATCCTGATAGAAGTGGGCCATACCTTAACTGAAGTAATCTCATCAAAAACGCCTCCTCACACCCACAGGAATGGATCAAGTTTAAGAACATGCTTTTCTGGGATACATATGGCTGGAAATCACCACACTCCACCCTCTGAACCCCAAAAGAGACATATTTTTTCTGCATGCAAATTACATTCAATCCATCACAACATCCCCAAAAAAGCCTTAGGTCATTTCAGCAACAATGCTAAGAATAAAGTCTCACCATGATCGGTTAGGGGTGTGGTCTGTCCTGGGGCACAGTTCCACAGTCTGTGGATTTGTGAAACCTAGAGAACAAGTTATAGGATAGACATTTCCACTCCAACAGGGAAAAAATGGAAGGGAAACAGGGGTTATGGGTCCCAAATAATTCCAAAACCCAGTAGGCCAACTCCATTAGATTTCAAGGTCTGAGAGTCATCTATGGGATGGATGTTTGATCCTCCAGGCCTGATGGAGCAGCAGTCCCACCCCTTCCAAGCACATGCACAGAGGCCATGCTCTTCCCAGACACTGGGGTAAAGGCTCTAACCTCGGAATGGCAGCCAGGCTCTATACAAATGCCAGGACATAGACCCCACCCTCTCTGAGCACTGGGGTGGAAGCACTCTTCCTGAACAAGAGGGTGGAAGGCACTCACCCCCCTCCAAGTGCAAGCAAGGGCAGTGACCTGCCCTTTCCACATACATGGGTGGGCCCACTCTCTTTGCCCAAGGAGATATCTTTCATCCTGGTTCTGCCTTTGAAGTCATTCTTCCTTCAATTAGAACTTTCTCTGTTCTTTTCAATCCAGGCTGGCAGTAGATCTGCTCATCTAAGTTTCACAAAAAAATTTGTTAGCTTTGCATGTAGTTCACAGGTATCCAAACCATCAGACAGAAGGACTTTCCACAGATCCTTCCTGGATAACTGCACTTCCAATCCTGACGTCCCCTGAAATGGCTTACTGGTTCCATGTTCAGTTAAACCCTCACATGCTGCCCTATTCTTCAGGGACTCGCTTTCCAGAAGCTCAGGGAGGTCCTGCTAGAACCATGAACCATTTTTGTCTTGTCTCATAGCACATTATCTGGATAGACTCAGAATTTTCCAAAGAATCAATTTCTGGTTTCTTTGTGCTTAAGAATTCATTTCTCAGCTTATCCTTTTCCTCTCGCATTTCACTATAAGCTGAGAGGAGAAACCAGGCTGCACTTTCCACACTTAGCTTGGAACTCTGCTCAGCTAAACATCCAAGTTCATTGCTTTCAAGTTCTGGCTTCCATCCGGCATTAGAACCAATTTCGCCAAGTTCTCTGCCACTTTAAAACAACAATCACCTTGCCCTCCAGTTTCCAATAACACATTCAGGCATCATTGGAGGGACCTTTAGCATTCATGTTTCTACCAACAATCTCTTCAAAGCAATCAAGGCTTTTTCTATCAAGCACCTCACAATACTTCTAGCCTCTACCCATTAACAAATTCCAAAGCTGTTTCCACATTTTTTGTTATTTGTAACAGAAGCTCTATACTCTCCAGGTACCAAAATCTATTTTAGTTTCCTAGGCTGCTTTAGCAAACACCACACAAAGGGATGGCTTAAACAATAGGAATTTAGTGGCTGGTGGTTTTGAAGTCAGGAAAAGTCCACATCAAGGCAACATCAAGGTGATGCTTCCTCCCAGAAGACTGTGGGGTTCTGGGGCTGGCTTATCAGGAACCTGTCTCGTGGAGGTCTCTCCTGGCCTCTCAGGTCTCTTCCAGGTTCATTGAATTTCAGCTTCTAACTTCCCATGGCTTTCTCTTTATCTGTCTGAATTTCATTCTGCTTATGGTATGCCACACCTTAACCTCAGTAACCTCATCCAAAATTCCAACTTACAATGGGTTCACACCCACGGGAATGGATTAAATTTAAGAGCATGTTTTTCTTGGGTACATACAGCTCCATACTACCACAGGGGGTACAGAATAGTGGTGACAAACTTGAGATCTGGAGCAAATCCTGGCTCTGCCCATTTACTGACTGTGGTCTAGGGCATGTTCCTTAACCTCTCTGTGGCTTCATTTCTCAACTGTAAAATGAGAATACTAAGAGTATCTATCACAGAGAATTGTGAGGATCACCTTCGTTGCTGAACGTAGAACATTTAGAAGAGCAACGAGCATGTAGTTAACGTTCAATAAATATTATCTACTATCTTTACTATGGAGAGCTTTGTCCTGTGACTTTTAAAGAGAACCAAGTAAATCACAATATTAGATCCTCTACAATTTCGCCCTCATCATGTTCCATAAAGCCAAATGAGCTACTGGTTTTGAAATATCGTACATGTTGAGCACAGAATACATTGTTTTAACTTGTTCTCATTCCTGGAAGATGTTCCAATTCATTATTAGTTTCTTGGCAGTTAAAGTGCATGCCTTTCTGAGTGATGGTAATACTGCCTAATACACAGAATCCCTTTAATACCCACCCACTGGGTGTACCATGTCTTCTCCCCTCCCTGTCATCTGCTGCAAAAGCTCTCCCTTTCCCCTAAGTGACCCACGTCATCTCACTCAGAGGGAGCTACTTTAACCGCGGCAGCTGTTACAAAATTGTGATCATACTCCCAGTCATCCTCTTTTTCTCTGCTCCCCCCAGGCTCTCCTTCACGCAGGCTCTCTCTTGCTCCCTCTCTGTCACAGCAGGGCGAGTGTCTGTCAGGATTCAAGGGCTTAAAAAAGGCAGCATTTAAAATTCCGAAAGTTTCCCAGAAAATGCCAGTTATGTTCTCAACTCCGCCAAAGCTAGTTTATTACTGGATTAATACCATTATTATTATTATAGTATCACAAGGTAACTCTGAGAACAGGAGAAAAGGACTTAGGACAAAACACACACCAAGCTTTGTCTTTAGAAGATCAGCAGGCAGCTTCAAACACAGCATTAAATGAAAATATTTCAGGCAGCGATGCCTGGAGAGTGTAGGAAAGGTAGGGCCCACTTTAATAAAATCCAAGAAATGCAAATGCAAATGTTCAAGATGAATTAAGTGGTGATTAGCCATCTTATAACAAAGGATTTCCTAAATAAAGGCTTTGGAGATTTAATTAAATAACCTCTCTTGGTACATATGAAAACTGATTTACGGTAGGGGATCTCCTCTAGTCCTATCTCTTATTTCCTCAAAAATACCAAGTGTCAGCTACCACCAGAATTGCTGAGCTGACTTCCCTGAGCCAAGGTGGCACCATCCAATCTGGTCACTTAGGAGATACTGAGCATGCTGAGTCCTCTCCCGTGCCCGAGTCCCGAAGGCCGGCCACTTGGCAGTCCTCCCGGGGTGTGGTGTAGGCAGAGGGGCATCCAGCCCCATGAGGTTTCTTGAGGGAGCTCTGAGGGTCTGGTCATGGTGGTAGGATCCCAGCTTCTCGGCAGTTTCTTGGCGTGGCTGGGGGGTGGAGGACGGCCGGGGTGGAGGCCTGCCATCCTCTGGGAAGGATGTTGAGGCCCATATGCAAGTCCTGTACTGCCACAGATGCATCCTGGAGCGGAGTGCAGAGAAAGCAGACCCTACCAAAGACGGTGGGAAGCACGTTCGTCCAGGAAGGCTGATCTTCAGGCGGCACAGGCTTCATGCTCACGGCTCCCTGTGGGCAGAAGCAGGCCAGGTCTATTTTGCGCCCCTCCGTTTTAAGCTCTGGAGGCAGACAATGGCAGGCCTGCTGGTTTTGTCCATGGTCATCCTTCCCAGGCCCTGGCCTTTCCTCTTCCACTTCACTGGTGTTTCCCATAGACCCTATCCCTCGTGACACTTAAGGAAACGTTGATTCTGAAATGTAGCTTCTGCCCCAATGCAGCCACTCATTCAGGGGACACTAGTGAGGCAGGTTGAGCAGTGGACCAGGTGAGGAACTACAACAGTCCTCGCCCTGTGGAAGCCACAGGCCAGGCAGGGCAGCGGTTAAGCACTGCAGCAGAGGTGAGCAAAGATGCCGAAGGAGAGGCATCCAATCCAGGGGTAGAGGAGTAGACACAGCTTCCCGGAAGTGACGCTTGCTTGAGTTGAAGCCTGAAGATAGCACAGGAATTTTCCAAGGGGGAAAAGATAATAGGAAGGGCATGCCAGGCAGATGGAACTGCCCATGCTAACGCATAGAGGACAAGAGAGTTTATAGCACATTCAGGGAACTGCAAGTGGTTTGCTACAGCTTCAAGATGTCAGGGAGTGCAATGAGGGGCTGGGGGGCACTGCGGGGAGACTTGAGAGAGCAAAGCCAGAGAGATAAGCAGGCCCCAGATCACAGATGAGAAGGACTTGTGTGTCTGCTAAAGCAGTTGCGCTTTCTCCAGAGAGAGAAATGAAGAGCTACTGAGGTTTACTCAGTGGGATGACTGAATTATGTTTTAGAAAGATCACTCTGACAGCAGGGTGAGGGAGATTGGAGGGCAGCGAGGAGACCACCAAGGGGCCACAGTGGGCAGGCCTGGCCCCAGCGGGTGGGGGGAGGGGCCCGAGCGGCGAGATTCTGCTTTAAGTCAATTATTAATAAACTACGCATAGTGATTCATCCCTCCCTTCCCCTTTCCTAGCTTCATTTCCCTATCTGGCCCCTGCAAGCCCTGCCTTTGATTCTAGTCTATTTCCCTTTCCTTCTTCTGTTACTGGCTCCCTTCACAGCAAATCTCTAAGATGCCATTTCCCTCTAGTTCTATGTAATGGGCTGCCAGGTTCCCAGTTTTCTCAGTGGAAGGCTCCCAAGCTCTCCTCTTCAAAACCCCTTAGAAGTCCTTTGGCCAGTAGAAGAGAAGGGTCTTTGACGCCTTTCAAAGAGCCTCTAAGAGATAACGCTTCAGCCAGGTTACCAGTCATGGGGGCCCCACCTGCTGTGGAAGCTTCCAGTGACAGGGAACCCCGAAACAGCAGCACAAGCAGCTGCCTTAGACCTCACCTCTCATCAGACACTAAGAGCCAAGACGTGGACATACCAGATCTTCATTCCCCTGGGTAATACCTTATGGGCTCCATCATGTTGGCCAGAATATACCCCAGAGGATTATATGTGAGAAGCACACAGCTCACCAAGAATGGACCACTCCTCTCCAGCGATGGTTCAGGGGGGTGGGGGGCAGGCTAAATACCTATGCCATAAGCTCATTGAGCTATGCTAGGCTGGTTCTGTGTGAATAATTTATATTTTGAGAAACTTAGAATTTTCAAATTCATAGAACAATGGGCCCTACTATATTAGGATTCTGTGGTACGTTCACCTATCAAAATTCATATACCTAAAAATATTTATTCAGCATCCAATAGTGGGAGATACAAAGAGAAATTAAACATCAAACATGGTTAACTCTTGTAAGCGTAGCCCTTTATATAGCCATAATATCAGCCACATAAGGGTTTCTTGATCTACAAGAAAAAATTTCCAAGTGAGATTTGTCCCCGCTGACATTGGAAAGGCCATCTTCTGCCATCAACTCATCCCTAAATTCTGTCTATCACGGTTGTTCGTCTCACTGCTGCCCCTAATTCCAGGTGAAAAATCCCTGCCATTCGGAGACAAAGCCCATAATAATATAATTTAATTAATAATATAATATATAATATATAATTATAATATATAATATTATAATATATAATTTATGAAACCCTTGGGTTCCTTCCGAATGAAAGGAGTTACTGAAATAGAAGTTACTCTTATCGTCATGCCAACAGCAGACTCACAACATCATCTCACAAACACACTCCGCCCTGAAGCCGGGAGCACACTGCGTGTACACTCACATTCCTCCCCCAGAAAGATCTTTCCATTTCCTTCAAAAACAAACCTCCTCCACGTACAATCCCTACCCCCATCCCCCTCCAGTAGTACACGCAGGCCTCCTCCCTTGGCAGGCTGGCACGCATGCACACACACACGCCTCCAGCACCCTTCTCATTCTCCAAGAGGCCCTGGGGGTGTGTGTGTGAGAATGTCTGCACTGATGACATATTGTGACAGAACGTGCAAGAGAGTGCGGCATAGCCACAAAGCAATGCAGGTCACGGCAATAGGCTTTATATAACCCAGAGCCACGGAGAGACCCAAAATAGCAGCCTCCCTGCTGCTCAGTTAGTCTCCTCCATCAACCAGGGATAAAATTAGAGCAGGCACTGACGCGCACCTGCGTCTGCAGAGAGACTCCAGGGAGACAGTGAGAACAGGCCCGACACTCTGCCATCGCCACACCGACTGCCAGAATTTTCAGACCCAATCTGTCACCAGAGAGAGCTGAGGGTGTGTGAATGTGCGCGCACGTGTGTGTGTCCACGTGGAGCCCTGCTCTGAGGAGAACGTTGCAAGGGAAGGGCCAGGCAGCTGGTAATGAGGAACCTGGCTGTGAGGGGAGAAGGATGTTCCCGGGCTTTTCAGGAGGAAGTCAGTCCCACACTACCCCCCACTGCACCTCACAATTCCTCTTCGCTGCCCTCCACACGTCCTTTCTCTGAGTCTGTGTGAGGTCAGGGTTGGCTGTGATGCGCTCCCTTTTAAAACCCCATCCTGAAAACCAACCAAACAACAACCAACAAAAAATCCCTACTGTCTTCCCCCCCGCCTGGCCAGATTTAAGTCAGTCCAACCAAATATGCACAATCTGGAGAGTAAAAAGTGTTGCCAAGAAGGTAAGGAGAGACAAGGCTGTTTGCACGGCCTTTCCCTTGCCTGGAAAGCAGGACAAACCTCTGCTCACCGATGTGATGGACAGAAGTGCTGTCAAACTGGACAGGGTGATCTGTCCTTTTCCTAGCTGAGGAAAAGCAGGGCAAAAAAATTTTCTCCCCAAAAAATATATAGTTAAAGGTTTGTCATCTTGATCACTGGTTTTTCGTTTCCGGCTGCTAAAACAAAAGCCGTATAATGGGTTGGCTTAACAATGGGAATTTATCGGCTCAGAGTTTCAGCGGCTAAAAGGCTTGCTTCCTCCCAGAGCCCTGTGCTCTGACTGACAGGCAATCTTTGGGGTTCCTTGGCTTTTCTGCCACATGGCAATCCACGTGGTGGAGTCTCCTCTCTCTTCCGGGTTCTGCTGACTCCCAGCTTCTGGCTGCTCCCATGGCTTCCTCCCTCCATGCCCAATTTCCTTTGCTTATGAGAACTTGAGCCGCATTGGATTAAGGACCACCCTTAACTCAGTCTGGGTACACCTTAGTTAAGAACATCTTCAAAGGTCCTATTTATAAGTTGGTTCACACCCACAGGGCCAGGGGTGGGACCTAAACATGCCTTTTGTGGGGGACCTGATTCCGTCCCCAGCAAATGGGTACTAGATATAAATTCTAAGGGAGGAAGTGTGGCTAACCCCAGGACCCAGAGACCAGGGAAGTGACATGAACAGTACCCACTAGGCAGAACGAGACTGGGCTGTGGTTTTTGGTGAGGAAAGAGCCACCATCCTATACAATGACATCTGAAATTCTACTGTTACACATTAATATTGGGGGTTTCTGCCCTTGGAGTTCTTTTTTACGTAAATACTCCAGAGGGTGCGGAGCATATTAAATTATTATGTAGTAGCAATTTATCAGGTCCTTTTCCTTCCAAGGTAAACTGAATAAATCCTGGAGCTACCACGTGGTGTCCAGGATTTGCACAGTATTGTCTTAGGGAAAAAAAAAACAAAACAACCCACACAGAAGAAACAATCCAAACTCATTAAAAACTAATCTAAAAATTAATTCCCATTTTTATTTAAATATTGAGAAGAGAAGATTAAATCAGTAATCGTAGCCATATGTGTGAACCTCCTCTTTCCTCTTTCCAAACCTCACAGCTGGCTCAGAGACCCTAAACCTTCCAGACACTCAGGCAACGTGGATATTTCTTTCCCTCTCCCACCTTCTTCTCTCTTTGCTCTCCCTTGTGTAGTTTGACTAGCATCTCTGGCTGTTTTGCCTCCTTTCCACTTTGCCTACTGTTTGGCTTCTTTTTTTTTTTTTTAAAGATTTATTTTTATTTATTTAATTACCCTCCCCTCCCCAGGTTGTCTGTTTTCTGTGTCTTTTTTTTGCTGCGTCTTGTTTCTTTGTCCGCTTCTGTTGTCGTCAGCGGCACGGGAAGTGTGGGCGGCGCCATTCCTTGGCAGGCTGCTCCCTCCTTCGGGCTGGGCGGCTCTCCTTATGGGTGCACTCCTTGCGCGTGGGGCTCCCCTACGCGGGGGGACACCCCTGTGTAGCACGGCACTCCTTGCGCGCATCAGCACTGCGCTTGGGCCAGCTCCACACGGGTCAAGGAGGCCCGGGGCTTGAACCGCGGACCTCCCATGTGGTAGACGGACGCCCTAACCACTGGGCCAAAGTCCGTTTCCCCTGTTTGGCTTCTTCACATACAAAAAAGAAGCAACCCATCCAGAAGCTGACACAGTAAACATGAATCTGGCACAGTTAGAAACAGGCATATGGGTTGGGGAAGCATGTGGATACTCATCTTGTTAGACCAACAGAGCTGTGCTGCATGGATGAGTGAGGTCAGGGACCCCTGGAGAGAGATCTCCAAGGAAAGGACTTTTTCTAAAGGAGATGAGGGGTGGGGGGTTGGGGGGGGGTGGAGAATGGGAGTGGGGGGACATCAGAGTAAAATTTCTGTTGTTGGACGGTTGTTTTTTCCCCTAGCCTACACTTGAGTTGAAAGAACATTTTGTTCAAGATTTAGCATTCTATCTCTTCTGCAGCTCTCCCACCTATGCCCTCCTGGCCCCACTGGACAGCTCCATTACCACTAAACAAGCTTCTTCATGTCCCTGAACCTAATTTCACGGGCTTCTCTCTTTCATGATGTCCTTTCCACCCTTCCCTGCCCCCTCCCCACCACTCTCCTGCCCTTCTCTTCCCAGAGAATGAATTCATTTTTCAATACTCAGCTCAAAGGTGACCTACCCAGCATTTACCCCTTCCTCTTCCTCCCTACCACCTTGGTAGGCAGAATTCTAAGATAGTCCCCAAGATTCCTGCTCTCTGAGATATACAGCTTATATAATCCCCTCCTCTTGAGAGGAGGCAGGATCTGTAAATATGATGAGATAGCCCTTCCTTGATTATGGCAAAAGAGCAAATGTAATTAAGGTCCCTAATCAGTTGAATTTTAGCTAATTAAAAGGGAGATTATCCTGGGTAGATCTGACCTAATCATGTGAGCCCTCCAAAAGAGGGATATGGGGGCCCTCTCTGAGGTCAGAGAGATTCTCCTCTTGACCCTGAAGAAGTAAGCTGCCAGGTTACAGAGGAACAGTGGAGGGGGTTATGTGGCAAGGGCTCCAGAGTGGTTTCTAGTTGCTGAGATCAGTCCCTGTCCAACTAGCAGGACAACAGGAACTCCAATCATAGAGATGCAAGGAACTAAATTCTGCCAGCAGCCCATGTGAGCCTGATGGAGGACCCCGAGCTCCAGCCCAGCCGACATCTTCAACACCTTCAAGGCAACCTTGTGAGACCCTGAGCAGAGGACCTGGTTAAGTATGGACTCATGACCCAGGGAAACGATCAGATAATTAATGTTTATTGTCTGAAGTTTATACCACTCCCTCTGAATTAATCATCCTCTGGGATTCACAGCATATTTTACTTGGTAGGATTATAACCTTCCTCATGCCATATCATCAGTCTCCCCTGCACATCTGTGGCCCCATTTACCACTGCATTGCTGTGACCAAATACCAAGTTTCGGTCTTCTTTGGATCTGACACCAAGCATCTGGAAGATAGAGGGTAGGAATTAATAAATGTTTGTTGAATTAATGCTGCATAAAAACAAAACTTACTTTCTTTACTTCACTAGTTGGCTATTTTGAGCAGAGGTCTTCTTTTTTACCTCATGTGTGTGGCGTGCCGGCTTAGTTCTCCATGACATTTTGCATGGGTATAAATAGATTCAATTATTAATGTAATGCATTCTATAATAGCCCCTGAAACAAGATGTTATTTCAGATCTCCCTTCTACATTTAGGCTATAATGTTTCTCTCAAATGTTCTGAATATCAGAGACTCCATGACAGCATCTTTAAAATTACATGTAATAATGCTAATCCCTAATGGGCTGTGGGCAGCTGTCAGGTCAATGTTTGCATATCCAGGCTCAACTCTTGGCAAATATTGTCTCTCCCAGAGGCCCTTGGGCTGTCCCCAAAAGCACACTGGAGCATCTCTGCTAAACTGTTAGCCAGCAGCCTCTTTCCTCACATGGATGGTATCAGTTTCATTGTTGTTGTATTTTCCCTCCAAGGACAATTGTCCTGGTCAGTCCCTGCATGCATCCTGATTCTTGGTTCAGAAAATATGGTCACTGTAACCACATGTGACTCTACAAAAAGAATACCTGCCTATGAGGCTGATTCGCCCATTTCCTACCCCTTCCTCAGATACTTAAACACACACACACATACACACACCTTCCATATCAGTTCCATTGATAATATCAAATACCTGTAACAGGGAACAAGAGCCCTTTCTAAACCCTTTTTATTTCGAAATAATTTCAAACTTACAAAACAGTTGCAAAAATAATACAAACCCCAAAGAGAATGACATACTCCCACCCCCCGCAGATACCCAGATCTACAAATTTAACATTTTGCCACCTTTGCTGTAACATTCTCTCTACCCATCTATTTATTGTCTGAACATGTGAGAGCAGCATGCACACGTAATACTCCTTGAACACATACTACTTCATTATATATTTCTCATGAACGAGGATATTCACTAATGTAATCACCTTACGCACCTTTATCAAATTCAAGAAATTTAATGTTGATATGGAACTTACATTCTATATTCCAATTTTTTCTTATGTCCTAATAATGTCTGTTTCAGCCTTTTCTCCTCCACTCTTAGATCCCATCCAGTATTGCATATTTACTCTCTTTAGTTTCTCTTTCTTTTTTTAACTGTGGAAACATAATACGACATAACTCTTCCATCCCAACACCCCCCCACACCCATACCATTCAGTGGGATTCATCATACTCACAATGTTGCAGAACCCTCATCACCATCCATTACTAGAACTTTCCCTTCACCCCAGATAGAAACTTACACTCATTTTGTATTAACGTCCCATTTTTCCTATCCCTCACCCCTGGTAACCTATAATCTACTTTCTGTCCCTGTGAATTTGCACATTCTCTGATAGTTTCTTTGAGGATATCATAGGACTTAAATTTAACATCCTCCATCTGTAACAATCTCGTTTGCTTTAATACTAATTTAATTTCAATAGCATACAGGAACTATGTTCCTATACCCTCCATCCCCCCACCTTTATATAGTTCTTGTCACGTATATATTTATCCATTTTGAGTCTAGAATGATTGACCTATCATTATATTTTATGCATTTGCCTTTTAGAGCCTGTAAGGGTAAAAAGTAGAGTTACAAATAAAAAATGATACTGGTATTTATATTTACCCATGATTTTGCTTTTGTTCAAAGCTTCTGTAGGGGGTCAGAGCCCTGAAGTGTCTCACTGTGTCATTTTGATTGAGGAGGGGAGTGGGGGTGTAGAGCCTTTTTTTTTTTGCTTATGTAAAAAGATTTATAGTATGAAACCTCAGAATGGGATTCTGGGTACCCCCAAGGGACACATTTCCTTTGCTACTGTTTTGCAACCCTGGCCACACTTTCTTTTGGCCTTAGAAAAAGAGAGGACTTTTCGTGGGTCAGGGCATCTAAGCCAAGGATGTTGTGGGCTGGGACAGAAAAAGTGAGGGTGGCCCAGCAGGCACCTCTCTTTGCCTTTGATTCCGACACTCATGGTGCTTACTGGGTGGAGACCCCTTTCTCCTCTCTGAGCCTATTCTGCATGCAAAGTGGGCTTAATAACCATACTTTACCTCATGCGGTTGTTACAAAGGTTTGATGAGACAATGCAAATAAGGCACACAGCTCAGGGTCTGGCACACAGATGGCCACCCCACCCGGTGCCCTGTGGCTATGACATTCTTTGATTTGTAATCAGGCTCAGAGGGGGGTCTTTTAGGGTCTTGAAAATTGGTTGAGAATTGGCCTGATCCCAGAGTTGCTGGTTGCTCCACAGGTCTTAGGGGCTGGAAGGTAAGTAGGCCTGACTGACTCCTCAGTGCAGGCTGGTCCCCTGCTGCCACCTCACCTCCATACTGGGAGTGGCAAGAAAGGCGCTTGGCAAGACACCAGGAGGGAGACAATAGGTGTGAATGATGAAACAGGAAGTCTGGTTTGGAAGCAAGTGCCAGAAGGAAACCACTCATGGAGAACATCTAACTCAGGCTGCTGATTGGGCGCTGAGCCATTGCTCAGATCAAGCTTCAACGGGAAGTTTTGGGTTGGTGCCCAAATATTAGAGAACGTGGGACTTCAGGTCACTGGGGAAATAGATTTAGCTGTAGAGCAAGTGCTCACTTGAGACAGAGCAGGCTTTGGCTTCTGGGTTCAAATCCTAGGTTGCCCCATGGCTATGTGATCTTGAACAGGTTATTCAGCCTCTCTGAGCCCCAATTTCCTTATCTTTGAAAGAGGTAGGGTTGTGGGGAGGGTTGGGATAAGAGAGGATGAACCTATTACTACAGTGCCTGGCTCACTCCATAAAGGTGAGCTCCCTCCCTCTTCTCCTCCCAGCGTTCTGGGCCCCTCCCTCAGTCCCTTCCTGGTCTCCTTGCTAAAGACACTTGATATGTTGCCCCAGGGTGACGCCAGTTCTTGATTATTTGATATTGCCCTACACCTGGCCTTATCACTGGTTATCACCTGCAAGATTGGCTGTTGTCTGCTCCACCTGGCTCCTTCCTGCCAGGTGGCTCCTCTTGACGCACTTGGACCACTGTGAAGGAAGGGTTGGGCCAGGTCACCCAGTGGCACCAAGGTTTATGTGAAAGAGTTTCTGCTGAATATTCCAAATGCGTGGGAAGGCATCGCTGTAAACTCGCTTGTCTGTGTACGTGCCTGTAACACATACCCCTTCACAAGTCTACCTCCTTAGGGAGTGCAGGCTCCATTCCTTCTAGTGAGTGCCCTGTCTGGCCCTCTTTCCAACCATTGTTGTAGTTCCCTGGCTTCTCCCCAGGATTCTCTCTGGGTTCCTCTCCTCAGCCCATTCCTAAGTGCTGAGGTCCTGGGGTTCCACCCTCGACCTTCTTCTCTCATCTCCCTCCACATGCTTCTTGAGGTATCTTGACTCTGTAATCCTAACCCTTCTTCTGACACAGATCTGTACATTTAGCCGCCACCAGAACATTTCTACCTGAAGGCCCCATGGCCCCTCAGACTCAATGTGTCCAAAAGAGATGGAACTGTTCATCTCCCCAACTGATATCCTCCATCGTTGTCATTTTGTCATCTGTGAGCTCCATGGGACAGGACAGGGGTAGCCCCTTATTCCTCTTTGCACCTCCAGCTTTTAGCATATTGTCTGGCACACAGTATGTGCTACCTAAATTGTTGAGGGTTAAAGTCAGACCCACATTGCTTCTCACATAAATAATAATCTCCTGCCTGGTTTCCTCACCAATCCATCCTTTCTAAGGGCCCACTCTGATCATATCTCTCCAGTGATCCAAAAAGTCTTCAGTGGCTCCCCATTGTCTGTGGAATAAAGTTCAAAGTCTTTAGTGTTCCATGCTTACACTTGTGCCAGACATTCCTATCTAGGGTGATTGCCCTCTACACCCCTGCAGGCACCAAGGGCTCCTCCCTTGCAGGCAACTCAGTTTCCTCAACTCCTTGAACTGTCTCCCTCTGGATCAGAGTTCACTCTGTTACCTTCACCAGGAATGCCTTTTGGCGCCGCCTCTGCCTGCTGCAATTCTCCCTAACCTTCAAGGCCTGGTTCATAGGCCACCTGCTTCAAGAAACCTTCCTGCATCTTCCTTTCATGGTGGAGAATCAAGTCCCAAATGTGTAACAGGACCTTCATATCCCTGCGGGGTCTGGCCCCTGCCCACTGGTGCGGCCTGTTTCTCTCCACTTTTCTCCATTCTCTGTCTGTCCTGGAACACTGGCCTTCTCTGGGTTCCTGGGAAGTGTCATGCTCTTCATGGCACACCTCAGAGCCATCGTGCATGGCTGTTTATCTGCCTGGAAGTCTGTTCCTGCTTGCCCTTCATTACCCTCACTTTCCTGAACCCCCAGACCTAGAGAGTGCTCACTGTTACACACTGCCCTAGGACACTGTGTTTGTCCTTTTACTCACTGTCCCTGTGTTTATAGGCTCTGCTGGACTGTACACTACTGCATGAAAGCAGAGCCTGTGTGTGTCTTGTTCATCATTCTGTCCTGGGCATTTAGCACTAAGCCTGGCACACATCAGACAGATGCTCATAAATGTTTATTCACTGACAAGCTCCCCCATTTAGAGCACTCTCTGCACTCTGCAATAAAGTAGAGATTTGCATACACTTCTCTCCATTTTGATTATAAAGTGCTTTTAAAAAGTTCATTTTATTATGAACATTTTCAAAGACACACAAAAGTCAAGAGAAAAATGTAATAGCCTCCCTTTCTCACGTCACGCTGCTCAATAGTCATCAAATCCAATTTTGTTAAATCTATTCCCCCATTTTTTTCCTAGATTATTATTATTATTATTTTGCTAGGAGGTACTGGGGATTGAACCTGGGACCCGGGACCTTGCACATGGGAAGCAGGCACTCAAATCACGAGCTATGCCGGTTCCCCTCTCTCTCTATATATATATTTTCCTATCTGGTTGCATCTTTGTCTTTTGGTGTGGTTGCTTCACCACTCAGGCGGCCTGCACCTCTCTGCACTGCACAGATCTGGGGTGCCTTTTTTTTTTTTTTTTTAACCAGGAGGTCCCGAAGATCGAACCCGGGTCCTCCATATGGTAAACGGGAGCTCAATTGTTTGAGCCACAGCTGCTTCCCTCTATATTATTTTTAAGACATTAAAAATCAATTACTTGTTGACTTGTCTTGCTTACGTGCTAATTTTTTAAGTTATAAATGTGTGTATGTATAGGCATGCACAAACATATGTCACATTTTATAAATACATATATGAACAGAAAGACTAAAAAGATATACACTGAAATGCTAACCATCAGATTTCCCTGGGTGGCAGAACAATATGTGATTTTTATTTTTATCTTTGTGATTTTTCTGTATTTTCCACAATGCATTGTATATTTTTAAATGAAAAAAGAAATTATGTAAGAGTGTATAGTATGAGCCCAGCTCTGTACATGTTAAGTTGCCCATAAAAGACAGTTTAATAGTTGCCGTCAATGCACATGTGATTATATGTCCTTTCCTGAATTTTGCAGTTTTTCTAAATAAATTTATATATTTTTAACAAGCAGATTGTTTTTTAGATTGGGGAATGTAACAAGGATTCTAATCTGCTTTTAAATTACATCTTCTTATTTGCTGGACTTACTCTCAGCAGTTTCTTTCCTTTATTTTCCTAATCGAATTGCAGACCTGCTCCCTGGAGCACTGTGGCGAAAGGCTGGGGCCAGCCCTTGCGTTTCTTGCACGAGCAGACTTGTCCTACTGCCCATCCTGGGGCTTATTCACGACAGAGCTTCAGCCCAAAATAAACAGCCGGGGTGTTTCCTCTCCCCAAAGGGGAAGCAGAAGCCCCTGGTGAGCAGAGGGAAGGGTGAGCCCTGTCTAGACCATCATCCAGGGGGAATTCTGTCCACACAGTTCCCCATGGAAATCCCCACATCCTGGAGCAGCTCTGCTGACTCAGGCCAAGCCTCTGCCGGCGCTGCAGACCCCAGCCCCTTCCCCACCCCCCCCCAAAAAAGGCAAAATATCCCAGAGGCACCTCGGTTCCGGGTGAGCTTCCAAGGAGAGTGCTCAGGTAAGGTAATCGGTCAAATTAGAATCCTCTTAATCGATAGGGCTGTCAGTCCAGCTTTGGTCCCCCACCTGGAGATAATCCCCTCCTCCCACCTCAGGGACTGCGGGCCAGTCAGGACTAACTCCCTGTGGACTCTAACACAGGCTTTTCACCAGGGCAGGAAACAGGCCCCGTTTTGGTTTATGGAGTGAAGAAATCAAGCGCAGTGATTCTCAACCAGGCACCATTTGTCCCCCCCGGGAGACATTTGCCGAAGTCTAGTGACATTTTTGGTTGTCGAAACTGGAGCAGATGCGGCGGACTTGGCCCAGTGGTTAGGGCGTCCGTCTACCACATGGGGGGTCTGCGGTTCAAACCCCGGGCCTCCTTGACCCGTGTGGAGCTGGCCCATGCTCAGTGCTGATGCGCACAAGGAGTGCCCTGCCACGCAGGGGTGTCCCCGCGTAGGGGAGCCCCACGTGCAAGGAGAGGAGAGCCGCCCAGGGCAGAAAAAAGTGCAGCCTGCCCAGGAATGGCACCGCACATACAGAGAACTTACACAACAAGATGATACAACAAAAAGAAACAGATTCCTGAGCCGCTGACAACAACAGAAGCGGACAAAGAAACAAGACACAGCAAATAGACACAGAGAACAGACAACCAGGGTCGGGGACGGGAAGGGGAGAGAAATAAATAAGTAAATCTTTTTTAAAAAAACAAACAAAAAACTGGAGCAGGGGTGACGGACTTGGCCCAGTGGTTAGGGCGTCCGTCTACCACATGGGAGGTCCAAGGTTCAAACCCGGGGCCTCCTTGACCCGTGTGGAGCTGGCCCATGCGCAGTGCTGATGCATGCAAGGAGTGCCATGCCACGCAGGGGTGTCCCCCGCGTAGGGGAGCCCCATGCGCAAGGAGTGCGCCCTGTAAGGAGATCCGCCCAGGGCGAAAGAAAGTGAAGCCTGCCCAGGAATGGTGCTGCACACAGCAAAGATGACGTAACAAAAAGAAACACAGATTCCCATGCCGTTGACAACAACAGAAGCAGACAAAGAAGACACAGCAAATAGACATGGAGAACAGACAACTGGGGTGGGGGGGGGGAAGGGGAGAGAAATAAATTTTAAAAATTAATCTTTAAAAAAAAACAAAACTGGAGCAGGGTAGGGGAGCCAGCGCATGTGGCTCAAGCAGTTGAGCGCCTGCTTCCCACACGGGAGGTCCAGCTCGTCCCGGTGCCTCCTAAAGACAAACAAACAAAAAGCAAACAAATGAAAAAACCAGCTCAGGGGAGCCCATGTGGCTCAGGAGCGGAGTACCAGCTTCCCACATACCAGGTATGGGGTTCAATCCCTGCCTGGGTACATAAAACAAAAAAACAAAAAACTGGAGCAGGGTATGTGCTGCTGGTATCCAATGCGTGGAGACCCGGGATGCTTAACATCCTATGGTGCACAGGAGAGCACACTTCGCCCACCCCCAAAGAGTTACCCCACCCCAAATATCCACAGTGCCGAGGGTGAGAAACCCTGGTCTAAGGTGTGTGTGTCCTTTACCACTACAGAAAGAAGGAACTCTGGGGAACCCCAAGACATGGGAATATCTGAAAAGGAACATCCACTGAAAGGAGGATGTTCCTAAAGAGTAAGAGCAATGTTTCCAAGCTGCTGGCTCCCATCACAAACATGGCATAATACCATTTTAAAAGCATTTTAACAGTGATTGTCTAATAAGTATTTTTTCTTTCTTTTAAGGACAATAAAAGAATGTAGGAAAGGGCAGAGGAAGGAAGGAGAGAGAGCCGGGCTCTGGCCACCAGTTTTGCTCTGATTCTGGACATTCGATAAATAAAGATAGACTTTCTTCTCAGGAATCTAGCAAATAAAGAAAAAGAGTGCGACCCATATTTGTCATGTTAACCCTTATAACTGTCTGAAACCTTGGAAATATCTTTGACCTTACTTGAAAGTGAAGTAGAAACGTAATAACACCCTGTTTAATTTAACTGATATATAAGTGATCAACGGTCTATGGTTGAAGTTGTAACAATGAGTATTTGAATGAACTATGTCTGCAATGGTGATAATTGCCTGGTCCTTAACTTTGCTTCTACCTGCAAATCGGGGTCCTTACCTAGGTATTCTTGACCTCAGGTAGGAACTGTTACTTGTCCTCCTTGCCCAATATTTAATTTCATTCAACAAGCATTTATTGAGTCCTTTCAATGGACTCAAGTAGGGTTGCTGCTGAGGGTCTGTACACAGTGTGCGGATGATAATTTGGGATTAGTCTAGGATTCTGAGACTGAAGCCTTTAAAAGATGGTGTGGCCTCTAATGAAAAATGATACCAAGTGACTGAGTGGGAGCTGGATTGGACTGGAAGACAATGACTCCGGGTGTGAGACAATCAAGACACCTAAGGGGAAATGTTCATGAAGGTGTTGGGGCTGGAGGGTTGGCTCTCAGGGAGGACAACGAGCTGGAGAGCTAAATGTGGATGTCTTCCCGGCAAAGGGGAGTCCACTGAGATGGGGAGAAAATAGAACAGAGGCTCAAGAACTGGACCTTGCAGAGCAATTCAGAGTTAAAGGGTAGGAGGAGGAAGAGAAATCAGCAAAGGAGATGAGTAAAAATGATTAGAGAAATAGGAAACAAAACAAAACAGGAAATCTCAGCTCTACCGCGGTTAGAGATGGATTTTTTGTGTTGTTTTGTTTTTCAATTTTTTAATGGATGGCCAAAAAGTGCCAAAGCTTCAAAGCACAAACTCCAAGAAAAGGACCCTGGGATGTAGAGTGACCAACTGTCCTGGTTTGCCTGGGCCCCTCCCAGTTTTAGCACTGAAAGTCCTATATCCCAGAAAATATCTCAGGCCAGGACGGTTGATTGCCCCACTGGGATGTGCAGAGATGTGAGCTAGAACACAAAAATGAACAGTTCAGCCGCATGTAACACTGGCACGTACCCTCCAAGGAACCACATTAAAAAAGATCAGAGTCTACATTTGTCACATCCTCCAGGTATGACCCTGTTATACACACAGGCCAAAGCTAATAAACTGAACCAGTTGAATCCAGTCTATGAGAACCTTTGATCACTTTGTGAGGTAGCTGGCCTGGAAGCATTTCCTATCATAAAATTCAGTTAGTCAAACTCTTATTTGGCTCTTGTACTATTTCTCTAAATTGCATTCCCTCAAGTGATTGCTTTTACTGGAAACTTGGCTGTCAAGATAGGGTTGATGGGCTTTCAGAAAAGAGAGTGACCCTAAAATGTGATACACCTGAGAGAATGATTAAAGAAAATTAGAAAATGAGTACCCTCTTTCAAAGCTGGAGATGCAATTTTGAGGAAACTGCAACAGATTTGGGGAACTTAAAGGCACATCCCTGGCCACTTTCAGAAGCCTGTAGCTTTTCTAACAACCAAACGTACCATATTTTTGTTAGTGGTTGTTGCAAAGCTCTTTCTGGAATCTATTTTGTGGCGCTTGGAAATTAGGGGAAACTCTGAGTGATTTTCATGTTTTTTGTTTTTGTTTTTTTACATGCTTCTGGTTCTGCCCATTTCCTTTAAGCTGGAGGTCAAAAGCTGGCAGCCTGTGGGCCAGTTCAGCCTGTGAATGTGTTTTAGTTGGCCTACAGGGTGTTTTTAAGATTTTTGTATTGGGTGCCAGCATTTAAAAAACCAGGATATTTCACATAAAAATCAGGATTTCCTGCTTTTCTTGAAAAAACTGGAAGATCTGAAGACTTGGGGCTGCCTGCCCGCATCACAACAACCTGCACGATCTGCGCAGCAGTTGCCCCCTCTGGTTGGGGCATGCGCCCTTCCCTTAGTCCCATCCCCACCTAGCCTGCTACCTTCCTTTACTTTCCCTACTAGGCCCATGCCCAAGACTCCACAGAATATAAAGCTTCCAAAATACCTCAGTCATTAGTTCTGAACCGCTTGTCTTAACCAATTTCCTGCTCTACATCCCAACATGTTCCCAAGCCTTGGAGCTTCTGACGTTGTGACTGATTTCCTGTTTGTGGCTTCGAGTCATCCTCCAGGCCCCACACCTGGCAACATTCCCCCAGGTTACCTGTGCTTCCTGCCCACCCTGACCCTGCCCTTATAAAGCTGGAATACCCACCCATGCTCCATGCCACTGGCAGCCACAAAAACCAAGCCCCAGACATGCTCTCACTGTGTATCTGTCCCTGCTCTTGCTCCCCACTCTCTTTCAGGGCCCACCTGGCTACTGCTCCTTTGACTTTATCTCATGTCTCATCCTTGAAATCATGACTGAGACTTAACAATGGAATTTGGAGTTTCTTGTTTCGACTTTGATTCTTGGCCTCTCTCAGGACGTAGATTATGCTTTGCTTCTGAGTTTTCCTGTTTATAAAATCTTCAACCCAATCCAGCTCCAGCCTTTGAAAATGGGTTAGTCAGGGTAATGCTAGCTGCTGTAACAAATGAATCCCCAACATTTCGGTGGCTTACTACAGTGAAAGTTTATTTTTCAGTTACATGATAGACAAATGTGAGTTTTCCTGGTCAGGATGCAGGATCCAGGCTCATGGCTCTGTCCTCCTTGAAAGCCTCAGACTCCTCTTTATCTGGCACAAAGGAGAGAGTGGAGAAGGAACCCCTACTTCCAGCTGGCTTCCAGCTCAGAAGTGACACACATCACTTCTATTCACGTTCCATCAATGAGAGCTAAACATGTGTCCCCACCTAAATGCAAGAGGAGTTGGGACATGTAGTCTCTGGGAGAGTTGCCATCCCCAGTGACAAGGTCATGAAATGGAGGGAGAGCCTGAGTTTTGGGTGGACAGCTGGCCATCTCTGCCAGAGGCCCTAACCCAAACAGAGGCCCACACAGCTGTTTCCCTACCTGATCTTGTATTGGTTCCCCTTAAGTGTGGGAAGGAAATTACACATTTCTCTAAAACATTATAGAATTAGTCAGAACTTTCCAGCAACCAACAGAAACCCAAATCAGTTTAAGAAAAAGGGAGCATTTTTTTGGCTTTCATAGCTGGAGGTGAAGGAGGACTTAAAGACAGTTGGATCCAGGGGCTCAAACTTGGATGTTAGGTTTCTCTTTGTCTTTCCATTCCCACATCTTGGCTCTGTCCCCCTCTCTCCTGCAGCAGATTTGCTCCACATGGCAGGAAAGTGGCCTACAGCTGCCCTTGAGTCACATCCTTCCAATTCCACTCTCTAAAAGGCAAAAGCCCCTTGTCCTCCAGCTCTTAAGCTTTAAAAATCACAGAGAAGGTTATGACTGAAGGTTATGTGACTCCCGGCAGGAGTCACAGGTCTACCAAGGAGGCAGGTAAACTGAGCTCCTTTCCCACCAAAGTAGAAAAGAAGAGGAGCAGCTTCCTTGGGGGGTGGGGGGTGGGGTAGGGGCAGGTCCAGCGGGACAAACAAAGCACCAAATACTTGCCACTAACATGACCCCAATGCAGACTCTCCTTTGCCTGTGTAGCCTCTGCCCAACCCTCTGTGGCCAGCCCAGTCCCTGGGAAAGTGGGCCTCAGTGCAAGCCCCAGGGGACAGCCTTCTGTGAACAGAGCACATTCATGCTATGTCATTTGAGTTAAAGTCATGGTTTATAAGATTTAACAGGATCTTCATGGTATTCTATGAATTCACCAGGGTTGGAATAATCTGTTGATGAGTTTCTTGCAAAGTCTAAAAAGAGAGGTCTATCAAAGGAATATATTTACATAATGAAATCACTAGAAAATCAATGTTCTTCAAGCATAAACTTATCTTAAATGTTGAAGTACTGCATTTATTCATTCATCCATCAAAATAATTACAGGACTTCCATGATGTGTCCGATTTGGAGTCAAGTGCTGGACTTGCAATGATGGATAAGTTCAAGTTCATGCCCTCACCAGTCTTGGAGTCTCTGGTTCATAAGGAAGCACAGTTGTAGCAGAATACAACCAAATGACCAATCTTTAAGATATTGTTACCTAAACAAATGTAGTGATTTGGAGCTCTGTGTCCCAGAAAAATATATTCCATATCTATGGGTGTGAACCCATTGTAAGTAGGATGTTTTGATGAGGGAGGCTATTTCAGTTAAAGCATGACCCACTTTAATCAGGATGGGTCTTAATCCTATTTCTGGGGTCCTTTATAAGCAGAACAAAATTCAAACAGAGATAGTGAAAGCTACAGGAAGCAAGAAGTCAAAAGTCAATGGAGTTTATCAGTTGCAATGAATGTACCACACTAATGAAAGAAGCTGTTAATGTGGGGAAGGGTGGGAGGTGTATGTGGGGTGGGACATATGGGAATCCCTTATATTTTGTGTGTAACATTTTGTGTAATGTAAGTATCTTTAAATATATATATATATGTATTTTTTTAAAGTCAATGGGAGGGAGCAGATGTGGCTGTAGCAATTAGATGCCTGCCTCCACATGGGAAGTCCCAGGTTCAGTACCTGGTGCCTCCTAAAGAACATGAGCAGACACCGCAACCAGTAGATGCCACAATCAGCAGATGCTGCAACCAGCAGACTGCAACAAGCAATGAGCAGATGCCACAACAAGCAGATGCCACAATGAGCAGACACCACAACAGCAGATGCCGCAACCAGTAGGCACTACAATAAGCAAATGAGCAGACACCACAACCACCCCAATGAGCAGAGCTGAAATCAGGAGACAACGCAACCAGCAAACAACACAACCAGCAGATGATGCACCCAGCAGGGAGTGGACATGGCTCAAGCAGTTGGGCACTCACCTCTCACATGGGAGGTCCTGGGTTCTATTCCCAGTGCCTTTTTTTTTTTCTTTTTTTTCTTTTATTTCTTTTCTTATCTTAAAAATTCCCTCCCCCCACCTTTTTCCAATGCCTCCTAAAGAAGATCAGCAGACAACAAGCAGACAGAGGAGGGAGCCATCTCAGGGGAGGCAAAGGACAAAAAAAGAAAAATTAAAATCTTTAAAAAAGTAATTAGCATATTTTTTTAAAAAGTGAGACCTGGAAGAGAAAGGAGAAGAAGCTGCCACGTGAAATGCCTTGTGCCAGAGGAGCCCAGGACCAAGGATCACCAGCAGCCAGCCCAGAATGCCAGTCATCAGGAGGAAAGCATCGTCCTGATGATGCCTTGATTTGGGACGCCTCCTAGCCTCTAAACCATGAGCCAATAAATTCCCACTGTTAAGGCAACCCATTGCATGGTATTTGCTTTAGCAATGAAGAAACAGAAAAGACACCCTAAGCCCTGAAGGGAAAACATTCCTGACATCCTGAAGAAAGGAAGTTAGGAATCAGGAGTCAATGGCAATCAGAATATCTTGGAATTCATGATACATGACTAAGCACTCCCCAAAGTGTAGGCCCTACTGGTATGTAACCCTGCCGGGTATGTTATTGGGCCTAGCCACCTTCTAACCTTCTTCTATAATTTCTGCATAGTTTAGCTGGAGATTTTTCCCATGAACACTATAGTGGATTGACTTGTGGCCCCAAAAAGATATGTCCAAATCCTAACACATGGTCCTATGAATGCAACCTTATTTAGAAATACAGTTTTTGCAGATGGAATTAAGTTAAGGATCTAGAGATGAGGCTGTTTTGGATTTAGGGTAGGACTGAATTTAATGACTAGTGTCCTTACAAGAACAAGGAAAGGAACATATGAGACATAGGGACACATAGGGGAGAAGGCCATATGATATCAGAAGCAGAGACGGGAGTTAGGCAGCCACAAGCCAAGCAACACCTGGAGCCACCAGGAGTGGGCAGAGGCTAGGAAGGATTCTGCCCTTGCGCCTTCCGATGGAGCTTGGTCCTACTGATAGTTGATTTCAGATTTCTAGCCTCCAGAACTGTGAGAGAATAAATTTCTGTTGTTTTAAGCCACAAAGCTTGTGGTAATTTGTTATAGCAGCCTTGGGAAACATACAAATACCAATCTCTGATTTTGTATTCTCAAGTAATCACAATATTTTTAAAATTTACAGAAACTTGTAATGCTACTATGTAAAATGAAGGAAACTAAAGCAGTTTAGCTCTTGATATTTTAAATAAACTCGCCCTCACCCCCCGCAAAGATGACTCCCTCGTCTGTTGTTTCCACTCCTTGTCTGCTTGCTGTCTGCTCATTGTGTCCACTCGTCTTCTTTTTTAGGAGGTACTGGAAACCAAACCCGGGACCTCCCATGTGGGAGACAGGTGCCCAACTGCTTGAGCCACATCCATTCCCTGCTCATTGTATCTGCTCTTTGCATCTGCTTGTTGCATCTGCTTGTCTTCTTTAGGAGGCACTGGGAACGGAAGCTGGCACCTCCCATGTGGGAGGCGGGTACCCAACTGCTTGAGCTACATCCAGTCCTCTTAAATGAACTTTTTATTTGGAATAATTTTAGATTTACCAAAAGTTGTAAAGGTAATACAGAGTGTACCTATATACTTCTCACCCAGTTGTTCCTAACAGTATCATTCTTATATTGTCATGGTACACTTGGCAAAACTAAAAAAACAACATTGATATATTATGTCAACTAAACTCCCTACTTTATTTAGATTTTACCAGTGTTTCCACTAATGTCCTTTTTCTGTTCCAGGATCTCATCCAGGGTACCACATTGCCTCTAGCTGCTCCTGATTTTTGAGAATATTATTCTTTAGATGTGGGTCAACCCTGCCTTTTTTCCTCCTGGCTGCCAATGTTTCAGACATTTCATGGTTCATTAGCACCTTCACTAGAGTGTGAGCAAGGGAAGAGAACGGTTTTGAAATGCAAATTAGTCAAATGCTGTTACTGACTGGTTGGTAGCAATTAACTCAGTTGCTTATGAGACCTAGGTTATTGACTTCATCTCTGTAAATGAGTCAGATGGCTCAGCAATAAGGGGAAATTTTGTTCTGTGGCCATTATTTGCACTCCCAAACCCTACTCAACTTCTTTTAAAAAGAAACTTTTCGCTGCAGTGGGGTGATGGTGGAAGTGCATGCTCTATTGCTTTGCTGCTCAAAGCGTGGTTTCTGGACCAGGATCATCGACATCACCTGGGAGTTTGTTGGAAATGCAGAATCTCAGGTCCTAAAGAGGTCTAAAAAGCAGAAACCTACATTTAACAGGATCCCCAGGTGATTAAGAAGCATAGTCATCAGTAAATATTTATTGAGAACTTACTTTGTGTTAGGTGCTGGAGTTGCAAAAGTGAGAAAAAGAAACATATCTCTGCCATCATAGAGCACCCGGTGTGGTAGGGAATACAGACCAGCAAAATGGCAATTACAATTACAGAGACAATTGTAATGATGGGGGAAGCGCAGAGTACTGTTAGGGAACAAAAGAGAGATTCCTCATCTTGAACTGGAGGTCCTGAAAAAACTCAAGTCATATTTGAACTGAGACCTCTTTGAAGAATAGCAGAGTTGGCCAAGTAAAAGAGGGACGAAGGAACAGCGGGTGAGGTGGAAGAAAAGCAGGTTAGGAGTGGAGGGTCTCAGAGGCCACCGGGGTGTCCACTGGGAATTCCAAGTACTTCAACATAGCTACAGTGAATGGTCAACACAGGGAATGATTGATGAGGATGATCTGGAGATAATCTTTTCTTTGTATTCATCAGCAAATGATGACATTTCTTCGTAGTATTATCAACGCATATTACTGAGCGCTAACCATATGCTAGGCACCATGCTAAGTGTTGAGGATATTGGTAATATACGTCACAGTTCCATTATGCAGGGGACTCTCCAGTCCAAGTTTGTTGGACAGCCAGAGTTCCAACTCAGAGTGATGTTGAGGATAGAAGTGGAGTCTGCCTGCTGATTAGCTCCCAGGAGGTATGCCTTTGCACCATTCTGATTGCACACGTTCATAGAAGTTCTGTTACTCGTCCTGTGGATTCTATGATCGCCTGGGGGATTCTGGTGATCATATCACAGTTCCTCTGGGCCAAGCTCCTCTTTCCCCTGAATCAGTTCCTTTTTCTTATGTGGAGTGATTCTGATTTCTCAAGCTCCAGACCTTCTTGTACAAATCCAAAGATTTGGCTAAAGCTTGTGTCCTGACTCATAAGGATCTGCCAGACTAAACCTAGAAATCAAGAAAGCTTTCCTCTCAAGTCTTGTCTGGGGTGGGAGTAGGTGAAGGCGGTTTCACTCTTCTAGTTTGTGTGCTATTGGTGTAAGTTCCGAGTATAATGGGAGCATAGGGCTGGAGCATCCCCAGGCAGGTTACAGGGAAGCAAAGACCTGAAAGGGTGACTAGGCGGATACAAACTGTATTCCAAGCCAAGGGAAATAGCTTTTACTAATATAGGGAGAAACACGAAGATGGGGCAAGGGCTGTTTTAGGAAATGAGGACACATGAAAATAACCTTGAAGGAAGAATAGTATCAAGTAAGTGAAGAGGAAGAGGAGAGGGATATCCAAGCAGGGTCCTGTTGATGGGAAAAGCAGGGAGAGGGACTATTTGGTTCTTTTTTTGTCCAGTCACTGGACTCCTTTAACAGTAGTGGAGGGCTGTCACAGAACATGGTAACTGTTAAGGTATGAGAGGTACCTAAGGATAAACTTGTAAAAGGCGTGGGACACAATGTGATAATTGGACCTCACTTTCACAAGCAGCGAGAAGACAATGAGGTTTCAAGTGGCTTGTCAAATGGTGCAACCAAGGTCACTTTTATTGATTTAGACTGTATGTTTGCAAGTATATATCTTCAGATTACACAAAATCTGATTGTACACATCCCCTCCCCATCATGCAGGCACATACTCCTCCAATTCATGGAAGAGCAATTCTTTGGTAATACTATAAACTGCACTGATTTGGGTTTGTTTTTTTTTCCCCTTTGGCTTGGTGATTCTTTTATTAGGGTAGTTCACAGGGAACCAGCAGCAAAACTACCATTGATAGGCAATGTCTTGGAAATGATATGTTGGCTCTCAGCATCCATTCACTTTGTTCACTGGGCTTTATTTACTACAAAAGCTGGAGAGCTACAAACCATGTTTCTCGGACTTCCTTGCAGTTAGGATTCTGGATGATGCAATTTAGGTTCTATGAATCGGATGCTTTCATGAGGGATTTATAAGGCAGAAGGGAGCCAGGGAGTACCTTCCCAAAGCATTTGGCTATGTTCTGTTGGCAAGCAATGCTAAGGAGATGCGGAGATTTGCAACAGCAAACCAGTCTTCAGTCTCCAGATTCAGGAGAGTCAAGTGGAACTTGAGGCAGAGAAAGAGGAAGTGGTTCCTGCTCCCTGAATTACAGCCATGGTGATGAATTCTTAAACTCAGTTGGCACATTAGTATCCTCCTGATCATGGCAGAATTGTTTTCCCCTGGCAGGTCAGTTCTACAGTGCTTTCATAATAATTTCAAGAGGAAGTTCAGTCATTGGATTCTTCTGATAATGATAAAATTATTAATTTCCTTCTCGTTTAAGATACCTGGGGCCCTTTTATTTCCTGCTCTGATCCTTGATTTCTGCAGCAAGAAGACATGAAAGGATAGTTTCTTAGCTGGAACCCCATACCTCTTAGTACATGTAATACATAACCTTCAAGTGGTACACAGGAGGGTTTTAGATAGTATGGGAGTGAACATTTACACAATTTTAAAAGGTGTGTATGTATGTGTGTGTGTGTATATATACTATGTACTAGAAAAAATTTGTAGGAAGCATATTGACCTGTGATTTCATGAATATTTTTGTTTATAGCAAAGCGGGCTAATAAATTTAATGAAAAATATTAACTAACAGATAGATATCACACAGATTTGGCAAAAAAAGTCATGAGGATGGTATTCAAATGAGCAAAGTTTGGGAAGCCCACTCCTACTTATTCATTCTCGTGAGTCCTTCGTTGTAGGAATAGGAAGGAGCAACCACAAATCCTATTCCCCCACCTGTACTAGACCTCCACTCCCAAAGACCACCATTCTCTTTAAGTCCAGCTATTAATAAAAAGTCTATATTGCTCTGCAGTGTCCTAGAGAGAACATCCAGAACCTGCAGGTTATCACGTGCCAAGGCTGGCTCAGCCCATCAGCAGGACCAAAGGGTGGGGCTGGGGGAGAAACTGCAAGATGAGCCTGGCTCAGGAACAGCGTGTATTCAGCACAGAGCCATAACTTCAGAAATACCAGACTTGGGTGTGTTTGTTATGGAGATTTCCTTTAGCGAAAGGGAGGGTAAGGACCCAGGATTATTCTCCTCAAAGGAAAGCTGGCAAAGTCATCTCCCAGGAGTCGGGGTCTAGAGCCACAACCCACAGACAAACTAACAAAATAAAGGGACAGCTAGGAGCCACTATACCTCTCTGTCCTTGTTTTCATCCTTAAGATCAGAAGAGATACTGCAGATACATGACTCTAAATTAAATGAGTACAAATTGCATACTCAAAAGTCAGACCTTGATAATGCTTAATTGCAAAAGTGAGGAGATAAGAAACTGGACTAGAGGACATTCAGAAAAAAAGAGTTCTATAGGTCAATGATTCCTAAATGCCAGTCCTACAGACTCATGTCCAGCTGGCTGTAGAGTAATCACTTATGTGGGGGATACATTTGTATTTTAAAATCATAGTTTCTCAGTAACCATCCAGAAAGGACTCTGGTTCAGGTTGGAAATGGTGTCCCAGGATCAGTATTTCTAACAAACTGCCCCAGATGGTTCTAGTGCTCAGTCAAGTTTGCAAACTACTTTTCCAGCCTTTGTGCTTTATATCTAGTCATTTCCTTCTGTTCCCCACTGGCCTGGCCAAGTTCTTCCTTCCATGCAGATTGCTTCTAAGAGCTTCCTAACTTAATCCCCTGTCTCTCCCTCTCTCTTTAAACACAGCGGCCAAACCAATGACGTGAAAGCACAAGAAAATTCTATATTAAAGTAAAGAGAAACAGGATTTAGTGTCAAAAAAGGAGCTTTACCTCTTGGGAAAAGTCATTTCCCCTCTCAAAGTTTAAGTTTCTTCATCTTTAAAAGTAAAGGGTCACAAATTATCCCACACCACTGGGTATTGTTTCAAACACCTAGTGAAAGATGCGCAGGCCCATCACATGATTTCTATGTGTAGAAACGTTCAGTGGCCACTGGAGCAAACAGGGCTCTGTCTGGTCAGCACCTCTTCCTTTGGGAACTGTCTCCCTTTCCCTTGTCTGCAGGATTCTGGTAGACAGTCAATCCTAGGTCCTAGAGGTGGACACATGACCCCAGCTAAGTCAGTCAGCCTTTTATCCTGGGAATTGGAATTTTGAGTGAGGATTCAGGGGCAGGACATGAGTGAAGTTGAGTCATGAGTTCATCCCTTGGAAGTCCCCTCTCATCTAGTCAGATTTTCTTAGTTTACAAACTCCCCCAAACCCTTCCAACAAATTGCCTCTCCTCTATTCATTAACCCAGAATTGGCTCCTATCTCCTACTACAGCTCTCCCTTGTTTATAGAATGAAGCATTCAGAATTCTCATCCTGTGTTACAGGTTCTCCACAGTTTATTATCTCACTTAAACCAGCACTTCCCTAACTAAACTTTAAGCAACTGTTCATAATACCCTGTAAGCTAGCTAGTTAGGCTGTTGAACAAGGAGGGTGTCTATCTCATCTTTGTAAGTTCTCAAGGTCCCATGCTCTGTCGCTTGATAAATTTTAATCAGATTTAATTGAGCACCAGCACTGACATTTTTTTTTAAAAAGGCATCCATGGCTCAAGGCAGAAATGGTTGCCAGAGACTAAGCCTCCAGAGAACCTGTCAGAAACCAAGTTTGAGGATGTTTTTAAAAGTATATTCTAGAGGATATGTTCCATTCCTCTGGCTGGGAAATTAGCTTTAGAAGTTTAAGATAGGGGTACCAAACTAACCAGCCCACTGACTCTCAGTGAGGCCAAAGCCCTCTGGCTTATGCATTTTGGTGTCAGAAAGGCTAGTTGTACCCTCAAGACATTCTGGTGACTCAGGAGATCTTACTCACAGGTGATGCTTTCACAGACCCTAAATCAAGCAGACTGTAAACTGCTTGTTAACAAAAGGAAAGGAGTAAAAAATCAAATTAGGAAATAAGGTTTATTCTAGATGGATATGGTGGCGGGACTATTAGTAACTTCTCTTTCCCTTCCTTGCCCTGCTCTGACTGCGTTACTAGTTCAGTCTCCAATTAGCCATTGCTATCGGGGCGCTATTTGCCTGAGGATTTTTATTCCCTGAGAGTGGAGGGAGATAATGATTAAGTTAATTTCTCCGTCAAGAATGATGCAATGAACAAGACTGCCTTGGGATACAATAAACTCGGGTTTATATCCTGCTCTGGCACTCATTAATGGTTTAACTCCAGGCAAGTTATTTCCACTCTCTCTGTTTCTTTATCTATAGAATGGGGGTAATGATGCTTCTTCAGTGGGTTGTTGTTAGGATCAAATCTATGAAAAGTCCTAGAACAGTACCAAAAAATTTTAAAACTGGGGTGGGGGATTTAGCATAAGTAATTTAATTCCAATTTAACTTAGAGTTGGCTGGGGAGAGAATGATTTCTAGGACATTCCTAGAAGCCTGAGAAGGTGGAACGGGACTTGATCACTTACCTCTGACAAGTTCTGTGTTCTATAACTTATGGTTCTTACAAAAGCTCTAAGAAACAGATGTCATTATTCTTGTTTAGAAATGAGGAAACTGCAACTTAGAGACATAAAATCACTTCAGCAAAGTGACACAGCCAGGAAGAGATGGCCCATGGTGGACCTCATGCCAAAGCTCATGCTCCATCCACTGCTGTACCTCCCTCTTGGTGTGCTTTGCTGGAGTGTTCCTTCAATGGAAGGACAATCAGCATCAACCTTTCCTGACTTCAATGTTACCTCATTTAATGTTGGGAGGGAGCTGACCCAGTTCTCTGATTCCTGATGCTCCCTGTGCATCCCTGCTTGTCCCCTCCCACCTTTTCCATGCTTTTCATTTCTGTCCTCCTCATGCTTCCTACCACCCACGCTGAAGCATGAAACAACCTAAAGTAATAAGAATCAAACATGTAAAAATCAGTTTTAAAGAGATTTTTAAAAGTATATTCTAAAGGATATGTCCCATTACTCTGGCTGGGAAATCAGCTTTAGAAGTTTAAGACAGGAACACCAAACTAACCAGCCCACTGCCTCTCAGTGAGGCCAGAGCCCTCTGGCTTATGCATTTTGGTGTCAGAAAAGTTACTTTTAAGGTTGTCCATTTAAGAGAATGGAGGGAAGGAACTGCTTTTACTCTAGACTTGGGGTGGACTGCTTTGCCTGGGTTGCTGTGATTTTGCATACAACAGTGATAAATTTCCCAACTTCTCCAGACCTTCAGTGATCTCTCCATCATAGGCTGTGGCCATAAACTTATTTTATAATATACTCTTGTTACATATGAACATGCTACAATGAACCACCCCCAGATAAACTAAGGGGTTATGTTTTAGACTTTATTTTTCCCACATAATCCAATACATAGCCCAATATAATGGCTTTTTAAAAAAATTGTGATAAAACATACATAATAGAGAATATGCCCTTTTAATGATTTTTTAAGTGTACAATTCAGTGTCATTGAATACATTTGCAATATTCTACAACCTACATCAGTTTTAAACACATTCATGTTGACTGACAAGTTGGTTGACATTATATGCAGAGACCACTCAATTGATAATATATCTGAAAGGTGGCACCACACCCACTTCTGGACCTCAAGTGTGGGGACTGGAGATGGAAGTCATTCTGAATAGTGTTTTGCTTCAGAGCAGAATGCAGTTCCTGGAAAAGCCACTCCTGAAAACCTCATTCCTCTCCAATGCGAATGAAGCCTCATCGAGCTCGCGGAGCCAACGTCCTTGTCTCCGATGCTCTGCCAGGCCTTTTACAGCTTTTACCTGAGTTGTCTAACAACAACCCAGGCAGCATTATTTCCATTCCACACCTAAGGAAACTTAAAATCAGAAAGGGAATAACTTGCTCCAAGGTAAAATAGTAAAGAGCAGAAATGGGATCAGAACTCAGGGGTGCCAGCCCACATGGCTGAGGGTTTCCTCTCACCTTCCTGGCGTGTGATAACACTTGTATGCTTCATCTCTACCAGACTTGAGGCTCCTCGAGGTGGAGACCAGATTTGGGCCCCCTATAGCCCTTAGCACAGTAAATGTTTGCTCGGTAAATTTTCAGAGGAAGTTTACCCTGATTGCCGATTGTGTGAGAACCAGTACTGGGGAAAAGGAAGTGTTTGTGTAGCGATAAGGCCTGTGTGCCCGCTGCTGCACCTCATGCCCTGGGCTTGTGATGAAAAGGGGGGGAGCAGCAGAGTGGGGCATGGTGAGAAAAGAGTTGGGGTGGCCAGGAGAACAGATATTTGGTAGAAGATGGGTGGGGTGTCCCAAGGGCTGATCGGCAGTTGGCTCCCTGGCTTGTAGGTCTCTAGGTTTTCCCTCACCTGAAGGAGCTAGAGAGACAAGAGGGAGGCTGACTCTCAATGGAGACAAAGGTCGCTTGGGGGTTGTGGGGGAAGCCAGCCAGAGTGGTTGTGTGTGTGAGAGGAAGATGCTGTATGGGGCAATGGGGAGATCCAGGTTTGGGAGACTGGGGCGGGGCAATATAGAATTTGAAGAAGCTCACTAAGAAGATGGAGGAGAAATATGGTTTGACTTAATACTTCTGAGAAGAGGTTATTTTCTTAGAGGGAACCAGACCAAGAAGGCAATAAAAGAACATGGTTTGAAGGGATCAGAAAAGATGGAACTTGGCTTCTGGAAGCTACATGAGGGGAGGTTTAGGCAATTGATCGAGAAGGTTGGGCCCAATGAGAGCATAAGGAATGCCTCTGAGGGTGACACAAAAGCAGAGTAGCAGTGGGGGTGGAGGCCCATGCTGATTCTTCACATTCCCACCTTACTGCTGACTGGCTGTGGGACTTTAGGCAAGTTATATAACCAGTCCAGTCCTCAGATTCTTATCCATAAAATGGGAGACAATAATGCCATCTGTCATAGAACCCATGTGAAGATGGAACGAGATAAAGCATGGACTATGCTTAGCATGGTGCCCGGAAGAGATTCAGTAATATTAGCAATAATTGATCAAGGAAAGTTTCTGGAAGGGAAGGATCTAGGAATATAGTGAAAAAGTAGCCCATTGCCAACCCGTTCTATTTTTACTATACATAATTTACTGAGGGCTTGCTGTGTGCCAGACACTGTTCGAAGTGTTTCACATGCTTTATTTCATCTAATCCTTACCACAACCGTACAAAAGTAGGTGCATTTACATGAGGAAGCAGAGATACAGAGAGTTTGGGTAACTTGCCTGAAGTCAAACACTGGTAGGTAGCAGAACTGGGTTTGAACTCAGGCATTCTGACTCCAGGGCCCACAAACTTAAATTCTGCTTCCCATTAGCTTCAATAAATTTAAGATATGTAGGGATACAGTTGAGAATCAGTTATGGAAGTCACATACGACATGGTAGTTCTCAAACTTCAGATACATAACAATCTACCCAGGGAGATGATTTAAAATGCACACTTCTGGACCCCATTCTTAAAGAGTCTGACTCATTGGCAACAGTGGCACTAGGCAGTGTGGGGGACAGAAATTTGTACTTCTAACCAGCACCTTAGGTGATTCTGAGGCAGGTGGTCTAGAGGTAGGGGGAGAAGAAATGGACAGTACATGAATGACTAGATGGCATGGCAGGAAGTGTTCATGACCAAAAAAGTGGCACAGTTAGAATGCTGGAGTCGTCTAGGATGGCAATCATATCTGGGTGGTAGGAAGTGGCAAGGCCTCCCAGACAAGGGAGGATTTGACCTGGGCTTTAAGGATGGGTAGGATTTTGTATATTCCTCTACCCTTCTCCATTTGGAGGTTGTATTGGCATAAATTGTGTCCCCCCAAAAAGATATGCCCACATCCTAACACCCTGGGACCTGTGAATGGGACCTTATTTGGAAAAAGCACCTCTGTAGATGGAACTAAATTAAGGATCTTGAGATCATCCTCAATTATCCTCAAGGGCCCAGAATCCAATGACAAGTTGAAGAGACACATGGAGGAAAGACAAGGAGAGAAGAGGAGGCCATGTGAAAACAGAGGCAGAGATTAAAGTGAGCAGCCACAAACCAAGAAATGTCTGGAGGTACCAGAAGCTGAAGAGGCAAGGTAAGCTTCCCTAGCGCTTTAGGAACAAGCAAGTCCCTGTCAACACATTGATTTCACATTTCTAGCCTTCAAACTAAGAGAGAATAAATTTCTGATATTCTAAGCCACCAGTTATGTGTTGATTCGTTTCAGCACCCACAGGACATTAATACAGAGGCTGTCATACTGGTCCCACCATTTGCCTGGGGAGGTCTTTGTGATTAGACACTGAGCTGCAGAGGTCAAAGGCTCAGCTGTGCGTGCCTAATCCCCAACCAGGACACCAGACACTGAAAGAGGGTGATGAGGCACAGTGGTTAATGATGGAGAGTTCTTGCCTTTGTGAACTTGTTACTTTTCCACTTCTCTTTGGAAGCATGCTTTTGAGCAGCCAAACAAACAAAGCCTCTCTCCTTAGTCTCAGGCTTGTGGATGCTTTGGCTGTTAAAGCTCATCTAGTTAAGGCTTCACGTTTTCCAAAGGAGGAAGCTGAGCCTTAGAAAGGGTAAATATCAGCCCAAGGTTACCCAGTGAGTTGAGGGCAGGGCAGGGCAGAGCCAGAACCCCTGTATCTTTTGATGCCCACCCAGCTCATAGTTCGTAATTTGGACTTGCCATGTATCTCTGGTCGTTGTAAGGTTATTTTAATTTCATTCCCAGGAGTTGATCTCTAATGGTTTTGCTTGATGGTTTTCTTGTCCCTGACCAACATGTGGGTAGTGGCTTTTGACCTCTGGCTTAGAGACTCTGATGGTCCTCTTCCCCATAGCTGGGTCTTCTCTTTTAGGAGGCAGGTTGAGCTGTCTTCGGAAGCTGCCATCCAAAATGCAGAAGTTGGCCATCTGTAGAACTGACACGGGTTGTGGTCTGTGAGACACCAAATCTTGGAGAAGTATCTCTTTAGAAAGATTATTAATACTTCCTTTGTCCACGTGCCATGATGACTTTCTGCAAGGGAGAAGAAAAAGGCTCCCTCATGTGCTTGCAGAGAGCAGAGAGCTTCCTCCTCATCTGAAGCCTTCGCTTCCCTTTCCTACTTCTTTGCTAACCCCTGAGCTGGTAGCATGTGGCCAGCACAGGAATGAACCTTGTCCTTAAGCTGATGTTCCAACTACTCTACTTACCCAGACTTATTTCACGTTATGTTGTGGTAGAAAGGGCAGCAGTGCTTCAGCAGGAGAGAAAGAGATGTAAATCAAACTGAGAAATCTTTACTGAGAGCCTGCTACTTGAAAAGTTAGGTGCTGAAGTAGGAATGGGCAAGGGTTAGCTTGGAGCATTAGTTTTCAATCTTGCTCACTGGATCATCTGGGGAGTTTGAAAAAATCCCAGTGCCCAGATTGTTCCCCATACCAATTAAAACAATGTTTGAAGTTAAGAGCCACACATTAGTATTTTTTAAAGATCCCCAGATGATTCTAATGTGCAGCAAAGTTAGGGAGCCACTTATGATACTATTCCCAGGCACTTGGTTTCCAGGGTCTGGGTTGGATCCTAGGTGAATCGGGCATTGGTAGTTTTTAAAAAGCTACTCAGGTGATTCTTGTGTGCAGAGGCTATTCAAGCAGATAATAAAGGGAAAATATGCATTCAGGCAATATCAAGGTGCCTTCAGCTGGTGCTCTTTTCTCATCTGTATTATCTGTCTCTCTCACAGGATAGAGTTTTTGTTGAAGTATGGATGAATTTTGGTGTATTTCAGAGAGAGCCAGTGATGGTGACCACCAGATACTGACCACTCAATGGCCTGGCAAGAAAAAATGCACCAGAGAGGAAACCAAAACTTCCTCAGAACTGGGGTGAAGTCCTAAAACAGTGCAGTTCTCCACTATAGGTCACCAAGCCCTAAGGCCTTAGAGTACTTTCGAAGTAAGTCCAAGCTTTCTGTGGATCTGCATGAGCTCAGGCTTCAGGCATGGCTCTGTCCAGTTACGGAGCAGAGCTAATAGTTAGGGATAGATGCCATTTGGTCCTCCAGTAACTTTGGAGGGGCTTAACTCTGGAGCCACTTCAAGAGTACTTTTCCCCATTTCTTCCTTTCTCAATGCTTTTTTTTCTTCTTTGTAGCATGTGGGTACAAATCCATCTTTCTTTTTTTTTTTTTTAAGATTTATTTTTATTTATTTAATTCCCCTCCCCTCCCCCGGTTGTCTGTTTTCTGTGTCTTTTTGCTGCGTCTTGTTTCTTTGTCCGCTTCTGTTGTCCTCAGCGGTACGGGAAGTGTGGGCGGCGCCATTCCTCGGCAGGCTGCTCCCTCCTTCCGCTGGGCGGCTCTCCTTATGGGTGCACTCCTTGTGCATGGGTGCACTCCTTGCGCGTGGGGCTCCCCTACGCGGGGGACACCCCTGTGTAGCACGGCACTCCTTGCGCGCATCAGCACTGAGCATGGGCCAGCTGCACACGGGTCAAGGAGGCCCGGGGCTTGAACCGCGGACCTCCCATGTGGTAGACGGACGCCCTAACCACTGGGCCAAAGTCCGTTTCCCCAAATCCATCTTTCTTGCCTGACTCTCCTCCTTTCTCACCTACAGTCCTATCTTTACAATTCTGTCTTCCATTTTGTCCCTTGTGTCCTCCATTTCGGCTAGCACAGGGGACCCACTTTCCATTTTTATCTCATTTCTGCCTTGGGATTCTGTCTTCCTAGCCTCCAGGACTTCATCTCTGCAAAGGGCTCTGGGACAGGTTTCACTGTAAGCAAACAGTGCTTGTGGGGCAGAGACCACCTCCCTTCTCCTAGTCCTTTTCAACTTTGGTTTGTTCTCAAGGTATGTGGGCAGTGGTCATGGTTCATGTGATAGTTCTTAAATCTTCTGAAACTTGTTCTTTTGGGACCCATTCTGTATCTTTTGCTTGATGCATCTTTAAAATCCTTTCTAATAAAATTGTTGTTAAATCCAGACTTCTGAGTGATCTCAGCCACAGATATCACTAGAACTTTGATCCTGGCTATTAGGACTTACAGGCTTTAGCATAAACCACAGGGTCCTGATAGTTTATCTTGTCAATGTTCTATAGACAATATTGATGAAGGGCATTGATTGCCATAGGTCGTTGGGGAGGGGTTCAGGTTTCCCATCTAGGAAGATGAAAATTTAGCACCATGGAAATCCGAAAAGATAAATCCTGTATTTCTAAGCAGAGTTAAGGGGAGGTGCTAGTGGATGTTACAAATTTCAACATTAACATTTTAATGGATGTTCTGAAAGACTTAAATTCACTTTTATGCCACAAAAACTGTATTCTAAATATAAGTGAAAGAAGAGAAAGACTACCCAAGAATCTACAACTTCTTAGTAGAATGGGAACTAAATACAAACACCAAGTTTTATCAAATATACTGACAATTAGATCAGATAACTGGTCTGTAGTTAGGAATTCTTTTTTCTGTTCTTAGCTCTAACACACTAACTCATTTTATGGCTTGAGGCAAGTCATTTAACAGCTTTGGACCTCAGTTTCTCCATCTGAAAAGTGGCGATCAAAATATTTACTGGGGGAAGCAGATGTGGCTCAAGCAGTTGGGTGCCTGCCTACTACATTGAAGGTCCCAGATTTGGTTCCCTGTGCTTCCTAAAAAAAAAAACAAAAACGAGCAGATATAGAGAGCACATAATGAGCAGTGAGTGCTAACAATGAAGGGGGGAGAAATAAATAAATCTTAAAAAAAACTGTACTAGTTGAAGGCACTAGCATTTATTGAGCAACTGCTCTGAGTTCATGTCCTAGGTACATTATATAAGATAAATTATTTCATTCATTTATTCAACAATTATTTGGTAAGCATCCACTAAGTGCAGGATTTTGTGCCTGGCCCCAAGGATACATCAGGCAAAAAAAAAAAGGCCCTGTTCTCCTGGAGCTTAAATTCCAGTGGGGTGGGGCAGTAAACAGAAAAATAAATACACAAGATACTCTCAAATAGTGATGAATGCCATGTAGATATTAAAACTAGATAATGTGAAAGGAAGTGGCCTGGGGAAGGAATTAGGTGGATGGGGTAGGCTCTCTAGGTGACACTGGAGTTGAGACCTCAATGACAGAAGTGCATGTGATAAGATCTGGGGAAGAAAGCTCTGGCTACATAGCAAAGGCAAAGGCCCTGATGCAGGTTAAAGTTTGAACTGTTTGGAAGGCCAAGGTAGCTGCAGAAGAACAAATGGGTGGGGTGGGGAAGATGGGAGGTTCAAGGAAGTGATCACTAGGTAAAATAAGATTAGAGAGGTAGGCAGGAGCCAGATCATGACAGCTTTTTGGACCACTGTAAGGTGTTTGGGTTTTGTTCCAAATGCAGCTAGAGCAAGGGTATACCATGTTCTGATTTTTTTTTTTTAAGGCGGTACCAGAGATTGAACCTGGGACCTCATAGATGGGAAGCAGGTGCTCAACCACTAAGCTATACGCACTTCCCACCTTTTTCTTTACTTTTTTTGTTTTTAAAGTACCTTGGGTGTACTGAGGAGCATGTTTATACTGGGGCAAGAAAGGAAGCAGAGGTAGGAGACTGCTGTCTAGGTGAGAGAAGAAAACTTTTCCTGTAAAGGGTCAGAAAGAAATATTTTAAGCTTTGTGATACCCACATAAGATCTCTGTTACAGGTTCTTCCTCCTCTCCTTCCTTCTTCCCTTCCCTTCCCTCTTTTTTTTTTCCCCTTCTTCTTAAGAACCTTCAAAATGTAAAAACCATTCTTATCTCTTGAACGATGCAAAAACAGGGAGCTGCAAGCTAGTGTTTTTTTTTTTAAGGTTTATTTCTCCACACCACCCCCATTATTTTGCATTCACTGTCTGCTCCCTGTGCGTTCTTCTGCGTTTGCTCGTCTTCTCTTTAGGCAGCACTGGGTACTGATCTGAGTGGGAGAGAGGTGCTCAATCTCTTGCACCACCTCAGCTCCCTGGTCTGCTGCCTCTCTCATTGTCTCTCCTCTGTGTGACTTTTTGTTTTGTCATCTTGCTGTGCCAGCTGTGTGTGCAGGCCAGATCTTCACACAGGCTAGAACTTTGTTCCAGCCAGTACTCCGCATGGGCTAGCTCTTCGCTCAGGCCAGCTTGCCACTTGGGTGAGCTAGCCCTTCACCAGGAGGCCCCGGAAATTGAACCCTGGACCAACTATATGGCACACGGGAGCCCAATTGCTTGAGCCACATCTGTTTCCTGCAAGCTAGTTTTGGCCTGCCTAGCTGGGCAGTTTACCAACGGCATTGTCAGCCAAAGGGGTGCTGATGCAAAATATCAGAAATTGGTTGGCTTTTATAAAGGGTATTTATTTGGGGTAGGAGCATATAGATTTCAGGCCACAAAGCATAAGTTACTTCCGTTACCAAAGTCTATTTCCACGTGTCGGAGTAAGATGGCTGCCAACATCTGACAGGGTTCAGGCTTCCTGGGTTCCTCTTTTCCCAGGTCTCCTTTCTGGGCTTAGGGTTCCTCTCTTCCCAGGGTTCCAGCTTCAGCATCAAAACTCCAATATTAAGAATTCTCAAAGCTGTTCTTTGACATACCTTTTATCTGTGAATTCCCACTCACTAAAGGGTGAGGACTCAATGCCTTACTGGCACAAGAGGTTTACATAATTAATCAAGTAAAACTATGAATCTGATATAATCTCATATGCCCAGAGGAAAAGATCAGTTTACAGACATAATCCAATATTTATTTTTGGAATTCATCCGTAATATCAAACTGCTACAATAACCTGGCTTAGAGAGAATTAGAAACTGATTAACATATATTTAGGACTTGGACAGATAAGACTTGCTAACGAACTAGCTCTGTGTGGGGAGGAGGAAAGAGAAAGAGGAAACAAGTACGGCAGGTGGTGCCATTTACTGAAATGGGATGAAGCAGATTTGGGAGTTGGGGAAGAGGGGAAATCAAGAGTTAAGTATGAGTTGTCTATCAGTCACCCAAGTGGAGATGCCCAGTAGGGAGCTCAATATAGACTCTGGAACTTAGGGGAGAGGTCACAGCTAGAGATACACGTTTGGGAGTTATCACCCTATGGATGGCATTTTAAGTCACAGGACTGGATGAGATCACCTACAGAACAGTGCAGAGGCTCTGGGACCAGGTCCTGGGAAAACTCCAGCATATAGAGGACCCATAAAAGTGACACCCACCCCCCCACGAATCACTACATGGGTCAAAGCATATGGCACATGACAGATATTGCTAAATTGCCTTCCAAAATAGTCTTTCGTATCTTCACAGAACACATCTAGTTTTAGCTATTTAAATATACCTTGAATGGAAGTATACACATGAATGGGCAGAGGCACTGGATTTAGGAATCCTTGACTGCTTTTGCACTGGAGCTGGGGAGCCTCAAGCCACACTAGGGGGTTTGGCTGGTTAAACAACGTGTCAGGAGAGGGCCCAAGGACTCCGAGTCACAGAATTGCCTAGGAAGCTTGTTACAAATGCAGATTTTTAACAAGAACTTCTGATGCACTATCTGGGGCCAGTTGTGTTTTAAATATACTCCCTCTTAGACAAACAGTTGAGGAACATGTGGCTTAGGCTGAAGGGTATTCCTTGTGACATCTCTTTATCTCCAGTACTTAAGGAATCTAAGGTGAGTCTGGCTGGGGAATTTTCAGGATGATGGGAATTCAGAGGATTGCAGGACCTCTAGTTGTTAGTCACTTTCCATTTATTCTTCAATTCAGAATAAGGCCTTTCTTGCATATGGATGTGAACTGCTACTTTCTTTAATGCAGACACAGTTTAGAAGTTTCAGTTCCCTAATCTATCTCATCTTCCCGCCCTGCTTCCACAATATAGAACGGAGATTTTGTTTTCTGTGTCCTTATATAGGACATTTTCCCAATTGAAAAAAAAAGGTATGCAAGTTGTTGGTGAAACCAAAATAATACCTACATTTAGATACATTATTTGTAAAAATAGTTAAGGAACAATGGAAGGAACTTGCCTTTAGGCATTCTGCAAGGAGCTAAGGAACCAGTCTTGCATTTACTGAAATAGTATTTATGTGCCAGGCACTATCTTAAGTTCTGAAGATAAAGCAGTGAACAAAATAGACAAAAATTCCTGCCCCCACAAAACAGGACATCTTAGGGAGACAGATGCTAAGGAGAGTGCTAAGGAGAAATATTTACCAAGAAGGGGACAGAAAGAGTTGGGGTCTGAGTACATAAGTGGTAATATAAAACAAAAGAGGGCTTGAGAGCTGTGACATAGAAAAGTAACTCAACTTCTGAGTCTCAGTTTCATCTTAAAATAAGAAATAATAGCCCCTTCCTGCAGAAGGCCAAGAATCTTAGAACTAATTCTGTCGCTTTTAAGCTATTGGACTTTGAGTATTAAAGTTCTTTACCTTCTCAGAACCTCAGTTTCCTCATCTGAAAAACAGAGCTTGCCCAGCCTATTTCACATGGTTTTGAAAATGTTAAATCATTAATATACGTAAAACATTTGAGAACTGTTATATAAATGTTAAGAAATTTAAAGAAAAAAACACACAGGAAAGCAAATATCTTGTTAAAGGTCAGAAGAGCTTCAGAACTGAAAGTAAACAATGAAATTAGATAACCATGTGTACAGATTCTCTGCATTGGCAGGGAAAAGGCCAATGCAAACTATCAGGATGTACTAAGTAGACAAGCAATCTTATCTTAGATTAGGAACAATCAAATGTTCCTAAGTGGACACCTCATAAAATAATTATTATATGGTATTTGTCAAGTTTTAAAATGCTTTACAGCTTATGTTTGTGGTTTTGTTGGTGGGACTTTAGTTCCAGGAAGAAAAAAACAACAACTAGATGGACGAAAAGGAGTTATAAATATAAAACAATCATTTAATTACTAAGGGCAGATAGTCTATCTTCTGGGTATTTCTGTAGATGCCCAATAAATATTAATCAAAATAAATGATTCCAAATACAGGCTGGTGTATTCCTCATTCGTTTTCACATATTAACTCTTCAGTCCCTAATATATGATAGCATCCTAACTGTGGTTTATTAAATCAATAAATGTGCTGATATGCATGCAGGGTATTGGCACACAGTAGGTACTCAATACGTATTTGTTAAATGAATGCATAAATGATTACTGTGCGATTTTGCTTAGTATAGACTAGCCAATTTAATCCCTAAAGTGTCTGCGTACAAATATCCCCCTCTCCTGACAACACTTATCTGTTAAACTCGTATTGTCTCTCTCTCAGGCTGAAGTAAAACACAATTCAAACTTAGTTTCAATATAACCTGGCAGGGTTAGAGATGTTTGCTAAACAAGTAAAATTCACATCCAGAAAGCGAAACAATTACTCCAGGCCAAATACCCGTCTCAGAGAACTGAACTGGACTACTGCCTAGCTCACATTCACCAGGTGACCTCAACACCTTCTTCTTTGCGGTACTGGCCTCCACTCGCCCAATAGCCAAGTTAGAATCTTTCCGCTCGGGTTCCCGGAGTTCTCAAGCGCTGTCACCAAAGCGTCAAGATGCAGAGGTAGTTGCAAAATGCCCCAATCCCAGGAGGTACAACTTCAGTCTTCATCTTGCGCGCTTGGCTGGGGCGGGCCCAGCGAAGGGACTTGTGGCCGTTCCCTATTGGAGCTTGGTTGCTTTGGTATCACCGACCTTAAAAGTCACGGGTACAGCTTCCGGAAGTTAAAGGATAATTACTTCCAGGGATGCCCATACTTGCTATGGCTGGTTCAGAAGTAACTCAGTTCCACAAAACCAAACTTTTGTATTAAAATTTCCACGAAGTCACTTTTAACCACTTTAACTTGTAGTTCTGAGCGGTACCACATCCTTTCCCCCCCTTTCATAAGATTCGCCATGTACTTTTCTTCTATTTGCCAGTCTCCAAAATGACGCCGACGGCCTTAGCGGGTCAGAGGTCAGTCACGTGGGCCCACCCGGTTCCGGCGCGGTTGAGGCCGTGGGTGGTTATCGAGTCTCCGACACCATGTCTGGTTTGTCTAGCCCTTTAGCCCAGCGTGGCCCTTGCCCGCTGGCGTTGCTACTCTTGCTCCTGCTCGTCCCCAGCTCGGTCCTCGCCATCTCCTTTCATCTTCCCGTTAACTCCCGCAAGTGCCTCCGCGAGGAAATCCACAAGGACCTGCTAGTGACGGGAGCGTACGAGATAACCGACCAGTCTGGGGGCGCTGGCGGCCTGCGCACCCACCTCAAGGTGCGGCACCGGGCGGCGCGGGGCGGGTCGGGAAGACCGCAGATGTAGGCCAGGGGAGGCTCGGGATCTAGAGGGTTCGGGCAGGCCCAGGCCCGGCGGGTGCGCAGGCCTCGCGGGATCGCGAAGGGCTTGTGGTCGAGACCGCCCCCTCACCCCACTGGTTGCGGTGCGCGGGGCGGGGCTGGGCGCCAAAGCCTGGGAACTCGTGGAAAGGCCTCAGCGCCTAACGGGGGTGGCGACAGCCGATGTGGGGTGATCTCGGCTTTTTCGGTCGTTGTCAGGGTCCTCTACTTGTTTTGGTCTCAAGTACTATGAGAGGTAACTTGGTTCTCCAAGAAAGTCTTTGGATGTTGAGTATTTGTGGGAAGCTGCAGGAAAGTGATGGAAACATTAAAGCTTAGTGTGAGCGATAAAACCTGTTATTTATTGAGCATCTGCTGTATGTGAGGGCCTGTGCTACTTTACATACATTACCGATTAAGTCTTAAACTATCCTTCGAAGTAGGTACTGTTAGTTCCATTGTACACCCGAGAAACCTGAGACTCAGGTAAAATAAACTGATAAGCATCAGAAGTGGAATTAATTTTTAGTTTGAGAGTTCAGTATGTTGAGGGGAATGTGCTGGAATATTCTCTCCTTGCCTTAATTTGTAATTCCTGTGATTGATTAAAGTCGATTATTGGTCACAAAATGGTCTCAGTCTCTAGTTCTTTCCCGTTGGTACCCCAGAGTCTGGACTTAGCTGCTGAGTTTTGCATCTGCTACACTTTTGGATAGTGACAACTGCTACCATAATGCCAGTTTGGTCCCATTTGCAGTTAGGGTGGACTGCTCTTTGGAATATTAAAATAAACAAGGTTTGATTGATTTTAGGTAATTTTATTTATGCATAAGCATGGTGGTGTGCATGTTGTTTCCTTCCTCCCTCCCTTTCTTCCACTAAATAGAGGGAAACATTTTTACTTTTTAATAGAGCTTCAGGTATAATCAGACCATAGCCTATGTTTAAGGTATTGGAACCTAGTAGTGGAGGAACAATTTAATAGATATAATTTGTTTCTACTTTATTCATGAGATAATAGGCACTTTTTAGAGCTATTGCCTAATGAGCCATACTTTATTATTCTCTTCAGCTGTCAAACTTTTGTCTCCCCAAGAAAGCGATGATGGCATGATTTTAGGGACTTACAGAAAACATTTTTGGGGTCATGTTTCTGGCTCTTTAAAGGATGTAGTGCATAGAATAAGAGAATTTGAGCGATGAAACAGGCTTTATAGATTATTTAATCCTATCTTATCTCCAGCGTTGCTCCCTCTGATTTGTTCTTACATTTTAAAATCCTTCAAAAGTTTTTCTGATAAAGTTTAAATTTCACAACATATGGGCCACCCTGAACAAAACCCTAAACGCATTTATTTCTATTTTATATCATAATTACTTACATTCATGCCTTGTCAGTATAGTGAGGACTAGAATTATTTTCATAGTCATGTTTTTCAGAGTGCCAAGCACACTGCCTTGCTTCTAGTAAACACTCAATAAATATAAAAACCATAATGTAGCAGGGCCATATGGGAATTACACCTGGATACAAGGCTACTGAAGGAACCACAAAAGCAGCAATTTGTGCATCTATATATTAATATAGCATTTTGCCATCAGTTGCTTTTCCCGTGTCTACTCTCTTCTCATCCTACCAGGCTTAATTTGACTACTCCTGGGATTTGAAACCCAAATGCCAGGTAGTTAGCAAATGAATGAATTGGGCCAGAAATAAGAAACGGCATGAGTAATAATAAATGGGGGGTAATTGGAAGTAGTGGAGACTGTTAATTTGAAGTGGCCAGTAATCAGCTCTTAATGAGGCTTGCCATGCAAGCATGTAGGCCTTTGTTTCCATTTCTGATGTTTCAAATGTAATCAGAAATCCAGAGTTTGATGTTAAAACTTCTGATTTTTTAAATGTCACCAATTCAAATTGGTTTTGGCATTGGTTTGTTTTCAATTTTGTGGAGACTGTTTGACCCCACCATACCAGATTCAACAATTTTTGGGGTCTTAAAATACTGGCTTCATCTTAACTGCTCCTCCCTCTCACTTTTTCAGGATCGTTTTAAAGTAAATCCCAGATTAAATGGTATGCCAGTCCTATATATTTACGCATGCATCTGTTTAAAAATGTGACCATAACCGCAATACTATCTAGATCACACCTCACAAAATTAACACTAATTCCTTAGTATGGAATACCCAGTCCATGTTCAGATTTCCCCTAGTACTGTCCAAGAATGATCTATTTAACATTAATTAATTGTATATCTCAAGTCTCTTTAATTTAGAGCAGTCTACTATTCCTCTTCCTTTTTTTAAAAAAGATTTCTTTTTTATTTATTTCTTTCCTGTCCCTGCCAGTTGTCTGCTCTCCATGTCCATTCACTGTGTGTTCTGTGTCCGCTTGTATTCTTGAAAGTGGCACCAGGAATCTGTGTCTCTTTTTGCTGCATTATCTTGCTGCATCAGCTCTCCCTGTGTGCAGCGCCACTCCTGGGCAGGCTGAACTTTCTTTGGCACATGGCGGCTCTCCTGACGGGGGGCGTACTCCTTGTGGGTGGGGCTCCCCAAGGCAGGGGACACCCCTGCGTGGCACAGCACTCCTTGTGCGCGTCAGTGCTGCATGTAGACCAACTCACCACATGGGTCAGGAGGCCCTGGGTTTGAACCCTGGACTTCCCATGTGGTAGGCAGACGTTCTATCCATTGAGCCAAGTCCGCTTCCCTTCCTCTTTTAATGCTTTTAGTTGTATTGTTGGAGTCAGTTGCCATTAAAGAATGTCCTGCATTTTGGATTTGTCTGCTTCTTCCAGTTATCTCCCCCATATTTATTATAAAAGGAGTCAGCAATAAAGATGTAATTAGATTCAAGTTATCTTTCTAGAGAGGGTGCTTCCTAGGCGGTGCTTTGTATTTCACGTGGCATCACAGCAGGAGCATACCATACTTGCAGCACCTTAGTGCTGCTAAGCTTGATGGGTGGATTTGGGAGTGCGTTAGTTTCCTACTGCTATAACAGATTTAGTGGCTTAAAACAACCTTTATTTTGTAGTTCTGGAGGTCAGAAGTCCTAAAATCAAGGTTTCAGCAGGCCTGTGTTCCTTCTGGAGGCTTTAGGGTAGAATCGGTTCCCTTGCCTTTTCCAGCTTCTAAAGGCCACTTAAATTCCTTGACTTGTGGCTCTTCCCGCCATCTTCAAAGCCAGTAGTTCCTCTAAATAAATAAGTAAAAATTTTTCCAAAAGGGGAGTGGGTGTAGCTCAGTGGTTGATTGCTTGCTTCCCTTGTATGAGGTCCTGGGTTCAGTCCCTGGTACCTCCTCTAAATAAATAAATAAAGCCAGGAGCATAGCCATCTTCATTTCTTTCTCTCTCTCTCTTTCTTTCTTACCTCTGTTCCCATCATTACATCTGCTTCCCTCTTTCCCATACAAGGATGCTTTTGATTACACTGGGTTTGGATAATCTCACCATCTTGAGGGTCTTAATTTATTCACACCTGCACAGTCCCTTTTGCCATGTAAGTGAACATATTTACAGGTTCTGGGAATTAGAATGTAGACATCTTTGGGGGACCATTATTCTGCCCAGAAGCAGCCTAAAGCCTCCAATGTAATACTTCCCCTTACTCTTTCACTTATGACTTGATCATAATAATACCATTATTTCATTAAGGTTCTAAGATGATGATTTTCTTATTCTGTTATCCCTTCCTTATTTATTAGCTGGAATTATTCTGTAAAGAATTCATCAGTTAAGGCCATTTAGTTAACCTAAAGTACAATTTACAATTCATGCTGGAAAGAAAAACCTTTACAATTCATATAAAAATTCATTCCTTTTAATTGACAATTTTCAGAGGTAGGAATTGTTGCCCTTGTCATTTCCAGTGTTGTCCAAAGGTTTTGTTATCTTTTTAAGAATTTCAGTGAATCCAGTTTTTCTTGTTTAGAGTCACTATGTTCCAATCAGTTGCATTCGTCCTTCACCTCCTCCATATTGCCACCTCTATCGTTTTGACACAGTTCCATTAGCCTTTTTTAAAAAAATTTATTTTATTTTATTCTTTCCCTGCCTTGCCACCTGTGCTCGCTGTCTGCTCTCTTTATTTGCTGCGTGTTCTTCTGTGTCTGCTTGTCTACTCATCTTCTCTTTAGGAGGCACTGGGAACTGATCCTGGGACTTCTGATGTGGGAGAGAGGTACTCTATCGCTCCTGCTCGCCTTCACTAGAAGGCCTCAGGAGCTGAACCCAGGACCCCCCATATGGTAGATGGGAGCCAAGTCACTTGAGCCATGTCCACCTCCCTCCATTAGCCTTTGATAGCTTCCTTGTTTTCTGGCACAAGAAGATGTCCTGGGCTCATCTTGTGTATGTCTACTTCCTGACCTGGAAGCAGTTCTTCCTCTAAGGGGTTCTGGTTCTTTTTGTGGGAGTGGTATTTAGAAACCACAAGCTGGGCATAATTTTTAAAAATGTAATATACTGTGCAGCCCACAGAACATATTGTGAGATAAAGCCATCCCTTAACATAATTTGCAACCTTTTTCATAGTTTCTATTTAGTGTCTGCTAAATGGCAGATGAATGCACAGCTGTGTGATTATACCAAATACCATTGATTGTATACTTTGGGTGAATTGTATGCCTTCTTAATATGTATCAGTAAAATTGATTTGTTTTCTTTAAAAAAAAAACACGTTTAAAAAGTACATACCTGGTGCTGGGGTTTAGTGTATACTCAGGGGACCTGAATCTCTGGACAGACCATGTGATAGCCAGGCCCTGAGCTTCAACAGACTTGCAACTCCTACACTCTGGTTTATTGGACTTGCCCCACTCAGCTAACATGGAGGTGAAGAAGGTCAACCACCACACCGGGGAGCCAAGAGTGCCTACAACTGAAAGCAGGAGAATTGCATCCAGCATCCATGTGGAATCTAAGTCCCCTCTTGATATAGATGTGGAGTGGACACAACCATTCTAAGGTCCATAGGATGGAGGAATAGAGTATGGATTAGAGTAGACTTACGGATATTCTATTCATGAACTATTGTGATTAGTAATTGAAGAAAATGTGGCATTGATGTGGAGAAAGTGGCCATGGTGGCTGCTTGGGGGTAGGGAGTGGGAGGATGAGATGTGATGTGGGGGCATTTTGGGGGGTTGGAGTTGTCCTGGGTGGTGCTGCAGGGACAGTTACCAGACATTGTTTGTCCTCCCATGGCCCACTGGGTGGGGAGAGTGTGGGCTATGGTGTGGACCATTGACCATGAGGTGCAGTGGTGCTCAGAGATATATTTCACCAAGTGCAATGAATGTCTCATGATGATGGAGGAGGTTGTCGTTTTGGGGGGAGGAGAGGGGTGAGGGGGGTAGGGGGTATATGGGGACCTCATATTTTTTTAATGTTACAAAAAAAATAAAAAGTACATACCCACAGTTGTAGGTAGTGATAAGTACTATAATGAAAAATCGAGCACTGAAGGGGTTGGGGAGATATTGATGAGGTAAGATGGTTTTGGTTAGGGAAGGCCTCTCTGAACAGAGGGATTGAAATGATGGAGAGGACTCTGCTGTGAAGATTTCTGCTTCAGGCCTACACTGGAGTTGTATTTTGTGGGGGATTTTTAACTGAGACTTTCCCATAAGTCCCTTTGCTTCTCATTTTATAAAATGAGACTAAAACGGTGCTAAATAGTATCAGATCTAAGGACTTTGCTGCACACAATTGAAGCAGGAAGTATCAGCTCGTTGTTCATAGTGAATATAGACTTTTCCCTATTACTTGTAATCCGGTCTGTAATAAACCTGTTGTACGGACTTTAAACTTTAAATCTCAGTTCTCTTGATTTTGAATTGAAACTTACATTTTCATTAAAACTAGATGATATTCTAATAGTTTAATAGAACCTAGGGCCTCCCCCCCCCCCGTTTTTTTTATTTTTAAGAATGCTTGTTAATAGTTAAAATTTGGGGATAATTTTAGGGGTTGACATGTGTTGCTGCCTTAAGAGTGGTTTATACTTTGAATATGTATTATAGAAGAAGAGTTGTGAGTTATCTTTTTTTTTTAAGATTTATTTATTTATTTCTCTCCCTCCCCCGCACCGGTTGTCTGTTCTCTGTGTCTATTTGCCGCGTCTTCTTAGTCCGCTTCTGCTGTCAGCAGCACTGGAATCTGTGTTTCTTTTGTTTGCGTCATCTTGTTGTGTCAGCTCTCCTTGTGGGAAGCGCTGTTCCTGGGCAGGCTGCACTTTCTTTCCTGCTGGGCGGCTCTCCTTACGCGTGAGGCTCCTCTATGCAGGGACACCCCTGCGTGGCAGGGCACTCCTTGCACGCATCAGCACTGCGCATAGGCCAGCTCCACACGGGACACACGGGTCAAGAAGCCCCGGGGTTTGAACCGCGGACCTCCCATGTGGTAGACGGGCGCCCTAACGGTTGTGAGTTACCATCATCACCACCAGAAAGGGCGGGGGAAAGCCTGATGGTAGTAATCTAAGTTATTTGTATACCTTTTTTCAACTTCTTTCAAATAATCTAATTGGTCTTTTTTTAATGGTCATTTTTGAAGAGTGCTAATACTAATAATTAATTTTGCTAAATGGCAGTTGGGAAATTATTGGCTTATAACTTTTTTTTTCCCCACCAGAAACTTATGAAAGAACAGTGTAAGTGCTATGGTTTTCAGGCGATTTAAGTTGGAACTATTATCTTTCAACTTATTACTGTTGTCTGTGCTGAGGGCTGTACTGTTTTGGAGAGAAGAAAAAGTAGAATGCTTGGAGCTCATCCTCCAAAAGTAGCCATCCTTTTTTATTAATAACTACCCTCTGGGCCCTACTTAGGATAATCTTTTGCTGTTGGGAAAAATTCGGCCCTTGCAAATTTTTTTGATGTGATAGTGGGTTAAAAACAGGTCAATAAATAGATGGTTCAATGGAGAAGGCTAATTGGTACATTAGCATTTTTTTTTTTTTTTAAGATTTATTTCTTATTTATTTAATTCCCCTCCCCTCCCCCGGTTGTCTGTTTTCTGTGTCTTTTTGCTGCGTCTTGTTTCTTGTTTCTTTGTCCGCTTCTGTTGTCGTCAGCGGCACGGGAAGTGTGGGCGGCGCCATTCCTGGGCAGGCTGCTCCCTCCTTCGCGCTGGGCGGCTCTCCTTACAGGGCGCACTCCTTGTGCGTGGGGCTCCCCTACGCGGGGGGACACCCCTGTGTGGCAGGGCACTCCTTGCGCGCATCAGCACTGCGCATGGCCAGCTCCACGCGGGTCAAGGAGGCCCGGGGCTTGAACCGCGGGCCTCCCATGTGGTAGACGGACGCCCTAACCACTGGGCCAAAGTCCGTTTCCCGACATTAGCATTTAATGGTGTTAAAATCTAGTTTCTTTTTGTAGTATATATTTTGTATTATATATATTGTATTGTAATACATATGAAATTTCTAGCTTTAAATTAAAACCTGACCTCAGGTTTCCTTCTCCATAAAAGGTAAAGTACAAAATTTTAAAGATAAAAAGTTAAAAGCACGTGTGACTTTGTTTAAACCTCTTTTCTTATTCATTGAACATCTCCACAGTCTTACCTTTTGAGCTGATCCAGAGAAGGGGGATGCACAGAGATTGCTGTACCGTTGTAATCTTTATGATGACTTCTGAAGACTGAGTCTAGAATCTAGGGAAATGGGAACAAATTTGTAAGATAACCTAGTGAAGTGCTGGGACTTCAATGCTGTTTCTTGAGGGAATTGCTGACTGGTGGTTGATCCCACGCCATTGCCCTGCGTATGCATATATGCAGCCTAGCACGGACAGTAGAGCCCTCTGTGAAGTTGGCCAGCTGGCCACAAACCAGAATTTGGGCTTCCAAACAAGCCTCCGACTTGAGGGAGGTTGATGTCATCTGCTTTATCCTGTGCCTCCAATCTTATTGTTCAGCATAACCGTGTGGGAAATCAAGGGACCAGTTGTTAAGAAAGAACAAGGCTTTGTTTGTGCCAGAAAGGGTCACGCTGAAGGTTTTTACCGTAAATAACTTTGGAGCAGTATGAAAAAAAAAAGTTGATCTGGCTTCACCCCCGCAGTAGTATTGTCAGGGCAGCAACTGTTCTTTCATTCTCATTCTTCTCTCTTCCTCCTTCTCTTTCCCCCCTTTTTATTCCCCCTCAACCCTCTAGTCAAGCATGACGTATTGCCTATATTAAGTTAATGTAGCAAATGCTGATAGAAACAGGAAGAGAACATCTATCTGTTATCATCCCAGTGCCTGGAAATTTTCCGTTTCTACTTTACAACACTTCTATGAAAAGAACCTCCCAGCCTCTTTGGTAATACTTTAGGTTAAGCAATACTTCTGTGCTATGCTATGCCATCACTGAATTATGTTGGAAACTTGAAATTTAGTGTTGTTAAATACTGCTTGTGGCCTCTCTTAGTTTGACTTTGTACTGGGTAAAATCTAGCTGTGATCTTTGATTTCAGGAATGTAGTTATAGATTTGGGATTTGTTCTAGTTTGAAGGATCAGGATAAATTTCATTTTAATCCCATTAAATGTAGCCTTTAGGCTCTTAGCTTACCAGTGTTCTTCATGTTTGAGGTATTGTGGTGCCTTTTGTTTTTTTGTTTGTTTGTTTAATTTTAAGATTTATTTATTTATTTCTCCTCCTCCCTCCATTGTCAGCTCTGTGTGTCCATTCCTGTGTGTTTTTCTGTGTCTGCTTGTATTCTCATTAGGCGGCTCCGGGAACCAATCCTGGGACCTTCCGGAGTGGGAGGGAGGCAATCATTCTCTTGCGCCACCTCAGCTTCCTGTTCTGCTACATGTTACTGTCTCTCCTCCGTGTCTCTTGCTGCGTCATCTTGCTGCACCAGCTCTCCACTGTTGGCCAGCACTCCTGCACAGTGCGGCATTCCTGTGTGGTCCAGCACTCTGTGTGGACCAGCTCACTGCGCGGACCAGCTTGCCCTCACCAGGAGGCCCTGGGCATTGAACTCTGGACCTCCCATTTGGTAGGCGGGAGCCCAACTGCTTGAGCTGCATCTGTTTCCCCAGTGGTGCCTTTTGAAAGGATTTTTAGTAATGGATTACTAGTCTAAAACGATAGCATCTTCAGTGATTTGGTGTTCCTTCTACTTTTTCATATGTTAAAGTTATAGGGCCCTTGACTTAATAGTCACAAGCAAACTCTCAATCAAGTAAATTGTCTAGACCCATACCCCTGATCATTATATACGCACACAGTCCTCTCTTCCCCTTTCCCTGGTGTCTAATGTTATTGGATCCTTCTTATGATTTATTACTTATCAGGTTTAAAACCACATGCTGGAAATGCCAAAGTCATCGCAGACACCTTACTATCTCTTGTCATCAGCTAGAGAGTTCCATTGAATACCTGTTTTGTTAGATATTTTGTATCCCCTCAAGTTTCTAAGTCTTGCTACTGTTTCCTTGAGAATTTAACTGCATATCCTTTTCTCTCTGTTTCCATGCAATAACCATTCAGACCCTAATCATCCCTGGATTTAGTTACTGTAGCCTAATTTATCGTTTGCCGTCCATTGGCTCTGTTAGATTGGAAGTATTGTTAGTGACCTAAATATTTAAGCGATTCTGTGTTATCAGTAACAAACAGTTATCAAAATAATAATTCAATAACATTTATTGAATATGTCAGAGACACTGTTCCAGGTACTTTACCTATATTAAATTTAATCCTCACAATAACCTTATGAAGTAAATACAGTTATTATCCTTATTTTACAATTGAGGCACACTACCACAGAGAGGTTAAGGAACATGCCTAAAGCTTTATAGCTAGTAAGTTGCAGAACTGTGATTTGAACACAAACCAGAGTCTGACTCTAGAACTTTCCATCATAACTGTTAAGCTCTACTGTCTCTCAAATGGAGAAAAGGATCGGTGTTTCTGTTTCAATTCATTCTTGTTGAGTATGTAGTGCTTCCATAAGGGACCTACTGCTTCTGAGTTAGTCATTTAGGAGCTACAAGGTTGGTGGTTATGCTTAAAATAATATGTATTCATTGTATCCTCAGAATTATACTACAGACTGATCACCAACCTAAAGAAGAGGGGCTGCAAGTAGGAGCCTATTTGAAGGAAATTGCATCTTCAAATTTTTACCAGCAACACCAAAGTCACAAGCTGGTTGCTCTGTTGTTACTGTAGCTCCTTCGAAAAGAAGTCTTTTATGTTTGTTTGTTTGTTTGTCTTGATGAACTAAAGGAAACATTCTTAACTGGGAGAATATGGTGGGAATGTGGAGCTGATTCAGCAAATAAAGCTATGTGTGACCTCTGCCAATGGAAAGACTTGCCACTTCCTTGCTTAGCTCCACATGAACTGTTTGCATACATCTATCTCATAAAAAATGGAAGGGCTTGTTTGTTTGCTTGGTTCTGAGTAGGTTAGATTTCTTGAACATCTGGAGATTTTGTTAGTGTGTTTGACTTCATCCTTCTGGGTAGTTTTTTTTTTTAATTGTAAATTTTGGAATTATTTTAGATTTACAGAAAAATTGTGAGGATAGTACAGAGACTTCCCATATAGCCCACACCCAGTTTCTCCATTGTTAACATCTTTTTTTTAAAAAAAGATTTATTTATTTATTTAATTTCCCCCCCTCCCCCGGTTGTCTGTTCTCTGAGTCTATTTGCTGCGTCTTGTTTCTTTGTCCGCTTCTGTTGTCGTCAGCGGTGCCATTCCTGGGCAGGCTGCTCTTTCTTTTCATGCTGGGCGGCTTTCCTCACGGGCGCACTCCTTGCGCGTGGGGCTCCCCCACGCGGGGGACACCCTTGCGTGGCACGGCACTCGTTGCGCGCATCAGCGCTGCGCATGGCCAGCTCCACACGGGTCAAGGAGGCCCGGGGTTTGAACCGCGGACGTCCCATATGGTAGATGGACGCCCTAACCACTGGGCCAAAGTCCGTTTCCCATCCATTGTTAACATCTTACATTAGTGTGGTGCACATTTGTCACAATGAATTAACCAATATCAATATATTATTATTAACTAAAGATCAGACTTTATTCAGATTTCCTTAGTTTTTACTTAATGGCCTTTTTTTAATTCCAGGGTGCCATCTTGGTACTAATTATAGTTGGTCATCATGTTTCCTTGGGCTCCTCTTAACTGTGACAGTATCTTAGATTTTCCTTTGCTGTTTTGAGGTCAGGTATTTTGTAGAATGTTCTTCCATTGGGATTTATCTGTTTTTCTTACGATGAGACTGGGATTATGGGTTTTGGAGAAGAAGTCCACAGAAGTAAAGTGCTGGTCTCTTCAAATCAAGTGTACATACTGTCAATATGAATTAACACTGCTGATGTTAACCTCAGTCACCTGGCTGAGGTAGTGTTTGTCAGGTTTCTCACCAGTAAAATTATGCTTTTTCATCCCATTCCATACTGTACTTTTTGGATGGAAGTCACTGTGCAAAGCCTACACATAAGGAGTGGCGAATCCTCTACCTCCTTGAGGGTAGGAGATTTACACAAATTATTTGGGATTTTTCTGCTCTGGAGAGTTGCCTCTTTTCTCCCATATATTTATTTATACCAATATGGATTCATGGGTATTTATTTTATACTTTTGGGTATATTCCAGTACTATATTTTATTGCTCAAATTGTTCCAGCTTTGGCCATTGGGAGCTCTTTGAGTTGGTTCCTGTGTTCCTTTGACAACCCCCAACCCTTTTTCTTTTTAGCATTTCTTTACCTCTGACCCGATAGTCTGGGTTTACCTTGTATATTTCCTGCCCTAGCCCTAGGATCTGCCATTTCTCCAGGGGAACCCTAGTTCCTTTTTTTGAAACATGGTATTAGAAACCAAGATCTAGGTGGATATTATTATTATTATTATTATTTTAAGATTTATTTTATTTATTTATTTCTCTCCCCATCCCCCTACCCCCCCGCCCCGGTTGTCTGTTCTCTGAGTCTATTTGCTGCGTCTTCTCCATCCGCTCCTTTTTTCTTGTCAGCAGCAAGGGAATCTGTGTTTCTTTCTGTTGCATCATCTTGTTGTGTCAGCTCTCCATGTGTGCGGCACCATTCCTGGGCAGGCTGCACTTTCTCTCGCGCTGGGTGGCTCTCCTTACGGGGCGCACTCCTTGCTCGTGGGGCTCCCCTGCACGGGGGACACCCCTGCATGGGGGACACCCCTGCGTGGCAGGGCACTCCTTGCGCGTATCACCACTGCTCATGGGCCAGCTCCACACGGGTCAAGGAGGCCCGGGGTTTGAACCACAGACCTCCCATGTGGTAGACGGATGCCCTAACCGCTGGGCCAAGTCTGCTTCCCAGTAATATTTTTAAGACATCTTTTTCCAGCACTCTTTTCCCTTTTTAACACAGCTGTGGTTACAGCAAGTGGCCGTAAGTAGCACCATCTTGTTTGTAGCTTGAAAGTAAGTGGTAAGCCTGTGAGCAGCAGAAAGTGGGCTCAGATGAGTAGAGAAGTAGTAATGCTGAGGGGTAGGGCAGAGAACCAGGACACAGGCATTCATCTCGTTCTTTCAGGTTCCATGTCTTCATTAGACCAGGCCATCAATTGTTAGGAAGGCTCACTAAAAGCACTCATTTGAACTTTAATAAGATCATGGTAGAAAATGAGGAGTCTACTATTGGTCACAGTTCTTTTACAAGGACTTTGCTGATAAATTGTTGCCCATGTTTAGTTCCAGGAAAATTGTTTCTGAAGATAAATTTGTGAGATTTCATCAGAAAACAAAATGATGTTTATGTAATCCAAGTTTGTTTCTCTTTTAGCCTTTTTTTTCTTGGCTTCCAGAAAACTTAGAGCCATATTTATTGTACTGATATCATTTGCTTAATTCAAGTTCTTGATAGCACCTAATTTGTTTCTTCCTTCAGATGAACTCTATGCTGTTTTATTCCTAATTGCTGTATTTGCCCAGCATTTTGGCCTCAGCTACTTAAGAGCCTTTTGAAGTAGGCAGGGTATTATCTTGAATGTTTGGTAAAGGAATGGAGACAGGCCTCAGGATAGGATCTATCTACTCAAGAACTTGTTTCTAGCCACTTCCTAGAATGATCCAAGAAAATCCAATTCTAAATGGATTAATTTTTCCAGTGACCTGTATTCTCACTCATTTGACAGTTTCACTGAGTATTCACATATTCTTGACATCAGCTACTCTGTATTTTCAATTATCACATTGCCCCTTGGCTTAAGTTATGAATTTTGGTTTGCTTTTATTCAGAAGGTGTTATCTAAAAACAAATCTTTATTACTTCCCGGTCCTTGGTGATGTATGGAGGAATCTTTAGGCTTGATATTACCTTTGTTTAATTAAAGAACTTTATGATAAATATTAAAAATTATTTTATTATTAAAAGGGAAGAAAAGAATCCTTAAGAGAGTGCTATTTTAGCAGTTATAAACTGCAATTATTTAGTATATTACCAAGATGGTTCTCTGGTAGGGTTCAAGAAGAAAAAACAAAACCTTTCAATTCTTGAGGGTGATCTGTAATCAGAACATTTTAACTAAAGGAAATGAAAAACCATCATTTCAGCCTATTAGACTTTGCCAGCTCTGGTTAATCCCTGAGCTTGGCCCAGTTTCCTATTCCCTAATTTTAGCTACCTGCTTGTTGATATAATTATGCTGGGGTTGGGGGAGGTGGGTATTTTTGAGGGGTAAGGGGGTTGGTAGTGTTTTTTTTTTTGAGGATCAATGGCTTGGCTCCGTAATAGCTACAAAGTTATATGAACTAGACTGCAAAACCTACTGACTTCTAGAAAATTTTAGGATCTGCTCAAATACCCAACAGTCCATGAGCTCACTCAACCCCAAATGTCCATTGTCAGGTTGCCTACCTGTATTTCCATATATCCAAATAAATACCCTAATATAGATGTGCCAGCTAGAGATTATAGGGAGTATAGAAATGTCGAGGCCATGAGGGCCCCATGGGCATTATTGCACACTATTCCTGAAGGTAAATTTCATGGTAAGCAAAGGTAAAGGCTGAAGTGGTAAGTCCTTTGCCTTCTGCCTTTGGTAATGCATTTGCATATTTGCCCTAGAGTGAATCATAAATAGTTTTGTAGATATCAGAGGGAACAAACAAAGTAAGTGGGTCTTCCATGACTGCAATTCTTGGGCATAATGTAGAAGAGGACAATTTAAACTCTTCTGCTCCTTCTGAATACCAATTAGAGGTACGGCTTGTAATGGAGTCTTTCAGAAAAACATGGTAGGCTTCTTAATTCATTTTGCAAAGTAATTAGTGAAGGATTTTTACCAAAGCCTTAATATTTCTGAACTGCACCTAGGCCTCTTTATCATCCAGAGAGGCACCTGTCCTTAGATTAAAAACAAAAAAACCATTGTTTTTGAAGGATTCTTTTTATAATTAACGAATGTAAAGGAGACTGTTATAATATAGTCTTCCAGGAAATAAGGTAGCTGGACAGTGTGTGCCAAATCTTGTAATCCCTAATAAGTTGGGTTGTTTGTCCTAGGCCAGTGACCTGGCCTTTTACCTTGGTTGAGTGTGGAGATGATGAAATCTGTGATGATTATATTCAGTGCTGTACCCTTGATGCTTATTGCCTGCTGTCTTCTACCAGTTTCATTTACATGTAAACATTTCTAGTAACCTGTAATACTTTTCTTCTCCCTTTAGAATTAAACTAGGGAAGCAGATGTGGCTTAAGTGACTGGGCTCCCGCCTACCACATGGGAGGTCCCAGGTTTGGTTCTGGGTACCTTCTAAAAAAGACAGTGATGCAACAGGATGACTCAACAAGAGACAAAAGAAGAAAAACATAATGAGAGACACAACAAAGCAGGGAACAGAGGTGGCTTAAGTTATTAGGCTCCTCCCTTCCTAATTGGAGGTCCCAGGTTCAGTTCCTGGTGCCTCTAAAAAGAAACAAAAGAAGACAGACACAGCAAGTGCAAGCAATAAGGGAGTGTGGAGAGGTAAATAAATGAAATAAATCTTTGAGGGAAAAAAAAAGTACTTAAACAGTTCCTTTATATTTAAAAAAAAAAAAAATGAGTGCAGTGAGCCAATCTGGAAACGTACATTGTCTGCAACTTTATTCATAGGTGGAAAATCCAAATTAAGTTTCTTACATCACCTCTGAATGTGAAAATCTGCCTTCCACCTTTTTGAACTTCCTCTTTACTCTTAAGAATTGTCTTTGTGCCTTGGGGGGCTAGCAGGTAGAGAAGTGAGTATCTAGGTGGATGAACTGATATGGAAGAGAGGAAGAGTGGCACATTTGTAACTGCATATTAGTTTTGGATTGATTAGTTTCCAGACCTTTTTCCCCTATAATATGTATGTATCTAAGGCTCTAAAGTAGTCCTTTGTTATGCTTTTTCTTCTTTTTGATGATTCAGAAAGAGTATCACATGAACAAGAGGTCTTTAGGAACCTTAAGGGGCTAAATTTTCCTCTGTAGATTGTTTAGCTATTGCCGATTTCACGACCTCTACTTTGTAGCCACCTGCTAATCTCTAAAGTGGAGAATGCTGGCAAGTGGATGTGGCTCAACCAATTGGGTGCCCACCTACCACATGGGAGGCCCCAGGTTTGGTACCTAGTACTTCCTAAAGAAGATGAGCAAAACAGCGAGCTGACGCAAGGGTCTGGCACAGTGAGCTGGCACAAGATGACGCAATAATGAGGCACAACAAGGAGACACAATGAGAGGCACAGCAAACAGGGAACAGATGTGGCTCAAGGGACTGGGCATCTCCCTCCCATGGGAGGTCCTGGATTCGGTTCCTGGTGCCTCCTAAATAAGACAAGCAGACACAGAGAGCACACAACAAAGATAGCATAAAAACCAAGGGGTAGGGTTAGAAATAAATAATAAAAATCTTTTTTAAAACCGTGGTGAACAGGCTCTCTGACTTGTACTGATCTAAAGAATCCATCAGATTCTCTGTCTTTCTTGGCACATTCCACTTCTGTCAGACATTGCTCATAAAATAGGGATAACAAAATTGACCTCAATGGGATTGTTGTGAGGATTAACAATTATGTATATAAAGTATATAGCCGGATTCCTTAATCAACCCTTTTTTATTTTTTAAGATTTATTTATTTATTTAATTTCCCCCCCTCCCCTGGTTGTCTGTTCTCTGTGTCTATTTGCTGCGTCTTGTTTCTTTGTCCGCTTCTGTTGTCGTCAGTGGCTCGGGAAGTGTGGGCGGCGCCATTCCTGGGCAGGCTGCACTTTCTTTCGCGCTGGGCGGCTCTCCTTACGGGCGCACTACATTGCGCATGGGGCTCCCCTACGCGAGGGACACCCCTGCGTGGCGCAGCACTCCTTGCGCGCATCAGCGCTGCGCATGGGCCAGCTCCACATGGGTCAAGGAGGCCCGGGGTTTGAACCGCGTACCTCCCATGTGGTAGACGGACGCCCTAACCACTGGGCCAAGTCTGTTTCCCTTAATCAACCCTTATCCTTCCAAACCACTCAGTTTCAGAACCCCAAACCTAGATCAGTTAGTAAATATTCCTTTTTCTTTGCGCTTGCGTCTTGGCTACTACGTGTTGCCAGTAGAAATTTGTGGTTCATCATCTCACCTGAGACTTTAGTGCTGCCATGTAATTTTCCTAAAATGAGATTTTAATCAGCTTTCTTCCTGTCCTGTACAGTGGTCATAAATTGGTGGCCTAGGAGAACTTGGTTCTGTGAACATGTTTTGTTTGGTCTTGAGATGTTTTTTCAAATATTGGGACTAGTTGCAAAAATTTAAAAATAAGGAGATTTTAAATAAAAGTTTAAAGTCTAGCTGCTTTTGAGAAATCGGATGTTCTGAAAACTGGGAGTGCCGTGGCAGTTGCTGTCTTTTCCCTGTCCTCCCAAGTTTGCTGCATTGTCCACCATTCCCTGCATACTTCTACTGGTCTAATTGTTAGATTCACTTGTATTTCTTACTTGATTCCTGTGGGCATTTGCTTTTTGGCCTTGTCCTGTAGGCTCTACCTCCTTCATATATAATCCTTCATATCTGTCACCTTCTCTCCATTCTTCAGACCCATAGCATTTTTCACCCAGAGTACTAGAATAGTGTTCCGTTCCATCTGTCTCTAGTGTTGTCTCTCAATTCTGTCTTCACAGTATATATCAAATTAATTTTTCTAAACTGCATATTGAATCATGTCACTCTCTTGTTTTGAATTCTTTATTGCCTCTATACTTTGTACTTAAGTATAAATTCCTTGGCATGGTGTTGAATTCTACATGATTTTGTCAATATCTCTCCAGCCACTTAATCTTTCTGTTCCTCAATTTTCTCTTCTGGAACATGGGAAAAATAATAGTTCTTAAATATTGGTTATAGTGAGGATTAAATATAAAGCACTTGGGGGAAGCAGACTTGGCCCAGTGGATAGGGCATCTGCCTACTACATGGGAGGTCTGCGATTCAAACCCCGGGCCTCCTTGACCCGTGTGGAGCTGGCCCATGCGCAGTGCTGATGCGTGCAAGGAGTGCCGTGCCACGCAGGGGTGTCCCCCGCATGGGGAGCCCCACACGCAAGGAATGCACCCTGTAAGGAGAGCTGCCCAGCACGAAAGTTCAGCCTGCCCAGGAATGGCACCACACACACGGAGAGCTGACACAACAAGATGATGCAAGAAAAAGAAACAGATTCCTGGTGCCGCTGATGGGGATAGAAGCAGTCACAGAAGAACATGCAGCGAATGGACACAGAAAGCAGAAAATTGGGGGGGGGGGATGGGGAGAGAAATAAGTAAAAAATAAATCTTAAAAAAATAAAGCACTTGGCACATAGTACTCAACACTGTAATTCGGTAAATACTAACTGTTAGTATTCTGATAATGATGTCATGTTTTTTGCTTTTTGCTTTTTGTTTTTTTTCTGGGTCCCAGCATTTCATACTTACTAGCTCTTCTACCTGAAACGTCTTTTTCTTTTTTTTTCTTTTTTTTTAACTTTTTATTGTAGTAATAAATATACAATTTGAAGCTTCCCATTTAACCACATTCAGGTATACAATTCAGTAACATTGATTCTGTTCACAATATTATACTGTCATCATTGATATCCCTACCTCAACTTTTTCATCACCCCATGCAGAAACTCTTCACACCCATTAAGCTATAGCTCTTTCTTCCTACTCCAGCTCCCTACCCTTGGGAACCTATAAACTATTACCTGTTTCTATGAAGTTTTTTTCTAAGTGTTTCATATAAATGAGATCATATAATACTTGTCTTTGTATGTCTGGCTCATTTCACTCAAGGTGTCTTCAGGGTTCATCCATATTGTAGCGTGATTAAAGCCTCATGCCTTTTTATGGCTGAATAATATTCCATTGTATATATATACCACATTTTTTTTATCCATTCACTTGTTGATGCACACTTTGGTTGCTTCCGCCCTTTGGCTATTGTGAATAATGCTGGTAAGAACATTGGTGTACAAATGTCTGAGTCCCTGCTTTCAATTATTTTGCGTAACTACAAAAGGTAGAATCGCTGGGTCATATGGTAATTCTGTTTTCAGTTTTCTGAGGAACTGCCAAACTGACTTCCATAGAAGCTGTACCAGTCTATAGTGCCACCACTCAGAAATAAAAATGCTTTTAATTAATTAGTTTATATGAGGGTGCTTCAATTTCTCTGCTTAAAATTCTACTTATAAAAGGATCCCATTTTAACAAATAACTCTAGAACATTCAGTTTAATGGAATGAAGCCCACTACTGTTTTGCTCCACATTGAGAAATAGCTTATTGTTTTTGGTAATGATATGTACTTTCTGATAAGACAACCGTATATATATGCTAGTGAAGAATCCTGGAATTCAATCTGTTGAATTACCGTATCATTGTGTTGTTTTATATGTGGCCATTCACTTACCAATATATGCCATTCCATCTGTGCTTACAGGCCATCTGTAGGAATGAAACAAATGTTTCAAGTTTTGGAAAACTAAAACTAGCAACCAAGAAGAAAGGAATGATCATTTGTGGAGGCCAGTGACGCCTTTTTTAAGGACAGACTTCTTGTTTATCTCCTAGCTCACTCCCACCCCATTTTACCAGTGATTCAGTTAGCATGAAATTTGCAGGAATAGATCACCAGACTTTCATCTCTGTGCTTGCTTTCTTTTCCTTCTGTCCTTATAGCAGATGTCCCATTTATACCCCCCACTCCTCATCCTGTCAAGATTTGTTTTATGGAAGAAATATGTTCTTATATGTCTTCCTCTTGTAGTATATTCTTTTTTAAAATTTATTTTAATTAATTTATTGAAGTATATCACCCATACATAAACATACATAAACAATAAGTGTATAATAATAGTTGCGAACTTACAAAACAAACATATATAACATTATACAGGACTCTCATAACTCACCCTACCACCAATAACTTGCACTGTTTTTTTTTTTTTAATATATATTAGGCTTCCTTTTTTTAAAAGGCATGACATTTTAAAAATATATTTATTTATTTATTTCTCTCCCCTTCCACCCACCCCAGTTCTCTGTTCTCTGTGTCTGTTTGTTGCGTCGTCTTTGTCCGCTCCTGTTGTTGTCAGCAGCATGGTAATCTGTGTTTCTTTTTGTTGCGTCATCTTGTGTCAGCTCTGTGTGTGCAGCGCCATTCCTGGGCAGGCTTCACTTTCTTCCCCGCTGGGCGGCTCTCCTTACGGGGCACACTCCTTGCACGTGGGGCCTCCCCTATGCGGGGGACACCCCTGCGTGGCAGGGCACTCCTTGTGCACATCAGCACTGCACATGGGCCAGCTCCACACGGGTCAAGGAGGCCCGGGGTTTGAACCACGGACCTGCCATGTGGTAGACGGATGCCCTAACCACTGGGCCAAGTCCACCGCCAACTTGCATTGTTGTTAAACCTTTTTAACTAATGATTAAAGAGCATGTCAGAATATTACTACTAAACAAAGTATTTTTCCTCCAAACCAACCCTATTAATATTATCTTTATATCATTTATGCATGAATATACATAAATAAGTGTATAGTAAAAGTTGTGAACTTACGAAGCCAACATGCATAACATCATACAGGGGTCCCATACATCAACCCTCCACCAACACCTTGCATTGTCGTGAGACAGTTGTTACAAATTATGAAAGAATATTGTTTAAAAATCTTACTACTAATCATAGTCCTTATCTTACATTTGGTGTGTTTTTTCCCCAACCCACCCTATTATTATTTTTAAATATATATATTTTTATGAGAGAAGTTGTAAACTTATAAAACAATCATGCACATGTGCAGAATTCCCAAACAACACCCCTCCATTAACACACCACACTGTGGCGGAACATTTGCTACAGATAAGATAATATCATCTGATTGTTACCATGTCCGTAGTGTACATTTGGCTCACATTTTCTGTACTGCCTTATTACCAACACAATACGTCTTTCGCATACACACAAGAACATTTTATTATTACTGCTAACCACCATCCATAGGTCACTCCAGCTGTTTTTTTCCCATGCTTTTCCACATTCCCAACACCCTGCAGTAGTGATATACATTTGCTCTAGCTCACAAAAGACACTTTTGCATCTGTACCAGCAACCATAATTCTCATCTACCTCTTGGTTTACTATGCTATCCAGTTACTAGATTATTCTCTAGCATTCTGTCAGTTGGCATTTACATACCTAGACTACCATTTCAGCCACATCTGCATTTATAAACTAGCTGTTACTCACTGTGCATTACCATCCTCTCTATGTATTTCCAGACGTTTACAGTAAAGCTAATTAAAATTTCTACATACATTAAACATCAGTAGTTCACTCAGTCTTCCTCTTACCTCCTTTAAGAATCCCGCCACCTACCACCAGGTCTTGAAGATATTTTCCTACAATTTCTTCTAGAAGTTTTATGGTTTTTTTATTTTTAGGTTTTTGATCCATTTTGAGTTAATTTTTGGATCAGGTATGAGGTACGGGTCCTCTTTCCTTCTTTTGGCTATGGATATCCAATTCTTTCAGCACCAATTTTCTGTCCGAGCTATTTGAGTTTGACAGGCTAGTCAAAAGTCACTTGACCATACATGTGAGGGTGTATTTCTGAATCATAAATTTGGTTCCATTGGTCTGTTGTATCTGTCCTCATGCCAGTACCATGCTATTTTTACCCTATAGCTAAGTAATATGATTTAAAGTCTGGAGATGAAAGTTTGCTTTTCCTTTTTATGATGTTTCTGGCTATTCAGGACCCCTTGTCCTTCCAAATAAATTTGATGATCACATTTTCAATTTTTTCTTTAATGCTGGTGGAATTTTTATTGGAATTGCATTAAATCTGTATATCAATTTGAGTAGAATGGACATCTTAATGATATTTAGTCTTCCAATCCATGAACATGGAATGTTCTTCCAGTTCTTTAGGCCTTTTTAAATTTCTTTTAACATTGAGTTGCAGTTTTCTGAATCCAAGTGCTTTACATCGTTGGTTAAGTTTATTTCTGACTATTTGAGTTTTATCTGTCATTTTTTATTTTCATCACTCTTTTTACACTTTTATTTACTTTTATTGATAAATACTCTTCATTTCTAGACTCTCTTCCAGGCCTCTCTCTCCTGTCTTTTCTTTTCAGGCTCTAGCACACCCTTAGTATTTCCTGAAAATCTGGTCTTTTGTTTAGAAATTCTCTCAGTTTGTCTGTGAATATTCTAATCTCACCCTCATTTTTGAAAGACAGTCTTGCTGAATACAAGATTCTTGGCTGGGGAGCAGACATGGCTCAATTGATAAGAGCATCTGCTCACCTTATGGAGGGTCCAGCGTTCGATCCCCAGGGCCTTCTGATCTGTGTGGTAAGGTGGCGCACATATAGTCATGCAGCGTGCAAGGAGTGCCGTGCCTTGCAGGGGCATCTCCACGTAGGGGTACCCCAAGCTCAAGGAGTTTGCCCCGCAAGGAGAGCCTCCCCGCATGAGAAAAGTGCAGTCTGCCTAGGAGTGGCACCGCACACATGGAAAGCTGATGCAAGATGACACAACCAAAAAGAGATTCAGTTTCCCAGCACTGCCAGATAATGCAAGCGGACACAGAAGAAAACACAGCAAATGGACACAGAGAGCAGACAATGGGGGAGGAAGGGGAGAGAAAAAAATAAATCTTAAAAAAAAAAAGATTTTTGGCTGGGAATTTTTCTCTTGTAGTATCTTAAATATATGAGACCATTGTCTTCTTGCCTCCATGGTTTCTGGTGAGAAATCACTTAATCTTGTTGGATATCCCTTATATGTTATGCTTTGCTTTTCTCTTGCTGATCTCAGAATTCTCTGTTTGTCTTTGGCATTTGACATTTTAATGAGTATGTGTCTTAGAGTTGATCTGTTCAGATTTTTTCAGATGGGAGTACTTTGTGCTTCTTGGACATGGGTATCTATGTCCTTCAATAGGGTTGGGAACTTTTTACCATTTTCTCTTCAAATATTCCTTCTTCCCCTTTTTCCTTCTCCTTCTGGGACACCCATGACACATATGTTTGCATGTCTTTTGCTGTCATTTACTTCCCTGAGACCTTGTTCATTTTTTCCATTCTTCATCTTTTCTTTTGTATGTTCACTTTCAGAGGCCATTTCTTCAAGCTCACCAATCCTTTCTTCTGCCTCCTCAAATCTGCCAAGCATGTAGTTGATGCTGTAAGCTGTGGAGGCTCAAGGTGCCCTCATTGTGCCAAGGGCCAATGAAGCTTCTTCCAACTTTCTCCTTTGCCATGGGTAGGGACAGAGTCACAGCTGTGTGGAATAATCCAAGTGCAGGCCCAGACTGTAGTTGCCAGGAGAGACTGCTAAAGCTTCACATTCCTTTCTTCCCTGCCTGTGGTGGGGGTGGAGCTGCAGGTATGAGCAGCAATCTATGCAGTGTGGGTCCAAGACCACAATTGCCCTAGTAGATCTCCAATTTCAGTCTGTGCCAAAGATACCTGCAGTTACCTGGATAGGCTGGTGCAGGGCTGCATGCCGATCTGGGTGAAACAAAGTGGTTCCTGCAGGCACTGAAATTTTCAGTCAGCCTGGCTTCCCCTCAGGCTGGGGGCGGAGTCAGAATGGCAGCTATCAGCCTCTTTCGGACTTGGGCAGATTCATCCCAGCTGTTCCCAGGGTTATATCTTAGCCAGCTGATTCTGCCAATCAGTAGCTGAAATTGACACAGCCAAATGTCTCCTCCTCCCCTCTTTGTGTGAAATGGAGCTTCCAATTCCAGCCACTGAATAGTTCCAGGGGGCAGTTTGTGCTGCCAGAGTAGGACAGTCACCGGCCACCGTGGCTTGGCCAGTAATTTCCCAGAGAGGCTGGCACAGGTCCCCACAGCTTCCCTGCTGGAGGTGGCACCGGGGCCTAGGCTAGAGCTGCAGTCTGACCTGGATTGAAAGAAGCTGGTCCCCACCACCACTGGGATTCTCAGTCCACCCTGCTTCCCCTTGTGTCTGGCGCAGAGTTAAGACGGCAGCTCTCCACCTCTTTCTGACTTGGACAGGCTCAGGCTTTAGCTCTTCTCAGGATTATACTTTGGCCCGCTGAATTTACTTCTCAGTAGCTGAAGTTGGTGCCCAACTATCTTTTCCTCACCTGTTTTTGGGAAGTAGAGCTTTCAGTTTCAGCCACGGAACAGCTTCTGAGGTGGCTTGTGCCTCCAGTGGAGGATGGGCACCAGCCTCCGTGGTGTGGAGTGCTCTACTTATGAGTCTTCTCTGCAGATGGGTGGTCTACTTCTTCCATTTCTTCAAGGATATTGCGGGATGCCCTTCTGGCCTCCTGAAGCCCCCAAACAGGTGCTTCAGCTAGTTCCAGAGAGTTCTGGCTGTTTACTAACTGCCCTGTAGCAGGAGCTGACTCTAAGAGTGCCTTACTCCGCCGCCATCTTGCTGGTTCTCTTGTAGTATATTCTTTTGATGATTGTCCATTTCTATATTTGTGACATGTCCCTTTATGGGAAATGATACTAGTCTACATTCTATTAAGTGTGATTTTGCCAATAAACCCTTTCTATATAACTTGGAACATTGTATTAATTTTTTGGTATTGTAAGACATCCTATAGAAACGACATATTTAGCTTGCAGTGTGGTTAGGCTGTTTGAATGTATGAAAATTGCTGTATTTGGGTTTCATCTTCTAATTCACTTCCTGTCTTGGGGGATGATCAGAACATAGTCATCATAATGAGAAAAATATAAATTGTCTCTTAAGGATGATGTTTCATTCCAGATCTCCAGTTTCTGTAAGCCTCCTTCCTAAATGTCAATTGCTGGCTATTCTTTTTAATTTTTACTTGATTTTTATTTTAGATCACAGATTCTGCTGGCCATATTCTATACTCCAAGGAGGACGCAACTAAGGGGAAATTTGCCTTTACCACTGAAGATTATGACATGTTTGAAGTATGTTTTGAGAGCAAGGGTAAGTCCTATTTTCCCTAGATTAAGCATCATCTCCTGACTCCATAGTACCTGCTGAAATTAGGCAGAGCATGAACTTCTGTCTCTTGGGCCTGAAGGAAGGGGAAATGAGAACTGTGTATTTGCTGAGGCTCATGCACATATAAGTGCAAGTTGGAACTCTTAATTTTGAAATTATTTCAAACACACCAGACGGTTGCAAAAATGATACAAAACCAAAGATAAAACACACACGCAAATGATATTAAACCAAAACAACAAACTCTAAGTAACATTTTCTCCCTCCCTCCCTTCCTTCCTTCTTCTTTCTCTCTTTCTTTCTATATTGATCCATCCATCTTTCTGTCTTCTAAACATGTGAGAGTAGGTTGCATGCATCATGCTCCTTGAAAGCTTAATATGTTCATGTATATATCCTAAGAACAAGGATATTCACTTATGTAACCTGATTGCATAAGATTAGTTATCAAGTTCCAGAAAGTAAACATTAATATAAAAGCATATAATCTATATCCTACTTTTTTCAGTTGTCCCAATAATGTCCTTTTGAGCTTTTTCTCTATTATTAGATCCAGTCCAAGATCATTACTCTTTCTCCTTTTTTTTTCTAATTATGAAAACATATATCAATGTAAACTTTCACCTCTCAGCTACTCTTAAGCATACAACTCAGTGGGACTAATCACATTTACAGTGTTTAGCTACCTTCACCACCGTCCATTACCCACACTTTTCCATCACCTCAAACAGAGATCCTACCCCCATTATGTATTGGCTCCGCATCGCCCCCCTCCCTTTTTATTGCACCTGGTAACTTTATTGTACTTTGTGTCTCTGTGAATTTCTATGTTCTGGTTATTTCATATAAGTGGAATCATACAATATCTGTCCTTTTGTGTCTGACTCATTTCATTCAACATGATATTTTCAAGGTTTATCCCATGTTGTAGTATGCATCAGAACGTTATTCCTTTTATAGCAGAATATTGTTCTATTGAATATATATACCACTTTTTTTTTTGTTTATCCACTCATCCGTTTTTGTACACTTGGGTTGCTTCTACCTTTTGACTATTGTGAATAATGTTGATATGAACATGGATGTACAGATATCTGAGTCCCTGATTTGATATTTGGTTAAATACCTAGGAGTGGGATTGCCAGGTCGTGTGGTAATTTATACATTTAACGTGTTGGCAAACTGCGAAACTGTTTCCCATTGCAGCTGCACTATTTTACATTTCCACCAACAATATACTAGGGTTCCCTTTTCTCTGCATCCTTGTCAACACTTATTTTCTGGTTTTTGTCTGTTTGTTTGTTTTAAATAATAGCCATCCTAGTGGATGTAAAGTAGTATTTCATTGTAGTTTTAATTTGCATTTCTCTGATGGTCAGTGATGCTGAGCATCTTTTCGTGAGTTTATTGGCCATTTGAATATCTTCTTTGGAGAAACGTCTATTCAGATCTTTCACCCATTTTTATATTGGGTATTTGTCTTTTTGTTATTCAGTTGTAGGAATTCTTTATTCTGAATATTTAATCCTTATCAGACACATGGTTCCAAATATTTTCTCCCATTCAGTAGGTTGTCTTTTCACTTTCTTGATAATGTTCTTTGATATACAAAAGTTTAAAATTTTGATGAAGTCTATTTTTCTATTTTTTTCTTTAGTTATTGGTGCTTTTAGTATAAAATCCAAAAATCCATTGCCTACTAGAAAGTCCTGAAGATATCTCCCTATGTTTTCTTCTAAGAGTTTTATAGTATTAGCTCTTATATTTAGTTGTGTTTTTTTTTAAGGATTTTTTTAAAAAATTTATTTCTCTCCCTTTCCCCCACCCCCCCCAGTTGTCTGCTCTCTGTGTCCATTCACTGTGTGTTTTTCTGTGACCGCTTCTGTCCTTATCAGCGGCACCAGGAATCTGTGTTTCTTTTTGTTGCGTCATCTTGTTGTGTCAGCTCTCTGTGTGTGCGGTGCCATTCTTGGGCAAGCTGCACTTTCTCTCACCCTGGGCGGCTCTCCTTACAGAGCGCACTCCTTGCGCGTGGGGCTCCCCTACGCGGGGGACACTCCTGCGTGGCATGGCACTCCTTGCGTGCATCAGCACGACGCATGGGCCAGCTCCACATGGGTCAAGGAGGCCCGGGGTTTGAACTGCGGACCTCCCATCTGGTAGGCAGACGCCCTATCCATTGGGCCAAGTCTGCTTCCCTTATATTTAGTTGTTGATCCATTTTGAATTAATTTTTGTATATGATGAGGGGTAAGGGTCCACCTTCATTCTTTTGCATGTGGACTTCCAGTTGTCCCAGCACTGTTGAGGAGACCTTTATTTCCACATTGAATGGATTTGGCACCTTTATAGAAAAGTGGCCATAGATGTGTGGGTTTATCTTTGGATTCTCAGTTCTATTCCACTGGTTTCTGTATGTCCATCTTTACGCCAGTACCACACTGTTTTAATTGTTGTAGCTTTGTAGTACCTTTTTTTCTTTTTTTTAAGATTTATTTATTCATTCCCCCCGTTGGCTGCTCTCTGTGTCCATTTGCTCTGTGTTCTCCTGTGTCTGCTTGTATTTTCATTAGGTGGCTCTGGGAACTGGTCCTGGGACCTTCTGGAGTGGGAGAGAGGCAGTCATTCTCTTGTACCACCTCAGCTCCCTGATTCACTGCGTCTCTTATTCTCTCTCCTGTGTAGCTGTTTTTTTTGGATCATCTTGCTGCACCAGCACTCCGCATGGGCCAGCTTGCCACACAGGCCAGCATGCCTGCATCAGTATGCCCTGGGCATCAAATCCTGGGCCTCCCTTATGGAAGATGGGTGCCCAATTTCTTGAGCAATATTCGCTTCCCTGTAGTACATTTTGAACTCAGGAAGTGTGAGTCTTCCAACTTTTTTTTTTTTTTTTAATGGAAAGATTAAGAGATTTATTATAGGAATTGACTCATGTGACCATGAGGATCAGCAAATCCGAATTCTGTAGGGCAGGCTGCAAGACTGGAACTCCATGAAGGTGATGTTGAATTCCTCAGGAGAAGCCTCAAGTAGGGAAGTCTGATGAAGGTGACAATTTCCTAGGAGAGGATGGCTGGAGTTCTGTGGCTATGAAAATGTCCAAATCAAGGCATCATTTGGCAATGCTTTCTCCCTGAAGATGGGCTGCTGGTGATCCTGGACTCCTCTGTCACATGGCAAGGAACATGGTGGCATCTGCTGGTCTCTCACTTCTCTTCCAGGTTTTGTGGTTTTCAGCTTCTGGCTTCTGTGGCTTTCTCAAGTCTTTCAACTTTGTTCTTCTTTTTCAAGATTGTTTTGGCTGTTCAGGGCCCCCATTCAGTTTCATATGAATTTGAGGATCATCTTTAACATGTATGCAAAAAGGATTGCTGGAATTTTGATAGGAATTGTATTGAATTCATAGAACACTTTTGGTAGTATTGACATCTTAACAATATTAAGTCTTCCAGTCCCTGAACATGGGATGTTTTTCTATGTATTTGGATCTTTAATTTCTTTCTATAGTGTTTTATAGTTTTCAATATACAAGTCTTTCACCTCATTGGTTAAATTTATTCCTAGGTCTTTTATTCATTTAGATGCTATTGTAGCTAGAATTTTTTATTTTATTTTATTTTATTTAAGTTTCCTTTTCAGATTGTTCATTCTGGTGTATAGAAACCCAGCTGACTTATGTGTGTTTATCTTTTATTGTAAAGTTTTGCTGAACTCAATTACTAGTTCTAGTAGCTTTCTTATGGATTTTTTGGAATTGTTTATATATATATATAGGCTCACACGTCTTAGGAATAGGAATAATTTGACTTCTTTCTTTCCAATTTGGATGCCTTTTATTTCTTTCTTTTGGCAGATTACTCTGGCTAGAATTTCCAGTACAATGTTGAATAACAGTGGTGAAAGTGGGCATCCTTGTGTTGTTCCCGATCTTAGGAGGAAAGCTTTCAATTTCTCACCATTGAGTCGATATATATGTATATATATATTTCTTCACAGATGCCCATGATCATGTTGAGATAGTTACCATCTCTCCTTGTTTTCTGAGTGCTTTTTATCATGAAAGGATTTTAGATTTTGTCGCATGCTTTTTCTATATTGAGATGAGCATGTGATTTTTTTTCTTCACTCTATTTTGTGGTGTATTACATTGGTTGATTTTTTTTATGTTGAGCCACCCTTGCATTCCTGGGATAAGTCCCACTTGATCTTGGTATGTAATCCTTTCGATGTATTGTTGGGTTTGGTTCGCTAGTATTTTGTTGAGGGTTTTTGCATCTATATTCATTAGAGATAATTGGTTTGTAATTTTTTTTTCTTGTGATATCTTTATCTGTCTTTGGTATTAGGGTGCTACTGGCCTCATAAAGTGAATTTGGAACTGTTCCCTCCTCTTAAATTTATTTGGAAAAGTTGAAAAGTATTGGTGTTAATTCTTTGCATGTTTGGTGAAATAAACCCTTGAAGCCATCTTGTTCTGAAATTTTCTTTATTGGGAGACTTTAAGTTACTGATCCAATCTCTATTTGCTAATGGTCTGTTGAAATCTTCTGTTTTTCTTATGTCAATTTAGTTAATTTTTGTGTTTCTAGGAATTTGCCCATTTTATTGATGTTGTTAATTTGTTGGCATTCATTTGTATATAGTATTCTTTCATAATCATTTTTATTTTGTTAGGTCAGTAGTAATGTCTCCCTTTTCATTTCTGATTCTAGTTATTTGTGTCTTTTTTTTCTTTGTTAGTCTAGCTAAAGGTTTGTCAATTTATTGATCATTTCAGAGAATCAACTTTTGGTTTTATTGGTTCTATATTTTTTTCTATTCTTTAATTATTTGTGTGTCCACTCTACTCACATTGGGTTTAGTTTTCTTGTCTTTTTCTCATTCCTCCAGGTGTGAGGTTAAGTTACTGGTTTGAGATCTTTCTTCTTTTTTAGTATAAGCATTTACAGCTTCAAATTTCCCACTGCCTTTTCTGCATCCCATAAATTTTAATAGGTTATGTTTTCCTTTTCATTAGTCCCAATATATTTCCTAATTTCCCTTGTGATTTCCACTCTGAGCCATTGGTTAGTCAGTTTCCACGTATTTGTGAATTTTCCAGGTCTCCTGCCATTGATTTGTAGCTTCATTCCATTGTGGTCAGAGATGATACTTTGAATGATTTCAATCTTTTTAAATTTTTTGAGGGAATTTTCTGTGTGTACTTGGGAAGGATGTAGAAATGGAAATTCTCTCTTCTGTCTGCTGAAATCATCACATCTCCTTTTAAGGCCTTCAGGTGATTGGATGAGACTTCTCTCATTGTTGAAGGCAGTCTCCTCAGTTGATTGTATAAACGATGTAATCAGCCATAGATGCAATCAACTTCCTGATGATTTAAATCCATGAAATATCCTCACTAACAGTCAGGCCAGTGCTTGCTTGACCAAACAACTGGACACCATAATCTGGCCAAACTGACACACGAACTTAACCATCTTTGTCTACTCCTTGTCAGTGTGGTAGTTATACGCATCTCCTTAAACCATAATTAATCTCTCAATAAAAGCATTAACAGTCATATTTTCTTCTGTCTTCAACTGCCCTGCATACAACAAGAAACACACTAATGTTCCCCAGAATGGGGTGCGAATCCTTGGGTAACATTCACTTTTAAACTTCATATCTTATAAAACTAAAATACTGCAACTTGAAGTTAATGCAATTTATGTCATATAAGAGGATAAGATAGGGAAGAAAACAAAGATATTTGCCTTATGTATATATAAAAACATACTCGAAACAAGGAAGAAATATTCATAACCATTATAGTCCTTATTTCTGCACCTGGTCAGTTGGTTGTAGGTCATATTTTTAACTACATTCTTCTACTACCCATTGTATATTCCCTTTACCCTGAGCGAAGATCTCAGCTGGCTGTGGTTATTTGCCTGGGGGAGGGGGATGACCCAAACTTTCATTCCTGAAGTTTCTGGGCTGTTAGATTCCTGAAGTTTCTGGGCCATTAGTAGTCTTGCCTGGATGGGGTTGTTGCAATTTTCCATTGACTTTAATCACAGGGAATGGTAGTACTAAGATAAACCCTAGGGAATCTCCGTATTTCAGGCAATCTCTCCCTTACCTTCATTATGTAGTTGTAATTCTATTTCCCTTGATAGTCAGCATCAGTTACCCCAGCCAATACAGTAATTCACTTCTTTGACTGTTGATTCAGAGGCATGAGGAGCTCAATCAAAGTGGCCAAGTGGAAGTCTTAACTTCCAGTTCATTAGAATCATTGTTTTTTCTCCTGGTGGAACCATTCCTTCTTTTGGAACTAAGAACTGTAGAAGAGCAGAACTTAAGATTGCAGGGACAGGAAGCAAAAATTTTTCTAGTGGATCACTTTGGATAATAGTAAGTGGTGCCACTCCCTTTACCACCCCTTGATTTCTGAACCCATGAATCTGGCTATAGGAGAAACACCACCATAGCGTGGATGCTAATTCATAGCATACACAGCTTCTTGGAAAACATTGCCCCACCCCTGCAAGGTAGTGTCATCCAGTTGGCACTGTAATTGAGTCTTCAAACAGCCATTCCATCATTCTATCAATATAGCTGCTTCAGGATGATGAGGAACATGGTAAGACCAGTGAATTTCATGAGCATGTGCCCATTCTCACACTTCTTTTGCCATGAAGTGGATTTTGTAATCAGAAATAATGCTGTATGGAATACCATGACAGTGAATAAGTCATTCTGTAAGTCCTTGGATGGTAGTTTTGGCAGATACATTGCATGCAGGGAAAGTAAATCCATATCTGGAGTATGTGTCTTTTACAGTTAGAACAAAACACTGCCCCTTCTATGATGGAATCTGTGTTTCTTTTTGTTGTGTCATCTTGTTATGTCAGCTCTCAATGTATGTGGCACCATTCCTGGGCAGGCTGCACTTTCTTTCGCCCTGGGCGGCTCTCCTTACGGGGTGCACTCCTTGCGCACGGGGCTCCCCTATGCGGGGACACCCCTGTGTGGCAGGGCACTCCTTACGCGCATCAGCACTGCGCATGGGCCAGCTCCACTCGGGTCAAGGAGGCCCGAGGTTTGAACCACGGACCTCCCATGTGGTAGGCAGATGCTCTAATCACTGAGCCAAGTCCGCTTCCCCCTCCCCAGGCTTTTTCTGAGCACGTGTCTTGTCCTGTGCATGCATACCTGGCCTTGGTAATTCCCTTATTTGCCCCAAGGAAATAGTGTTTCCTCATGATTCTTCTGGTCCTACACTGTATGTCCCACAGCCAACAATCTCTTGTCTGTCACCACACAAATTGGCAGAGACATCCATGCATCCTAGTAAGTGTACAGGACTTATTCTGCTACCCGGTGGACTGGGCCCAGGGATCCACACTGGGAGTGCAGAGCAGCGGTGAACCAAGCTAGGGAGGGGCGTGGGTGGAGCCAGCAAGGGCTGTGTAAGATTTTCCTGCTATTTGTAATTATCCTTTTTCTTCTTTTGGTGATTTATGGAGCTCTGAGAAAGGTGGTTCTACCAGTTTTTGTTTCTTTAAATCTTCTCTTAGGGGATAGAACCCTGGAATACCTCACTCTGCCGTTGTGGTGACGTTGTGACATACTTGCATTGAATGCTAGAGTTAAATTGATTACAGATGCTAGAAAATAGTGTGTTTACATGCTAATAACGTTTTCTCAGGGATTAGAAATAGGGATTATCTGACAAATAGTGTATGACAAAGTCATAAGCAGTTTTGTTCTCCAGAGAACTTGTTGTTTTTTAGTCCCAATATCTTGCTATTGATTCTTCTGTATGTTTCAAGGTCAAGATCCCATGATAACTTTCAGGCTGATTACATGGCTGAAATGGTGGGTGATTTCTTTTCACTGTTCTTTGACTTCGAGGACACTATACCTGGAAAGCTGTACACATTTATACCTGTTATTTTAGTTGATGCCCTTTTGGGCTGCAAGTCCTAGAAACCTTTTTAAAGATTTAAAGAAAAATGGGAGAGAGCAATTTTGACTCTTTAAACTCATAGGTCCATAATGTGATAGTGGCCTTAGGCATGACTTGATCTGGAGGTTTTAACAGTGGTTAGAATTCTGTGTATTTTTTCGTTTCCTGCTCTCCTCTTGTCTCCATTTGACTTTATCCTCAGGCTCTCTCCATATGGCAGCCAAAGAACTATTGGCAGTTTTAGGCTTATAGGAGGTTCAGAATGTATGATCCTAGTTGAAGAGAAAGTACCTTTTCCAATTGGGCCAGCAGATTCCCAGGAAAATTCCAAGCAGCACATCAACTATGCTTTTGACAGTTAACAAAGAATTGACTCCCTTGATCTAAAGCATGTCAACTTAGTTTAAAAGCTGAAGGAGTTCACCTGGATAAAATAGTAACAAAATAAACAGAATAGTAGGTTTAAGAATAGAAAATTAAAGGGTTTTAATAGTGATTTAATGATTGACATCTTTCTCCCTGCCCCCGCCCTTGCCAGTTCCATGATCTCCCAACAGTATTCTAGACATTTCTACATGGTTACCTCAGACCAAGATGTCTGAGACTTTATTCATGAACTTTTCTTTCACATTAGTCCCTTTTCTTTCATCAGCATTACCACCATCCTTCCAATTACTAAGGCTCACATTTTTGCCTTTTCTAGTTCGTCACCAAGTTATGCCGATACTTCTTTCAAAATATCTCTGTGTCTGTCACCACTCAAATCTGAACTCCAGTCTTTTAAATCATGGAGTATGTTACTAGCCTTCTGTTACTCCTGTTTTTTTTTTTTTAAATTATTTATTTATTTATTTTTTTAAATTACATTATGAAAAATATGAGGTCCCATTCAACCCCACCGCCCCCGCCCCCCACTCCCCCCACAGCAACACTCTCTCCCATCATCATGACACATCCATTGCACCTTACTCCTGTTTTTTGTATATACAAATAATGCTACCAGATTTATCTTCCAAAACACATCTTTCATCCCATCAGTCTCCTTTTCAAAAACTTTCTCTCCTCTATCATGGCAGTAATGTTTCTGTTCTATAGAATGAAACCTAGAAGGTTTCAATGAAACCTAGAGCTAGAAGGGATTTTAGCAACATGTCCTTCAATAATCCAGTGCAGCCTTATCTTCTGCTACTCATTAGCCTTATCTTCTGCTAGTCATTAGGTCTCAGCCAGCCTGTTTTAATCTGCCTTCTAAACATGTTATATTTATTCATTTGCCAGACCACCCTCTTCTTATACATGAGCTGACCTATAGTTCTTTTAGAGTACTTCCTTCAACCATTCTATCCTACTTAATTTTCATTGATTTGCTCATTCAGCAAATATTTATTAAGTGCCTCATATATGCCAGGATATATCAGTGAATAAAACAGAAGTCCCTGCTCTCATGGAGCTTACATTTTCATTGGGAGAGATAGCAAACAAATAAATATGTCTGATATGTATGTCAGATAGTGATGAAAGCTTTGGAGAAAAATAAAGCAAAGGCCTTGAGATACTAAGCATGTCTCAGAAACAGCAAGGAAGTTAGTGTGGCTTTCTGTAAATATTACATCACTTACTGATTGGATTATTTGGGAATTTAATTATATATATATTGCCTTGTATTGTTTAAATGTCTCATATATGTCTTTCTTTCCAAATTATATTTTAAACTCTTTGATGGTAGAAAATGTGTTTTGTTCCCTCTGAATTTCTTATATGCTGATACTGTGTGTGTAGATGATTTGGATATGTATGTATATATATATTTATATATATGCACATACACATGTCCACCCTATTTCTAGTTTCATTTGTGTTCTCTCTCTTTTCTGCCATGGAGACCTGATACCTTGTGGTATTTGGAGGACCTTTTAAAAAATTGTGTATTGGGGAGCTGATGTAGCTGGTGAGTGCTGGCTTCCCACATACAAGATCCCAGGTTGAATCTCTGGCCCTGGCACCTCAAAAAAAAAGTGTATTTATTTGCCAGGCAAATGCAGAGAGAAATTTCCAAAGTCCTTAAAAGAAAGACCCTTTCCAGCTGTGATGTCAGCTAAGGGGATGGGCTTACTGTTCTGTGCAAGAGACTGTATGGTCTGGACTCTGACCAGCCAGAGATTGTGGTTTCACTTGGGATTGAATGATGTGCTGTGGCAAACAGGGAGATGGGGGAAGAGTCTGTCAGGAAGAGGGTATGCTGATCATTTGGACCAAGTGGGGCTGTGAGCTACATGGATTTCACAACTTCTTAAATGAGGAAGGGGAAGCAAAAATTTGCATTGCATCTCTTATGGGCAATGCCATGATCAGTATTACACATCAGATTTGGGAGAAGTGACTTCGGTGGGTACCACTTTTTTGTTTTGTGCTTTGGAGAGTGTTGGTTTAATGCTCAGAAAGACCTTTGAGTCTTGTTTTAGTTTGTCCTTTATCTTACCCATCTTATATCTTTTGTTTTCAAATTCATCTTTCCAGTCTATCCAAAAAAAGTTCTTTACTGTTTTTTGAACTTGCCATTCTCATTTCGTATCTGAGCTTTTCCCGGTTCTTTGCCCTCTGCCAGAATACTTTGCTTCAAGTCCTCCCTTCACATTCTCCTTCAGTGAAGTCTGTTCACAACTAATCTCTTTTCTCTTACCATTGTTCCATATAACTTATATTGTCTGAACCAGTTGTTTTGGCTTAAAGTTTTATACTGCTTTGCATTCTTTTCTTTTTTTTTAAACAATTTTATTGAAATATACCTTACATGCCACAAAAAGTATACAATTCAAAGAGTTTTAGTAAATGTATAGAGATGAACAGCCATCACCATGATCTATTTTAGAACATTTCTCCACCCCAAAGAGTTCTTATTCTTATGCCCATTTACTGCTTTACTTTCTTAATGTAGCTATTATGTATATGTATGAGTTAGATCCCTATTGAATTATTTGAAGGCATAGACTGTACTTCTTAAAAATCTCCACCACAGTTCTAGTACCCAGTGAGTTCTCAATGAATAGTTGCTGAATTGACTTCAGACCATTTCAGAAAACCTTCCATGTCTCTCAGGCAGCAGAGGGTACGTACAGTTCCATCTCCTGCTTAACTCCAGGGCTTAAGTAACACTACTTTTCCCTAAATTTCTAATTTCATGCAGGCAATTTTTTATTTTATAGTTAAGCAAATGCCAGGGGATTGGGGTTGAGCATTTTTTAGAGTCCTTAGAGTCTTTGATTAGAATTAGAATTCCTTTTTAATTAAGCTGAATCAGATTAACTTTTCTAATATGAACATTACTGTGTTGGTCCTACTATCCCAAGTAGGCATTTTCCCTGAGAATTATACTCTTATTATAATTATAAAATATTTTCTTAGGCTGTTCTCTTAAGGTCTTTGTGGAAATAGCCCTATAACCGATTGTTTGCCTGTGAAGTGGGCTTTACATTGATCAAAATGTTTGAATTAAAATGAATGTTAGATAAAACCTATGTTATTTTCAGTACTCATGTTTGTATTAAGTAAATCTAAGCTTCGCATATATCTAAACAGTCCTAATTGAGCATGACCTCAGTTAGATGGGCAACCTTTTCACATGTGGAAATGTGCGTTTTCAACTTAAATTGGCACCCTCTACCTCTTGATCTATATGCAACTGGATTTCAGACTGTTTTGACTTTTGAGTGTTATTTCCTAATCCAATAAGCCTGTTTGTTTTCTCTTCCCCCATTCTATTCTCCTGTAATACCAGCTGCAGTATCTGTGTCCTGCCCACTCGGAGATGTGTGCCAGCAGCATGTTCTTGTTGCTTTCCGGCACTCCACACAGATAGGGGCTTTGTCTGGAATGCTTGTGATTTTAGCCAGAGCCAGGATTTTTCTGCAGCTGAGTAAGAGGAGGAGTTGGGTCTGTTTCCCTCTATTGAGGGGGTAGGGGTTAGGGGGGTGGGGTGGGCGGGTGATTTCCCGGAATTTTAAATATTCCACACAATGAATCTTTTGATTTTTTTTCTCAGGAACAGGGCGGATACCTGACCAACTCGTGACCCTAGACATGAAGCATGGAGTGGAGGCAAAAAATTATGAGGAGGTATGTTCTGCCATATCAGCCAAAGGAGGCAGTAGTGCTGTGCTATGAGGTTTCTCTGACCAAATCAGGCCAGTAGGCTGGGCATTCCCCAGAAGTCCATAATTTTCTCAGCAGTCACATGATAACTACAGTCTTATTGATGCAAAAACAATTATATTAACAGCCCTGAACAATTCAGCCAAAGGACTGAACCAATTGTCCAATGGAAGTGTTGGTGTTATAAAACCCTGAAGCATACTCTATTAGCTCTCTTGAGGCAAAAACCAGGTATATACAATTATAATTTTTTAAAGTTGAAATTCATTTATGTGTTAATGTCCAAGGTTAGGAAAAGTGATTGTTTTTAATTCCTAAGGCCTTTTTTCAGGACTGACAACTATGTATATTTCTAGGAGATAGATTCATTGCTATTTAGACTTAACTTATTCTCTCTTTGAGAAACAATAGTCAAAATTAGATTTTAGTTGAGATAATTTTAGACTCTTAATGAAGAGGACAGAATGGAGGAAAAAACTTTTAAGAGACTAGGTTTGGTGATCGTGAATAGAAATTTAATGCTGACAGAAAATATTACTGCATAGTAAAACTAACTTATTTATTTGGGTAATAGGAAGATGGAGGTGTGCATAGAATAAGGAGAAGGGGAACTGTGGTTTTTCATCTTTGTTATGAGAAACTTTGGGGGCAGCACAGAATGGTTCATCAAATGAAGAGCACCTTTAAAAAACCACAAGAACTATATATAAGACTGGAGGATTGATCTTTACAGAAAGATAAGAGTATTTTTACCCAGCAAAACGGTACCTTTTGGTATGAGGAAGAGGGAGAGAACAGGAAATGTAAATAGCTTTTTAAGAATGTAAACTAAATGAAGGAAGATTGTTTTAGGTCATTTAAGAGAATTTTTTAGGAATGATGGAACTGGAACAGACTTTGTTCATGTTTGATCAGGACTTTGGAAGGGAAATATCTTACAATGGAAGATTATTGGAAGTGACTGCTCATTCTGCAACAGGAAGTAGTAGTAGATCAGTTGCCCCTCTTGAGGTCTTTTCCCCCCTTTTCTTGTTCAAGTATTCAGTTAAATTGCATTATTTGTATGCAAATAAATAGGAGCCAATGAATGGAAATCTAATTCCTAGTAGAGATATAGAATTGTTGTTTGTCCCCAGGGCCTGGGCTAGTTTAACTAAAAGAAATAAAGCAAGAGACCTTCTTTATTTGATGTGTTTAAGAGTAAATTAAAAGAAAAAAAGAGAGTACATTGAAAAAAATTTTTAAGCCTTCATGATTCAGCAGAACTTGAATTATATTTTAAATATATATGGGTTAAAGTGCTATTGTAAGGTATAAAACAATAAAAAAACTTTTTGTGAGGAATAAGATATTAAAAGGTAGAAAAGTAGGTAAAATAATTTTTAGTTTGTGATTACTGCTGCTATATTCTAAACATACATTCATTGAATTCCTGCTATGTGGAATTTGACCTGTTATTACCTTTTTTCCTCCAACATGATGGCTATCATTAAGTGATATCTATTAAATAACAGGGCACCTGGTTCTCTATTAGATACTAGGCAAGGCTTCTTTCCCCTCTAAAACAAATGACATTATTTTGGGTATACATATAGAATGATGTGGACTAAATTATTGTATCACATTTTAGAATCCTAGTACATCTTGGAATTTCCATTGTCTTCAGGCTTCGTTGACATTGGGAGAGGGGCTTTATCTTTCCTGACCTTCTTCTCACCCAAAAGGGGAATCCCTAACAGAAAGGAAACCACGGCTCTTCCTTTGCCTGCTTCCTGCTTCGGATGTCTGGCACGTCCTAAGCCCGTCTTTGCGCACATGGTTACAACATAGCTCAAGCTTCTGCTTCTGAACCAAGAAACTCCTCCCCCTTACTTTTCTTTAACCTCCCCTAAACAGCAGACCAGAATGAGGCAAAAAAGGAGTGGTTATAACACAGGCCGAAGATAAAACCTTTCTCATTCTATGGCTAGACTCCCTTGAATCTTGCTTAGTAGAAAGAGCTGTTAATTGTCTCTGGGCTAATGCAGGTGACAAGAACATGAATAATAGAGCACTTGTTCCCCAGGTAATTACCAGAGAGCACGGAGCATATGTAGAGTTTTTGAGACCTTTAAAGTAATGAAGAACCTTTATCTCCAGAGGATTTGGGTCCCTTGGTTGTCACTGTTAAGATGTGGGAAGATGGCATATTTCTTTAATTTTCTTCAAATACAGCACATCTCTCCTTCAGTTTCTTTTTTTTTAAAGATTTATTTTATTTATTTCTCTTCCCTTCCCCCTGTTTTCTGCTCTTTGTGTTCATTTGCTGTGTGTTCTTCTGGTCTGCTTGCATTCTTGTCATGCGGCACCTGGAAACTCGCTTTTTCGTTGCGTCATTTTGCTGCGTCAGCTCTCCGTGTGTGTGGCGCCACTCCTAGGTGGGCTACGCTTTTGTTGCGTGGGACGCCTCTCCTTGTGGGGTTCACCCCTTGCACATGGGGCACTACTATGTAGGGAATACCCCTACATGGCATGGCACTTTTTGCGCATGGCATCACTGTGCTTGGGCCGGCTTACCACACAGGTCAGAGGCCCTGGGTTTGAACCCTGGACCCTCCATATGGTAGGAGGGTGCTCTTATCAGTTGAGCCACAACCACTTCCCTCTCCTTCACATTTATGGCCTTCATAATTCTGAAATCCTGTTAGGTCCTATAAAATTTAGTTGTAATCATTGTCTTAATAGTTGGGAAGAATACTGCACTGCCTCCCAAATTGTATGGAGGGTTTATTTAGTTAATGGACATGAAATTGCTACATAAAAAAAAAATTGCTATATAAAGAAAAAAGCAAAAGATATTATTTGGAAGACAGAATGCTTGTCATAATGTAAACAAGCATAAAGTCATAATTTGAACTCTTTAAAGAGTAAGAATGCTTATGTTCTCAGAAATAAAGCACGTTTGATTCCCTGTGGGTTTTTTTTGAAAGATTTGTTTATTTATTTCTCCCCCCTCCCCTAGTTGCTTGTACTCACTGTCTGCTCTCTATGTCTGTTGTGTGCTCTCTGTGTCTGCTCCTGGTGGTCACCTGGGACCTCCCATGTGGGAGGGAGGGGCCCAATTGCTTGAGGCACATCCACTCCCTGCTTGTTTTGTCGCTCCTTGTGTTTTCCTCTTTGTGTCTCTTATTTGCGTCATCTTGTTGCGTCATCTTGCCATGCCATGTCATGTCAGCTCACTCTCTTGCTCGTCTTATTTAGGAAGCACCAGGAACCAAACCCAAGGTCTCCCATGTGGTGGGTGGGTCCCCAGCAGCTTGAGCCACATCCACTTCCCCCTTGTGTTGTTTTTTAAGGACCTCTGACCACTATCTTGTTTTTGCCCTTCAGAGGGGGTCATCTTTGTAGAGTCAGTATGTGAATTGAGCTGTTTCTTTTAGTTTGTCTGTCAACTAGGGCAGCTATTTTCAGGGACTTACTGTCTGATCATGCAAATTTTGAGAATAATGGCAATTACTATCCCAAAAGAAGGAGCTACCTCTGACTCTAACTCTTGGAATGTGTATGTGCCTTGCTCTGAATGTCAGCATTTTCACCACTGGTAAAATCCTGCTTTGCCTAGGGATTCCATTAGACTGTCATTTGCTATCTACAGATAAATAAAAAACATAGTTGCCCTGATTAAAGCAACAGCTGAAGACTTTCCAAAAGTTTTGTTTCTCTGAATGCCCTCAGGAAGGAGGAACTCTGATTCCATTAACTAGACCCAAAAACCCCTTTCTGGATGAAAGTTAAATGAAATAACATGAGTAAGGCACCTGACACACAGTTGGTCACTTAGTAGGTTTTAGCTCCCTTCTCCTACCCTTTCTGGAAACTGTCAAATGCCATGAAAGAGTAAATAGAATCTTCACTTAAGTCCAAGATTGACAGCATTATCTGGACTTATTTTTGCACATTCTTGACCTTTCCAGCTTTACATACCCCCACTCCCAGGCACAAGTAGACTTAGATATAGGTCTGTCTTCTTTATCTTGATTTTATTATACTAGATTATTGCTGTACTACTGGAATTCATAGGAGGTGTGGTGGAGAGTAGAGATAACAGATTAACTTACTAAATTTGGTCTTGCCACAAGAAACCCCTCTTCTGGGTGCCAACGCTCCTCTAAGGAAAAGAATCTAAAGATTCTCAGGCTGGATTCACACATTTTTAGGAAACATTTTTTCAGAAAGTTAGCACTTTTCCTTGATAGACTTATATGTAACTCTATGAACTCTTAGGTTCTTCATCATTAAAGGAGTGGAAGGTTTGGAAATGGTTTAAGAAGAGTTTAATTTTACCGATATTTGGAAGATGTCATAGATCTACAGGGAAAGGTTTTATAACTTTAAGCTTTTCCAAGCAATGCCTACCACCACAGATGAGAGTGACAGCTGTTGTGGTAGAGAGGGCTTTCTCCTAGGCAGTAGGCCTCATGAAAATGAATGCTGAGTGAAAATAGATGGTGAGTGCTCTGAACCTACAAGAAGCACTTGCTTCAGGGAAGTAGCAGAACTTAATATCCACCGAGAAATGTGGTTCCTTTGAAGAAGGCATAGAATAGATGGAACGGGTCATTTACAAATATTTACTTACTATGTATCAGGTATATGGGATTATGCAAAGTATACGTTGTTTTAATTTCCTTGAGTTCAGGGGCCAAACTAGTTGTGGGAAATAGTATAGAAATCAAAACAAAAAATATGGAATTGCACAGTCCAGGTGCTATATAGGGCCTTAGGGGAGAGAGGGAGATCTGTGTGGACAAGAATGGTTGAAGAAGTGCTCCGTGGTTAAGGCTTGAAAGATAAGTGGGAGTTGGGTACACTGGGAGTGTGTATGATTTTGAAGTCAGGGATTCCCTTTGGCTCTCGTTTTACAGCAGAGCTTTACAGTTTTGGGGTGCCAAATAAATGCTTTGGTGACTTTGGGTAGGGAGTCAAGAGAGCATGGTGCTACTAGTTTTGGTCTGCCACCTAAAGAGAAGAGAAACTTTATGGAATACTATTTCCTCATTTGTAACATTCTCTGGTTATTTAAAGGCTAAATGCAGCCGATCAGGGAAGTACTACCCCCTAGAGGAGAGTCTTTGGTACACATTGTCATTCACATAGGCTTTAATTTTTATTGTTAACACACCACATCCCATCCTTCCAACCACAGAGAGGAGAAATAGACTAGAATAATGACCTCCCTTTATGAAACATGTATATAATATGCTGTTCTTATAGATATTTTGACCATTAAGACAGATGTTTAGAAGAGCAAGTGAACAATCGGGGGATTTTGATATTGTACTTTATTTTTTAGCTTTTTGTACATACTCTGATGTAAAGTCTTGGTAATATTCACTGAATGCTTAGTGCTGGGCAAGCAAAGAGCATCTTCTTAAGAATACTTAGCAGGAGCGAATGTAGTCAAGTGATTGAGCACCTGCTATCCATGTATAATAAGGTCCTGGGTTCCATCCCCTAGGACCTTAAACAAAAACACAAAACAAATGAAAAAGCCAACTCTCACTGGGGAGCAGATGTAGGTCAGTGGTTCTGTGCCAGCTTCCCATGATATGAGGTCCTGGGTTCAATCCCTGGTACCTCCTTAAAAAAATACTTACTGTAGTTTGCTTTAAAGTTTGGTCTTCACTGCCTGCAAAAATTAGAATAATAGCAATGTGAAATCTAGGAAGTTTTACTAATAAACTAGACAATTTATCCAGATTCTAATATACTTTGTTCATTTCACCTTTTATTCTGGAAAAAAATAGTCTAGTCATATAGTTTTCCTCCTTAAATTTCTAATACCTTCAGAATAAAGTTAGAAGTGAATAGTTTTGTATTCTAATCCCAGCTTCCCCAAACTGTAAGACCTTGGAAAAGTTATTTAACATGTTTGAGCCTTAGTGTCCTCATCTGAAAAATGTAAAGAAAATATTCACCTTACAGGGTTATAGAGGTTTAAATAAGATAAGATATAAAGCACATAGCGGGAAACGGACTTGGCCCAGTGGTTAGGGCATCCGTCTACCACATGGGAGGTCCACGGTTCAAACCCCGGGCCTCCTTGACCCGTGTGGAGCTGGCCCATGCGCAGTGCTGATGCACGCAAGGAGTGCCACACCACGCAGGGGTGTCCCCCGTGTAGGGGAGCCCCATGCGCAAGGAGTGCGCCCCGTAATGAGAGCCGCCCAGTGCGAAAGAAAGTGCAGCCTGCCCAGGAATGGCGCCGCCCACACTTCCTGTGCCGCTGAAGTGCCACTGATGACAAAGAAGTGGACAAAGAAACAAGACAGCAGCAAAGAGACACAGAGAACAGACAACCGGGGGGAGGGGAGGAATTAAAATAAATAAATAAATAAATCTTTAAAAAAAAACACAGGAAGAATTTGTAGTTTTAAAAAATAAATAAAGCACATAGCGCATTCTGGGCACACATTAGTAGGTCTAACTCATTGAACTACCTTCTTCATTCTCTTTCCCTATTTTCTTCAGCCTAACTTTTTAGCTTTATATTCTGTAATTACCCACCACTCTCCCCCAAGCATGTGAGTCTGCTGGAGCATGTGCATAGACACACATAAACCATCTTTATTCTAGTTTTAGCACATCAGACTATTTATGATTAGACTGCTCATGATCTCAAATATGGCCTGTACTTTCCTGCTTCCATGTCTTGATTTACAGATTCCCCTTAGCTTTGAATGTCATTCTTTCATCTCTTTCAACATCTGCCCAATTTAGGAGACTTAGACTGCTTTAAAGCTTCTATTTATCCTTCCAAGTAGAGTTAATCACTTCTTTCTTTCCAGTCTACTTTATTTTTTATTTATTTTTTATATTTTTTTAGGAGGCATTGGGGATTGAACCTGAGACCTCATACATGGGGAGCCACACTAAGCTATACCCGCTGCCCTCTATTCTATGTGTTTTTATTTTTCCTATTTGGTTATGTCATTATCTTTTTCGTGCGCCTCTCCACGCCATGTGGGGGCCTGTGCCTCTCTGCCCAGGATCGTCTTCCATATAGTAAACAGGAGCTCATTTGGTTGAGCCACAGCCACTTCCCTCTCTATTCTACTTTAAACTTGTACCTTAGTTGTAGAATATATTACATAGTGCTGTATGGTATGGCTAGCATTATATGTGAACCTCTCTGTAAGACTTGTTAACAAGTCTTGTTAACATCTTCAGAGCGGAGATCATACCTTATCTTGGTGCCTTGCACATAGTAAGCACTCAAAAAGCATTGTTGCTAGAGTCTTAAAATAGTAAAAACTTTTTATATTTGTTCAAATAACTCTTCATCAAAATCTGTAGCTAATTCTATATTGTAGTGCAAAGCTTTTTTTGTTTTTTCGTTTTTGTGTTTTTTGTGTTTTCTTTTTACAATTGATTGCCCCATTGAGTGGACTTGACTCCTGTGTCAAAAATCACTTGGGGGAGTGGATGTGGCTCATGCAATTGAGTGCCTGCTTTCCACAGGGGATGTCCTGGGTTCGGTTTTCAGTGCCTCCAAAAACAAACAAACAAACAAAACCAATGAGAAAACCAACTCAGGGGAGCCAATGTGGCTCCGTGGTTGAGCCCCACCTACCCACATAAGTCGTCCCAGGTTCAATCTCCGGGCCCTGGTACCTCAAAAAAAAAAAAAAAAAAAAAATCACTTGGTGATGTGTGGGGTTTTTTCTGTGCTCGTGGTTCTGTTCCATTGGTCTGTGTATCTTTTCTTATGTGCCAGTACCACTGACTACTTGACTTGACTTGTGCTTATGTGCTCTCCTCCCCCCACCCCACATCCTCAATATCAGTTTATCAGTTGCTGCTCTTTTCAGGTCTTCTTTATTTGTTTGTCAGTTTTTAATTTGGTATAGTGGAAGACTTTTATTCTTTTCTTTTTACAAGCAAACATTTTTAGAATTAGGAAGTCCCTCCTCTACCTCCCTCTTCCCTTTTTTTTTCTGCACAGAATTACTTTTTTAATACCATTTCATTGCTAAGTCACTTGGTGTTTGAACAGATTTTTTGTTCTTTGATTCCAAATATTCTTTTGATCTTTAGATTAAAACTACAAATATATACATTATTGTTTTGTTTGCCATTAAGTATCCATGGTGTATTAGGTGGTTGAAATGAAAAATTAGTTTTCAATATTGTTCAGTCTCTTGGAGTTTTAAGTTTTCTAGATTGTGAATTAATATTAATATAAAAAATAAAGAGGGAAGTGGATGTGACTCAAGCGATAAGCTTCTTCCTACCATATGGGAGAACCCATGTTCCACCCTTGGGGCCTCCTGGTGAAAAAGAAGAAGAGAAAGTGCCTGCGCGGTGAGCCAGTGCCCACGTGGCGAACTGAGTGCACGTGCGGTGAGCCAAGTACCCACATGGTGAGTTAAGTTCCTGTACAGTGAGCCGAGTGCGCATGTGGGGTGCCTGTGTGGTGAGCTGAGTGCCCACATTGGTGCTCATGTGGTGAGCCAGTGCCTGTGCGGTGTGCCAAGTGCCCGCGCAAGTACCTGCATGGTGAGCCCAGTGCCCACGTAGTGAGCCAGTGCCCTCATGGTGAGCCCAGTGCCCACGCAAGTGAGTCATGCAGCAAGATTATGGCACAACAGAAGAGAGACAAAGGGGAGAGTCAAGGTGAGACACAACAGAGACCAGGAACTGAGGTGACACAATTGACAGGGAACCTCTCTCCACATCAGAGGGCCCCAGGATCGAATCCCAGTGAATCCTAGAAGAGAAGACGAGAAGACAAAAAGAGAAATAGATACAGAAGATCACACGGCAAATGGACACAGCAAAAAAACAACAGAGTGGGGGGGGAGGGGAAGCAAAATAAAATAATGTTTTGTTGTTGTTTTTTTAAAGATAGTAACTAGGCGGGTATGTTTTTTAGGAAATAATATCTTTATCCCATTCACAGAAACCTAAAAATAGTTTGTTAGATGAAGGACAGACTTGAATAGAGATTTTGTTGAAGAAATAAAATAGATTTGGAAGTTAAGAAATGGGCTGTTTGGTTATAAATCAAGGTATAGTGATTGGGATAGGAGCTATACTAGAAAAAAGGTTCAGGGATTTAATGATTAAGTAAAAAATGGCCTATATACAGTATGGAATACTATGCAGGAGTTAAGAATGAGGTGAATCTATAAACAATGACATTTTTGGAAAAATCTTAAGATTACAGTATGATCCCATTTATAAAAGTATTCTTTACATTTTTCTGTGTACATTTATGTACATACATAAGCACAAATAATATATATCTTATAACAATGTCTGAAAAGATATACATCGAGTTTGTAACTATGGTTACCTCTGTAAAAGAATGTGGTGATCCGAGTAAGGGACTGAGGTGCTGTGAAGGTAGACTTTTTGTTTTTATTAGCTTCCTTTCTGAATAGTTTGAATTTTTTTTTTTACCAGGGTAGCATATATATATATATGTTGCTTGTACAACTGAAAATTAAATAGAACACTGGAAAGGAAAGGGAATGGGAATGGGTTTTTTGGGCTATAGTCTAAAAGGCCATCCTCCTCAATACTATATTTATTTTAGCTCCATCGTCCTTTCTTGGGTTTTAGGCCTTTGAGCTATTGCCATTTAATCAGAAAAAGCAGGTTAAAAGTCGTCTTCAAAATAATTTTTTAAAATATTATTTTCAGCTGGCAGAGACACAACCATAAGTTTCACTTCCAGTTCCTTTTGGCAAGTTTCTATTTAGGGAGACTTTCATTTATCTCAAGAATGTCGCTGCCTTTATACTATCTCATTCAGGAAGCTTTGGCGGTAAAAGTATAGAGCAGGAGGAAAGATGTGAAACAGACTGAGGTTCAGCTTGAACACATCATTGCATTAAGGCAGTTATATATTTTCTGTATTAGTCTCTTTTTCCACAGCTCTAAAGAATCAATCGACAGGTATATATTCTAGGTTAATGGCAAAAACTGGCATTTGGTAGATGCCAAAAGCTGGTAGAGTTAGCTCAGTGCATTAGTCATAGGTTAGAGCTTATAGTTACCTTTGTTCTGTTTTGCAACTGTCAGTCACAAGATTGACTTTAGCCAACACTTTTCAAATGGAAGAAACCATGTATTTTGTGAAAGAAAACTTAGGTGAATCATTGCAAATCCATCACATTTGTCCTTTTTTTTTTAATTGGTTGCATAGCATTTATTCCACTGTATGGAAAATATCATGATTTGGTTATGTATTTTAATTATTACTTTTTAAAAACTTTTTTTTTTACTACATTTTTATGTACCTAAATGTAAATTCAGTATATAAATATAAACTCAATTTTTATATCTCTATTTTAACAGCTGTTTCTCATTTTATTTTAAATAACTTTTGTCTATACATGCTCAGTGAAGAACATAGATAAGTAAAGAAGACATAAAAACCACCCTACACTCCTCCTACTCACCCCATGTGTTAACTACTATTAACATTTAACAAAGAACAAGGGGAGTGAATTGGAAAAAAGAAGAGTCTTCCGTAGAACATAATAGAATATAGGGAGGGAAGCAAATGTGGCACAAGCAGTTGGGCGCCTGCCTACCACATGGAGGTCCCGGGTTTGGTTCTTGGTGCCTCCTAGAGAAATCAAGCAAGACAGCGAGCAAGCTGACATGATAGGCTGGCAGTGCAAACTGACGCAACAAGCTGATGCAACAAGGAGACATAATGAGGAAACACAGTGAGAGACACAAGCACAAGCAGGGAGCAGAGGTAGCTCAAGTGGTTGGGTGCCTCCCTCCCATATGGGAGGTCCCATATTCAGTTTCCAGTGCCTCCTAAAAAGAAGACAAGCAGACACAGAGCACACAACAAACAGACACAGAGAGCAAACAGCAAGTGCAAACAACAAGGAGAGGAGGAGAAATAAATTAATTAATCTTAAAAAAATATATAGATAGGTATATATAAAAGAATGTAAGGCAAATAGGGAGTAAAGAAGCAAGTGTAGAAAGAATTACTGAAGAATTCCCTCTGTAGAAAAATTTTAAGAATTGGTATGTAAGAGTTTTAAGAGCTGGAAAACTTGGTATACCCCTATTTTAAAACAAGTCATAATCTAAGATTGATAAGAAAAAATACTTAAAATTATGAAATCCTGGTTCTTGTATGGTGTGCCTTTAGTTATTGGAGATTCTTGGCGATTTCATAGTCATGTATGTAGAGAAAGGCAAACAGTGTTTTTCTCACATCCTTCATTCATCTGCAGACAGGGAGGTTCCTGGAGATTTCTTTTGATTACTGGGCTATGTGATTCCAAAACAAACAAAAAACCTCAGTGTAATTTTTAAAGCATACCTTTGGCTCTTGGAGCTGTATATAAACCTTGAAGCTGTTGTAGGACATAATTGAGCAAACAAATTCGTTAATCTTGTATATTGAGTTATTAATGCTTCTAATGATAAATACTGGGAAGCAGATGTGGCTCAACTGATAGAGCGCTGCCTACCATATACGAGGTCCAGGGTTTGAACCTAGGACCTCCTGGCCTGTGTGGTGAGCTGGCCCACGCATAGTGCTGCTGTGTGCAAGGAGTGCCATGCCATGCAGGGGCACCCCCTGCCTAGGGGAGCCCCACGTGCAAGGAGTGCGCCCCCCAAGGAGAGCTGCCCCGCGTGAAAAAAGCGCATTCCACCCAGGAGTGACACCGCCCACAAGGAGAGCTGATGATGCAACAAAAAGAGACACAGATTCCCGGTGCCGCTGAGAATGCAAGTGGACACAGAAGAACACACAGCGAATGGACACAAGAGAACAGACAACGGGCAGGGGGGAAGGGGAGAGAAATAAATAAAATAAATCTTTTTTTTTTTTTAAAAAAAGGATAAATACTCATTCTTTTGCACTATTGGAAATGCAGTGGGTTTTTTTTTCTGAAACCAGGTTTGGTCAAATATCATGACTCTCACACTTATACTAATGATATTGTTTATTTCTTAGACATGAGTAGAAGGATAAAGTGGATTATAAAGTCAGAAATCATGGGAAAACAATATCTTATTTTACAGTTTACCGTATTATGGTACTTCACAAGTGATTTTCTGCTGCTAAAGTTTCTACATAGGTGCAAGAAAAAAGTTCCTTGCATTTTCTGTCTAGTTGTGACAGCCAATATTGAATGGGAGAATACAGGAAATTCTAAAAACATGGGAAGGGGAAAAAATCTTTGCAACTCAGAAATAAACTTGTAAATAGCGAATAGCCTTTTTACTCCAAAAAAAGTGATTTTAATCGAAGTGAAAGAGATATAAGTTTGATGAAAACTTTTTTTTTTAAAGATTATTTATTTCTCTCCCCTTCCCCCCACCCCGGTTGTCTACTCTCTGTGTCTATTTGCTGCATCGTCTTTGTCTGCTTCTGTTGTTGTCAGCGGGACGGGAATCTGTGTTTCTTTTTGTTGCGTCATCTTGTGTCAGCTCTCCGTGTGTACGGCACCATTCCTGGGCAGGCTGTACTTTCTTTCGCACTGGGCGGCTCTCCTTGCAGGGCACACTCCTTGCACGTGGGGCTCCCCTACACGGGGGACACCCCTGCGTGGCAGGGCACCCCTTGCGCGCATCAGCACTGCGCATGGGCCAGCTCCACATGGGTCAAGGAGGCCCGGGGTTTGAACCACGGACCTCCCATGTGGTAGACGGACGCCCTACCCACTGGGCCAAGTCCGCTGCCTGATGAAAACTTTTGAAAAGACTCCTCTATTGTCGTAGGTCCTTGATCAGCAATTTTTTTTTTCAGGGAATTGGTTCATAATTCTTTTTTTTTACAGATTGCAAAAGTTGAGAAGCTCAAACCTTTAGAAGTAGAGCTGCGACGCCTAGAGGACCTTTCAGAGTCCATCGTTAATGATTTTGCCTACATGAAGAAGCGAGAGGAAGAGATGCGTGATACCAATGGTGAGGGGGAGGTGGTGCTTGTTTTCTCAATAAGTGACTCATAAAGGGGATAGATCTCAAATTTTAAATTCTGGTGTACCCTTTTCTAAGTTTTGTTAAGAGGAGGTGGGGGGTGGGTGAAAGGAAGAAGGGAAATTGCTTGCTTTCACATTGTTGCTCCTAAAAGTAAATAAGCCTAGTTGGATTTTCAAGAGAATAGGAATTTATTCTGTGATAAGTAGTTGACTGTATTCTCAGTTAGTTTATAGCATATCAAATTGATAGTACTAATCTTTGTAATTTTTAATATTTTATATATTGGATTGCAAAAATTAAAATATGTATCTGAAATTCTGCTGTAAGACCTAGGGACAGAGTGAAATTGTCTCTTTTTCCTGTTCATTTTTTAGCCAGCTGAGTCTCACCTCATTACATTTACAATGCTTTTGTTTTCTTTAGAGTCAACAAACACTAGGGTCCTGTACTTCAGCATCTTTTCAATGTTCTGTCTCATTGGACTAGCCACCTGGCAGGTCTTCTACCTGCGTCGCTTCTTCAAGGCCAAGAAGTTGATTGAGTAATGAGGCACATTCCCCTCCCACCTTGTATCTCAGCCAGCAGAACATCGCTGGGATGTGCCTACCGTATGGCACCCTACCAACAGCACCATCAAGGCACGTTGGAGCTTTCTTGCCAGAACTGATCTCTCTCAGGGTGGGGGGACATGGGGTACCACCTAGACCCAACAAGCCAACGAGGGACTTCTTTTCAACTTGGTAGGATTTGGACTGATTTTGCAAAATTGGACTATTAAAAAAAAAGGGGGTAACCTAGATAATGCCAAAGCATTACTGTACTGGGTTTCCTCGTGTGAGCTGTTTGAACCATGTTTTCTTTTCTTCTCCCACCTGCCCACCAGCTTGGGATTCCACTCTAGTCCTTTTACCAAGATTTGTATGACCATGTTGAACTTGTTTCATTCTGATTGTCATCTTTGGGTTTCCTTGTGAAAACACCATTAACTTTCTCTGACCCTTAGCTGAGATGTTTAGGTACCTTGTGATATTCTTTCATAATTTTATGTCTCTTAAAAGGATAAAGGATATGACACTTCATGGATTTGAGGTTTGAACTGTAGATAACTCTAAAAGAAAATTTCATTTTGTTTAGAGAATTAAAATATTTGTGCTCAACTGCTTGAACTTTTTCTTTTTTGTGTTTGTATATTTAGTTCTATGCATTTTTATCACATGTGTAGATTTGTGTAGCTGCCACCACAAGATAAAAACAGCTCCATCACACGATTCCCTTGTGTTAACCCTTTATAGCCATAGCCACCTCCCGCATCACTGGCAGCCAATAATCTTTTCTTCATCACTATAATTTTGTCATTTCAAGAAGTGTGTAACCTTTTGAAATTGGGTTTTTTCTCTCAGCATAATTCCTTTGTGAACCATCAAACTTTTTGCAGGTATCAGTAGTTTGTTCCTTTTTATAACTGAATAGTATTCCATGGTATGGATTTACTACAATTTATTTAATCACCCATTAAAAGATAGCTGGATTGTTTTCACATTTTGGCCATTATGAATAAAGTTGCTGTGAACATTTGTGTACAAGTTTTTATGTAATCATAAATTTTCATTTCTCTGGGATAAATGCCTAAGAGGGCAATTGCTGGGTTATATGATAAGCACATGTTTATTTTTGTAAGAAACTACCCTACTCTTTTCCAGAGTAGCTGTACCATTTTACATTCCCACTAGCAATGTATGAGTGATACAGTTTCTCCACATCCTCACCAGCCTTTGGTATTACTATTTTTTATTTTAGCCATTCTGACAGCTGTGTGCAGTGATAGCTCATTATAGTTTTAATTTGCATTTCCCTTATGGCTAATGATGTTGACATCTTTTCACTTGCTAATTTGCCATCTACATATCCTTTTCAGTGAAATGTCTGTTCATATCTTTTGCCCAGATTGTTCTTTTTAATGTTGAGTTTTGAAAGTTCCTTATACATCTTAGATAGAAGTCTATTTCAGATAAGTGGTTGCTTAAAATTTTAACACAACTTCTACCAAGGAAAAAATAAGTAAAATTTACCTTCGTACATAGCCAGTTACTGACTTAATTCTTGTCCTTATGTGTTCTGTCTAGAGAATTAAGACATATGTGGTATAAAATAGTACATCTGTAAGGATCATGAAAAGAGTAAATACTTGAAATTACATGTTGCAAAAGCAAAACCAAGAGTCACTGTGGAAATGAAAATAAGGTAATTAGAGGTCAATGTTAATGTAAGAGAAAGTGTGGATACAAATGATGATGTTCATAAACAGTTATGAAAATACTGTCACCTGAAACTTGTTCTGCTTCTCTAGAAAGTGGGTAAGACTTATCCTTCCAGTAATCAAAATTTTTGAAAATATTTTTATTAGATAAATTGTAGATTTGCAGAAAATATGGTCCCCCATCCTTGACCCCATTATTAACACCTTACATTAACATGGTACCTTTATTATAGTTGATGAAAGACTATTATTATAATTGTGCTATCTGTAACCTCTTTAACCCTGCCTACTTTTAAAGGGCTTGTCTAATTGCAGTGGTAAGAATGGCAGGACTTAGGTTCTTGCAGCTTGCAGTTAAGAAGAGACATATTAGAATAAACAGAGAACACTGCCATGATGATCTGGTAAAGTACAAAGGTTAGAAGCAGCAGTGAGTTTTATTGTTAAAATCTCAGGCTATTTTGTTAATGTTCTAGTTACTGTGAACCCAGAAACTTTTTTTTCTTCAACTTCTATGAATTCTTGTGTGGCATAAAAGTGGTTCTTTGATTAACTTGTGCAACATTGCCCTCTGCTGTTAAGAATTGATAGGTACTGCTTTTGAGAAACTGGCAGTAGAATCCTTGCCATAGGACAGCAGATATTGAGAATGTCTGTCTGTCACTAAATGACAGAGGATACCTCCAAGTAGGAAAAAGAATGAACACATTTGTGGCTTAAGACCCATATTTAGACGTTTAAAGGTGAAAGTCTATCCTATACCATTAGCCTAATTAAGATGCTCTTTCATAAATTTCTGACTGGTGCCTTTCCCCTTTTTAGGAGCAATGAATGCTATTCCTTTGACTCTGGCCTTCTGTTCTGGCAAAATGTCAAAGAAGATAGGAATGGGGAATATTTTATTTTGTTAGTGTTGTTCCCAAACGCAACTCAAAATTTGAGCTTTGTGACCCTGAAATTTTTTCTTGTCCTTCCCTTTACTCATGCTAAAACTTGGGCATTTGTGCTTTTGTTTTCATTCTGATGATATTTAGATCTTGATTTTTCTAAAAAGTAAATTTGTTTGCCTAAAAGGGCAAGAGCAGATCAGTTTTAAAAATGAGGATGTTACCTGCTTTCCTCCATTTTTAAGCATATTATTCAACATTGTTGTCTATATAAAATAAATGAGGATGATACAGTTTAAGTAAGCTTTGTTATACTCTCCATCATCAAAAACCCTTGTCATGAAGCCATCTTTCTGTTTGTTTAATTGGAAAGAGGCATGTGGGATTTATACAGTTTCGCTTGTAAGGGATTGGGAATTTTTGTGTAAATTTTCTCAAATAAAGGCTAGTAGAAACCATCTTAGATGTGTTTTTTCTTTCACTCTTGAGTAGCTCTTTGCCTGGATTGACAATAATTACTCCATATCCCTCAGTTTTAAAGTATGGCAAATTATACCTGATGAATTAGAGAATAAATATTGTTATCCTTAATTCACTCTAGACTGATAAAGCTTATGTGAGCTAGTAAACTTTTAGTACATAATTATACATCTTCAGAAAAACCCAGTAGATTTTTGTAACTTCTCTGCAGCTTCTTTCATTAAGAAAATTCTCCCTTGCTTTTTTTTTTTTTTTTAAAGCATCCATGTAAAACCCTACCCTGGCAGGTAAAGACCATTTTCTCCTTTTACTTGCAGTTCAACATTTTTCAAAAAGCCTCTTTCAAAGAGTCAACATGAAGTGTTTTGTCCATTTGCTGTCTGATCTCTTAATGACTTCTGTTGCCCCAAAATCGGGTCATAAACATTTATCAGTGAAATCAATAGACTATAAAGTAGTGATTCCCAACATTTGAGTGTAAATTTTTAACATCAAAATGTTTCATTTTTCACAGATGTTTTACTTTTAGAGAAAATAATTCAGTAAAGCTTAAATTTAATTGCCTCAATAGCATCTCCATATATTTGATAAATGGTGGTACATGTTTTTTAAGTTATTTATTCAGTCAACCACAGCATTGTCCCATATAATGTAAGCCCTATGGGTAATTCTAAATTAAAACTTAAAACATTGCAAATGTTTTAAACATTTAAATACCACATTAAAAAAAAAAAGAGGAGAGGTACAATTAATTTTAATAATATATTTAACCCAATATATCCAAAATGTCATTTCAATATATAGTTAAAAATGATTGAGGTATTTTACATGCTCTTTTTCAGATAAAGTCTTTGGAATCTCGTGTTCCTTTTACCACTACAGCAATCTCAATTCAGTCTAGCTACAACTCGTGTATTCGTTAGCCACATATGGCTTGTGACTAACCGTATTAGACAGTACAGATAAAGACTTTGCTTGGACTTTGGTAGATTCATCTTTACAATAATTTTGTGACCCTTGGGGATCTGCCACTCACAAATTGGGAACTTTCGCTGCATAGCGTCCTAACTATATACTTGCTAAAATATAACTGCAAATAATCTGTGTTTGATCAAAGGCACTTTAAAATCAGTTATACCTTTAGAATAAATGTTGAGTATTTCTGAACCTAGTATGAATATTCAGAGGTCAAATATTTAGTTTCAGTTATGTCCAGTATAATGAAGAACTGAGTGTGTTTCTGTCCTGTATTCTCTAAGATGGAGTAGAACATATATCTGTTAAACTTATGATATTAATCCATTATTGCTAGATTCACAGTTTCAGGCTAACCAAGTTACAGAAAACTATCTAGTTCCTCATTGCAGAGCTGCCAGCAAAATGAATTTTGGCTTCAACTGAAACCTACTCAATCTCTCTAATTAATTATGTAATTGTTTTTTCCATTCTTACAATTAAATACTTCTTGAGCACCTATTGTGTTAAATGTGCTGAGGTAAGTTCTGTGAAATATCCAGATAAATAAGCCTACTTAATAAGAGGAGGTAGATGGAGTGGCCTCTATCTGGAGCAATCTCTGTACTTTGTCTAGCCATCTCTAACATAACGTTTTAGATATTTCTTCCTCCAGGAAGCCTTCGCTAATCCAGCAAATATGGCTTGGAAAAGTGCCCTTCCTATATTCCCTTCTAGAATCTTATACTTTCCTTATTTACTTGTAATTGCCCAGTTATTTTTATAGACTGTAAGCTCCATGAAAGTAAGGACCATGTTTTTTTGTTCTCTGTTATAATCTAGTGCATGACACCTGTTCGTACTCAGTGTTTGTTGATTGATTGAATGAAAAATTTTAAATATCTGTACAATCTAGAACTCTGGGATAAAATCAACAAAATACAATTTTTAAAAAAAGATTTATTTATGTATTTCTCTTCCCTCCCCCCCCCCACCCTGGTTATCTGTTCTCTGTGTCAATTTGCTGCGTCTTCTTTGTCCACTTCTGTTGTTCAGGTGGCACGGGAATCTGTGTTTCTTTTTGTTGGGTCATCTTGTTGTGTCAGCTCTCCGTGTGTGCAGCACCATTCCTGGGCAAGCTGCACTTTCTTTTGTGCTGGGCGGCTCTCCTTACGAGGTGCACTCCTTGCGCGTGGGGCTCCCCTACGTGGGGGACACCCCTGCATGGCAGGGCACTCCTTGCGCACATCAGTGCTGCGCATGGGCCAGCTCCACATGGGTCAAGGAGGCCCGGGGTTTGAACCGCGGACCTCCCATGTGGTAGATGGACACCCAAACCACTGGGCCAAGTCTGCCGCCAACAAAATACAATTTAATGGGTTATCAGTCAGTCTTTCATTTAGGTTAAAAAAAAAAAAAAAAGGTTACATACAGGATAATAATCTGATATTAACTGAACAAAATATTTGCATCTCTACTGTAGTGCTAGGCACATTTCTAGGCACTGATATTGTATAGCAGTGAGCAAGAGAGCAAAGTCCAGGCTCTTAAGGAGTTTATAGTCTAGTGAATGGACATAATTTTAAAATTTTAAGAAGATGCCAGTATTTTATAGATAAGCATTATGTAGGAAATGAGAGATGTGATATGGTGGGAGGGCTGTGTTACTTTGGATTGAACTGGATGTGAGAAGAGCTAGAGATTTAGTTAAGTACAAGTGGACCATCATTATGAAGGCTCATAACATTAATAGAAATACTGGATCCAGATCAAAGAAGCCTGTGGTCCCCCTGTATACTCTTATTGAGACTCAATATAGAATATTGTACGGAGTGTTGGGTATTGTGCTTTAAAAGGAACATTCATGAACTGTAGAGGCTGGAGTGTGAACTCATTAGCATTCACACCTCTCACCCCATTCTACTAATTGTCTTCCTCCTACATTTGCTATCTCTATCCACCTAGTTAGAGACCTAGGAGTGAGTCTCCTGGATTCAAATCTACCTCACCAACCATATTTCAACCGATTGCAAAGTTCTAAATGTTCCTCAGATGAATTCATTAAATCTGGACCTCATCTCCATTCATCCTGATTTGTAAGCCTTTTTTGTCCCCCTTAGAATATAAACTGCCTGCCTCCCACTCGGTCTCCAGTCTTTGTCCTCCACATTGTCATCAGAGTTCTCTGTAAAGCATTATTTTGGTTTTATCTGAGATGACCATATTGTTTATTGTCTGAGCTGGGCACTTAATAAAAGAAGGCTCTATTACGCTGGGAAAACAGGTGTAACCTGGGACTTCTCCAGCAAATTAGGACAAATATAGTCACACTAGTCATACACTTCCCTGCTTAAACATTTCCAGTTTTCCACTGTCCTCCGGAAAAGCCAAACTCTGTAAGACAGGTGAGGATCCTCTTACTCCGTATGCACCTTGGGCTCCAACTACATGAACTTTCAACCCCTAATTCCTGCTTTCATGGCTCTGCAGCCAGATTGTTGGGTTTAACGCCCAGTTCCTCTTACTAGCTATGTACCATCCAGCAAGTTACTTAACCTTTCTATATCTGTTTCTTCTGTAAAATGGAAATAATCTGAGGATTAAGTGAGGAAATACGTGGAAACCCTTTGGTATAGTGCCTGGAACACAGCACCTTAAATGTTAGCTGTTATCCCTGTGATGTAGGTCCTATTTATTTTAAAAATGAGCTCGGGCATGTGAAGTTATCCAAGGTAACCTAACTGATGGAATTAGTTTTCTCACTGCATTGCAGTTCTGCCGAGGGCAGGAAGCATTACAGATTGCAAAACACAGTGTCTAGCACCTAGCGCGCAAAAATGTTGCATGAGATCAGATGGTCAAAGATCTGGAAACCACTCAGGTGAATGTTAAGTCTGGAAAAAGGAGAGGGGGAGGTGGTTTCAGGAGAGTACACTTGAAATATTTTTGGAGTTCTATAGGAGAGGAAGATGAAATAACAGGACCCACTGACACGGTGGCAAATTTCGTCTTACTGTAATATTACTATAATTACTTAATAGGTTTCTAAACAAAGAGCGCTGTTCAACGTTGGATGGGGCTGTTTCCCTAGTCACTGCTCTTGCGCTAATGCGGGCACCAGACGAGACGGGACGAGCTCCAGAGCTCGAAAGCATTGTGGGGAGCCGGAGGTGGCCGGGGAGCAGGGGAGGGCGGGGGGCGGTCTACAGACTCTGGACGGTGTCCTGCCGATAACGCCCTAGACCCTACCGGAGCCCTTCGATTCCACGAGGTCGCAACCACGCGTAGGTCTACCCCAGCTCGAGGCCTCATTTTTCCCCTCTGGCAGCAAGCCGCGATGTAGAGCCAGCGAAGGGGGAGAAAACCCAGTCGGGCCGGAAGCACCGAGAACTGCTTCCGGGTTAGAGGGAAGGAGCCACCATGGAACTTCGCGGGACTGCTGGACTGACGGAGCCGCGGGCCGGTGTCTGAAGGGAAGGAGGCGCAGCGCGGCCAACGCCGCCCGCGACTCGCACATCGGTCCTGAAGGCCGCCGCCATGTCGGTGCTGGGCGAGTACGAGCGACACTGCGATTCCATCAACTCGGACTTTGGTAGCGAGTCCGGGGGTGGCGGCGACTCGGGCCCGGTCACCAACGCGGGTTCGGGACCGCGAGTCGGCGGCGGCGCGGCGGAACAGGAGGAGCTCCACTACATCCCCATCCGCGTCCTGGGCCGCGGGGCCTTCGGGGAGGCCACGCTGTACCGCCGCACGGAGGTAGCGGCCTTTGGCTCCCGCAGTCCCCCGGGCCGCCCCAAGCCCGTCCTTCCCGGCCCCGCTCGACAGCCCCTACCAGTGCTGGCTTTCCCCTCTACTTGCACCTCGTCGACACAGAGTGTTTGGGCGCCCGCGGGGTGTAGGTCACAGGGTCGTCTCCGCCACTCTTATCACCTGCACCAGGAATTCGTTCGGTCCTGATTAACCGGGGAACTGAGCAAGTCACTGATCTCACTGAACCGTAGTTTCCCAATCTGTAAAATGGGATTGGTGATAAATTCTTTAAAAATAGTGATAATCTTTATTTTTACGGTTATGTTGAGTACTAAATGAAGGTGCTTTGCAAACTGTAAATTAAAGTGGTATATACGAATGTAAGGTATTGCCAAAACTTACTTCCTCATGTTGTATAGCTCCCCAAGGTCAGGGTGAGAGGGAGGGTATAGCTTCAGAATTCCCATGCGAGTGGCAACGACACTATCTTTCACTTTATCTTTAAATTCAGTTGTCAACACTCAGTTGGAGTTGGTTCTTAAAGATCATTGGGTTGATTGTCATATGTTGGTTTCTTCATCATTGTTGATCCAGCAGTGGTAATGCATGAGACATACTTTATTGGTATATTCAAAGCCACTTGTTCTTAACCTTTTGGGAACAAAGAGCCCTTTAAAAGCCTAATGTAAGCAAAGCAATCTCTACAGCCCCTCCCCATTCCCCTATACCCGCCACCCATATTTACATACATATACATCCCTGAAGAAATCTGTGGCTCACTGAGCCTCAAATTAAGAATGTTATACTGATCTAAAACCCTGCAGTGGGAACTCTACTGCTAGAATAGTTAAACTTTAATGAGAATCTGCTGTGATTGCTGAAGGTCTTATTCTAGGTGAATCATCTGATCTGAAGGATTCTGATATGTGTTCCAAGCCAGCACTACTTTAAGGCTGAAAGACAGGAGTGAGGTCTTTGTAGGAGAATATCTTTGAAGTATTCTTTTTTATTCTAAGTGCCACATTAATATAGGATGTTAGAGTTACTATTATTATTAATATTCTGTTTTCATATTTTGTACTCACAATATGAGAAAGAGGAGATAAGCATCGGTATTTCTGTTTTGTAGTTAGAGAAACTAAAGACAGTGTAGTTAAATGACTTGCCCATTTAAGTTAGAAGTTAACCTTGGACTAGAACTGAAACTCATCTCCTTGTCCTTGCCTTTCCATTATCATGTTGGACTTGATTACTGGGGTTGTTTTAATTAAATTTGATTTCACTTCCTGAAAACTCATGGCATTACCCGTATCACCAAATATTTATTAGATCTGTGGGTTTACAAAGTTTAATTAGAAACATCCCTTTTTCCCAAGCTTATATTTCAATAGGAAGACAAGTTAGCTGTGTTAGTAAACAAATAGCATTTAAGTTATATATGTAAATATATTAAAAAGAATGGGCAAATATCATTTCAGTATATTAGCTCTGACCATTAAGGGAATGGTTTCAGTGAGTCAATGTGAAGTAAAAGTCGTAAGGGTCTTCCCAAAGAAGTTTTAAAGGCTTGGCAGAACCATTCTAAAAGCAGGTTTTTTAGTTAGGGGTGCTCCTGGGATGAGGAGCAGTATCAGGAAAGAATTAGAGTTCTTATAAGAATTAGAGTGAACGTTGGGAGCTAGGCTTTCAAGAATAGAGCAAAGCATGTGATACTTAAAAATGTGAGAGTAGATAAAAAGGTGCATAATGGAGCAAGGTGAGGAAAATGAACTCAGAGCTCTTAGACATAACTTATGCTTATCCAGAATGAGTAAACAGAAGTCTGTGTTTATAAAATTAGAGGCAAGTTCAGTGTTTCTGGCTTACAAGAAGTGGTGGTCAGCTATGGATAACTGCTCTTCAACTCTCTAGTCCAATATTCTAGCCCTGTCGCACTCCCCATCATGTCTAGCAGATTGTTGTGCCCTCATTAGAATCTTCTAAGCTCTACCCTTATTCCATGTTTTTACTTGGAACTGTCATGCAAATTAAGTGGAGCAAGAAATTATGATGCTCAATTGTATGCAAAGCCTTTAAGATCTGTTCATGTTTCTTTTAAAAGAAAAAAGAGAAAGAAACTAGTCTGCCCATCTGGGAAGTTTTCCTACTGGGCTTCTGGATCCAGGTGTAGATTCATTCACTGCCAGGCTAGCGGAAAGCACGATACCTTTGTTACTGTGTTGTAGGATGACTCATTGGTTGTGTGGAAGGAAGTTGATTTGACCCGACTGTCTGAGAAGGAACGTCGTGATGCCTTGAATGAGATTGTTATTCTGGCGTTGCTGCAGCATGACAACATTATTGCCTACTACAATCACTTCATGGACAATACCACCCTGCTGATTGAGCTCGAATACTGTAATGGTAAGGTAGAATTCAGTGGGACCTCCTCCAGGAAGACATTCTTTTTTACCCATACTCACTTTGAGGGAAGAAGAAAAAGAAAGGGCATACACAGTGATGAAAACTTTAAATGGGTTTCTAGAGTTTAGGAAAAATAGTTCAGGCCTTGAAGAGTTTTGAAGCTATATACAAAATAAGGAAAGGGAATTTCCCCTGCATGTTGAAATTTTTCCTTGTGATTATAGTTCCATCTTTACATTATTTCTTTAGTTGGATTTTATATTCATTTTTCAAGATTTTTTCCTCAGGAAATTGCATTAGTTAGGCATTAGAGACATAGTATAACTTGGTACTGTTTGATATAAGAGTTAATGAAATCTTATCGGTGATATTTATATTGGCTTCAAATGAAACGCTGCTGTTTAATAGTGGTCAGAAGATCATAACTGAAAATAATACATAGTAAAGTATGTCCTTTATCTGGTTTCTGATTTCTTTGGTCCATTTTGCTTGTAAGATAGCAGTATAGCCTAGTTGTTAGGAGAATCAACTCTGAACCCATATCCCAAAGCTCCACTACTTTCTACTTCTGTAACTTTGGACAGGAAACTTTACTTCTATGAGCTTCAGTTTCCTCATCTTAAAAGAGTCTGTTAATAGTAGTACTTCCCTCCTAAAGTTGTATTAAATGAATTAATGTGTGCAAAGCCCTTAGCACAGTACTTGATATGTAACAAGTGTTTAATACATACTGTATTATCTTTTGCCCTCCTTCTTGCACAAAGAACACTAAAGCCCTTTCCAGAAGTGCATTCCAAATAGATCCCAGCATATTTCTTCATTTAAATCTCTTAAGAGAATGCTCCAAAACTTAGCTTTCTTGTTAGACTCTTGTATATCATGATTACTTCTGGCTCTGATCAACCCTAAATATAAGAGATTATATTCCAGTTTTTCTAAGTAACAAAAGCCTCAAATAGTAACTTCCTTTGTGGTTAGGAGGAACTAGAACTAGATGATACATTTATTGCAACTTTGAGTTGCTAACTTGCAGGAGAAGACAGTTGTAAAACTTAGCCAGGCTGAAGTGTAAGTTCTAGATTGCAGGTAGGAAGTTACATGAAGCATGATCATTTGTAGGCTACTAATTGATAAAGGGAGGAGAGAAGCAAATTCACACTCATGCAGCAGGAAGAAATTAGTATAGGGAGTAATAATTGGAAATAGTCTAGTGGTATACCCTAAATTATGGGAAAACTTTTCAGTGCAAAGTGGAATGAAAAAAAGTTGATGATATATACCCTTATGTACATAGGGCATATAGGTGTAACTCAAATGTTCTATAGTCACACTGGGAGAGTTACAAAAATGTTGCAGATTCCTTAAAAGGAAGTTCTAGAAAAGAGAATCATCTGACTTTTTAAAAAGACATTAGGTAAAACTTTGTTAATTGGAGTACTATAGGAATGGTGTTTACTCTCATCTTTTCTAAAATATACCATACTTCATGTTTTAGTATTGGGCTTCTTCTGTTGGGGAGGGAATTTTTTTTTTTTTTTTTCGTTTTTTGTTGTTGTTTTTGGTTAGAGAAGTTGTATGCTTAGAGAAATATCATGCATAGAATGTATAAAATACAGAGTTCCCATATACCACCCTATAGGAAGGGGAGTCTTTGAAAAATATTTCTGATACAGACTGAGAGTTGGGAGAGTTTTGTGCCCATGTGAAGAGCCAAGAAAGAAGGTTCCTTTGGAGAGTAAGCAGAATCCTTCATTTCCTTGAGTCACCTGTTAAAACCATTAGGTATAGGATCCAAGCTTTGATCTTGATTAAGCAATTCAAACCTGCCTATAAATAGTCTCTCTCGTTTAATTGCAGGAGGGAACCTGTATGACAAAATCCTTCGTCAGAAGGACAAGTTGTTTGAGGAAGAGGTAATTCTTTTTTTTTTTTTTAAGATTTAATTTTTTTATTTCTCCCTACCCCTATTTGTTTTTAACTTGCTTAGTCTGTTCGTCTTGTTTCTTTAGGAGTTTCTGGGAACCGAACCCAGGACTTCCAATGTGGGAGGGATGTGTCTAATCACTTGAGCCACATCTGCTCCCTGCTTTGTTGTGTCTCTTATTCTGTTTTTCCTCCCCATATCTCTTGTCACGTCATCTTGTTGTATCAGCTTGCCATCCTCTTTTGGAGGCACCAGGAACCTCTACTCCCTGCTTTGTTGTGTCTACCTCTACTCCCTGCTTTGTTGTGTCTCTCATTGTGTTCTCTTCTTGTGTCTCTTGTGTCAGCTTGCTGCGCTGTTGTGTTGTTGTGTCAGCTGCCCGTCACGCCAGCTTGCTGTCTTCTTTGGGAGGTACTGGGACCAAACCCGCGACCTCCCATGTGGTAGGCGGGAGTCCAGTTGCCTGAGCCACATCCACTTCCCTAATTCATATTTCTATGGAAGGAAGCTATTAGGTTTGTGCAAAAGGAATTGCAGTTTCGGACTGTGAATTTTAAATCATTATAACTAGGCTCAAGCACATCTTTATTACTCAAAACAGGAACTATGACAACACATTTTTGTTAATAAGTTTGTTTATTCCTATAGCATAAAAATCCATACCTTGGGATTTGACAAACTCTTGGAAAGTATTTTCTGCATCCTGCTCGTTGTGAAAACGTTTTTCCTACAGAAAGTTGTCAAGATGCTTCAAGAAGTGGTAGTCGGTTGGCAAGAGAGAGGTCAGGTGAATGTGGCAGATGACGCAAAACTTCTGTAGCCTAATTCGTTCAACTTTTGAAGTATTGATTGTGCAGCTTGTAGTTGGGCATTGTCATTAGAAGAATTGGGCCCTTTCTTTTGACGAATGCTGGCTGCAGGCCTTGTAGTTTTTGGTGCATCTTATCAATTTGCTGAGCATACTTCTCAGATGTAATGGTTTCACTGGGATTCAGAAAGCTGTAGTGGATCAGACCAGCAGCAGACCACCAAAAGTGACCATGACCTTTTTTTCTTACAAGTTTGACTTTGGGAAGTGCTTTGGAGCTTCCTCTTGGTCCAGCCACCGAGCTGGTCATTGCCAGTTATCATATAAAATCTGTTTTTCATCGCATGTCACAATCCATTGAGAAATAGTTCATGGTTGTCGCATAGAATAAGAAAAGACAACACTTCAAAACAGCGATTTTTTTGATTTTCAGTCAGTTCATGAGGCATCCGCTTACTGAGCTTTTTCACCTTTCCAATTTGCTTCAAATGCCAAATGACCCTAGAATGGTCGACGTTGAGTTCTTCAGCAACTTCTTGTATAGTTGTAAGAGGATCAGCTTCTATACTTGCTCTCAGTTGGTCATTATCAACTTCCAATGGCCGGCCACTATGCTTCTCATCTTCAAGACTCTCATCTCCTCTGCAAAACTTCTTGAACCACCACTGCACTGTACGATCCTTAGCAGTTCCTGGGCCAAATGCATGGTTGGTGTTGTGAGTTTTCTCCACTGCTTTAAGACCCATTTTGAACTCAAATAAGAAAATTGTTTGAATTTGCTTTCTGTCTAACACTATTTTCATAGTCTGAAATAAATATAAACAGCAAGAAATAAGTCATTAGCAAAAAAAGAGAAATGCACATTACAGTGATGTATCACATAACCATATTTATTTAAGAATGTATTTCAGTATCAAATGGCAAATTTCAATTAATGCAAAAACCACAATTACTTTCGCACCAACCTAATGTTTTATGTTTTTATTCTTGCATTCTAGTTCTGTTTTTACTCTTCCAAATGAAGAGTGTTTTTTTTTTAAAGATTTATTTATTTCTCCCCTCCCCCACCCCCCTGTTGTCTGCTCTCAATCTCCATTTGCTGTGTATTATTCTGTGTTTGCTTGTATTCTCATTAGGCGGCTCTGGGAACCAATCCCGGGATCTTCCAGAGTGGGTGAGAGGCCATTACTCTCTTGTGCCACCTCATCTCCCTGTTCTGCTATATCTGCTTATTCTCTCCTCTTGTTTTCTCTTGTTGTATTATCTTGCTGCACCAGCTCTCCATGTCGACTGGTACTCCTACACGGCACAGCTTTCCCACGTGGGGCGGTATTCCCACATGGGGTGGCACTCCTGTGTGGGGCTGCATTCCCATGTGAGCCGGCATTCTGCGTGGGCCAGCTCACCCTCACTAGGAGGCCCTGGGCATCAAACCCTGGACCTCCTCTATGGTAGATGGGAGCCCAATTGGTTGAACCACATCCATTTCCCTGAAGAGTTTTTTTCCCTTTTGTTCATACTCCCTCCAGGCTCTAATTGTTATTCATAAGAAAGAAAACCTCCAACAAGGAAGCTGTCTATAGCTGCTTCCTCAATGTTTTACTTCCACATTATTCTCTGTGGGCTTTCTTTCCTGGTTCTATAACTGCATACTAGTATGCCCAGTTTGGTATAACTTTGCATTCTTCCTGGGTTTCTTTCCACACGTCTCTTTATCTTACTGTATTTTATGAAGACATCGGAACTGTTTTGTGATGACCTGCTATTTCTTTTTACTCATAACTTTTCTTTGCCTACTCAGCCTACAAACGAGATGTCAAGTCATACTGAATCATAACCTCTGGTTGCAGTTCTTTTGTTTTGTTTATTTACATGTATCTGTGTTTATTTAAATGGAGTTTTTTTGTTTATTTCCAATCCCAAATATATTTAATTTTGTTGCTGCAGATGGTGGTGTGGTACCTATTTCAGATTGTTTCTGCAGTGAGCTGTATCCATAAAGCTGGAATTCTTCATAGGTAATGAGTAAAAGAAAATTTATGGGGTGAATTCCTACCCATCACCAATTCAACCCCACCTGGGTACTTCTTACCAGCATTTATTTTCTTGATTAGTTACTCAAAGCTTTTCCATGAGTATAATTTGGAGAAGAAAGAGTAAGCAATGATGGGTATTATCTTCACTTCCTGAGGTTTAACATGTTTGTCATCTAGAGAGAATCTCCTCAATAGCTAAGAACTTCTCTGTCATTTCTTTAAGACATCTTTTAGAGTTCAGTTAATCCATTGATTCATCAAAAAAGCCTAGAAGCTTCTTCTAGAAGTGGTATTAAGTTGGTTGAAATACACAGGAAATGTTTTTTTCTGAGCTGTAATGTATAATTTATTTTGTTTTACATGAGGTCAGTTCGTTTTAGAAAAGTAGTGAGTGATTTTATTTAGATGATCTAAACAGCTTAGTCATGCTGCTACTGAGATGTGCAGTCTTTTCTCTTGCCTTAGCAAATTATTTGAAATTTTAATTCCAATCAGGTGTTAAAATTGCCTTAATCTCACTTAATCCACTGCAGATTGGTAGTTGAAGAGGATTTGTAACTTATAGAAATTATGGTTACCTGGAACAATATTTTTCTTGTCTGACTCTCTCAACTTTTCCTCATGGCTCTAGTAGTATGTGAGACATTCCTATGCTGTTAAGTCCTGGAGGATGAAGTTAATTTTCTGCCTCCACTCCTATAAATGGTACTTTCATTATTAAAGTACATGTGAAAGTGACCACTGTATGGGACATTTGGTTTCCCAAAAGAGAATCTTAGCAGTGATAACATACTTATTTTTATTCTGCACTAATCCTGGGTAGGGTAGGGAACTGAGATTAAAAAATTGACTGTATGGACCTAATATGCAGCATCTCTTTTTCAGAGATATAAAGACATTAAACATTTTTCTGACCAAGGCAAATCTGATAAAACTTGGAGACTATGGCCTAGCAAAGAAACTTAATTCTGAGTATTCCATGGCTGAGACGGTGAGTATATTATTGTCCTTGTCTTATTTTTTTTTTCTTGTCCTTTTCAGCCCCATGGGGTATAACTGTATCCCCTAAATTTCACACATTTTCCTCAATGTTCTTGTCGTTTCTCCACATTTAAAAAGCAAGTCTTCAGAAGTCTTTTTCCAGGGCTCACTAGCAGGCATTTACTACTATCCACATTATGGCTCTGCCTTCATAGTCCTTTCCAACCCTGACTAGAAACAACTTTTCTAAAAGCAACAAAAGGCTTTACTGTTTATTCCAGCTTAGGCCTTTTAGTAGAATTCACTTTATCTCTTATTCAGTATTTCAGCTTAGGGTGTTGAGCATCTCTTGGTGTGTTTCCTTTGAGTGTTTCTGGTTGAAAGAGAAGCCCTGTATTTCAAACAAAGACTGAAGCCCACAGAATAATCTATTAATATCAGATACACTCTGAACTACAGGGCTCCCTTCTCATCTGAGCTTGAGAAAGACCACTGGTAAAGAGTAGATATAAGTTGATCTTTAGGACAATAATCTCTTCTTTTAGGAATTACGAAACCCAATTATTGCCTTTCTGGTTTCACAATGCTCTGTCCTAAAAAGAAGTTGGAAATGTTAAGTTAATAAAATTCATTTTGTCCTGGTGATGTTTTTTGATATTACCAGGATGTGCCTGCAAACATCTTAGAGACACCAAGGATGTCAATGAACCAAGGTTGGGATTCTCTGTTTCAGGGACTCAGTCTTTTTGGATGGTGGTGGCCAAATTGAACTTTTAAGGAAGCAGTCACATTCTTGTGTGGCTTTTTCCCTTTGAGAAAAATCTCATAAAACCAAGACTTGACTGTATTTTTAGCTAGCTAAATGCAAAGAAGGAATGATAGGAAAATTCAAAATGCCATATAAGCCATCTGAAAATTCCTTTATTTTGCTGATTAAAGAGGGTGCTCCATTTTATTAGAACTGCTGGGGCAATCATTGTTTCTCATCTTGAAAAAGGCCTCACTTCCAGTGAGGACATTTTTATTTGCAACCCCCTCCCTTTTTTTAATGTACATGGGCACACATGCATGCAACGCCCTTGGGATCATTATACTGCTTTAGCATTATGCTGTCAACAGTTCTTAAAGTTTTCAGAATTTCATCTAGCGTCACTTGTGGACTTTACCCAATCATAAAACCCTTCTATGAAGTGAATATATGATTTCTGTATATATTATATCTTGCCCTGGATGTTACTTCATGATTAGGTGGTTTTATCCATTCTGAAATCTTAGTGAGTTTGTAAAGGTCTACAGAGATGCTATATTCCAAACCCATTCTTGAAGTCAGAAGAGCTTTCCAAATTTGAAAGAAATTCCCTAGCTATGCTAGTATAACAAATGTCTAATTGAGCTATTTTAAAAGTTTCATTACTATGTATTTCAGTTAGAATTTTTAACCCTAAATTTGGTTTCCATCTCCCCACTGCCAGTGTTTTGTTTTATTCCCCTTGGTGAACTTTTACCATGTCTTTATCTGTAAGAAATCTTCAGTGGGCCTTAAATACCAAAAGCCTCTGCAATCTAGGAATCAGAGCTATAGAGCCTTCCAAATTACCACAGTGCCTTAACCACAGAGATTGTCTCTTCATAATTGAACTAAGCAATTTGATATGAATACAATTTCTCTCTGTAGTGGTATTATCTTGTAAAAACCATTTTGGGATCTGCTGATGAATGTGTTATGGTTGTTCTCACTAGTTCTGGGAAATTTAATTTAGCCGTTGAAATGTTAACACAGTTGTCTCAGAAGAGAAGTTACTCTTTGATTGTTTTCTTTGTTGTTCAGCTTGTGGGAACCCCATATTATATGTCTCCAGAGCTTTGCCAAGGAGTAAAATACAATTTCAAGTCTGATATCTGGGCAGTAGGCTGTGTCATTTTTGAACTGCTTACGCTGAAGAGGACATTTGATGCTACAGTAAGTTGGTGTATTATCCCTCCATTGTTCTTGCAAATGGTAGAACTTGGTTGAAAGAATCAACCTCATTTATCCTTGAGCAGCTTTTTTCTTGAGCAGAAATCAACTTGTATGCAAAAATACCAATCTGTATTCAAGCCCTGGAACATAGTATGTATATATTCCTCCCCTTGAGATGGCTCCCTCATCTGTTTGCTCATTACTTTTGCTCATTGTTTTTGCTCATTGTTTCTGCATTGTTTTTGCTCGTTGTCTCTTTTTTTCTTTAGGAGGAGGTACCGGGAACTGAACCTGGTACCTCCCATGTGGGAGTCGGGCACTCAACTGCTTGAGCCACATCCACTCCCTGCTCATTTATGTTTTCACTCATTGTCTGCTTGTCTTCTTTAGGAGGCACTAGGAACTGAACCCAGGACCTCCCATGTGGGAGGTCGGTACTCAACTGCTTCAGCCACATCCACTCCCCCAGTAGTATATAATTAAAGGGCTGTGGACCAGACTTCCCTCTGACTTGAATTTCTCATTGAAATCATAATTAAGTAGTTTAAACACTGTACTTGAATGTGTTGATAGCGATTTTAAAACTGGCTCTAGTTTTATTTTGTTTTTGAGGTACTGGGGCTGGGGATTGAGCCTGGGCCCTCATATGTGGGAAGTCGGCACTAAACCACTGAGCCACCTTGGCTCTCCTGAGTTTGTTTGTTTCTTTGTTTTTAGGAGACACAGAAACTGAACCTGGGACCTCCCATATAGGAAGCAGGCAGCCCCTTGAGACACATCCACTCCCCTGTTTCATTTCTTATGCTTCAGCTACATCGTTTTTTAACTAGCTAGGGCAATTTATATAATACCCATTGAAGTGTTTTGATTTGTCTCTTATTAAAGATTGTCATTGTTTTTTGTACAACAAATCCCTCTAAGTCTTTTATCTTTTCTTTCAAATAAAGTAAAGCCTGGTAGAAGGCAGTGTCTCTCAATCCCTCATATCACCTGGGTATCTTGTTAAAATGCCCATTAGGTATAGGTAAATTTGGGTGGGGCCTGATAGTCTGCATTTCTAACAAGCCCCCAGGTGATGCTGATACTGCTACTCCATGGATCACACTTTGAGTAGCAAATGTAGATTCACGTCCAGTTGCCTCTGCAAACTAGATGCAAGAACTTAGGCAAATCACTTCATCTTTTTGATCATCTATTTAACTATCTGTAAAATGGAAATGATCTGCCCCCCTCACAAAGATTCTCTGATAAGGTGTATGAAAAATGCAAGTGTAAGATGATGCAAATTCATTGGGCTTTCATTAGACCTCTTTATTTTTCTAAATCCTCAAGTTTATTCTGTTGTATCTAGTTCTCCTGAGTAATATAGTGAAAGGAAAATATATTTGGAGTCAGATAGCCTTAGGTTGGAATCAGAGCTCCAATTTTTACTATCTGTGTGGTATTGGGCAAGGTACTTTACATCTCAGCCTCATTTTTCTCATGTACAAATTTGTAATAGTAATAACCTCCCTGCATGGTGTTTGCAAGAATTAAAAAAGATGTTTAACATGCCTGGTACATAGTGGTATCTCAATTAAGATGGTGGTGGTAGTATTGTAATTAAGTTGATGATGGTAGTATTGTATTATCACTGTCTTTGTTATTATTCACTGCCTTGAATGTTGTAGCAGCATATAGCCTGGAGAGCCATTATTAGAATAAATGAATTAGGAGGCATATTAGAAGGTAAACACAATACTTGAAGCCAAGAAACAAGACTAATCTTGCCTTCCCTTTTCTTGGGGTTCAGTTGAAGAGTCATTTCATAATATACTCTGAGCATTATTATTGCTGTTGATCACACAGTAATAATTTTAAGCTACACACATTGACCATTTGGCTTAATTCTGATAGCGGCAATGCGTCCCTAACCATTTATTGTTGATATATTCTAATAGTAGTAAAAGAAGTCAGACCTAATGCAAAACTATTGCCACTTCTTTAAAGAATGATCACGAGCATCTCAGAGCCCCTACAGGTAGATTATAACATCATCTTTATATAACCAGGAACAATGCAGTCATCATTTTCTCATAGAATCCACTCAACTTGTGTGTGAAGATTGTACAAGGAATCCGGGCCATGGAAGTTGATTCTAGCCAGTATTCTTTGGAGCTTATCCAAATGGTCCATGCATGTCTTGACCAGGTAGGTGTTACTTATATATTGATTTCAATTTAGTGTTCTCCCTTACAGCCTTAGTGTTTGGAGTATGGCATAACTGAACCTGCACAAAACCACATCCACTCCCCCAAGGTGGGATGTATTTTTGTACCAAGGAGAATAGTCATTGAGAATTCTTGATAGTTACACGCTTCAGCAAAAAAATTCTTATCTAATTCTGCTTTATAAATATTATTTTGTGAAATGTTTTTACCACCTCAGTTGTGCTCCAGTTTTTATGATGATTTATTTCTGTAAGTTAATTTTATAAAATTATGCACAGGGATAATTTAAGGTTCCTAATGTGCAGCATGTATATGATTCTAATATCTCACAGTTGCCTTGTTGTGTATCTCTAGGTCAGTATTCAAAAGTATGGTCCATGAACCACAAGTGTCAAAATCATTGGGGAGGCTGGGCTGGCAGTATACAAGTAAAAATTCAGATTCCTGGGCCCTATCCCAGACCAACTGGATCAGAATCTCTATGTCTCTGTGGATGAAGCCCAGAAATCTACATTTGAAACAGATGGCCCAGGTGATTCTTATGTGCTGAATATATTGAAGTTTGAGAGCCACTGCTCTAACTGATCAAGTGAGGAAGGTGGATTGGAACATCCTCGTTTATGCACTAGTATTGATGATAATGAGTTAATAGACATGGAATGTGACATAAGAAATAAAGGATAATATACAGTGGTCTTTAACTAACCTTCAGCCTTCTAAGGGGAAATAAAGTGCTTCTTTAGATCCCATAGTTCCATTCACCTTAAATGAAAACCATCCCCCTTTTTACTCCTTAGGATCCTGAGCAGAGACCCACTGCAGATGAACTCCTGGATCGTCCCCTTCTTAGGAAACGTAGGAGGTAAAATACAAAGAAATCACTCCATTGTCTTTCTGTAGATAGAGGCTGGAAGGTTGGATCAGAGTACCAGAAAAAGGGTGTTGATTCCTGACTTGGCCACGCCAGTGCTGTTTTTCATCAACATCTCTGCTTTAAACGCTTGCCTGTAGCTCCTGACTTTGACTTTCTTAACCTGTGTTGTGTATTAATGAGACCCAAGAGCTGTTCACACTCTTAAGTTTTAATCTAGAATTAAGGCATTAGACTGGAGTAGTCCAGAGAGAGGGCTCTGGACTCAGATATCCTTAGGTTTGTTTCTAAGTTCTGGCAATGTCTTCATCAAGTTATTTAACATCTCTATTCCTTAGTTTTTTTCTTTCTATAAAAGGAGATAACGTGAAAATTAGGGGAGGTTATACATGTATTTAGCCCAGGGTCTGGTACAAGGTTCTCAACAATTGTTGGATAGTAATGTGAATTTGAATTGGGCCTTTGTTTTTTAGTTCTTTTGTTTAGATAGTAGGTTGAGTGAAGGAGTCCTCTTCAGATACTTTTGCCCATTTCCCAGGGTCAGACTTGGTGGATTCCTGACAGGTTATTTCCTGAGATTTTTTCTGTGTCAGAGATCTCCAGAGGTAGGAAGCTAGTCCTTTATGCCTCACTTAGAGGAGGCTTCAGACCCTCACCTAAAAGAAGAGGTGTTCTTTATCCTTATTAAATTATCTAGTCTGTATTTCATCCTCTTATACTATTTTTGTCTTACTACCTTTCTTCCTCCCCTACCAATTCTTTTCTTTTACATCCTCCACATATTCAAACATTTACTCTGCTCTTTTTTAGGACTTACCTTTTGATATATTAAGTATATACCTAGTTCTTTATCTTTACCATTTGGTCAGTACCTTTATCCTATTATTTAATTTTTTTCTAGTTCTTCTCCAGTTGGTCTTTAGCCAGTATTTTAGTGCCTAGAATTATGTATAATACTCCAGGTACAATACCTTGACCTTCCATTTATGTTCTCTCTGTATTAGGCAGTATCACCTTCTGGAATTGAATAAGCACATTTAAAGTTTTTATCTGGTTTATTTCCTAAAAATATAATTTACTGTTTTAATCCCTTGTTGAAATATTCCCATTGATAATTTTTAATTGAAAATGATATTAAGATCTTATGGATTTACATGCAGTTATTTGAAAAATAAAGGGAAATCCTTTATACACTTTGCAGTTTCCCCTAATGGTAACCTTCTGCAAAACTATAGTATAATACCACAATCAGGATATTGATATTGGCAGAATCCACTAATCTTATTTAGGTTTCCCCAGTTGTACTTATACTCTTGGGTATGAACCTTTTAAAAAGAGATTGTCATACACATGCACACAGCCCTTTTTAAGTATTGCCTGGTTTTTTGTCTTTTATTTTCTTTTTAGGACTGGCAGGGGGATGTGCAAAGTGATGGAAACAAGAGAGATTTTATTTGATAAGACAGAATTTTAGAATGGCAATAAAAAGTAATCTTAATATTTAAGTACCCACTGTAGAGTTTAAAGTCTAATGGTGAATTTGGAGGATATGTTATGTATATAACTAAGTTACAAGGAGGAATGTGATAGTCCTGTAAAGGAAGTAAATACAAAGTATTATCAGTGTTTAAAGGAGGAATGCTTGCATCTGTTTGGAGGGATTAGGGACTTTCTGTAAGATATGAGATTTAGATGGGACTTGAAAAGCAGGTGGTACGAGAAAGAGTTTTTCAGACAGAAAATAGTATAAGCAAAAGCACAGACACAGAAATTTGCAGAAAATATTCAAAAAGCACAAAGTTCTATTTAGTTAGATCATTGTTTCTAGACCTGGGGCTCTCTATAGTAGCACCTCAGGAAACTTTCAAATAATACTATGCCTGGACTACCTCAGGAGCTTGGGTATAATTAACTTAGGCAGGATAAAAACCATGGATGTATGAAAGAGGGAAGGAAGACTACAAAGGTAGGGACAGAATCTTGAATGCCAGGCTAAGGAATTTGTGCTTAATTCAAAAGATAGTAAAGAGGAGCAGGTGTAGCTCAGTGGTTGAATGCGTGCTTTGCATGTATGAGATCCTTGGTTCAATCCCCAGTACCTCCTTAAAAAAAAGAAAAAAGAAAGATAGTCAAGAGCTATTGGAAGTTTATGAGAGGGCAGTTCATGTGATTAGAAACTACTAAAAGTTATTTAGCAATACTAATATCAGTGTTAAATCAGTACAGGACTGATTAAAATGGATTAGGACTCTAGTGAGACTGATTAGGAGGTGCTGTCACAGTGCAGATGGGAAATAAAGCTGCCTGGAACTAAAGTGATGAGATTGTAAAGGAAGAGATAAGTATAAAAGGCACTGTATGGGTAGAATCTGTAGACCTTGAATATGAAGAAAGGGAGAGAGATGAGCCAGAGCTGACTGAGGTTTTAAGCTCAGTTGGCTGGGAAAATGGGGTCCCCAGTTACAGAAACAGGAGTGTCAGAAAGAAAAGCTGGTTTGGGAAAAAGATAATGAGCTCAGGTTTAGAGATTGGGGAGTTTGGGGGGGCTAGATGGAAATATCCAACAGGTACTTAAAAATATATGTCATGGGTTTTTGAGGCTCTGTGTTCCAGCATAGAGCATTTCTTGGAGATAAAAACAAATGGCTCCTTTGTATTTAATGAACTGCCCACATACCTGATACCTGGCATACTTATTTGATTTTAATTGAGATACTTTCCTGAAAGTATTATAATGTTGTAGGAAGCATATGGTTTAAAAGAGGATTAAATCTGAAAGGTATTAAGAGACACCAGTACAATATAGAAACTTATTGTTTCGCTCATATATCTTTGCTTTTCTCTTGGTAGGGAGATGGAGGAAAGAGTCATACTACTTAATGCACCTACAAAGAGACCAAGGTAAAGCTCAAGAAACTCTTGAAAATTAATTTATCTGAAATTACCACCAGGGGGTCTTTCTTGGGTCTGTGCATTATTTGATCCCAGTAGCCTTTAGCATCCTTTCAGAAACCAATATCTGCTTAAACATCAGGTGGTCATTTCTGGGAAGAAGAAAAGTATAATTTTGTCCTCACGGTAAAGTAGACGTTATTACCGTAATGCATTTTGAAAGTGTTAGGGATCATACTGGAATCTGATCTAGAGGCAGGAATTGGAAAGCCTGCTATGATAGAGAGTTGAAGTAAGTTGTCAAGGAAGACTATACTTTCTCATACACAAAGTGAAAGTTTTTTCAGGGAACCAACTGGAAGCATTTTTCCTTGCTAGGATTTTTATGTTAAATGTGTCTTTGTTTTGGGGGTTGTTGGCAGGTCAAGCACTGTGACTGAAACGCCCATTGCTGTAGTAACATCACGAACCAGTGAAGTCTATGTTTGGGGAGGTGGAAAATCCACTCCCCAGAGACTGGATGTCATCAAGAGTGGTTGTAGCGCCCGGCAGGTGTGTGCAGGGAATACCCACTTTGCTGTGGTCACAGTGGAGAAGGAACTATACACCTGGGTGGTAAGTGAGAGCTAAGTACTTTGGACCAGGGTGATAAGCCTGATTGTTTACTGGGCCCAGGATGTTTTAAGCATTTTGTTAGCTGGACTCCTGTGAGCGTGGCAGCATGGCGTGATGGAAAGTAACCTTACGAGAGCAGGGGTTTGTCTGTTCACTGATGTATCCCCAGTGCTTGGTATATATTAGGTCCCCTGTAAATGTTTTTTGTATGAATTAAAGAAAAAAAAGGGAGAGATTGATTTTGAATTCAGCAGCCTGGACTTTCCTGTTTACAACTGGGTGATCTCAGACAAGTCATTTAACTACTCTGTTCTGTTACCATGAGAGCAACTAGTATATGAGAAATTGCTTTTAAGCAGATGAAGCACTATACCATGTCAGAAAAATTCTGAGACTTCCACCAATGACTGAGTGAAGACAGAAAGGTCTGTGTTGGGTAGAATTTTCCTTTAAAATTGATTGATTGATGTTTTTCTCATTGCAAATATATCATATTTATTGTAAAAAAAAAAAATGTGTAAAATACAGAAAAACACAGAGAATTAAAATCAATTATACCACATAGCCATAACTACTATAAACATGTTCCCAGTCTTTTTCTGTATGTGCATATGCATATTTTCTGTGACAAAAAATGAGAAGTGTTATATTGTGCATATTGTTCTCTGGTCTGTTTTTTCACTTCATATTAAGCCCTGTGTATTTTTGCCATTAAGTACTCTTTTTAATTAACATCTGTCAGGGGTCCCCAAGACACCTCCAGGTTCAGGGACTTCTTAGGAGGACTCACAGGACTCAATACATAGTCACATTCATGACTAGATTTATTGCAGGGAAAGGATATAAAGCAAAATTAACAAAGGGAAAAGGCCCATGGGGTGAAATTCAGTGGAATCCGAACTCAAGCTTCTAGGAATCTTCTCCCAGTGGAGTCACACAGGATGTGCTTAATTCCTCCAGCAGTGGGTTATGATGATATATGTGAAATGTTGTCTAACAGAGAAGCTCGTTAGAGACTCAGTGCTCACAGTTTTTACTGGGGGCTGGTTATGTAGGCACCCTCTGCTAGCAAGTACCAAAATTTCAAACTACCAGAAGGAAAACATTCAGCATAAGCCATAATATTTGTACACACCGTTTAGGTACAGTGTGCCACTCTTATCAGGGAATGGTGAGAACCTCTCACACTCTGTTTCCAGATACCAGCTGAGGACCAAGCAGACCTTTCTAAAGATGGCAGTCTCAGGCTGCTATGTTAACTCTTTCCTGATCAACATCTTTAATTTTCCTTTTAAAAGAGCTCTACTGATTCTCTAATCAGCCTTCTCTGTTCTCCACAACTTCTGTAAACCTAGTCATTTCACTACAAACTTCGGATCCTCCCCTCACCTCTTCCTTTACTCTTAAAACTAGTCTCTTTGCCTTCCTCACCTTAAAGTGGGCATCATTGAAATTAGTTCCCTCTGTGATGTTCCATTAGGTTTATATCCACATCCATCTTTTCTTCCTTTTTTACCTTTCTGGTACTAACCTTTCCTGTTCTCCAAGGCCTTCTTAGAGATCTCACTTCATCAGTTATACTTTCTCCCTCTGTATTCTGTCTTTATCTCATTCTGAATGCTAGCTTCTTCCCATTTGCATTTAAATCTGATAGATCCTCTCATTTCTTAAAAGAATACTTCCCTGACCCCATGCTCCTTTTGTTCCCCTCTAGATTCCATTCTGTCTCTCACCTTGAACAAAATTGCCTGTTTGCTATTTCCTTATTTCCCAGTCTCTCCTCATTCACCTACAATGCAGCTTCTATCCCTGCCACTTGATTGAAACTGGACTTGATGAAATAAGCTATAAAATACTAAAGTAAAACAGATACTTTTAAATCCTTACCTTGCTTGCCCTCTTGGCAGCATTTGACAGAGTTGATCACTCCGTCCTTGAGGCTTTGGCTTCCCTGACATCATGTTCTCTTTGCTTTCCTCCTGTCTCTTTGGCTGTGCCTTCTCAGGCTTATTTCAGGTTGCTTTTTCTTTACCTGACCTTGTCTTAGGTTTGGGGTTCTTTTTACTCTTCTTCCTGTCACTGAAGGAGCTCATTCTTTCCAGTAGATTCTGATACTTTCTCCATGAGTACAGGAATTTTGTTTTGTTTTATCTTGTTCAATACTTTATCCCCAGTGTGTTAACAGAGTAGACATTCAGTTATTTATTGAATGAAATAATGAGTGGATGAGTCTCTCTGTTGGAGAGTGATGGCCTGCTATTATTTCCTAAAAACCCACCCCTTAAAGACTAGCCCCTGCAGTTGGGCTACCAGAAATGGAGTGAAACATTTATATAAGGACTTGTGGTTGAGTCATTGAATGGAAAAAAATATTTATCTCTAAAAACTGTTGAAAAGTCATTTAGGGCTATTTTTGGTGCTATGTAGCAGCTTCTTTGATATAGCCAATAATTTATATATAACTGTTCCATGTTTCAAGGAAACTGTGACCAAAATTTGTAGAAGTTCTAATAAAGATTTCCAAAAGAGCATACTCAAATGAGTGTCTAAAAAGAATTTTTCACCATCACCCATAATTTAAATATATAGTTCACCCTAGACTTGAAGGAGAAACACAGAATTGGGGATGTATCAAAGTACTGACGGATATCAATCCTGGATATACTTTATACGTCTTCTTTTTCCTGTGGCAGGAATTTTATACTACCTACCATTAAAAGGTTTAATCCCCTTACACATTATTTTCTAATCCCTAAATTTCTAGTTGACTTTTTCCCTATTGATTTTCTTCCTAAGAAATTATCTTGAGATGAGTTTTTGGCATAAAAAGTTAAAGTAAATCATTACAAATTCTCTTTATTTCACAGAACATGCAAGGAGGTACTAAACTCCACGGTCAACTGGGCCATGGAGATAAAGCTTCCTATCGACAGCCAAAGCACGTGGAAAAGTTGCAAGGCAAAGCTATCCGGCAAGTGTCGTGTGGTGATGATTTCACTGTCTGTGTGACAGGTAAGCCATCATCAGAAAGCATGTAGGTACATTTAATGTGAAGCATTGTGCAGTTCTAGTTTGGATTTTACAACAAAACACAGCATTTAAAGAACCAAAAGACATTGAGCAAGTATACACATTAAAAACAACTTGCCCAATCTGTTATAATATTATGGGGTGATGAGCAAGGAGAAGGTAGGTTGATAACAGAGAAAAAGTGGGATCAGGAGAAATGTGTGAGGTATGTGCCAGTTGGGGAACTTATCAGAAAAAAAAACATCTATTCAGGCTGTATATAGCACTAAATCAGGAATCAAGAGTTGAAATGAAAAAAAAAAAAAAAAAGAGTTGAAATCAATTGGGGTGTTGTCCTTTATCATTTTATGATTCCTTGGTACTCTCTTTTTATATATAAAATAGATAAGGCCCCAATAAAATTTCAAGGGCTTTTAAACATGATACTACTACCACCTTTTATTAAAATTGTTACAGTACATGTGATCTCCTAATAGACTTGCTGTCTGTCCTTTGGACTTCTCTGCTGTCATCATCTCATGTGAGATCATCGACTGGGGTGGCCCTCATTCCAGGGCTGCCCAGCTTTCTGACTGGAGAAAGTCAGTCCTTTGATGGGTTCTGTTTTCCTTCCTTTCACAGATGAGGGTCAACTCTATACCTTTGGATCAGATTATTATGGCTGCATGGGGGTGGACAAGGTTGCTGGTCCTGAAGTGCTAGAACCCATGCAGCTTAACTTCTTTCTCAGCAACCCAGTGGAGCAGGTCTCCTGTGGAGATAATCATGTGGTAGTTTTGACACGAAACAAGGATGTCTATTCTTGGGGCTGTGGTGAATATGGTAGGTGTAGCCTTTTCTCTGTCCACATATGCCCAGTTGTATACAACCTGACTTCATTTCTGTATGCACCTAAACATATCATACAGCCTCTCTTTGAGAAGTGTTAATTCAGTAAAAAGACTCTTATAAAATGTTTTCATTGGGAAGGAGGCACTTATTAAAATGATCTCTTTTATGTGTGTCTCAGGACGACTGGGTTTGGATTCAGAAGAGGATTATTACATGCCACAAAAGGTAAAATCAAAAGCACCTTCTTCCTAAAACCTATCTAGGTCACACAGACTCCATTAATATGTCCTCTTTCCCTGACTGCTCATATCAAGGTATTTCTTTCTGATGTATTTACTGTCTGGGAGACTGGCTATTCTGGGATTCCTGACTTAGCAGTCTATGGTCTTGTCATTTGACTCAGTCATAGAAAGCTGAGAAAGGATATAGCCACTGTGGACACTGAAATCACATTTTACTCAGGGATGAGAGTTAAAGCCAGCACACAGGGGAGTGCATGTGGCTCAAGCAGTTGAGTGCCTCCTTCCCACATGGAGGTCATGGGTTCAGTTCCCAGTGCCTCCTAAAAAACAAACAAACAAAAAAAGCAAAATAAATGAAAAGACCAACTCAGGAGAGCTAATGTGGCTCAGTTGTTGAGCGCCTGCTTCCCACTTAAATAGGTCCTAGGTTCAATCCCTGGCCCCAGTACCTCAAAATAAATAAAAAAATAAAAATAAAGCCAGCACATACAGTGAAAAACTCGCATATATCTAAATATACCCTGGAAGTTTCCTTGAGAAGATACTGGAAAGCATATCTCTTAATCCAGCAACAATTATTTTCCCTCCTGTTTCTTCATTTGAACACCAGATGAAGTAGTTGTTTGTGTTTAGGGGTCATATATAAAACATAATACCCAGTTACCCCCATACTATAAGAGCTGGCACTGTGAGAGGCTCATAGCAGCTGGAACCAGCTAAGGGAAGAGCACCATCAAGTGACCTGTCTTATACCTGTTCAAGCACAGGTTCACTGACTAGTAGGTGGAGGGTCATTGTCTATACAATTACTGTGAACCATTTTTATTTAAATTTTAAAATTTATATATTTATGAGGACCGTTCTCAGTGGGATTCAAGGCTGTTTCTTTTCTCCAAAAAGGCTGTGTTAGAACCACTGGGGTTTGAGGTTTCACATTTTACACACATCCATCTTTGCCCCATTTATCTCCTCCCAATATTCTCAAGCCCTACCTAGTTAGCTGTGGAGGAAAGTGAATGTTTGGAAGTCCTGGCTACCATCTCAGTTATAAAATAAGTGGAGTGGGACCCCACAGGGCTACAGAACTATTTCTACAACTGTCAGGGAGCCTTTTGCCTCAGAGGATGAAATCAAAGAATCGAAGCTTTTTTCCCAACTTTTTCTGAGAAGTCTCCCAAAATAGACTGTTGCTAAAACAAGTGTTGACAGGGGTATCTGTTTAATTGACCTGTAACTACCTTGTTTGATTTTATATTTTAAAGCTTGAGCTTCTTGTTGAAAACAGTAGCCTCTAAGCTTCTGGGCAGATCAGAAGAGAATAGAGCAACCCTTATTTCCCTATAATCTTTCTGAATGCAGCGTGTCACTTTTGAAAGAGTCTGAGGGTTTTTTGATTTGTTTGTTTTGTTTTCTTAATACAAGTTATGTATTGGGGGATTTATTTTCTTCTGATTTTTTTTTTCTTCCAGGTGGATGTTCCCAAGGCCTTGATTATTGTCTCAGTTCAGTGTGGCTGTGATGGGACATTTCTGCTGACCCAGTCAGGCAAAGTGCTGGCCTGTGGACTCAATGAGTTCAACAAACTGGGCCTAAACCAGTGCATGTCTGGGATTATCAACCATGAAGTGAGTTTCCTCTTTGGTATCCTAACCACGTTGCCAGAACTTCTCTAGGTTGGAAATTCTTTTGGAATGTTATTGGTTAGTGATCATGGAATTTTAATTAAGAATAAAGTGATAAGATCGCAGATTATTACATCCAGCAAAAGAACCAGCCTCAAAATAGTACGTACTGTGTGATCCCATTTATATGGCGTTTCAGAATAGGCAAAATTAATCTGTGATGGCAAAAGTCAAAATAGTCGTTTCTTCTTAGAGGAGTGGTATGGGTATTAACTGAGAAGGGGTGGGAGGGATGAGAGTGGTCCATAGCTTGATCTGTGTAATGGTTTTATAAGAATATACATATAGAAAATTTTATCAAGCTATACAATATTTTACAGTGTGTTAGTTACACCTCAGTAAGTGAATTGATTACAAAGAATAAAGGGATAGAATTCAGGTTATACCTTATCATTGAAATAGGTATAAGAAAATTAACATTATGTAAAGGAACATATTTCTATGCATCTTCTCCCCAGAGAGTTTTTTAGATTTATTGCTCCCAAAGCACTGGTCCTGTGCAGACTTATTATATGAAATGACTAGGTTCTTTTTTCCAGGATATCATGAAATATACCACTGATATTAAGTCTTACTCTTCTCTTTGTGTTAGTATGATGAGTTTTTGTCATTTTCTGAAGAATCAAAATTAAGAGACAAAAATTTCCTGTGCCGTGGAAAAGATAAATTAATTTTTAAGCAATCCCTTAAGGCACTGATTCTCATTTGGGGGAGTACCAATTCAGAGCAGAGGCTGGGGAGGCATGTAGTTTAAAAGGGAATATACATAATATCATTACTTAATTTATATTTTATTATAACATAGGATTTGTTGTGATACTTTGTATTTTAAAACTTACATAAGAGGATGTTTTTTTTTGGTGTTTTTTTTTTTTATGTTTATCCAAAGGGAATACGGGTGTTAATTTGAGAAACACTGCCCTATAGATGAAATTTGATCATATTAAACTGGTTGCTTTATATGCTGGAGAAAGTCCTCAGGATTTTAATTTTTTGTCCTGTCCTTGTTAGGTATGCAGAGTGAATAACCAAGACAAATGCCAGTAATTCTATTCTTAAATAAATACATTCTGGGATGGAAAGTTCATGTTTTATATACCCTGATTCCGAATCTAAAACTTTTGTTGTCAGAAAACAACATACACCACTTAAAGTGTCCGATTACATATTGAACTTATTTCTTCTTGTGTTTTGTTGGAGATAGAAAGCTACCTGGTACCTCTTCTTACAGTATGTTGTATTCGAAAGGCCTTTTGGTCACCATGGCTCTTGCCCATTCTTAGTCTGATTATTCCATTTTATATATCATGAGCCTCAGCTTTGTGTTTTACCTTGTTTCAGGCATACCACGAAGTCCCCTACACAACCTCCTTTACCTTGGCTAAACAGTTGTCATTTTATAAGATCCGAACTGTTGCCCCAGGCAAAACTCACACAGCTGCTATTGATGGTGAGTTGATTTATAACTATACACACTACAAACATGTCTAGTAACTCAGTCTCTTTATTTTATCAAGTATTGTCTCTCCTTAACAGTAAATACATCCTTTCCCCTTAGTATTATCTCATTAACAAATTAGGTATTCAACGATGTTTTTGCTGATAATCTTTATAAATGCTTGATAATCCCTTACTGAGATGCCATACCTATAATCTAGAAACCTGTTGCCTGTAACACCTTCTGTAAGTTACAAAGTACCCATTTCCCACATCAAAATGAAATATTGGAGAGAAAATGCTGTATTAAGTCATCTATTGGGTCTAATAAAATAGATGCACTAAATGTACTACCTGCCCTAGATCGGGATTATGTGTATAGCTTTATATTAGTGTTCTTCTAACGCCAAGAAGCTAGTCTTTGGAACTCTTCATTCGATAAGTTTCACTCTGTTCCTTGACCCATTTGTGCCTGGTTATTTATTTTTGCTTCTCTTTCAGAGCGAGGGCGCCTGCTGACCTTTGGCTGCAACAAGTGTGGGCAGCTGGGTGTTGGGAATTATAAGAAGCGTTTAGGAATCAATCTGCTGGGGGGACCCCTAGGTGGGAAGCAAGTGATCAGAGTCTCCTGCGGTGATGAGTTTACCATTGCTGCCACTGATGGTGAGTCTGTACATATCATTTCAAGCTTTCCGACAGATGGCTCTGCTTTAATTCTTGGTTGGGAATGAGGTGGACTGGTTATTTGTATCACTGGATCATACATTTATTTTTTTATTTGTATTAAATTGATGGCAATTGTTATACATATGGAGCTTCATTAGCTTTTCATGTGACCAAATGATGATACTTTTTAAAAAGGATGGCAAGTTAATACTTTTGAGCCCCTACTCTTTTTTTTCATTTTAACTTTAATTTTTTTGGTAAAATTTTTCAAAAATCATTAAATGCTTCTTTAAACACCCTTACCTAGCACAGAGTTGTTTTCAATAAATATTGAGTAAGTGTCTGGAAAGAACAGAATCTGACCTTGATCCTTGGCTGGAGTCAGGTGCTCTGCAGTGATGTCCTTAGGGACTGCAGAGGCTTGAAAGGCTATTTGACCTCTATTTCATGTGTTTCTCAGATTTCTGAGTTGGTGTAATTGATTTTTCTTCTTTCTTTTCTCCCACAGCTTTCTCTTCTCTGCACCATCTTTTTTGCTTCTATCACTTCTCTTCTTTACTGCCATTTTTGCTATCCATAATTCCTCTCCCCCTTTATTCTCGTCCCTTGTCTGTTATCTCTCTTTCTGTATCTTCTGAACTTTTTCTTTTTCTAGCCACCTATTACTTGTGACTGGTGAGCAGCAAGACACATTTCATCTTCTTTTGACTTTTTTTGCTGCCCCTCATGCTCTGAGACGTCTTTTTCTTCCTGTCTATATGCCTGTTGTGTACACATGAAGGGTGCCAGGACAGTGTCAGCTAAGTGATCTGTTACCATATTTAATTAAGTGAACCAGCTTTCAGAGTGGCCCATTACCCCTCGCTATTAGCCCAAAACAGGAAACTTGAAGGAGCAAACCGTTTAGGTCAGACTTAGATAATAGTCTAAGGACAGCATTAGGATACCACTGAGGATTAAATTTAGTGCCCAAGGCTTCAGTAGTACTTTTTGACAGAACCTGAGAGAGGTATGTTTCTTGAACAAAATCTAGGTCCTTCATGAGTTCAACTTCAGATTTGGGAGTTTACAGTTGGATTCTGTAAATGGGCATATACCTTCTGAAGAATGTTCCTTCACTCCCCTGAAGGGTACTTTATAGCCTCATTCATGCAGCAATCATAAACTGAGTTCCTCCTATGCTCTAGGTCTTCTTTAAGCCTCTGGGAATATAGAAATAAGTCTCAGAAAGCTCCTGTTCTCAAGAAACTTAAAATCTGGGAAACGGACTTTGGCCCAGTGGTTAGGGCGTCCGTCTACCATATGGGAGGTCCGCGGTTCAAACCCCGGGCCTCCTTGACCCGTGTGGAGCTGGCCATGCGCAGCGCTGATGCGCGCAAGGAGTGCCATGCCACGCAAGGTGTCCCCCGCGTAGGGGAGCCCCACGCGCAAGGAGTGCGCCCGTGAGGAGAGCCGCCCAGCGTGAAAAGAAAGAGCAGCCTGCCCAGGAATGGCGCCGCCCACACTTCCCGTGCCGCTGACGACAACAGAAGCGGACAAAGAAACAAGACGCAGCAAAATAGACACCAAGAACAGACAACCAGGGGAGGGGGAGGATATTAAATAAATAAATAAATCTTTTAAAAAAAAAAAAAAAAAGAAACTTACAATCTAATAGGGTAGGGAGACATAATATATAAATAATTAGTATAGACAGGTATGCCAAGTGCCACAATAGCAATATCCTAGTCATCTAAACTTTAGAGTCCCCAGGGCACAATCCTCCTATTTCTCCACTTTCTACCTTCACTCATTACCTTAAGTCCCCTCCATATACTGATAGCTCCCCTGACCTCCAGAATTATTTATTCAATAGCTCCTCAATTTGTGTGTCTAAAGGTAGGGTGACTATATAACCCATTTTTCCCAGGTTGATCCTGATTCATGCTTGTTGTCCTGGCCTAAGCATTAATAGCATTAATTTTCATTAAAAAATGTGCTGATCTAGGCAAGAAGTTATGGGTATCTTAAACAAGCTTAATATATGATTTTCTACCCAGATCTGTACCTCATGCATCTCCATACACGTTCTTTACACACCTCCATTGTGCACCTATATCCCATCCATTGGCAAATCCTGTTGCTCTTTCAGAATATATCTAACCATTTCTTACCATCTTCACCACTAAAACTTGTCCAGATCTCTCTATCTCTCATTGGGTTATTGCATTCTCTTCAACTGGTCTCTCTGCTTCTACCTTTGTTCCCCTGCAAAAGTTGGGTGGTAGCCTGAGGGATCGTTTTTAAAAATCTGTGCTTAAAACTTCTAATGTTTTCTTACCTCAGTCTTTAACAATCAAAGTCATTACAATGGCTTACAAGGCCTTATATGACAAAGACCCCAGCTACCGCCTAAGCTCTTCTACTGCTGTTCCCTCCCTTCTCTGCTGCAGGTGTAGGGGCCTCCTTGTTCATGCTATTCATGTTATCTACTGTATTAGTCAGCCAAATCTATTGGTTTTTATAAACTGTATTTATTTGGGATAGAAGCTTATAGTCACAAGTCCATAAAGCGTAGTTACTTCCCTCACCGAAGTCTGTTGCCATGTGTTGGAACAAGATGGCTGCCAGCCTCTGCAAGGGTTCAGCCTCCTCTCCTTCCTCTTCCTCCTAAGGCTCCATGGTCCCAGCTCCTTCAGGCTTTGTCTCTCTCCCTGGGGCCCGATTCTTTCTGGGATCGGCTGCTCTTTTCTTCTCCACAAGGTCAGCTGTAGACTGTCATTCTCTTTCTTTTCCCAGGACCTCTGCCTTGTCTATGGAGCCATCTCTCTTCCTCTGTGTTCTTCTGTGTGTTTACTTCCCAGAGCTCCAGAATCAAAAACTCTCTCCTCTGCCATGTAGTTTTCTCTTTGAGTCCCCACCCCTACTAATGTGGCCCAATCAACACCTTAATCATTATTTCATCAAGTAAAAGTGAAACCTCTGAATTTAGGATAATCTCTTACACCCAGAGGAACAGACCAGTTTACAAACAGCATTCAATATCTAATTTTGGAATTTATAAATATAATACCAAACTGCTATACCTACACAGGGCCTTTGTACTTGCTTGTTCCCTCTGCCTGAAAAGCTTTTCCCCAAGAATCCACATGGCTTTTTCCCTCACTTCAATCAGGTCTCAGCTCAAGAATCAAAAAGTACTTCTCTGACTATCTAAAATAATGACACCCCACCCCACTCTCTTATTCTTATTTCCATTTATCTTTCTTCATCATTTCTTCATAGCATTTCTTGCTCTCTGAAATATTAGATATTTATTTACTTATGTATTATTAGTCTTCTCCATTAGTAATGGAGAAGGGTGGGGATTTTGTTTTGTTAACTGCTCTATCCCTAGCTTCTTGAACAGTGCCTATCATGAAGTAGATGCCCAATAAATATTTGTTGAATGAATGACCACTAAAAGATTGTTGAATGAGGAAGCAAATGAATGAATGAATGGCAGTACAGAGGAGAAGTGTTCATTTCTACCTAAATAGCATCAGGAAAAGGTTAGGCTTTTCATAGGGGAATAAATAGCTTTCCCTTTTTCACAACATAGTAGGAAGTTTTTCTAGCTCTAGGGCGTAAAGATCAAGAGTGGGGAAATCAGTGTCCTATAAAACTATCTGCTGTTTAATTTTCTTTTTTCTAGATAATCACATTTTTGCCTGGGGCAATGGTGGTAATGGCCGCCTGGCAATGACCCCCACTGAGAGACCGCATGGCTCTGATATCTGTACCTCATGGCCTCGGCCTATTTTTGGATCTCTGCATTACGTCCCAGACCTGTCTTGCCGTGGCTGGCACACCATTCTCATTGTTGGTAAGTATTTCATATGTGTGGGGTTGAGGTGGCTTTGACAGGGAATAGAATACCTAAGGTACTGATGGTCACATTCTTAAAAAACTGAAGTATCCTAAAAAAAGAGACTACTTTTCATAAGTCTTGTAATGGTCAGAGATGCCCATTCTTAGTGGTAGGAACAGAGTACTGTCATTTCCTCAGCTTTGTCATCTGCCACCTCTTGACCATTCTCCAACATAGTTCTGGGCACTACCTTTCTCTGCAGGGCATTTGTTACCTACATTTGTTCATTAATAAATTTGTTACCTGCATTGATGCTTTTGAGAGAAACACTCAGTACATGTTTAAAAAGAAATTTTAAATCATAAATCCTTTCTGAATAAAGATTATTTTGTTATGAACTAAATTATAAAGACTTGTGTAATGTAAGGGTTTACAAGTCCATTCTTTTAGATCAGTGGTTCTCAACCTTGGCTACACATTAGAATCCCTAGGGAGCTTTTAAAACTCCCACTGCTCAGACCCTGCTCCTGACCAATTAAATCATAATCTCTGGGGTGGGACCTAGGCATTGTTACTTTTATAAAGCTTCCCAGGTGATTCCAATGAGCAGCCAAAGTGGAGAATTGCTGCTTTAGATAGTGAATATAGTTAGAGTACCTAGTGGTGTTTAGCTAATTATATTGATTATTAATCTCTAAAAAAATAAGTATATTTGGAGTCAAGGACAGCAGTTTTCTCCTAAATTATCTTCCTCTCCTAGTCTTCTCACTTTTCTTGCCTTTATTTGTATACAGTGCTTACCTACTAAATATTTTTCCTCTCAGAGAAAGTGTTGAATTCCAAGACCATCCGTTCCAATAGCAGTGGCTTGTCCATTGGAACTGGTGAGTAGTGATGTCTCAGGTACTAGTGGTTTTCTGAAGTATGAATCTTTGATTTGGATCCCAGGCCGTCTCCAAAACTCAAAGGGAAATAGGGAACTGCATTGAGAAATAAGCTAACAGTGATGAAGTGAGAGGATCATATTTCGGTGGTTTCACAGTATTAGGACTTTAATATTGTGGTCAAAGAGAAGGGTGCATCTTTGTCTCCATGTAAGTGGGAATAATTAAGTGACTTGCTCAACATTGTAATGTGAGTTATGTATTGTCCCTTTCCTTACTATCCTAGGGACTATGTATGGGTTCTCTCTTCCATAGTATTTCCAGAAGTATTCTAGTCTACAAAGATTGTTCTTCAGAACAGGCCTTTGAATTAAAACTTGGCTAAACTTTAAACGTGGTTAGGAAAGTCAGCTGTAAACTCTGGTAATTTTCCATTGACTGCTTGCTTCATGGTTCTCTATTGTTTGGGACCACGCAAGGAGATTGAATCTGTGTTCCTTTGTGGTTTTCTACCAGCTAGAGTCCCTATATGCCTTTGATGGATTCTGATATTTTGTAGAATCAAAATGGATAAAGAACCATAATAGAAACAGATTAATCCCCCCAAAAGGAACAGTTTAAAGTCTGATTTATAGTTGTGGAACTTCAATTTACATATTTATATACATATTTAGACCTCTTATAGGATTGTTTAAATAATCCATTGCTCAGCATCTCTATTTAAGCATATTAATATCTGCCACATATGATAAAATATCTTTTTGCTAAGTACAGTTCTCTCACAACTTTGTTTTGCTCAAACATTATTTAAAGGAAAAACATAGATTAAAGGCAAGTGTCCATTTGTAGGAAAATGCCTGTAAGGATAGTGATTTTGTCTTTTTTATTCACTAGTTTTATCTGCAATTTTTACAATGCTTGACACATGAATACTTAATAAATAAATATTTATTATTTATTGATTGAATGTGTTATAATCACCCAATGGAATATTATACAAGTATGAAAGTGAACAACATCCTCAAATAGTTCCAGAATGTGAAATGTAAAAAGCAAGTTGCAGCAGACTACCTACCTTTTTATAAAGTTCAAAATAAGCAAAATAAATAATTTATTTTTAAGGATATATAGTTTTGGCTTTTCTTTTAAGTTGTTTTTTTTTAAAGAAGAAATGATAAGTGTAAAATTAATCAGAATAGTTACATCTGGGTGGGAGGCCAGTGAGGCAAGGAATTCACAAAACAGATACAGCAATATAAATAATGTTCTGATTCAGCACTCTCCAGTAGATCTTTCTGCAATAAGGAAAATGTTCTATATCCTTGCTGCCCAGTATAGTAGCCACTAGCCACATATGGCTATTGAGTACTTGAAAAATGGTAGTGTAACTGAATTTTCTACTAAAATTTAAATTGCCTCGTGGCTGATGGCTACCCTGTTGGATTGCACAATTCCTGTTCCTTATGTGGTAGATTCACATATGTTTATTTTATTGTTAGTCAAAACTTTCATATGTATCTAATATACTCACATGTATATCTCAAATGTAACATAGTTTAAAGTCCATTTAAAACAAAGATGCAAGCTTCAGAGCTTATTTTGACATCTACAGTGCTACTGCTTCAGTAGGATCACAATATGGCATATATCGGTCCTCCGTCCAGCAGAGCAGGTGATTATAAAGAATCCTTTATAGTTGACCTTAGATTATATCATGCAATTTTTTGACAAATTTACTTTCTTAATTATATTCCCCTTTGACTCATTTAAAATTCAGTTTCATTTCCTGACCACATATCAGCTAGTCTTCATCAAGGTAACTTGGGAAATGCTGTGCAATTTGTAAAGGAACCAGTCATATTTTTCAAATAATATAGTCATCAAAGCATTTAATCCTCATGTGAATGTCGTTTATTTGGCAACTTTGAGGTGTTTGTCTCAAGTGCTAAGAGTTTTTTATGTAAGGTGAATGTCTGTAGAAGGTGCTGGAGTCAGAATGTGTCTGTTAAAGAAGCAGAGTAAGCATGGCTGCTAGTTTCAGTGAACCTTGGTTGGGGTGATTGTTCAGTGATGCTTTACAACATAGAGAATCTACTGTGGATATAGTGATAAGCAAGTTTAAGATACTGATATACAAATATCTTATGTGAAAACTAAAAATTGGGAAGGTGATGTGGCTAAAGCAATTGGGCGCCTACCTCCACATGGGAGAGTCTGGGTTTTATTCCCTTTGCCTCCTGAAGAAGATGAGCAAGACAGTGAACTGATGAGGTAGGCTGGCATGGCAAGCTGATGCAACAACCTGACACAATGAGGAGACAAAAAAGGAAACATGAGAGACACAACAAGCTGGGAGCAGAGGTGGCTCAAGTGATTGGGTGCCTTACTCCCACATGGGAGGTCCTGGGTTCGGTTTCCAGTGCCTCCTAAAAAAAAGAAGAGAAACAGACACAGCAGAGACAGCAAGCGCAAACAATTAGGGGGGCAAGAAATAAATTTTTTATAAAAATAAAATTTTTTAAAAAACTAAAACTTTAGTCCCAATATTTCACTTGCACTATTGCCATTCCACTACATGCAATTCTTGGGAACCTTTCCAGGGGCTAGAGGAGCTATAGGATGGTAAATCTTTCTTGCCATATAACAATGCTTTCTATGCTATGTATCTGACAGTGGTTCAGAGCTCTAGCCCAGGTGGTGGGGAAGAGGAGGAGAGTCAGCAGGAATCTGAAACTCCTGATCCAAGTGGAGGCTTCCGAGGAACAATGGAAGCAGACCGAGGAATGGAAGGTTTAATCAGTCCCACCGAGGCCATGGGGATCAGTAGTGGGGCCAGCAGCTCCTGTCCTGGATGGCTTCGAAAGGTAATTGCTTTGGTAGAAGTACCTTAGATAAATTATCAGACCTTTGCAGGGGCTAGAAAGGAACTGTCAGGATTTCTCAGTTTCCCATGTACTATTAAACTGTCTCTTAGCAGGTATCTGGATTTCTGATTTCTACCTGAGAGTATCACCTCCAATCCTTTTCCTTCCAAGACAAGAAAATAACAAAATGTTCTCGTACTAGTATTACTTAAGTGAATGTGAAGTAATACAACCTTCCTTGAAGGCAGTTTTTCTAGTGCATGTGTGCAAATATTAAGCTTAGAGATTTTGTCCTGTGGTTACTAGAGTGGAATATTGGGGCAATTGGAATGCCTTTAACACTAGGGAAATGTTTATGAATGTTGAGAGGCAGATAGTATAAATGGTAGATATTTTTATTTAAATAAAATATTGCTTACAGCAATATTTTCTGCTATGCAGAAAAGGATGGAATATATTTGAAGTATGATCCCATTCTTTTAGAAACTATGTAATGCATAGAAGAATGTCTACAAGACTATATATTGACAATTTTAACAGTAGTTATTTCCGAGTGATGGACATTATCTTCCTTTGCCTATCTATATTCTCTTATTTTTTATAATGAGCATTTAGTTTGCAAAATTTTAAATTTTTTTGCTAAAGAAAATAAAAAGATCTACAGATTTAAAGTTCTCTTTACAATAAGACTAAACTTGTTAGTTATTTGAGGAGTATAAAAGGAGGAAGCAGCAGAGGACTGTATCTAAAGCTTCAGCTTCAGCCTTTAGCAGCCTAGCCATCTGCCTCACTGCTACCACCTTATCATTTCCCAACTTGATGAATATCCTATGTAGATAAGTGTGTTGAGGAAACACATCAGATACTCCAGATTGTGTTCTTGGATTTGAGTTTGAATTTGCATCAGTTACTCCTCTGAGGAAGGGATAGCTAGTTATCGACAGGTAATGAGGTTAAGTTGTTAACCAGAGTGGTCCTGTTCCACTAGAGGGTGCTGATGGGATGACAGAATGACAGCTTTAGCAAGAGAGCAAAGGGAATGAGGGAAGAAGTAAATTGCTGCAATCAGAACTGATGAGATTCTTTCTTGTCTACGTAGGAGCTGGAAAATGCAGAATACATCCCCATGCCTGACAGCCCCTCTCCCCTGAGTGCAGTGTTTTCAGAATCTGAAAAAGATACTCTGCCTTATGAAGAGCTACAAGGTCTCAAAGTGGCCTCTGAGGCTCCTTTGGAACACAAGCCCCCAGTAGGAGCCTGGGTAACTGAGTTTTTTGCCTTTGAATCAACTAGGTAAATGGTGGGTGCATGCTCTGCCCAAGTCTTCTGGCTTCACTGTCTACTCCTGTGTCTTCACTGGTTTTCTAGCTACCCTGTCTTGACTTATTATACTGTCTATTCCCTAGTGTTTAAAGCCTCTACTTAAGGTTTCTTTGCAAACATATTTACCCTTTCACATTTCTGACAGACTAACACCTTTCTACACCAGACGATTGTCTTTGTTTTCTCTGCCTCAAAAGTACCAAAATAGAAATTCCAAAATTCAAATTCAATTCAGTAAACATGACACTGCTAGGGTGGGTTGGAGACTCTAAATGTAAGTTAGGAATAATGCTTGTTGTAGTCTAGAGACAGAGCAACCAAGTATGCCTAACCTTGATAGAGATAAAATTGTGATAAATAATTTAATAAAATTATAAAATAGTTAATCAAACTTTTTAAATAATGGGCTGCATAGTAATTGTGTAGACTTTGTGGCTCATACAGTCTCATTGGCAACCTCTCAAATCTGCCACTATAGCACAAAAGCAGTTACGTAATGTGTAATGAGTAAATGTGCCAGTTTCAATAAAACTTGATTTACAGAAACAGACAGTAGGTTCGATTTGCCATGGACTATGGTTTACTAACCCCTGCAGAATACAGTAGGAAAAGGGGAAAAAAAGACCCAGGCAGGGATAATTGAAAAGCTTCCCTTAAGAGGTAATAAAACCTTCGAAATTTCCAGGTGAATGTTTTAATTCCTCTGTCAGCCTTCTTGAGTTGTTTTGGCTGTCCTGTTTCACTGAACACCTCTCAAATCTCTTCTAAAGTGTGATGTACTCCATTTCATGAATGGAGTTGATCTTTTGGATCACAGTGTCCTCACTGATCAGAAGGACTTGTTCCAAACCAAATCATGCTTTTCTTCACTTCAGCATTTTAAATGGGGATATCAGTGCACTTTAAAATTTTTCACAAAGTCCCCCAAAATAGATGATTGCTTTTCTGCCTTAGCAGACAGTAACTGAGGCACTAAGAGTTCCTTGGCCCTTTTATATTAGAGCCGGATACTATTGTAATTCCAGGGTTTTTGTTTCACTTGCATATACTTCAGGTATATATGTGGTTAATCTTGTTAATGTTAAAGTAAAATCTGATTATACTTAGAGGACATTTGGACTGGGGAGTATGGCACTTGGGCAGGACCTCCTGCCATCTCTCTCTCTCTCGTTTCTGCAGCCACCTCATCTGAATCCTGCAGGAACATGTGCTGGGAAGGAAACGTCATTGACTCCTACCTGTGCATGCAGCACTCTGCAGGTGGAGGTAGAGCGATTGCAGGGTCTTGTGTTAAAGTGTCTGGCTGAACAACAGAAATTACAGCAAGAAAACCTCCAGATTTTTACCCAACTACAGAAGCTGAACAAGAAATTAGAAGGAGGGCAACAGGTGAGAACATTTAAAGAATAATTCACTTTCTATGTCTGTTTTGAAGATTTACAGAAACAAAACACCAAGGAATGAAATAGGCTTATACCTTTGTAAGTACTTACCTTTTGTTTTTGTTTTTTTGTTTTTTTATTTTTTTAGGAGGTACCAGGGATTGAACCCAGGACCTCGTACATGGGAAACAGGCACTCAACCACTGAGCTACATCTGCTCCCCAATGAGAGCTATTTTTTTCATTTGTTTGTTTTAGGAGGTACCAAAGATCAAACCTGGAACTTTGTACTGGAAAGCAGGTGCTCAACCACTTGAGCTATATCTCTCCCCAGTACTTACTTTTTAATGGCATGACATTTGTATTTAATCCCAGAAGCCTTGGGCCTTTCATTGTATTGAATCACTTTCATCACCTAACTTCCATTATTTTTGTTTTTGTTTGTCCTTTATTATGAAAAATATGTGAACACTCATATATCTACCACCCCTAGATTCAACATGTTGCTGTATTTGCTTCAAATATACATATGTTTTTATATGGTTGATTCTCATCATTGGTGATGTTACCATAAATGCTGTGTTAGCAAATACTGAACTCTTGCTCCTAGGAGAAATAGAAGGTTAGGTTCCTATGACCTTCTAGTCACAATTTCATCTACCAATCAAAACATAACCTTTTTTTAATGTGTGTTTCTCTTTAATGACACCTTAATATATATTGTTGACTTCTTAACACTATAACTCATCCTGAATGAAGCTTATCTAACACACCTATTTTCTGCATAAGGCATAGCACAGCCCTCTTGCACTTAGAATGCTGGACAGCACTTCAGCATTACGCTTGGGGGCCATTTTAAACAACAAAATCAACAAAAAGCACAAAAATGCAGAAAACATGGCACTAAATACACCATGAAAAGTACACTTGTTCACAGTGTGAGAGCAGGAACAAGAAGGCAGAGTACTACCTTGTTTGGCCTTAGCTGGAAAAATGCACAGTGGGCAACTCATATTTTTCATTGCTTTGAGCATGTACATGATTGACTACAGAAGTACCATGAGTAACGCAAATACAGAACTTATGAATGATGAGCATCAACTTTATGTGTATACACTTAAAGTAAATGTGTGTTTGTATACATAAATATTTATTTTGCTGAACCATTTTAAAGTAAATTGGTTTAAATTTACTTCAATCTCTAAATACTTGATTATGCATCTCGTAAAAGAAAGATATCCTCTTGGATAACCACAATACTATTATCATACCTAACAGAATTAACACTAATACTCTTCATTCTCATCTAATACTCAGTTAACATTCAGATTTTCCCAGTTTTCCCATAAAGATATCCCTTATAACTCTTTTTCAGACCAGAATCCGGTCAAGAACCCCACATTACATTTGTTTGTGTTTCTTAAGTCTCCTTTAATCTAGAATAATTTCCTCTACCACCACTCTTTTTAGTATTTTTGACTTGAAGAAACCAGGTCAGTTGTTTAATATATTGGATTTGTCCTGTTTTCTTGGGGAATTGTTTAACTTGTTCTTCTGTCACCCAGTCTTTTCTGTAAGACTTAAGTTAGACCTAAAGAACTTGATTAAAGTCAGGCTACACATTTTGGTACAAATGCTTTACAGGTGATGCTACTTGCATTGTTTTTAAAAAGCCACAGAATTTTGCTCTGTCTAAAGTAAAGAAGGTATAGGGAAATAGGGTTCAACTCTTGGTGTTGCCATTTACCAGCTATATGTGTTTGGACAAATTACTTTGTTTCTCTGAGCTCTGGTTTTTCACCTAGAAGAAGAAAATAATACCTCATATCATTGTTTTAAGAAATAAATGAAATAATGTCTGTAAAAGTACTTTGGAAGGCTGTATACACATTGAGGTAAATATGGGGTGATTAGCAACTGTAAAAGGCAAGAAGATGGTTTTGCCCAGGATTCTCCCAGTTTTAAAACTGAAGTTTCTGCTTTCCAGCAAATCCTGCGGTCCTGGGCAAACCAGGACGGTTGGTTACCCTATCTGCAAAAGAAATGTGATTTTTAGCTAAGGTAGAGGTATGAGCATCTCACAAGACTGTGGCTATAAACCCTAAGAGGAAGGTATTGAAAATATATGGTCCTGGTCTCCTTATTGATGAAAAAATGAAGAGAAAAAAATGCTTAATCATATTCATACTTGACAAAACCAAACCCCCATATTCTTTTTTTTTTTTTTTACCTTTAACATTAATGTAGTACCAACTTTACTTTTGCTGCAAAAACATTACAATGTTAACTATAGTCTATAAATTACATTAGTTATTTTTTCCCATGTATTTAACAACTTGGAGTAGAACATTCCTGTATTTATATTATTAACCACAATCCTCATCTACCTTGACTATGTCATTTAATTTGTGTTCACTCATGTATCTTTCTGAACACTACCAGAACAATTGTGTTAGTTGGAATTAGATGAGATAAAAGTGCCTGGACAGAGCTTTTTAGGAGTAAAGCTTCCATAATTTGTAGAGCTGCCTTTTTTCTGTTATTTAAAAAATAACATTGGATTTATTGGATTTGAAATAAATTTATTGAAAAAGAAAAAATATATAGTCCTGAACTGGCTAGACTGCTCTAACAAGGTGGTCCTTTTGTCAATGTGGATCTGTGTTTTATCTGGACAGGTGGGGATGCATTCCAAAGGAACTCAGACAGCAAAGGAAGAGATGGAAATGGATCCAAAACCTGATTTAGATTCAGATTCTTGGTGCCTCCTGGGAACAGACTCCTGTCGACCCAGCCTCTAGTCTCCTGAGCCTTTATAGCCCGAGGAAACTGGGAACCAAAGAACTTCACAGCACACTTACTGAATGCAGAGAGCAGCTTTCCTGGCTTCGTTCACTCGCAGACAAGAAGTACAAGGCAGAGGCTCTGGAGCACTTTCCGTGTACGTTTGGAGAGTGGCATTGCCTTTTAGATAGGATCTAGGAGTGATTTTATTGTTTTGGAGAATGGAAGGGCCTCTCAGCCCTGGCTTTGTCCTCAGTGACTGCCGTAGCAGCAGCAGTTCTGTACCTCATCTGTTCATCCCACCTTTTGAAGAGGAGACACACACAGTGCTCATCTAAATTGTGCTGGTAGCAGCTGATATCCCATTTATCATTTTCACCATTAATTGGAAACTGCCTTGGGAATTAAATACCAGGCATTGTACCTCTTTGGTGGGAGAAGTGTAAAGCTGGAGTGTGCTGAAACCAGGTTCTGAAACCAGGTTCTGTTCCAAGGTCATCTGCAGAGTGCTGAAGGATTCTGAGCCCTCTCAGGAGCCCCGAGTCCAGGAAAATAAGTCTGTAGAGTCGATCTAGGGCTTGTTTTCAGAAAGTTCAGTTGCTTGAGGAGAAGAGGTAGGCTTAGATTGCTTTTCCTCTGAGGGTTGATGGAAATTTCTTCAGTGAGTAATAGAGAAAGAAAGGCAGAGCCGTCCTTTTTCTCAGTGTTTCAGGCTGTGACCCATGCAAGGTAGGATATCCTAGCTTTGAAAGATACTCTGAGAGATGAGGTGTCTCACAGAGAATTGGGTCAGTAGGACAGTAGGAGTGGCCTTAAGAGAAAATCATGAGAGAGAGGAGGTCTTCCTTTAGCTGCATCTGATATTTTAGAGAAGGCCAAAGTGACTCAGTCTTCTGCCTATGGCAAGGCTTCTTGTGCCTCTGCCTTCATGGTTCTTAAGGTTCCAATGACAGCAGCAGTCCCAACCACTCCCTTTCTGTATGCCTAGTCAGTATTTTCCCCTTTTTGAAGCCATATCATCATAATCAGTGAATCTTGATTTTTCCTACTTGAGTGGCCTGAAGCCAGCACCAAGCCCAAGAGGCCCTGAAGCCTAACACAACAGGTAGAACCTGCTGAGTGAAAAGGATTTGGCTGACAGCTCACTTTTATTCCCACTCTTATTGTGTCTTGTAGATAGGAAAAAGCTAGCTTTGCCAAAGAAAGTGTTCTAAAAGAACAAAACTTCATTGCATAAGTCCTCATCAAGCATCTGATGATTTTACTTAAGGATGGAAGCTTTGTGTTTCCACCTAGGCTTATGAAATGTTACTTTAATATTTTGGGTCCCAGGAGCTGTTTTCATGAGTGCTCATCTCCTACCTCCCTACAAACATGAAATTCTTCTTTCATTTTCCCCAAACCAAAAAAATGAATGCTTGATATCTGTTTAGGGTTGTAGAAGGACCTGTACAATGGAAATTTTGTCATTTCCAAAATTGGTGGTATAAAGGCTGATGTTAGAGGAAAACCCCATGGCTGGGAACAGGCCATGGGATCTTCTTTAGTATGCTGTTCCCAGTGTTTTCTCAATTCTGGGAAGCCTAATACAATAGTACTAATTTAATCACTGAAGCCTTTTCTTGATATAAGGGAAGGTGCCATCCCTGGATTAAGGTTACAAATTCTGGGGACTTGGAGATTTGCTCTAAACCCTAACAGTGGGTTTTAGTTCATCATGTAAATGTAACTTTAATTTTTAAAGGACTGACTGGCCTTTCATGTTCCTGTATTCCTCATACCATCTCAGCATCCCTCAGAGGCAGAGTGATTTTAGGTGTGAATTCTGAGAACTGCTTGTGCCGTGGAACTGAGGGACATGGGCATGTTGCTGAGACTGTATGATAAAAGTGAGCATTGAAGGGGTGAGACTCTGTTCTTGGTGGTTGGGGTGATGATGTTCCTTAGCAGTGGAATCCTGTGGCCATTTTCTTGGGCATGTTCCCTGGGATATCTAGAATTGCTAATAATTTGGCTGAAAATTTAAGTTCTGTGCCTTAGAGACAATTTCCATTTTCCCTGTTGTGCCTGGAACAGCCATATGATTTTTCCCACCAAACAGCTATGCAAACAGAAACCAGTTGAAAGGTGGCAGCAGTATAAGGTCAGGCGGCAGCAGAAGTGCCTTTGAATGGGTTTTTTTGTTGTTGTTAATTCCCTTTCAAATTTTCTCCTATATTTCTTTACGCAGTGTTAGGTGTTTTAAATTTTTCAGTAGTATTGCTTTTGAGTTATATAACCTGCATTACTCCTCTGCTCTGACTTTGTTGCTGAAGAACTAGTTTATTGTTAGCCAAATATTTGAAAGACTGAGGGTGGAGTGGTTTGGCATTTCTGTTTTAAATAAACACTTGAACTCTCAATCAGTACTATGCCTCAGTAAGCCTGCACATGGACCTTAGTCACTAGGTATAAAACACCCAGATCCTAGGCCTTTGTGAATCTTTGATTCAGTGACTCTTTATATAAATAAATAATGTTCATTTAACAGAAACACTGCAAGGAACAGAAATAATCTTTGCTTCTTTCCAATTTCTTATTCTTGCCAGCAGACTCATTTCTACTGCCACAACTCCCTCCTCCACCACCACCACCCAAAAAAAACTTCTAAAATACAGTGCTGAAAGTGCGGAGGAAGGAAAAATGAACCATTGAAAAGAAAGGATCACCACTTCTTGTACTTACCACCTCACCCTCAGTGGGCTTTTCCAAGTAATAAGGCCAGTTTAGGTTTATAAAGCCATTTTCTCTCAGAGAAATTAAATTGTATTTGGTCTCTGAGACGTGGTAGATCCAAGTTAAAACTGCTATTAGAAGGCTGAGCATTTCACTAAAGTTTAAGCAAAAACTGCCTTAAACTTATTTCATTGTTTTGCCTTATATTCAAAAACAAACGAACAGATCAGGAGTGAGGATGTATTTTAGATAAATTCATTCAAATGAGTATCTATAGTCTATCTGTTTATTTGTGAGGAGTGATAAATTGATGAGCAATAGCAAATGTTGGCTAAAAGATGCTGCCTTAAATATAAAACTCCATTGCTGTTAGGAAATATTACCTCAGCATGTCCCATGAGGTTTTTCCTTCCCCATTGCTTTATCTTTTGAACTTTAAAAATATATGAAGTTTACTTGCAGAAAAGGTTCTTGGATAAAGGATATGGACATTAACAAGCGGAATGTATTCCCTTTGTGCTACCCAGAAAGAGGCTTAGAAAAAGGGTTCTTACCCTTTCCCAAAGACTTGATCAAGCTAAACTTCAAAGCCAAGTAGACAGCCCTAATATAATCAAGGCTTAAATATGTAGAGATCAAAGGTTTACTAAGGCATTGCCTATTGTTTTATTTCTCTAGTAACATAAGAACGAGTATTTCCATGTGTCTATAGAAAGCACTCCCCCATGCGACATATATTCTCCCTGCAGGTCCTGGATATCTAAAGATCCCAAACCCAAGCAGAGAAGGTAAATAAGGGAAGCAGCCCAGACCACCGGACTGTGATGAACTGGAATGTTCTGGTTTTGTTGGAAGGAACAACTGATTCTGAACCCCTTCCTATCTGCAGGCTTGCTGGTCCAGTGTTCCCAGAGCTTCCCGTTTTTCAAGAGATGTTCCACATCCCAATTTTTTAAATGCTGGATCATATTTTTAATGCTGTGACAGTCAAAATACATGTGGAGAAAAGCAGTCCACAGGCTGCTCCTTTGTGACCCTGGCCACAATTCATCCTTGCCATCTATTGTTTTTACCATCAAGTGTGTAACTCATTAAACTTGCCTGGAGAATGTACATATTGGATTAAATATCCAGTGTGTCTATGTGGAGTCATCAGTGGTTTCTTTAAGGCTAAAACCTCCATTATATACCTCTTTTCCTTTGGAATAATCAAAAAGCACAAAGTAATTCAGTATGTGCTATTATATATATATATATATATATATATATATATATATTTTTTTTTTTCCCTTCCCCCAGCCTAGTGCCCCAAAGTTTCACTGCTAAAGCCTTAAATTCACATTCTAAATCTAATCTGTTAGTTCAGCTACTCAGGAGAAGCTGTAGCCTGGTATAAGAGACTTGCCATTCAGTGTTCAGTAAAACAAGATGTTGTATGCCCAGCTGAAGTTGGGTGGGTTTTTTCAAGTATTTTAAACTAACAATTTGAGTAATGCTCTTAGGACAGATATCCTATCAGTATTTCTCATCTGTTGTGCTAGGTTCATTCCTATTTAAACTGATATTATCCCCTTCAAACATTATCCGTTTCCCATTCAACACATCTCGAACTCAGCCATCTTTTTGAGTTTAAATCCCCAAAACCCATTCATTGAGGGCCTGATTATAAAGGTTGCTTCCACTAGGCACTATTCTACACAAAGGAAATTAAAAAGATCTGGTCCCTTTCCCTTTAGTTTACTCTCTAAATTAGAAGTTTACTGTGGAATGATCAGGGACATGTGACACTGTATAATGTCTCAGCTTGCTTTGATGGTAGATTTTGCTGCTTCATTTTAAACTGCCATTCCGCCAACCTGATTTGAAAGCAGAATGCTAACATTAGCTGAAACTGAGGTTTCTTTCTTTTTGACATATGAAACCTATCAGAAAAGAACAACTACAGAGAAGTATAGAGTGCTTTCCCACCATCCCTTCCCTGTAGAGTACATCAAGATGATGTTTCCTTTAGTAAGCAGTACACCACAGGGAAGATTCAGGACATACTAGCACTCTAACCTTACATACTTTTATTGGCTGTTGGCCAGACCATGCCCCAGGAAGGCTGAGGATAGACTTCCATTAATAATGCCTTAAAGCAAAATCTTATCATTTAGAAGAGATGCCATCTGGGCAACCCCAATCCTCAGACACCAACTCATCATAATAAGCCAACTTGAAAGAGCAAGAAGAGTTCATGGGGAACCACAAACAAACATGCAGAGGCAGTGGCAAGGAAAAACAATCAAATGCACACACTTAGTAGTACAAACCGTATCAGGTTTGTGAGGATAAAGCTTTAATGTAACCTGCTCACTACAGTGTCTTCACTCATCAGTTCTGAGGGAAATAAGGCACACCAGCCTTAGGTGGTAATTTAGTGGGAAGCTGAACCTTCTTCCTCCTGCTGCTTAGCAGTGGGTTTCTCACTGATTTCAGCTCTGCAAGATGTAAAATCTTCCACTTCTGCTTTGCATTAAATTCCTCCTATTTACTGCTGAAGAGAGGCAGAGCTTTCTGAACTACCCGAGGTTTCCACTTTTGTACAAGCTCAGCTGTAATGCTTCCTTGGAGGTGGAGGACGGTTCTTGATGGTCTTACATTTGGGAATGTGCCGTTCAGCCACTTTGGGAGCAAAATGGCGGCTACAGTGAGGACACTGAATATAGTCTGGGTTTTCTGCAGGCAGGATCGGGGGCAAATCTGAGGGGTTTCCACCTTTGGCAATTACCTGCTGGACCTCTCGCGCCTGACGGAGGGTCCGGATAAAAGATTCATGCTTCTGTCGCCAGTTGCTCTTTTGAGGAGGTTCAGCCTGTAACACAGAAGGAAAACTGATCATTCACCTTGATGTTTATCTCATCTCCTTCTTAAATCCCCATAAGAAAGTCAGTAAGGAAATAATTGAAAGGGTGTTAACCCACAGGTCAAAGAGAACAGTAATAATTGACTTGCCAGTGGAGGCATTTAAACAAAAAACCTACCAGAGAGGCAAGCCATTTTTGCCCAGTACAACCCCTGAGAGGTTCAATGCTTGGAAGTACCAAGTTGTGGAAAGGGGGAATTACAGGGCTGAAAGCAAGTTCAGAGCTCCCGTCCCACCTTGCACATCCAAGTGACTAACAACCCCAACACCATCATAGGAGAACAGGTGTTTGCTTATTCTCTGTAGAAATTAAAACTGACAGCTTTCAGACTTAGGAAATCCAGGCACAATGGAGAGCAGGGTTAACCTTGGGATTGGAATTGGGGATTAAGTAAAAGTCTACATACCAAAGTGAACTGTCAGCCTCCTTCCTCCCAGAGTACCAAGTAGAATACTAAGCCTCTTAGAAGATTGAAGCGTTCTCTTCTGGATGCACTGAGCAGTCCAGAGAAAAATCTTTCAAAAACTGACTCAGGGCTCCCCAATTAAAGGCCCACTATTTGATAACCCTAATATGAAGGCCCCTAGTAAACAAGCCCCACCTAAGCTTAATATGAATGAACAGCCAAGAATCACCAAATATTTGAAGAAAGCTCCAACAAGAAAGAGACCAAAACAAGTACAATAACAAAACCTCATAGCAGAAGAAAACTTTGTTGTTTTCACCAAAAAAAAAAAAAAATCAACAAAGGAGTATTAAAAGAGATTGTGTCAACAAGAATATATGATGAAAAAGGAACAACCAGAAAGAACTATTACAAGTTTAAATTTTTAGAGCTAAAAATAAAAATTAAATAGAAATGTAAAGTAATATAAAGAAAATATTTTCAGAGTGTGAAAAAAGAGATCAAGACAAAAAGTAGGTAAGATTAGAAAATTAAAAAATCAATTCAGGACATCCAACATCTATCTGATTAATAGAAGTCCTAAAAAGAACAGAAACTTAAGGAAATTATTGAAGAAAGAATATAATAAAAATTCCTAGAACTGAAGGTTACACAATCTTAAGATTGAACTGGCCACTACACCAAGTAGCCAAAATAATCATTAAAATTTCAGAATAAAGAGGAAAAAAACTAACAGCTTTCATATAAAGGAACAGGAATCAAAACAGCATCAGATTTCTCAACAACAAAGTAAATGCTAGTGGGAAAATTCCTTAAAAGTTCTTACAGAAAATAATTTTCCATCTAGAATTCTATTCCCTGCCAAATCATCAATCAAACATGAGGCTTGAGTGATTGAAATATAGGTATTTTCAGTTATTCAAAGGCAAGAAAATATACCGCTCATGTATCTTTCTTAGGAAGCTTCAGCAAAGCAAGAAGTAAAGCGAGAAAAAAACATGGAATGCTGGAAACAGGAATTCAAGACAGAAGAGAAGGAAAGAAAGTTCCAAGACAGCAGGTCTTCACCTGGCCTAAAGGAAAACCAATCCTCCAGACTGGAGCAAGAAGAAAAGAGCTGTGCAGGAAATGGATGTGGCTCAAGCAATTGGGCTTCTGCCTTCCACAAGGGAGGTTCCAGGTTCAGTTCCTGGTGCCTCCTGGGGAAGGCGAGCTGGCGCAACAGGCAGGCGCTGTGAACTGATGCAACAAGATGACGTAACAAAGAGACACAAAAAGGAAAGGCAATGAGAGACATGGCAAACCAGGGAGCTGAGGTGGCTCAAGCCAGTGAGCGCTTCTCTCCCACATGGAAAATTACAGGTTCGGTTCCCACTGCCTCCTAAAGAGAAGATGAGCAGACAGAGCAGACAGTGACCTCAAACAACAGAGAGCAGGCAGTGTCCTCAAACAGCAAGGGGGGTAGAGAATAAATAAATAAATTTTAAAAACGAACAACAAAAAAAAAAACTGTGGAGGGAGGTTTCCAGAATTTTAAAAAAAATTTTTTTAAGAAACTGATAGGTTATGGGAGGTGTTTGAGCATTTACAAAAATATTAACGAGTGTCTGGCATCAGATGGATCATTTAAAGGAAAAAATAGGGTAGAATATGTAGAAAATTAAATGGAAACAAGCATCACTTATTAACTCCAGGTGCTTGTGGGCAGGGGCAGAATTGGTTCACTCATCAGTGACCAAAATTTACGTGGTCATTAAAGTGTAAAAGCTGACTACTGATTTAACTCAAAAATGGTGATTCATCTACTAAGGGCAGGAAAGTAATGGAGAGGGGATTTGAAAGAGCTTAATCCACATAAGAGGAAGTCAACAGATAATGTGCAAACTTGAGAAATCATGAAAACAAGCCTAATATTTAGAAATATGGGGATGCATACCAGAAGAATTATGTACCAGAACTGAAGCTTGATTTAGGGGCCAGAGAGGGAGAGGAGGCAGGATACTACTCATTTGCATTTCAGGTCACTTAGTACTGTGTGATTTGTTTTTAAAGTGCACGCATATATTATTTAGGTTAAAATAAAATTAATTTTAAAAAGAAAAAAGGAGGGGGAGGAGCTGCTTGGTGATTTGACATCATTAATAATAGAAAGAGCGGCATATATTACCTGAGAATCAAAATGTTAAAGACTGGCATCTAGGAACCTTTAAAATAAATGAATGAGGGAAAAGTTCCTCAAGTGTAAGCTACCTATTCTTTCATCATTCTATTGATATTTTACTCAGTTCATATTTCTTTAGTACAAAGCATTGTGCAAAATACAAAAAGGAGTAAAATGTGATCCCTACCCTTAAATGCTTACAGTCCAATAGAGATAAGAGGTCTGAGTCTGCTTAAGATGAAAGGACACAAGGCATATTATCAGTTCTTATGAGTCCAGTAGAATGACAGTGAAAGAGGGGTGGGTGTAACTCAGTGGTTGAGTGCCTGCTTCCCATGTATAAGGTCCCAGGTTCAATCCCCAGTACCTCCTTAAAAACAAATAAATAAAAATTAAAAATTAAAGAAGAATGACAGGGAGACCAATCCACTCAGTTTCCACAGGTACAAAGCTTTGGAATAAGATTAGGAACATTCCAAGATGGAAGGTGCATCTCAATCCAGGTCATTTCTGTGTTGGTATCCTCAATGCAACACATTGCCCTGAATAAATTTCCACAAGCTGGGGGATGTCTGATCTCAGAAACCTAATTCTTTTTCTTCATAGCTACTGTATTTAGGGATTTAAAAAAACAAAATTCGTCTAGGTTCTGACAAAAAATAAACTTCTAGAGTGGGACAGAGATTCCCTAGTGGATTACTTGCTTGACCAGAAAGAAAACAGGAAAGAACAGGCACTGGCAGTCATTATTTGCAAGTGCAAAAGTGTTGACTTCTTGTTGGAACTTAGATTTCAGGTAGATTATCCCTGAACACAGAAGAGACTTCCTTATGGTGCGCTCCTAAACCTTACCAAAAGAAAGAACTCCAACTGCAAAATACTTCTCCTAACAGTTGTCACATACATATGAGTTTTTAAAGGCGCCAGGATTATGCACATAAAATGAAGAGTCTTGACAGACAAGGGGTTTGAATGCAGCAGAGATTAGGTTGGAAAAAAATGAAAACAAAACAATGCTCTCATGTTTTGCTAGAATATTAGCACTAGATGGGGCCTTTGCAATCATATGGTCTAGGCTTTCCCAAACTCTGATTATTTGCATACTATCTTTACCTTACCTCCCTTATTATTAATTGCTTAATATTCTTTTTTAAGTTTATGATCCCTGGAAAGCAAGGGCCTACTATGATGTTATATTTTTCTAAGTCACACTAAAACTATTAAAATTAAAAATGTTCATCAGTGTACCACTCTTTGAGAAATACTTATTTTACAAGCCAAGTTACATAACCAACAGAAAGGTGGACTTAATTATAAGATAATCTCCAGATCTGACTGTCCAAATGTGACTGTGAGGTTTTCCTTCTAAACACGATATGTACATATCTTGTAGCCCTTACTTTTTGCAACCTACTTTGAAGCTAATGGTATTTTGCAAGATAACTGAATTTAAAATAAGACCTTTACCTTCAATGTGTTTACACTCCAAATGGGAAGAAAAAAAATTCTAAACCTATTTGTGTTTCACGTATTTACTAAAACTGAGCTAATTTTGAAAGTGTAGACAAGGTTGTAGAAGTGCTTATCACATCCTAATCTATTAGGAAGGTTGCAGAGTGCATTGCAAAGAGCAAGGAGTTCTCAGGATGGTGAAATGCTGTGTAATAATTTTTATTTTTTAAGTCTAAATTGGAATCATTCAGACTCAGATTTATATGCTGACTCGGCCATTTAAAGCTGTTTATGGCTGTATGCAAATCACTTAACCTCTCTGAGCCTTGGTTTTTAAATGGATGAAATTAAAGATAAGATCCTCAGAAGGTTGTTGTGAGAATCATATGAAAATCTCCCAACACAGTGACTGGCACATAGTGGTGATCAGTAAATGTTCCTTCTTACCTTCTTCCTACATGACACATGAATTTTTTCTAAAAAAAATTGGTGAGGTTATGACAGGCCCTGGTAAAGAGCACCACCCAAAGTCAAATCCATAAGGCTCTGGTTACCTTGACGGAGGTTGGTCCCTTCCAGTTCAGGTACTGTTCTAGTTCTGTGCCCTTAGCCCGGGCTCTGGAGGAGTCAAATACTTTCCTCTTGGAACCCTGCATCTTACTACAGGCATTGGAGTGTCTCTCCAGTCTTAGCAAGAGAAACTTGCGCCCACAGTGGCTGCACTCTCCAAGTTCTTGCTCTTCAGTAGAACGGTGGGAGCCTGAGGAATCTGGTGCCCTGGCCAGGCTGGAATTGCTGGTAGACCCCTGAAAAACACGTCCTGGCACTTCTGGAGATGGAGAAAACTTCTCCAGTGATGGCCCTGAGCCTTGGTCTTGGGTTCTGTTATTGTTTGCCACCAGTCTTTCCCTTTTAAACCTCTGTATTCTGTAATCAGAGAACTGGAATGAACTAGACTTTTCTTGAGACTGTCCCCAAGTTCTGTCCTCTCTCCTGTCTCTGCCGAACAACTCCTCAGATCCAAATTCTGGTGAGAAGAGAGATTTGTATGTGGTGTTGCTGTGATTACCTTGACCTATCCTCCTGGAGAGTACCATTCTCTGCAGCATTCTGTTTTCATTTTCCTTGGCCTGTTCCTTTTCTTTCTGAATCCTTCTGAGTTCCTCCTCCGTCTTTTTCAGCTTTTCCCTCAAGAGGGTCTCCTTTCTTCGGATTTCCCCATCTAAGCTCTCCCCTGCAGCTTCTAGTCTTTGGATCTGCATCCACTTAGTCCTGTCAGGGTTTGTCATGGCCCTCTCCCCCTGCACGCCAGCAAGAACAGGATCAACCACAGATGAATTCTCCCAATTCCTCAAACCAAAGCTGCTGTAGGAAAACTCTCTTGGCTCAGAAGAGACATTCTGGTCCACATCAGAGCCAGCCTCACGGGTACTACGAGATTTCCGGTGGAACACAGGTTTCAGTGGGTATGCCCGATCTACCCCAACTCGCTTCTTTGTAAAGGGGATGCCATCTTGGTTATTTACCTTGCGATAAAGCGATTGAGGACCTGACGAGTAAAACAAACCCCTTCCTTGGCTCTGGGGTTCACTTCCTGAAACTTGCTGGCTGATTCCAGCACAGTGGGGATAGGAGTAGCTCCGGGCTTTTGTGAAGGTGTTGTTGCATTTGGAATGGGTGTAGAGATTATCCAGCATCAACTCTTTGTTACTCAAAAGCTTCTGCTGGAAATTGTCCTTCCAGTTCCCCACGGAGGACCTCTGGGAAGAGTTACCTTGTACATAAGGGTTTTGCTTGGCTGGGTGCAGCCCTGGAGTTTCCGTTTTATTGTATGGGAGCATAACGCCCATAGGCAGATGTGGCACGGACTGGAGACCATCCATTCAGGGCCTGGACAGAAGCCTAGGGGAGAGTTAAACCAGATATATTCACTGGCAATGCTGAAGGAAACCGTTTCTACCTTTCATTCAATAAGCATTCTAATTATGTGTCCAGCACAGAGGGGGCAGGGGGAAGGGAAGAGAAATAAATAAGTTTTAAAAATAAAACAAAATAAAAATTATTACGTGTCCAGTCAGTGTGATACCCCAGAAGATAGAAAAACCAACGTGATACAAGTGTTCCTTCCACTAGCTTTCCTTCCCCCTCCCCCCACCCCCGACCCTGGCCATGTAGTGACTGCTCCAGGAAACACAGTATACTCGGAAGAGCATTGGACTTAAAGTCAGGTTTTAGGCTTGTGACACAGGATAAGTGACTTCTCCTTGCTGACTCCTACCAGTTTCTTCTCCTGTAAACTGAGGCATTCACTGCCTTAGGGACCTTAGTTCGCCCCGGCCAGCCCCACCATCTTACAAGTGAGAAAACTGCGGCCCAGAGCTAAGTGTCTGGCACAATGAGCTATCGGGGTTCCCTCCTGCTTGGAGGCGTGCTTGATTCCAGAGAGCACAGAGGGACTCAGGACCTGCAGCCGGCGCCTGGCTGTCAATCCCTCATCCAAGGACTGCCCGCATTGCAGGTGGTGGAAGGCCTGTAACCTGAGAGGCGGGAGCCACCTGACTGCTGCCACCGCCGGGTTTAGAGCCGGAACGCGAAAGTCACATTCTGTCCTGGAGGGTCAACCCTGGCGCCCCAACTGGGGACTCCGCCTTTTGAGGGACTCCACCTCGCTCCCATGACCCTCGGGGTCGGGGCCTCGGGAGGGCAACACGTTGACCCCCTGTCTCCCCCGCCCTTCTGCGTACCTGAGGCTCTCGGGGATTGCTCCTGCTCAGGGGAAACCCCAGGACCTAGTTTTCCCGACCAGACCCCCACCACCCGAAGGCGCCGCGCAGGCGCTCTCCGCTGTTCTCTGTTTTTCCCGTTGCCTGGAGACGGGATCTCGCGGCGCTCCGAGCCCCGCCTCTCGCCGCGAACTCGGCCTGGAAACGCGCGCAGGCGCAGTCCGCTCACGTTCTCAGCGGCGAGGGGAGGGCGGGGCAATCTGAGTGTCCCCTGACCCAGTGATCGGCCTGCTCTTCAACTCCGTCCAGCTCTGCTCTAGGGGAGCAAGAGAGAGGACGAGAGAGGCTTTTCTAAGTTTCTATCAAAGAAGAACTTGTGTTTTTCTGAGAACGATGCTCCCAGACCCTGGGATGTGCTCTTCTCTGGCGAAGGGCGGAGCCCCCAGAAGTGCCCTCCAGTCACTCTGTCGCCGGATGCCGGTGTCCACCCCCTTGGGAGGAGCGGGCCTGCTGATAGGTTTTCTTAGCGCACTCGGCTGTTTTGTGCAGGCCCCAGGTATGGCTATCTTACTGTCTCTCCGTGCTTTTCCTTTCCGACAGGTTGGAGTTTGCTGTCAAATGTTAGCAACTCGGCTAGGGTTTGCTAAGAAGTTATCTTTTCAGGGTAGTTTTTGTGGCCAAACTAATTATTTTGATATTCCAATGTTTTCCTCTCATGTGGTAATTCTGGCTTTCTCTTCTTAGAGACCAGGAATGACTCAAACAAATGTAATGATAATAAAGTAAACTGCCAGATCGAAATTAATCAGTATAACCTGGTTTCAACACTAAATGATACTGTATAAATTCTTAACATCAGAAGAGTTTGTCTTCCTCACGCTTCAGTTCCCTTGTGTCATCTGTTTGGAACAGGCATCTTTCTTTTTTCTTGTAACCACTCAAAACGTTCATGCACATGGAAAATAATGCGTCTACACTCCACTCTTTGGTGTTACTTCTTCAACATGTTGTAGTACAGCCTTTACATGTTGGAAAGAAATTCCTTGGTGGGCCTTCCAGGAGAATCCTGTAAATCCTTGTATTTGTTCCCTGTAGATTTCTACTGCCCTTTCCATATATTCAGTTCCAGATATTTTCCACTCTTCTCACCATCCCAGTCATCTCAGGATCAGGCCTTCCTGCCTGTCATCAACTCCCGCAGCTTCCCTCCACTCTGGCAGAATTTCCCAGCATCTTGGCGTCCTTCCTTCTTGTTTCTGAGAAAGAAGGGCCGCTCTCTTTCCATGTGCTCTCTTGAATTAATAATTTTTAGTATCTTCCTGGACTTGACTCCATCATTTTACCCTTCCATCTTGTTAACTTCAAGTTGTACCTGCCCACATACTTCTCCTTGGTTTTAAAACATGCTTTATTTTTACGTGCAAAACCAAACCTTATTTTCCTTGACCTGCCACCCCTCATGTTAGGGTCCCATTCATTTCTCCTCTCCTTCACAAAACCTCGTGTTAGGAAATGCTACATTTGCTGTTCCTACTTCCTCATCTCCCCTTCATTGTCCAGTCCATCATAATCTAGCTTCCACCTTTTCCACTTTAATTGCAAGACCACAAGTTATTTCTGATGACCAAAGACAAAAGCTTCTATTTCTTCAGCTTTCTAATTTGACATTATTTATCCCTTTGGAAATCTCTCCTCACTTGCCTCTTTGCCTCTTGATTTCTTCTTCCATGTCCTCTCTCCGTCTTCTTCCAGATTTCTGGTATTTCTTTCCCACCCTCCCTAAATTTTAGGTATTCTCCAAAGCCCTCTTATTTCCCAGTATTCACTTCCTTAATGATCTCAATCAAATGCTGAGATTTCAGCTGTCACCTCTGTCTAAATTATAATATCCACCTCTAGCCCTGGTTTCTTTCCTTAGTTCCAGACTCAAAATTCTACCTGTCCATTTGGCATCTCCACATAAATGTTCCTCAGGAACCTCAAATTCAACATGACAGAAAACAAAACAAACTCTTGTTCATCTCTCCATTCTCTAATCTACTTCTCCCATGTTCCTGCTCATGGGAGACAGCTTCAATCATTTTCCATTCCTCCCTCCTCCTCATCTGTCCCTTTAACTGATCAGCAGATTCTGTTGAATTTACCTCTGCAGTGTCTCTGATATGTGACCCTTCTTTTACATTTCTACTGCCTTAGCTGAGTTTTTCTTCACATCTCATCTCACCTGACTGCTATTTTTGCCTTAAACATCTGGCACCCTCCCCCTGAAAGCCTCTCTTTCATGCTGCTGCCAGATTAATCTTCCTAAATACTTCTGATTCTACCAGTGACTTCTTCTTACAGAAACTAGTAATTCAGCATGGGCTTCCTACCTCCCAGAGTAGGGCCCCCTAATTTTCCAGCTCTGCCTTTTAATAAACCCAATGGTTCTCAACCCCGGCTGCACTTTAATACTACCTGGAAAGCAGTATCTGGGGTGAGGCATGGAAATCCATATTTTTCAAGTTTCCCCAAAGGTCCTAATGTGCAGCTAGGGTTGAGAATCCCTGGTCTAGCCACAAGTGAATGACTGAATTCTCTCACCTCAGTGGTAAATAAGTTTGCAGTCCTATAGAAAAAAAAAAGAAAAAAAAACTGGTTTAAAAATGGATTTTAGAGAAAGAAATGCCACTAGCCAGGTACTCGTTTCGTAGTATTCTTGAATATTGCCAAGCACAACATTCAGTCCAGGCCCCTTCCAGCATTAATGTTTTCTGATTCTTTAGGATCTGGATCCTCACTCTGTGTGGAGAACTAGTGGAATGATGGATCTCCATGGTCACCATTGCAAACCCATCTCTGCAAAAGCGTGGCCAAATCTGCCAACATAGCATATTCACATAAGAAGGGATATGTTATGAAGGGAGGTAATGTATGCAAGCAATTTGAAGAGAAAGAAAACAGTTTTCCTTCACAGTATTAATCATAAGGGTAGCTGAGTGAGTCCATATGCCCATATCCTAACCCAAAACTCCCGGGGATAATTCCCTTTTCCTAAAATAAATTCATGCAGTTTGGTCATTTCACTTTGATTGACTGAGACTCAATTGTGATTCTGTAGTACCTTGAGTTATTCACCTCCTCACCCTCTTTCTTCCTTCCTTCCTTTCTTTCTACTTTCCTTCCTCCATTCTTCTTTCTTCTTTTTAGGCAAGTGCTATTTGGAATTTTCTTAGTAAGGTAGATTCTTGTGGGCAGCTTCCAGAAACACACAAAGGAGAGATAACCTCCACTGGACCCTCCTATACATTTCTCTCTTCTGCTTCCAATTGCAGATTTAGGCATAACCCCAAATTTTGGGAGAACCGAAAGAATAAGTCAGGGCAGAAAGGTTGTATGGATCCTATTTAATTTATTTGTTTAAGATGTTTAATGTTCCTTTGTTTCCTGCCTGCAGACTTTAAACCCCTGCAGCCCAGGGCTCCTGTCTGCTTTGTTCAGTGGGGTATGCCAAGCACCTCAAGGTTCTAACAGGGCCTGGCAAACCTGTCAGCCCTCAGTGAAGTCTTATTGAATGCTTAGATGTATCCTAAGTGCTCCTTCGTCCATGTCTTTCTCACAAGAAATGAGAAAAGGGGTGCGTTTGGTGACTGAAGTGGGGCGAAGGCTCGAGCTGTGAAATCCGAGCCTGGACAGATCCCTGTGTCTAGGCTCGCTCGCGCTCCTGAGAATACGGCGTCCTGAAGTCCCACCCTCTGGGCCGAGCCTGCCATCTCTGATTGGCTGGGTGGAGGTGATGGGCAGGAGAGACAACGAAGGCAGAGCCGCGCTGAAAGCTTGCGAGCGTGGCGGGCGCCGCGGCTAGGGGAGCCGTTGGCGCGGTCGTTGGCCAGGGGGTCCTGGCGGGCCTGTGAGGAAGCCGAGGAGGGTGAGCCCGGGACGGGGCCCCGGGGCGTGCCCGCACTAAAGTATTAGGAGAAGGGGTTCTGACGGCCGTGGGGAAGCCGAGTCCGTGGGCAGGGGAAGGGATGGGGAGCGAGCTGGACCGGGATGAGTGGAAGGAGGTGATGGGGCAGCAGGTTACTGTCTCAAAAGGAGCCTCTCTGGAGAGCGGAGACCCGAGGCTCCCAGGTGTTTTCTCGTTGCTTCACACACATGCTCTTAAACATACCCACTCTCTCTTCGCAGATCGGGGCCTAGAGGTCGGGGAGAGGCCGCAAATGGTTAAGGATGAAGAAGTGTGGGTGCGGCCTTTTCTGCGTTAGGATTCGGGGGACCTGGAATATAGTCCTTTACTTTTCTGCTTTCCTGGTCTCCGACAGGTTCGAGCATGGCAGAAGGGGACACCCTGATATCAGTGGATTATGAAATTTTTGGAAAGGTGCAAGGGGTGTTTTTCCGCAAGTACACTCAGGTATGTGGCCTTTAGGCTTTGGGGACATACCGGACTCTGAGCATGGGAACAAGAGACAAATTTCTGACAAATGTGAACTAGAAGCTGGTTATTTGGTGGCTGCATGACAAGGAGGTAGTTGGTAGAACAGTGGGTATAAAACTGCTTTGCAATGGGTAAAACGCTGTGTAAATGGAAGATTCTGCAGTTACTACTGTTAGTCTTTTTCTAACAGTGGTTCCTGAGGATCTAGATACACATATTATTTGCCTTTCTCTTCCCAGGCCGAATAGAGAGGTTCCTTAGTTCTCTATAATGGCTTCATCAAACCAAATCACATTTCTTGTGGAAAAGCTAACATTGATGGAAGAGATGGCATTTAGGTGAATTGATGACATTTATGTAATTTATGTAATTGCTTCCTCTGTAGCTGCTGCATTCTTCCAGATCCCTTTACCCCAGTTCTCTCAATATCTCCCATTTCTCCACTTAATTCCTTTCTATTTTTAGCTTTGAAAGAACAATTATCTTTCCCAGCTTCGCTTTTCTAATGGAAAGATACTTCCATTATCTTGTGTTCTAGGATAGGTAATGGCAATACTGCTTGTGATGTCTCCTATTCCTACTTGAGTATTAGGGAGTAGTTGAGGGGAGGAACATATTATTGGCAGCCTCTACCTCTGCTTTCATATCACTGATCTTCCCTCAACATGCACACACAAATGCAATCTCAATTTCCCTTCTGCCGTCTGTAGGGGGGATATTGGGCCATTATTACTTTCCCAATGTATCAATAAATCCTCAATTTGAGGATTTTCCCAATAACTTCAGTTTTTCCAATAACTTGCAAATAGTTTCCTATTTCATACTCACATATGAAGTGCCTGTTAGAAAAGTTATTGAAAGTCATAGCAATGCCTATGTTCTCTTTAGCTTTGTTACCAAGTATGCTATTAACTTCATGTGATTTAGTAAATGTGGGTGACAGCTTCAAAGATAAAGTGGTAGAAGGAAAAGGACCAGACCGTGGTAGTACAGCCCCTCTTCCTCTTACCAATTTAGAGAGAGAATAAAAGAATGCAGAAGAAATATTGATTTGGAAAACTGCAAGGAAAATGTCATTTTTTCCTTAGACTTATAGCTTATTCTTTAATGTTTATAATCATTTAAATATATATGTCCATTTTAACAATTGCTTTGTTTTGCTACAGTCTGTTTGTAAGTTGATATAATTCAGCCTCAATTAAATTCCATCACTCCCAGAAGAGCAGTGAATGAGGGAATGACTTTTCTTTTATTTAGAATATAATTAACATACCTTAAAATTCCCTTTTTTAAAACATACAGTTCAGTGGTTCTTAACGTCTTCATAAAGTTGTGCACTATCTGATTCCAGAACATTTTCATCCTCCCAAAAAGAAACCCCATATTAATAGTCACTCCTCATTCCCACCCTGCCTCACCCTGCCCCTACTTTGTTTCTCTATGGATTCATCTATTCTGGATGTTTAATATAAATGGAATCACTCAACATAAATCTTTTACTTAATGTAATGTTTTCAGGGCTCATGCATATTATAGTATTCCTTTTTATGGCTGAAAAATATCCCATTGAATGGATATACCCCATTTCTTTATCTGTTCACCAAATGGTGAACATTTCGGCTGTTTGCATAGATAATGTTTTCAGTTCTCCTGGGTATATATAACTGGGAGTGGATTGCTGGATCATACAATAATTCTATGATTAACTTTTAAGGAATTGCCAAACTGTTTTCCAAAGCACAGCACCATTTTACATTCCCACCAACAGTGTGTGAGGGTTCCAATTTCCAGATTCTCACCAACACTTGTTATAGTCTTTTTTTATCATTGCCATCCTAGCGGGTGTGAAGTGGTACCTCGTTTGTTTGTTTTTTAAGAGAAGATATAATTTTATAGAAAAATCATGCAGAAAATACAGAGTTCTTAATACTCGCCCCCCCCCATTAAGACCTTGCATTAGTAGGGTGATACATTTGTTAAAATTGATGAAAGAATATTATTATAATTGTACTATTAACTATAACCCATGGTTTACATTAAGGTTCCCTGTTTGTGTTGTATAGTCCTATGGTGTATTGGTCAGCTAAGGGGTGCTGATGCAAAATACCAGAAATTGGTTGGTTTTTATAAAGTCTTATTTATTTGGGTAGGAGCTTACAGACACTGGGCTGTAAAGTGTAAGTTACTTTTCTCACCAAAGTCTGTTTTCACGTGTTGGAGCAAGATGGCTGCCGATGTCTGTGAGGGTTCATGCTTCCTGGGTTCCTCTGGAATTAGCGCCTCTGTTTTCTCCACAAGGCCAGCTGTAGACTCTCAGGCAAATGGCTCTGTCTTTCTCCCTGGGGCTCCAGCTTAAGACTTCAACAATCAAACTCCAACATTAAAGGCCCTCAACTCTGTCCTTTGCCATGCCTTTTATCTGCGAGTCCCCACCCACCAAGGGGCAAGGACTCAACACCCTACTGACACAAGACGTTTACTTGATTAAGTAATCAAGTAAATCTCTGAATCCAATATAATCTCATATGCCCAGAGGAAAAAACCAGTTGACGAACATAATCCAATCTTTCCTTTTGGAATTCATCAATAATATCAAACTGCTGCATATGCTTTTTTAAAAAAATTGTTATTCTTGTAATATATGCTCAAATATATAATTCAGTGTTGTTAAATACTTTCACAACATTGTGAACACCACCACCATCCATCAAAACTTTTCCATCACCCTAAGAAGAAACTCCGTACAAAAATTAACCATTAACTCCCCATTGCCTATTCCCACCCTGGCCCTGGTAACCTCTATGCTAGTTTCTGACTCAGTGAATATGCTTATTCTAATCATTTCATATCACCAAGATCATACAATATTTGTTCTTTTGTGTTTGGCTTATTTTGCTCATCATGATGTTCTTCAGGGTTCATCTATATTATTACATGTATCAGAAATTCATTTCTCTTTTGTGGCTACATAATATTCCATTGCATGGTTATACCATATTTTGCTTATTAATTGACGCACACTTGGGTTGCTTCCATCTTTTGGCAATTGTGAATAATACTGCTATGAACACTGATGTGCAAGTATATGTTCAAGTCACTGCTTTCAGTTATTTGGGGTATATACCTGTAAGTGGGATTGATGGATCATATGATAATTTTATTCTTAATTTTCTGAGGAAATGCTAAACTACCTTCCACAGTGGTTGCACCATTTTACATGCCCAATAGCAGTGAATGAGTGTTCCTATTTATTCACATCCTCTCCAGCACTGGTAATTTTCTGGGTTTTTTTAGAGCTATAAATTTCCCTCTCAGCCCTGCCTTTGCTGTATCCCATAAGTTTTGATAAATTGTGTTCTCATTTTCATTTGTCTCAAGATATTTACTAATTTTTCTTACAATTTCTTTTTTGACCAACTGATTGTTTTGAAGTGTGTTCTTCAGCCTCCACACATTTGCAAATTTTCTCCTTTCTCATCTATTATTGATTTCCAGCTTCATTCTATTATGATCTGGGAAGGTGCTTTGTATAACTTCTATCTTTTTATATTTATTGAGACCCAGCATGTGGTCTGTCCTGGAGAAAGATCTGTGGGCACTTGAGAAGAATGTATAACCCACTGATTTGGGAATGCAATGTTCAATATATGTCTGTTAGTTCTAGCTTGTTTATCATAATGTTCAGGTTCTCTATTTCCTTGCTGATCTTCTGTCTAGTTGTTCTATCTAATGATGTACGTGGTGTGTTGACGTCTCCAATGATTATTGTAGAAATGTCTGTTTCTCTCTTCAGTTTTGCCAGAGTTTGCTTCCTGTATTTTGGAGTAACCTAGTTAGGTGCATAGATATTTCTTCCTGGTGGATTGTCCCTTTTATTAATATATAATGGCCTTCTGCATCTGTAAGCTTTTTGCAGTTAAAGTCCATTTTGTCTGATATTAGTATAGCTACCCCAGGTCTGTTTTGTTTACCATTTGCTTGGAATATCTTTTTTTTTTTTTTTGAGTGGAATATCTTTTACTAAACTTTTTTTAAAAAATATTTATTTTATTTATTTCTCCCCTCCACCCCTGTTCCTGCTGTTGTCTGCTCTCTGTGTCTATTCGCTGTGTGTTCTTCTATGTCTGCTTGTATTCTCATTAGATGGCTTCAGGAACCAATCCTGGGACCTTCTGGAGTGGGAGAGAGGCAATTATTCTCCTGCGCCGCCTCACCTCCCTGTTCTGCTATGTCTTTTTTTTTTTTTTGCTTTAATTTTTTATTTATTTCTCTCCCCTCACCCCCCATTTGTCTGCTCTCTGTGTCCATTCACTGTGTGTTCTTCTGTATCCTCTTGTATTCTTCTCAGCAGCACCAGGAATCTGTGTCTCTTTTTGTTGCATCATTTTGCTGCATCAGCTCTGCATGTGTGCAGTGCCACTCCTGGGCAGGCTGCGCTTTTTTTTGCACGGGTCAGCTCTCGTTACAGGCGCACTCCTTGTGCGTGGGGCTCCCCTATGTGGGGGACACCCCCGCATGGCACGGTACTCCTTGTGTGCGTCAGCACTGCACATGGGCCAGCTCACCACACAGGTGGATTTGAACCCTGGATTTGAACCCTGGGCCTCCCATGTGGTAAGCAGATGCTCTATCAGTTGAGCCAAATCTGCTTCCCTGCTATGTCTTCTTATTTTCTCTCTTCTGTGTCTCTTGTTGCATCATCTTGCTGTGCTAGCCCTCCACATTGTCCAGCACTCCTGTGTGGGGCAGCTTTCCGGAGCTGGTTGGCATTCCCACACAGAGCGACATGCCTGCATGTGCAGCGGCATCCCTGTGTGGGCCAGCTCACCATGTGGGCCAGCTTGCCTTCACCAGGAGGCCCTGGGCATTGAACCCTGGACCTTCTATATGGTAGATGGGAGCCCAATTGGTTGAGCCACATCTGTTTCCGTACCAACCTTTCACTTTCAGCCAATTTTTATCCCTGGGTCTAAGGAGAGTCTCTTGTCAGCAGCATATGGATGACTCAAGTTTTTTTATCCATTCTGTCAGGGAGTTTAATCCATTCACATTCAGTGATATTACTGTAAATGCATTATTTAGTTCCACCATTTTTTTCTTTGGTTTTCATATGTCATATCTTATTTTCGTCTGTCTTTTTACTCTTCTGGTATCCTTTCTATTTTTAATTCTATACTCTCCTGCAAGCCTCTCTCTCCTTTTTCTTTCATTCTGTAAGGCTTCCTTAATATTTCCTGCAAAGGTATTCTTTTTTATGAACTCTCTTAGTTTCTGTTTGTGAATATTTTAAACTCACCTTCCTGTTTGCTGGATAAAGAATTCTCAACTGGCAGTTTTTCTCTTTCAGTATCCTAATTGTACCATACCACTGACTTCTCATTTCAGTGGTTTCTGATGAGAAATCTTTACTAAGTCTTAGTGGGTGTCCCTTGTATATGATGGTTTGCTTCTCCCTTGCTGCTCTCAGAATTTTCAGTAGTCCATCTCAGTCCTACTCTTATCTCCTTTAAGAATCTACCACTACCACCAGGTCTTGAAGATATTTTCCTACAATTTCTTCTAGAAGTTTTATGATTCTTGCTTTTATTTTTAGGTATTTGATCCATTTTGAGTTAATTTTTGGGTAAGGTATGAGATACAGGTCCTCTTTTCCTTCTTTTGGCTGTGGGTATCCAATTCTTTCAGCACCATTTGTTGAATGGACTGTTCTGCCCGAGCTGTGTGGGTTTGACAGGCTAGTAAAAAGCACTTGACCATACTTGTGAGGGTCTCTTTCTAAACCATAAATTTGGTTCTCCTGGTCTGTTGTGTCTGTCTTTATGCCAGTACCATGCTGTTTTTACCACTATACCTAGATAATATGATATGAAATCTGGAGATGAGGGTTACTAGAGTATTTATTCTGGTGAAGTTTTCCTCTTTAGTTTAGGGCATCCTGCCCTTTCTCCCTTGCTGGTTGTGTAGTAGGAGGCAAGGTTGTAATTGGTACTATAAGCTGTGGAGGCTCAAGCTGCCCTCATTGCACCAGGGACCAATGAAGCTTCTCCCAACTTTCTCCTTTGCCAGGGGTACGGACAGAGTCATAGCTGTGTGGAATAATCCAAGTTGTGCAGGCCTAGACTGATGAAGCTTCACACCCCTTTCTCCCCTGCCTGGGACAGGGATGGCGCTGCAGGTGTGGGCAGCAATCTATGCAGTGCGGGTTCAAGATGACTGCAGTTGCCCTGGTAGACTTCCAATTTTCAGTCTGTGCCAGTCAGTGGTACCTTTAGTTACCTGGATAGGCTGGCACAGGGCCCGCCAGCCTCTTCCCTGCCAAAGGCGGGACTGAAGCCTAGTCTAGGGCTGCAGTCCAATCTGGGTAAAAGAAACTGGTTCCTACTGTCACTGTGATTTTTGGTCCTTGCTTCCCCTCAGGCTGGGGGCAGAGTCAAAATGATGGCCACCAGCCCTCTTTCCGACTTGGGCAGATTCATACCCCAGCTGTTCCCAGGGTTATATCTTAGCCAGCTGAGTCTGCCAATCAGTAGCCGAAACTGGCAGCCATCCGTCTCTTCCTCCCCTGTTTTTGGGAAATGGAGCTTCCAGTTCCAGCCGCAGAACAGCTCCCAAGGCAGCTTGTGCCTCCAGTGTAGGATGGGCACCAGCCTCCACAGCTTGGCCAGTAATTTCCCAGAGAGGCTGGCACAGGTCCCCCCAGTTTCCTCCCGCTGGAGGTAGGGCTGGGGACTAGGCTAGAGCTGCAATCTGATCTGGATGGAAAGAAGCTGGTCCCCACCAGCACTGTGATTTTCAGTCTGCCCCACTTCCCCTCATGCCAGAGTTAAGATGGTGGCTACTAGCCTCTTTCCAACTTGGACAGGCTCGAACTTTAACTGTTCTCAGAATTACACTTTAGCCTGCTGTATTTACTCATCAGTAGCTGAAATTGGTGCCCAACCCTCTCTTCCTCCCCCATTTTTGAGAAGTGGAGCTTTCAATTCCAGCCACAGAACAGCTTCCAAGGCAGCTTGTACCTCCAGTGGAGGATGAGCACCGGCCTCTGTGATGTGGAGCGCTCTACTTATGAGTCTTCTCTGCAGATGGGCAGTCTCCTCCTTCCATTCCTTCAAATATGTTGCAGGATGCTCTTCTGACCTCCTAGAGCTCCCAAATAGGTGCTTCAGCTAGTCCCACAAAGCTCTGGGTGTTTACTACCTGCCCTGTAGCAGGAGCTGACTCTAGGAACTCCTTACTCTACCGCCATCTTGTTGGTTTACTTTTAGTTTCCTCACATGCACTTCTTTGGTATGCCAGCAGATGGCACTCTTTGACAGCCCTCTCAGTTGAATGCCTGGTCAGAGTGTGTTTGCGCCAACAGGGACTGGGTCAGTGTGACAGAGGTTCCTGCCTGGAGGCTAAGAGCCTCATAATTCAAACTTTCTCAGAGGCAGTTGTCCAACTTTTGTTGGCAGCCCCTTCCCTTTTCCCAGGTGAGAAATAATTCCATTCCCCTCTGGGTCCTCAACAACCAGTTTCAATCAGTAGAGATGGAGATTGAGAGGGTCATATCTCTTTAACTGCTTGCCAGCTCCCAACGCAAGCAGTGGCACAGCTCCCCCTTACCTGGAAGAGCTCCTGGGACACAGCAGACCAAACTCGTGAGTCAAAAGCTGAGTCAGCCTTACACTGCGTTCCTCTCTGTTCCCGTTCCTGGTGAGGAGGATTCCTGGGGCCCCCTTTTTTCTGGAGCTGCCCGGCCCGAGGCCAGAGAATTTAAAAGTGTCTATTGGGTAGGGGAGAGTGCTGGCATTTGCATTTACAGCTTTTTAACTCAGTTTTGTGGTTATGGTTCTTTTCCTTTGCCCTTCTCTCCTCTAGGTGGTGTCCAACCTTTCCCTGGTGTCCTAAATCCCAGAAGATTTTTTCCAGGCCGTTTTGCCTGTCCTTTATCTACTTTTCTGGAAGAGAAGAGAGTCCTGTGTCTTTCTAGTCTGCCATCTTCCCGAAAGTCCCTAAATATACTTTATATATCTTCTTTGGAGAAATGTTTATTCAAATCCTTTGCCCATTTTTAAAATTTGAGTTACTTGGCCTTTTATTGTAGACTTGTAAGAATTCTTTATGTATTCTTGATACTAGATCCTTATCAATTATATGATTTACAAATATTTTTTCCCATTCTGAGGGTTGTCTTTTTACTTTCTGATAGCAGCCTTTGAAATGCAAAATTTAAAAATTTTCATGAAGTGCGATTTATCTGACTTCTCTTTTGTTACTTGTGCTTTCATCCTTACATCTAAGAAAGCTTTGCCTAATCCAGGGTCATGAAAGTTCATGCCTATGTTTTCTTCTAAGAATTCTGCAGTTTTAGCTCTTATATTTAGGTCTTTGATCTAGTTTGTTAATATATGGGGAAAATGGATTTGGTCCAATGGATAGGGCATCCGCCTACCACATGGTAGGTCTAAGGTTCAAACCCAGGACCCCTGACCATGTCATGAGCTAGCCCAGGTGCAGTGCTGATGCACGCAAGGAGTGCCGTGCCACCCAGGGGTGTCCCCCATGTAAGGGAGCCCCGTGCGCAAGAAGTGAGCCCCATAAGGAGAGCTGCCCAGCATGAAAAAAGTGCAGCCTGCCGAGGAATGGCGCCACACACACGGAGAGCTGATGCAGCAAGAAGACGCATAAAAAAGAGACACGCATTTCAAGTGCCGCTGATAAGAATACCGGCGAACATAGAAGAACATGCAGCTAATGGACACAGAGAGCAGATACCTGGGGTCCCCGGGGAGGCGGTGGGGGCTGGGAAGGGGAGAGAAATAAAAAATAAATCTTAAAAAAAAATTTTTTTAATATATGATGTGGGGAGGGCTCCACCTTTACACTTTTGCATGTGGATACCCAGTTGTCTGAACGCCGTTCGTTGAAAAGAATATTTTTTTCCCCTTTGAATTGTCTTAATGCCCTTGCCAAAAATCCTTTGACCATAAAGGTAAGGTTTTATTTCTGGACCCTCAATTCTGTTCCTTTGATCTATATGACTTTTCTTTTCGCCAGTACCGAATTGTCCTGGTTATTGTAGCTTTGTTGTACATTTTGAAATCAGGAAGGATAACTCCTCCAACGTTGTTCTTTTTCAAGATTACCTGACTATTCTGGGTTCCTTGTGTTTCCACGTAAATTTTAGGATGAGTTGGTAAATTTCTGCAAAAAGAAAAAAGGCAGCTGGGATTTTTATAGTGGTTGCACAGAATCCATACATCAGTTTTGGAAGTATTGCCATCGTCACAGTATCAAGTCTTCCAATCCATGAACACGAGATACCATTTCATTTATTTAAGTCTTCTTTAATTTCCTTCAGTTATGTTTTACAGTTTTTGATGTATAAGTCTTGTGCTTCTTTTTTAAGTTTACTCCTAAATATGTTATTATTTTTTATACTATTGTAACAGGAATTGTTTTCTTTCATTTTTGGATGTTCATTGCTAGTGTATTTAGAAATATAATTGATTTTTGTACATTGATCCTGTAACCTTACTATGCTTGTTTATCAGCACTATTAGTTTTTGTTTGTTTGTTTGTTTTGGTGTATTCTATAACAAGATCTATACACAAGATGATGTCATCTGCAAATAGAAGTTTGCTTCTTCCTTTCCTGTCTGAATGCCTTTTACTTCTTTTTCCCTGCCCTGGCTAGAACCTCCAGTATAATATAATGTTGACTAGAAATAGTAAGAGTGGACATCTTTGTCTTGTTCTTGATCTTACAGGAAAAAGCTTTCAGGCTTTCACAGTTAAGTATGATGTTAGCTGTGGGGTTTTTGTGTTTTTTTAAAATGTATTTTAAATTTATTTTTTAAAGATAGCTGCATTTTTTTAAAAAAGATTTATTTACTTATTTACTTATTTCTCTCCCCTTCCCTCCCTCCACCCCAATTTCTGTTCTCTCTGTCTGTTTGCTGCATCTTCTTTGTCCGCTTCTGTTGTTGTCTGCGGCACGGGAATCTGTGTTTCTTTTTGTTGCATCATCTTGTTGTGTCAGCTCTCCATGTGTGCGGCGCCATTCCTGGGCAGGCTGCACTTTCTTTCGCGCTGGGCGGCTCACCTTATGGGGTGCACTCCTTGCACGTGGGGCTCCCCTACGTGGGGGACACCCCTGCATGGCAAGGCACTCCTTGTGTGTATCAGCACTGCGCAAGGGCTAGCTCCACATGGGTCAAGGAGGCCCGGAGTTTGAACAGTGGACCTCCCATGTGGTAGATGGACACCCTAACCACTGGACCAAGTCTGCCACCTGCATTTTTTTATAGATGCTCTTTAACAGGTTGAGGAAGTCCTTCTATTGCTAGTTTGTTGAAGGCTTTTTTTTTTTTTTTAAGATTTATTTATTTATTTAATTTCCCCCCCTCCCCTGGTTGTCTGTTCTTGGTGTCTATTTGCTGCGTCTTGTTTCTTTGTCCGCTTCTGTTGTCAGCGGTACGGGAAGTGTGGGCAGTGCCATTCCTGGGCAGGCTGCACTTTCTTTTCACGCTGGGCGGCATTCCTCACGGGCGCACTCCTTGCGCGTGGGGCTCCCCCACGCGGGGGGCACCCTTGCGTGGCACGGCACTCCTTGCGCGCATCAGCACTGCGCATGGCCAGCTCCACACGGGTCAAGGAGGCCCTAACCACTGGGCCAAAGTCCGTTTCCCGAAGGCTTTTTTTAAAAAATTAATTATAGGGAAGCGTATTTGGCTCAAAGGTTAGAGCATCTGCCTACCACATGGGAGACCCAGGGTTTAAACCCAGGGCCTCCTGACCCATGTGGTGAGCTGGCCCATGCACAGTGCTGATGCGTACAAGGCGTGCTGTGCTACCCAGGAGTGTCCCCCATGTAGGGGAGCTCCACGCGCAAGGAGCACATCCGGTAAGGAGAGCCGCCCCACGCGAAAAAAGTACAGCCTGCCCAGGAGTGGCGCTGCACACACAGAGAGCTGACGCAGCAAGATGATGCAACCAAAAGAGACACAGATTCCTGGTGCCGCTGACAAGAATACAAGTGGGGAAGTGGAGTTGGCCCGGTGGATAGGGCATCCGTTTAACACATGGAACATCCGCAGTTCAAACACCGGATCTCCTTGACCCATGTGGAGCTGGCCCACGCGCAAGGAGTGTGCCCTGTAAGGAGAGCCGCCCAGCGCGAAAGAAAATGCAGCCTGCCCAGGAATGGCGCAGCACACATGGAGAGCTGACACAGCAAGATGACGCAACAAAAAGAGACATGGATTCCGTGCTGCTGACAACAGCAGAAGCAGACAAAAAGAAGAAAACGCAGCAAATGGACACAGAGAACAGACAACTGGGGTGGGGCGGGGGAGGGGGGGAAGAGGACAGAAATAAATAAAATCTTAAAAAAAAAAAGAATACAGTGGACACAGAGAACACACAGTGAATGAACACAGAGCAGACAAGTGGCGGAGGGGGGGTGGGAAGAGGAGAGAAATAAATTAAAAATCTTAAAAAAAATTATACTGTTGGATTTTGTCAAGTGCTTTTTCTGTTTCTATTGAGATGCTCATGCAGTTTTGGTTTTATTTATTAATATAGGGCATTATATTAAGTTTCATATTTTGGACCAACCTTGATTACTAGGATATATTCCCAATTGGTTAGAGTGTATAATCCATTTTTTATGTTGCTGGATTCCATTTGCTAGTATTTTGCTGAAGATATTTGCATCTATATTCACACGGGGTATTTCTTGTGTCTTCATCTGGTTTTGGTATGAGGGTAATACTGGCCTCATAGAATGAGTTGAGAAGTATTCCTCTTCTGTTTTTCAGAAAAGTTTGTGAAGGATTGGTAAAAGATTCTTTAAATGTTTAGTAGATTTCACAGTGAATCCATCTGGTCCTAGGACTTGCTTGTGGGGAGTTTTTTCTTATTATTAGTTTAATCTCTATTTGTTATAGGTCTCTATAGATTTTCTATTTCTTCTTGATTTAGTTTAGGTAATTTGTGTCTTTCTAGGAATCTGTCCGTCTTAGCTAAGTTATCTAATTTGTTGGCATACTATTGGTCATAGTATTCTCTTAAAATCCTTTTTATTTTTCTAAAAGTTTCTTTCAGTTCTGATTTTGTAATTTGTCTTGTCAATTTTTTTTATTTTTAAATATTATTTTTGGTCAGCTAGTTAACAGTCTGTCAACTTTGTTGATCTTTTCAAAGAGTCTACTATTGACTTCACTAATTTTATTTTTTATTCTCCTTTTTTTTTTTTTTCATTTATTTCTACTCTAATCTGTATTTCTGTCTTGCTTTGAGTTTAGTTTGCTTTTCTTTTTCTAGTTTCTTAGGTGGAAGAATAGGTTATTCATTTGAGGGGACTTTCTTTTTAGATTGCACCTAAACCTAGTGATTATATTTCCTAAAATGTTGCCATATGTCTGTCTAAGCAGAAACATGGTTAAGAGGAAGAATTAGCTTTTTGGAATTTTCTTGGGAAAAGTACTGTTTGCTTGTTTAGATAGATATTCAAAACTAGTATGAGTCAACAACATTATGCTTTCATTTGAGACATAAGAACAGAATCAAGTACATAAATAAAACCTCTAAGGAAATTCCCTTTCTCAATACTGGTCAAAATTTAAGTGTTTGGTTTACTCTCATGGGTTCAGATAAATCACATGGCAATTTAAACATTTATTTTACTGTTAGAGTTTCATATTCAAAATTTGGGACAGTCATTCTTATAACTAGTTACCTTTTATGGTAATTCTAAAGAACTAGGGATAGCCAACTCCTCTAGGTTAATTTGTGGGTTGTTTTTTTTTTAAAGATTTATTTATTTTTTTATTTCTCTCCCTTTCCCTGCCCCCCCCCCCCCCCGCCAGTTGTCCGCTCTCTGTGTCCATTTGCTGTGTGTTCTTCTGTGTCCGCTTGTATTCTTGTCAGCAGCACTGGGAATTTGTGTCTCTTTTGGTTGCATCATCTTGCTGCGTCAACTCTCCGTGTGTGCAGCGCCACTCCTGGGCAGGCTGTACTTTTTTCGCATGGGGTAGCTCTCCTTATGGGGTGCGCTCCTTGCACTTGGAGCTCCCCTATACGGGAGATACCCCTGCTTGGCACGGCACTCCTTGCACACATCAGCACTGTGCGTGGTCCAGCTCACCACACAGGTCAGGAGGCCCTGGGTTTGAACCCTGGGCCTCCCATGTGGTAGGTGGACGCTCTATCCGTTGAACCAAATCCGCTTCCCTCCTCTAGATTAATTTGAAGCATTAAGGTAGTCTTCCTCAAAATCCAAGCTCTGTACTCTTCTTTCATGCCATCTTCTTTGGTACTTAACGTGAATGCTGTAGGTATATCCTATTTTTCTTCATTCCTTAATTTCTTCTGTATCCTTTAAACTCATTTATTTGGCTAGAATCTTTCATTCATTACACAAACATGTCTCTGCTTTGAACATAACTGATTTGATGGATACTTCAGTTCCTCATCAAACATGGTTGTGCTGTGCATAACATTTTCTTTGGCCATCTCCAGCAATTTCCCACATTTACTAGGTCACTGCTCTGGCATTTGGACATGCAATCATGTTAACTCCCATTTTCTTTTGTAATCCAACCTCCTTGTCTATTTAGATAGACTACTTTAACAATCAGTAACTTTTATATTCTCCTAATTGTGTATTTATAGAAAAATAAAATGAACAAAAACACTGTTACCTTTCCTAAATTTTCAGTCTCGCCATAGCTTAATGACTGAAAACAACATTGAGAAAGCTTAGAAAAGAACCACTAAAATGATTAGATGGTCTCATTCAGTCTTAAAGGAATTGTGGTTATTTGAAGGAAAAGAACAAAATTGAGAGAAAATCTAAGAGTTATATATATATAGTCTTATGAAAGTTTGGTGTTCAGGAGCTGTTTTCCTTCTCCCGGAGGATGACAGAAAGTGGGCTTTGGATACAACATAAAGGCATTAGGTTAGTTTCTCTACAATAAAACCAATGGATTGAGTTGCCCAGGAAATTGTGAAATAGTTTCTAATGGTTTTTGAAGATATGATAGATACATTCATCTGGATCTGTTTAGGTGTGGTCCTGGTTAAAGATGAAGGGAAGGATCAGATAACTTCATACTTTCTCTATTCAATAGACCCAATAGATTCTTGATTAGGACAAAGGAAAATAAGCAAGATACAGCTCATTATCCTGAAAACAGTCAGCCTTAGAGGATCATTTTGAATGCATCTGTTTTGGGCTTAAGTCTTTAGCACTTATCCAAGTTCACTATATAGTGAAAAATTCTAGTGCCTGGGTAGAGGAAGGAATGGGGTCTAGTAGCCAACAATTCATGCTAAGATCAGCCATGAGATCCCCCTCACTGTCTTTCTGTTTTGACTGTTCTGGACAATATCAGATTCGTTTCAGTGGCTTGATTCTAGGCCAAGGTTCTGGCAACAGATTGTAGTCTTTGTTTTGTTCATTCTCACTGAAGCTCTCTGTTTCTTTCCCTTAGGCTGAGGGTAAAAAGCTGGGATTGGTAGGCTGGGTCCAGAACACTGACCGGGGCACAGTTCAAGGACAACTGCAAGGTCCCACCTCCAAAGTGCGTCATATGCAAGAATGGCTTGAGACAAGAGGAAGTCCCAAATCACACATCGACAGAGCAAACTTCAACAATGAAAAAGTCATCTTAAAGTTGGATTATTCAGATTTCCAAATTGTAAAATAATGGCATTAATTTAAATTTCTAAGACACTCTGTAGCTTTGTTTTTTATTATCAAATAGAGAAACTATTCTGTATTCAATATTAGAATGTCAGTAAGTTATTTTAGTATCAGATATTTGAATGTTACTGTATAGTATGTGTATGATTGAAGGATTACGATTATACACATAATTCTAATTAATAAAAACACATTAGAATCTTCTGTTTAGGGAACTTTTTTATCTTCAGTGAACTCCTTTCTTTTTGGGCAAAATAGGATGTATTTATTCAGTAAGTACCTGTGGAAAGAGGATTTTGAGGAAACTTAGAGAGGTCTGAAGGAAAGAAAAAGTAGTTACTTTGAATCATTTCTTTAAATGAGTCCCATTCCATACCTAATAAAAATAAATACCACAAGTTCAATTTGTCAGCTGCTCAAATTATGTTTTGGACTATTTACTTTTGCTTTCTGGAGCTTTTGCTCTCATTCCTTTCTTCTTGGTAAGGGAGTCACATAAAGCAATAATCAGGATTTTGCCTTATCAGCCTTAGAAGCCTCCTAATTTGGTTTGGTCAGTCATTAAACAGATATAGATATATAGATATATATGTAGATATATCAAACACTTACTGGATTTCACAAATTTGTATTTAAGTTCCACCTTTTTTAAAAGATAAGATTTCAATGAAAAATAGGAGGCAAAAGGTGAGAAATTAGTAATTTCAAAACATCTGTCTTCAGAGTGTTCTTGGAGTTCCATTCCAAGAGTGGCATTGGGAAGATACCAAAAAATCGGTGACAGAAGTCTTAGGGTCCTCATCTGTAAATTAAGAGCATTTAGCTAGATAGTTCTAGATTATTCCTCAGTCTCTTCCAGCCCTAATACTAAAAGATATTAGAAATGAGTCTGGATTTACTCATTTCATTCACTGAATACCTACCCATGCCAGGCACTGTTCTTTGCCATGGAGATAGAGAGTAAGCAAAGTGTACAAAATCTCCGGCTCCACCTTCTTTTAGCTTACATTCTAGTGGGAGAAGACAGGCAATAAAGCAAGTTAACTATATAGTGAAGTATATGGTAGTCCATGCAAAGGAGAAAAAAACGGGGAAAGGGAAAATATGAAAAACATAAAAACAAAAGTAAAAACTACTAAAAACGGCCTTTCACATCACTCCAAAAGGGCATAAGAAGTGAAAACTGGAAGTATGAATGTGATCTTCCAACAGACAAGTTTGCAACTTGGCACCACCTGGTGCGCATGCGCACTGGGGTGTCCCCAACGTTGCGCATGCTCCTGGGCTTGCGCGTGCACGGGCCTCGAGAGCCGGTGTGCGTGCGTCCGGCGGGCAAGGCGGTTGGTATCCGAGTTGGTGAAGTGCCGATCGAGGTGACTTGGGGAAAAGCACGCGGCGGAAGGATGGTCCTGGGAATTCTAGCACCAGAAGGGTCGTAGTGACTGCTGCGGGCCAGCTTCTCGGACCCCGCAAGGGCTCCGTGCGGCCTCCCTTCTAAGCGAACGCCCACGTTAGGGCGCGCCCGAGTTTAGGGCTGCGAGTTGCCGGGGATGGGGGCGGGCGGAGAGAGGGGGTGGGGCGGAGCTGGAAGCTGGGTCTGCCCCCGGAGCCGTTTGACCTGCGCGTGGGGCTTGCTCAGTCCTGAACCCGGACGGAGCTGTCACGGTTGTCTTAGGGTTTTGACCCTGAAAGGACTGGGATGTAATCAGAAAATCGTTGCGTTGGGTTTACATCAGCCGGGATTCTTATTAAAGCTGTACCCCTCCTTGGCTGCCGGCTACAAAGTTCATTAGAAATCGTTGGGCCTTGAATTATAGCCCTGATTTTCTTGAGCTTGAAAATCCAGCCCTGTACCACCTGATAGAGGTACAGCTCAGGCTGATCTCTTATCTACGAAGAGGGAAGGAGGGCCTTTAATTACACTAGAATTTTTTTAACTTGCAAAAGACCTTAAAATCAAATCCAGCAACCGTCACATTATTATTACTAGACAGTCTGTGGCCGTGGAAGCATCTGGAAAGACCAAAAGAGTATTAATAATAATGACCTAAAAACTTTTTTCAAAGTAATATCATGTACAAAGTTTCAAAATCAAATGGTTCAGAAAGTCTTATAATGAAAAGGAAATTTCCTGCCCCATCCCTTCCCATTCCCAGCCTTTTCCCCCTGAGAATTACACAAACTGCATTTAACCAATTATAATAATAAATTCTAAATATCCATCTCTCCTTGATACAAGTTTGATTTTTTAAACAATTTCCTCCTGTTGCTTCACTTTCCATATTACAATGGTAACACTCCATTATAAGTTTTTTTCTAAGTCATGGTTATTGTGTAATGTATAAATATTATGAAACTAGCTTGGAAACTTTTTCATGAATAATATCTAGCTAATGTCTCTTAGCTGAATTTAGTTAGGGCATCTGTTTTTGGTGAAGTAGTTAGAATTCTGAATACTGTCTTTATAGGTCAACTTCAAGTGTGATTATGATTTCCCTTTAGGGCATGTGGGATTTAGAAAGGAGCAGTGAAAATTATGAAATTACAAATGCTACTTTGGATATTAAATCAGTTGCACCAAAAATGAGTTGTGTGGTCTGCCTAGAGATCAGAGCTATACATTTTTGTTATGTGTTACAAGTTGGTTTTATTAATTTCATTTGCATCAAATGATATTTCTTCATAATGCTTGAGAAAAATAGGTAGTCCTATGTAACTGAAGCTTTGATGGTGTTTGTGTGTTTTTCCTCCCATAGGCAATTATTTCCAGTCAGAAAAGGAATCCACCGCCTGGCATTCTCACCAGTTTATACTTGCCATGATCAAGTGCTTGTCAGATGAAGTACAAGCCAAATTGCGTTCTGGTTTGGCCATAAGTTCCTTAGGCCAATGCGTTGAGGAACTTGCCCTCAACAGTATTGATGCTGAAGCAAAATGTGTGGCTGTCAGGGTGAATATGGAAACCTTCCAAATTCAAGTGATAGACAATGGGTTTGGGATGGGGAATGATGATGTAGACAAGGTGGGAAATCGTTATTTCACCAGTAAATGCAGCTCCATACAGGACTTGGAGAACCCAAACTTTTATGGTTTCCGAGGAGAAGCCTTGGCAAGTATAGCTGACATGGCCAGTGCTTTGGAAATTTCATCCAAGAAAAACAGAACAATGAAAACTTTTGTGAAACTGTTTCAGAATGGAAAAGCCCTGAAAGCTTGTGAAGCTGATTTGACTAGACCAAGTGCTGGGACAACAGTAACAGTGTATAACCTATTTTACCAGCTACCTGTAAGGAGGAAATGCATGGATCCTCGACTGGAATTTGAGAAGGTTAGGCAGAGAGTAGAAGCTCTCTCACTTATGCACCCCTCCATTTCTTTCTCATTGCGAAATGATGTTTCTGGTTCCATGGTTCTTCAACTTCCTAAAACCAAAGACATATGTTCCCGGTTTTGTCAAATTTATGGACTTGGTAGATCCCAGAAGTTAAGAGAAATAAAATTTAAACATAAGGAGTTTGAGCTTAGTGGATATATCAGCTCTGAAGCACATTACAATAAAAATATGCAGTTTTTATTTGTAAACAGAAGACTGGTTTTAAGGACAAAGTTGCATAAACTCATTGACTTTTTATTAAGGAAAGAAAGTATTATATGCAAGCCAAGGAATGGTTCTGCTAGTAGGCAAATGAACTCAAGTCCTCGCCATAGGTCTAATCCAGAACTTTATGGGATATATGTTATCAATGTGAAGTGCCAATTCTGTGAGTATGATGTATGCATGGAACCAGCAAAAACTCTAATTGAGTTTCAAAACTGGGATACTCTTTTGTTTTGCATTCAGGAAGGAGTGAAAATGTTTTTAAAGCAAGAAAAATTATTTGTGGAAATCTCAGGTGAGGATATTAAGGAATTTAGTGAAGATAATGACTTTAATTTATTTGGTGCTGCTTTTCAGAAGCTTGTGTCCTCTGAGGAGAAATGTGACCAGGTCAGTTTTAAGGAAGCATGTCATAATATTTTGGATTCCTATGAAATGTTTAATTTGCAATCAAAAGCTGTGAAAAGAAAAGCTACTACAGAAAATACAAACACACAGAATTCTAGAGGTTCAGAAGATGTCAGAAAAAAAACAAATGATTCCTTTTTGTCTACCTATAAACAAGATGGCCCAGGCCATACTAGAATGATGGAGTCATCTTTACAAAACAAAGATAGCTCTTGCTCAGAGTCAAGTATTCTAGAACAAGAGACAGTTGAAGCATCAGAATCAGAAGAAAATGAAAAACATAAAAAAACTTGCTTGGAAATGAACTCTTCAGAAAATCTCTGTAGAACTAGTTCAGAAATGTTTGCAAGCCCTTTTCAAGCACCAAATCATTTTGAGGCTCATGGGGAAGGTCTAGAAATGCAGAACGTAAGTACTATTAATGGTATGGCTGCCAATATCCTGAAAAGTAATAGAATTCAGAATCAACTAGAGAGAATTAAAGATGCTACCGAAATGGAATGCCAACCTCTGCCTTTTGAGACAATATTGAGAGCACATGATGCTCAGAAAGAAGAGAAAAGAGAAAAAGAATCTGGCAATTGTAGAAAAAAAAGTATTTTTAGTTATGGACAAGTTAAGTTATGTTCCACTGGCTTTATAACTCATGTGGTACAAAACAAGCAAACTGAATCAACTGAAACAGAACCTTCATTTACAACTGGTGTTCGACCTGGTCCTGTGAGTGCCAAAGAATCATTTGGAAATAGAACATGCCATTCACTTGAGATGCCAAACATGAAAGATTTAACCAGTACTTTAAGTGGAGAATCTGCTCAAATGCCCAACAAAAAATTTTCCAGAACAAATATGAGATGTGGGCTAGAGAACAAGCCTACTGCAACCTATAAAAGTTTTGCTGTTTTTCAGGAAAGTAGTGAAAAATCATATACAGGTTGCTTATTATTTGATACATCTTCCTCTTTTCCTTGGTTTAGACATGTTTCAAATGACGGTAAGAAAGCAGATAAATTGATTGATTCCTCCAAACCCACAGCTCTTAAGAAGCTAAGCTTGAATTCACAGCTAGGATCTTTAGAGAAGTTTAAGAGGCAATATGGGAAGGTTAAAAATCCTCTGAATACAGAAGGTGAGGAAAATAATTTTGAAATCACTACCAATTTCAGTCCTCTAGTTGAACCTGACATTCCACCGAAAGACAAGAACCATTTAGACAACTCTGATATTTGTGAAATAAGTACTTTGAAACATAATGATTCAAATGGTAATTGTCAGCCAGTAGGTCACATCCTTTTCTCAGAGAGGTTTCCATTCTCCAAGAAAGAAGACTGTTTGGAACCAGACATGCCTTGTTTGAGAGAAAGTCCTGTAACTCCAAAGGAGTTATTTCACTTGAACAGAAAACCTTTGAATGTTGAAAAGTCACCTGAATCACTCTCCTCTAAATTATCCAGAATGAAGGGTTCTGAAAGAGACACTCAAACAATGGAGATAACGAGTCATTTTAACGAACTTCCACAATCAGATTCTAGTAGGAATGATGGTGACTTGTGCAATGGGTTAACTCTAGGTTCTTTTAAGTTATTTAAAAATGAGCATAAAAAAACAGATAGTGCCATCATCCAAATGTCAGACTCTGTGGCACAGCATAATTCCATCAGTAAAGACAAAGAAACATATTCTAACAATAATACAACAGAGAGCTGTGTGATACCAGAAACCCCTTTGGAATTATCCTGTAATAATTCTCCTAAAGTTATCAATAAAGATTCAGGTGTTCTTCCCATACCTTCAGAACAGCAGATAGGAAGCCCTGACTCTCCCAGTCAAATGGTCATGAGTCACAAAGAAGATTCCACAGCTAACCAAAATGGAGCTTGTTTTCAGAGTGAGGAATCTACAGCAGGAGCTTGTTCTCAAAATGAAGAGTCAAACACATGTTCTTTGGATTGGCAGCAGCATTTTGATGTAGCCATGGGAAGAATGGTTTACATCAACAAAATAACTGGACTTAGCACATTCATTGCTCCTACTGAGGATATTCGGGCTGCTTGTACTCAAGACCTGACAACTTTGGCTGTGAGTGTTATACATGAAAATGGTAAGTATTTAGTGTTCACTGGTATTAAATGCTTTTGAAGATGGGTGTAATGTCAAGAAGCAGAATACTCACAGTTCAAAGAGATTATCTCAGCAGATAGAACATTTGAAAATTACTTATAAAACATGTTTTATGGTATATGAGGGTTCTCTAGGTCCAAAACTATTTAAATCTAGGAATACTATCAAAAACTGGTACAGGATGGAAGTGCATGTATATGTGTGTACATGGATGTTTATATGTAAGAGTGAGGGTGAGATAATCAAATTTTAATAAAAATGGTACTAATAGCTAGGAAGATCACAGTGTTTCCCTACCCTTCTTTCCCCTCCCTCCCAAACACACAAATATACTCTTTTAGGAATTTATCTTTAAAGGCACCTTTAGTACTAATGATATTCTTATAAAGTTGCCCTCTGTAGCAGCTCCCAGGTAAGGGCCAGAATGATCCTGCAGTCATCCTAAGATTTCCCAGTAGAATCTATGTCTCAGTATAGTACTCTATTTATGAATTTTTTACTTTCAGAAAGGACTTGACTAATTTTTTTTTTGGAATATAGGTTATGTACTTGCATAAGTTAGTCTTCAAATGCACTTTATTACAATACATATGCTAATCGCCTTGATCTGCTTGTGGTGGAAGTAGCTATTTTTTTTTTTTTAAGATTTATTTATTTCTCTCCCCTTCCCCCACCACCCCGGTTGTCTGTTCTCTGTGTCTATTTGCTGCATCTTGTTTCTTTATCTGCTTCTGTTGTTGTCAGCGGCACGGGAATCTGTGTTTCTTTTAGTTGGGTCATCTTGTGTCGGCTCTCTGTGTGTGTGGCACCATTCCTGGGCAGGCTGCACTTTATTTCGCGCTGGGCAGCTCTCCTTATGGGGCGCACTCCTTGCGCGTGGGGCTCCCCTACGCAGGGGACACCCCTTCGCAGGGGACACCCCTATGCAGGGGACACCCCTGCGTGGCAGGGCACTCCTTGCACACATCAGCACTGCGCATGGGCCAGCTCCACATGGGTCAAGGAGGCCCGGGGTTTGAGCCGCAGACCTCCCATGTGGTAGATGGATGCCCTTACCACTGGGCCAAGTCTGTCGCCAGAAGTAGCTTTTATTCAGAAAGACAATAATGTGACTTTCACATCATACCACAAGACTGTTTTAGATCCTGTACTAGGACTCTGAGTTCTCAGGTCTCAGGCAGTATTAAAAGTGGTATAGTTTTGGCAGTGTGTTGGGAGCCAAATGTTGGGAGATAGTAAAGCTGATTTCTATCTGGCCATCTGGCTGTAATCTTAATTTTTTTATATATATAATTTTTTAAAAGGTTGTGTTTATTTACTTCTTCCCTCCCCCTTGTTGTTTTCACTTGCTGTGCCTGTTCGTCTTCCTTCTTTCTCTAGGAGGCACTGGGAGCCAAACAAGTGACCTCCTGTGTGGTAGGCGGGAGCCCAGTCATCTGAGCCACATCTGCTTCCCTGTAATCTTGGTTTTGCACCAAGAGGATAACTGTTAAATGTGCCTCAATATTAGAAGACTTACATGCTCTAAAAGGATACATTTTATGAATATAATTGCAAATCAACTTGTAATTTCTCTCTAGGATGAATATTTCTATCAGGAGGCTCTGATTTATGATTAAATAAGACCTTTACTTTTCAATATGTTTTTCAGTTTTTTTCCTGAAAAACCGAAAAAGGTAATCACTGTAGTAACTTCAAACAATTAAATATTAGAAGAAAATCCTTTTTTGTTTTTAATCTTTTGTTTCAGTTCAAATTTGGCTTGTCTTTTTTATTGGTATTAGAGAAGTAGGTGGGTTTACAGAGCAATCATGAATAAAATAAAGGATTCCCATAAAACGTCCTATTTATTAACACCTTGCATTGGAGTGGTACATTTGTTACAGTTGATGAAAACATTTTTATAATTGTACTATTAGCTATAGGCCTTGGTTTACCTTAGGTTTTACTCTGTATTGTGTAGATCTATGGATTTTAAAAAATTTCTACTACCATTTATACAATGAAACATTTTCCCTTTAAACCACCTTCAAATATGTAATTCAATGCTGTTAATTATATTCACAATGTTGTGCTACCAACACCACCATCCACTACTAAAACTTTTCTATCGTCCCAGAAACTCTGTACATTTTAAGCCTTTACTCCCTATTACCTAACCCTAACCTATCCCCTAGTAACCTATATTCTAGATTCTGACTCTATGAGTTTGCTTATTCTAATTATTTCATATCATTGAGATCATAAGTATTTCTTTCGTGTCTTTTCTTTTGTTGCCTATGCTTTGGGCGTAAAGTCTAAGAAACCATTGCATAACACAAGGTCCTAAATATGCTTCCCTACGTTTTCTTCAGGGAGTTTGATAATTAGGTCTTTGATCCATTTTGCATTGATTTTTGCATATGGTGTGAGATAGGGGTCAAATGCAGCTTTTCAAACACGATTTGTTGAGGAAACTCTTATTTCCCAAGGAATTTAGTTGTCTTCTATTCCTACTGGTCTTTGTTCCCTTGTCAAAAATCAGTAGGCCATAAATGTGAGGGTTGATTTCTAAGCTTTCATTTTGATTCCTTTTGTCTATGTCTGTCCTCATGCCAGTGCCATGCTGTTTTGTTTACTGTGGCTTTGTAATAAGTTTTAAGATTGGAAAGTGTGAGTTCTACTTCTTTCTTCTTTTTCAAGATGGCTTTGTCTGTTCAGGACCCCCTTCCATATAAACTTGATGATTGGCTTTTCCATTTTTGCAAAGAAAGTCTTTGAAATTTTTATTTGGGTGGCATTGAATCTGTAAATTACTTTGGGTAGAATTGATATCTTAATACTATTAAGTCTTCCAATTCATGAACATAGAATATCTTTCCATTTATTTAAGTCTTCTTTGATTTCTTTTAGCAACATTCTGTAATTTTCTGAGTACAAGAACTTTACATCTTTGGTTAGATTTATTCCTAGATAGTTGGAATTTTTCCCTTGATTTCTTCTAATGACTATTCATCATTAGTGTATAGAAACACTACTGATTTTGGGGTGTTGATCTTCTACCCCACCACTTTGCTGAATATATTTATTAGCTCTAGGAGATTTGTTGTGGAATTTTCAGGATTCTCTGTGTATAGGATCATGTCATCTGTGAACAGGGATAGTTTTACTTCTTCCTTTCCAATTTGGATGCCTTTTATTTCTTTTTCTTGCCTAATTGCTCTGACTAGAACTTCTAGTACAAAGTTGAATAACAATGATGACAGTGGGCATCCTTGTCTTGTTCCAGATCTTAGAGGGAAAGCTTTCAGTCTTTCACCATTCAGTATGATGTTAACTTTATCATGTTGAGGAAGTTGTTTCTATTCCTAGTTTTCTAAGTGTTTTTATCAAGAAAAGTTGCTGTATTTTGTCATATGCCTTTTCTGTATGTCACTTGATATGATTAGGTTTGTTTTTTCTCTTTGTTCTGTTAATGTAGTATATTTCATTAATTAATTTTCTTATGTTGGACCATCCTTGCATACCTGGATAAATCCCACTTGATCATGATGTATACTTCTTTTAATGTGCTGTTGGATTCATTTTGCTAGTATTTTGTTGAGGATTTGTGCATCTATATTCATAAGAGATATTGGTCTATAATTTTCTTGTGGTGGTTTTATCTGACTTGAATATGAGGGTGATATTGGCCTTGTAGAATGAATGAGGGAATATTCCCTCCTCTTCAAATCTGTGGAAAAGTTTGAGCAGGATTGGTGTTAGTTCTTCTTGGAATGTTTGGTAAAATTCCCCTGTGAAGCCATCTGTTCCTGGCTTTTCTTTTCTTTTTTTTTTTTTAAGATTTATTTATTTATTTCTCTCCCCTTCCCCCCCCACCCCGGTTGTCTGTTCTCTGTGTCTATTTGCTGCGTCTTCTTTGTCCACTTCTGTTGTTGTCAGTGGCACGGGAATCTGTGTTTCTTTTTGTTGTTCTTGTTGTGTCATCTTGTGTCAGCTCTCCGTGTGTGCGGCACCATTCCTGGGCAGGCTGCACTTTCTTTTGTGCTGGGCATGGGGCGCACTCCTTGCGCATGGGTCTCCCCTACGCCGGGGACACCCCTGCATGGCACAGCACTCCTTGTACGCATCAGCACTGCTCATGGGCCAGCTCCACACAGATCAGGGAGGCCTGGGGTTTGAACCAGGGACCTCCCATGTGGTAGATGGACTCCCTAACCCCTGGGCCAAGTCCGCCGCCCCTGGCTTTTCTTATTGGGAGGATTTTGATGGGAGCCCATTTGCCTGAACCACATCCTCTTCCCTCTCCCTCATTTTTGAAAGAAAGTCTCATCAGATATAAGAGTCTTGGTAGGCAATTGTTTTCTTTCAGCACTTTTAAGTATTTCAACCCACTGTTTTCTTGTCTCCATGATTTCTGATGAAAAATTGACATTTAATCTAATTGGAACTCCCTTAAACATAATACATTGCTTTTCTCTTGCAACTTTGAGTTTCAAGCAACTTTTTCCTTGTCCTTTGCATATGATAGTTTGATTAATATGTGATTGGGTATAATTTATCCTGTTTGGTGTTCTTTGGGCTTGCTTCTTAGAAGTGCATATTCACATCTTTTGCTGAGTTTGAGAAGTTTTCTGGCATTATTTCTTTGAATTCTGCTCCTTTCTCTCTTTCTATTTCTGGGACTTCCATAATGCATATATTTGTATGCTTGATGTCTCAGAGGCCTTTTAGGCTGTTTTCACTTTTTATAATTTTTTCTTTCTGTTTCTTAGTCTGACTCATTTCAATTGTTTGGTCTTTGGGTTTGCTGATTCTTTCTTCTGCCAGCTCCAGTCTGCTGTTGAAACCCTCATGGAAATTTTTCATTTCAGTTATGTGGTCTTCAGCTCCAATGGCTGTACAGTTTCTTTTTCAAAATTTCTCCTTTTAAGATTCTCATATTGCCCATTCATTTTTTCCCCCTGATATCCTATAGTTCTTTCTTTGTACTGTCCTTCATCTTCCTGAGCACTGCCAAGATCATTTTTTAAAAGTCTCTGTCTGATGTGTCCACAATCCAGTCTTCTTTGGTGTTTTCTGGATTTTTATCCTCTTCCTTTGGATGAGCCATCATTTCCTGTTTCTTTGTGTTATAATCTTTTGTTGTTCACTGTACATTTTGTTACTTTAAAATGTTAACTGTGGAATTTATTCCCTGACATATCTATTTCTTGAGTTTGTAACTAGCTGGTGATATGACAGATATTCTTGAGTGTCAGCCCTCCTTTCAGGAAACTCCAGCCATGATAAATGCACAGTGCGGGGTTCTTCCTCTTTCCTGGGCCATGTCTTGTCCTGAGCTTGTGCTTGCTAGTGCTTAGGAGTGTCCCTGTTTACAGGAGTTTGAATGCCCCTCCACTTCGCAAGACACAGACCTTCTTCTCCTGGTGTTCCACTGCCAGATTTAAAGCAGGTAAGCCTTTGCCTAGCCTGTCTGCCTCAGTTGTTTCATACACTACTTTTAAATTCTGAGAGTGGTCATGGGAGGGGTTTCCCAAGTCAGTCTTTCCCAGCAGGAACAAGCACAGGGACCACAAAGGGATACCAGCCAGTTCCAGAGGGATGAGGGAGGGGCCAGGACAAGCACACAGCACTTCTTCCATGGCCCCCCAAATTTGTGCTTTCTTGTCTGCCCATCAAATATAGCTCTTCATCTGTCCTGTGCGGCTCTGAGGAATCACGTCTTTTTTTTTTTTTTTTCAATTTTAAAGAAGCTTTAGATGATATAAATGTTAGAACAAAAATATAGGGGATTCCCATATATCCCACCCTCTCCCCCTCCCACACTTTCCCCCATTAACATCTTTCATTAATGTGGTACATTTTTTAACAATTGATGAACACATGTTGAAGTATCGCTACTAATCTTGTACTATATTATATTATAATTACATTATAAATTATATTATAAATTACATTATAATTTATACTTGGCACCACACAATTTTATGGGTTTTGACAAAATGTATAATAGCCTGTATCTGTCATTGCAATATCATGCAGGACAATTCTGTTGTCCCCAAAGTATCCCATGTTACACCTATTATTCCTTCTCCCTCCTCTTAGAACCTCTTGTGACCACTGTGTGCCATCTTTGTCTCTTTTATTGGGTTGGAGCCGGGTCCCCCAGCGATCAAGTAGCTAATAAAAAGCAGAATCAGTGTTTGGCCCATGCCTACTTTGGATCTTGGGGAAGTGGATTTTCATGTCCATATCTGACACCAGCAAGCTTTGCCAGGGACAGGTTCCCTCTGCTGCCTGTTGTGGGAGTGGGAGATGAGTACTGGTAACTGCCCCAGGGAGAGAGCAGTTTATTGGTATTTCCTGTAATTAATCAGCCTCTTCCTTCTACTCTTCTCTGGAAACTAACAGTATTCTTCTGGACTCCAGAGTTCCGAAATAGTTGATTGAAACAGTTCCTGCCAGTTTAATAGTTATTCTGGTAGAGGGACTGGTTCCTGGAGCTTCCTACACCACCATCCTCCCACAGTCCCCCTTTGGCTTTTTAATACTGCTCCTGAGTCTGTCAGATTGCTCTCAAAGACCCATGTGGTTTTCAGTCTATGCAATTTTGTGTCCTGATTTATACTGAATGCTTATCAGAGGTAAAAGTCTGACGTGCTGACCCCTCATCTCCCTGAAATGCAACAGCTTCTCGTATGGTGCCAAAAAATAAAGGAATTACATTAAACTGTGCTATGGTTATTGCTAAAACAAAGGGAGAAATCTTGGCTGCCACATCCAGCATAAACATCTGCTCCTGTTAAATTATTCTAGATTTTTAAAACATCTACTTAACTTTTCTAGATTAGCAAGTCTTGTAGTACATTTTTGAGGATCATATTAACTTATAGGTTCATAATGAAAAAAAGTATTTTTGGTACTGTAACAAGTTCCAGGAAAAGATGACTCCTAAGCACCCTCCATTCACATAGAATGTTTAGGAAATGTCTGATGTATAGCAAGACATTAGGTCATTGTGGACCCATACATAAAAACATTATATAAAATAAATTTTTAAGGGAAGCATATGTGGCTCAAATGATTGGGCTCCCGTCTATCATATGGGGGGGTCCCAGGTTCTGTTTCTGGGGCCTTCTGGTGAAGGCAAGCTGGCCTGCGCCACAGAGAGTTGGCCCACATGGTGGAAAGCTGGCCTACACGGCAAGCCGATGCAACAAAAAAAAGACAGAGGAAAGATGATGAGAGATACAACAAACCAGGGAGATGAGATGGCTCAAGCGATAGAGTGCTTCTCTTCCATAGCAGAGGTGCCAGGATTGGTTCCCGGTGCTTCCTAAAAAGAAGACAAGAAGACAAGCAGACACAGAAAAACATTCAGCAAATGGACACAGAGAACAGACAGTGAGCACAGGTGGCAGAGGGTGGGGGAGAATAAATAAAATTAAAAAAAATAAAAAATTAAGAGGTCAATTGTACTATACAGAAGAGAGGCTATAAAGTTAATTTTAAGGAATGATGCCATGTCCCCAAGCCCTAGCAGTTTTTTTTTTCCAAAATGTGTCAGTCCTTTCTATTATCAGTGACACAACCTTATTTCATTCCAAATTCATGTCTCTGTCTAGTTTTTGTCCAATAGGTTTATCTTTTGAAGTAGTAGTTCCATGTTTTACTTTTGTTCAGGTACTGCCAAATTGAACATTATATCTAAAACTCAAATCGGATTCTCCTTCAGAGAGAAGGGTAGATTGGGCCTAGATTTTACCAGATTTTGGAGTTTGAACTAAGAACTGAGAACCATTCATTCATTCTATTCTATTCATTCTATTCATTTATTCATTCAGTATCTTTTTTATTGTTCATACTGGGCTAGGTACTGCCATATTGCAGATTAACCAATTTTGTTTTTTCAGGAGTTCACAGACTACTAGGGAAGGCAACTATTGAGACATAATTATAGTGAGATAAATGTTATAATGGAGACAAATACTGGGAATAGAAAGACATAAGTTGGAGATTTGGAAAGGCTTTACCAAGCTATGAAGGATGACAAGTCAATACCACTGTCTAACACAGGATCTCTCCACTGCAGCCCTGTTGACATTTTGGGCTGAATTAATTCCTTGTGGGGGCTTCTTCTCTGCATTATAGGATATTTAGCAGCATCCTCGGCCTCTGCTGGAAGCTAGTAACATTTCTCCACCAAGTTGTGACAACCAGAATGTCTCAAGACATTGCCAAATGTCCCCCTGATACAAAAATCCCCCCCCTTTGAGAACTTCTATGACCTGTTCTAGGTCCTCATTTTGTCTGGTAGAGATGGATAATAGGTCTAAGTATTAATTTAGGTTCCTAAATTAGCAGTATAATCTCATTAAAGAACTTCTAACTCTCAATTTAGTGTTTAGTTGTCTGCCTTTTATTTTCAGTCACTTATACAGACAGAGATTTTATGTCATTTGTTTTTAACAGTTTATTTGTATTTTGAGTTCAAATTTCCAGATTTTTCTTTTTTATATTTAGGGTATCAGTACAGGTGTCATCCTTTTAGAAGCGACCTTGTTCTTCCTTTCCTTCCTAGAGCTCGGGATGAGAGGACTGTGATGAGACAGGATAACAGAGGTAGGGGCAATAACAGATTGCCACAACACCTAGTACATGTACCACCTAACTCAAAAAGCAAAGCAAGGATGCATTAATAAGCTTGATCAGTGCCAGCTGTGCCTTACTGGAACCAAGAATTCCCCATGGTCCAGTTTAACAGCAGAACAAAGTAATTCTGTGCATGCATTTAGATCAGAAATTACTTTTCCATTCTTGAAGTCAACACTGGGTGATTATACACAGTCTGTGGTGTTTTATGATTGGGAAAATGTTTCTTATTTTTAACAATTGGAGTTGTATTCCTTATTGCAGTAATTTATCTAAGCAGAACTCTTAGGAAAAAAAGCTACAGACATCTATATATATATATTTTTTTAATTTTATTTGTTTCAAAAAGTAGGTATGGGATATTTTTACCTACTAATTGGAGCCACAGTTTCTTCTGGGTTTGTATTCTGAAATATGTTTTGTACATAGTTAAGAGAAAGAACTATAATGCCAGAATATACAGTCATCAACTCTAGTTTAAATCATAACAGATCGAGATGATTTAGAGATACAGCAAGCACTGAACATTTGTAGACTATTGGAACAGTGTGTCTGATCTTTCATCTTGAGCCTGCACCACTACAAGTAGATGCCATTTACCCTTTTCCCTGAGGCTCTAGATGACAACTTCACCCCTCTTTTGCCCTAGATACTGTGGATGATGCCGCTGGTAGCGAATCACTTCAGTCTTTGTTCTCAGAATGGGACAATCCAGTATTTGCCCGTTTCCCAGAGGTGGGTCTGCAGCAGTTCTCTGTATTTTAAAATTTGAATTTCATTTAAACTGGGTATGGGCAGGAATGACTATACTAAGTTGCCATTTTGAATGGAAATTAAGTTTGTTTATTAATTTATTTGGGAATTAAATATGTAATGCAGAGAGGAGGAATCAAAATTCACAGCATTCCGGGAGATCAGGCATTTTGGGCTAGATGTGTGTTATCAGTTGCATGAATAGTCAATGTGTTTACCACTCTTAGAAGCAAAATATGCAGGTTGGTAATAAAATAAAATTTTAAAAAACTTATCATTAGGTAAAGTAGAGCATCTTCTACTGGAGGAACAACTCCTTATTGGATCTGGGTGTTCTCTCTTCAGCGTGTGTGATCATAGAACGTACTGTGTGTTTTGAAACGAGGGTGCATAACAGATGAGCATTTGATGACTGTTTTCTTCAGTTAAAATGGCTTTCAAGACTTGAACATGTAGTTTAGACAAACTGTTTTGAAACAATATTGGTCTTTGTCAGTAATTTTGTTTAGAAAGAGAAATTACTTATGACTAATAATTCATAGAATCTTTTTAATTTCTATAAGATCCCTGAATTCAGCCCACTTCTATTAGGTTTTATGAAAATGAATGTTTTTAATGTACTTTAAGATCTTTGAAAAAACAGTTCTGCAGACATAAAAAATTAAAAATTTAGAAGATGTTTGTTCTGGGTCTTTTTAGGTTGCTATTGATGTAAGCAGTGGCCAGGCTGAGAGTTTGGCAGTTAAAATTCACAACATCTTGTACCCCTATCGCTTCACCAAAGAAATGATTCATTCAGTGCAGGTAAAAGATTGACTTTGAAATCTCATAAAATATGCATAAGGGCTAAACTAGAATAACTCTTGTGAAATTAGATTTATTCAATGATACAGACCACCTGGTCAAGGTACATGTATTTTTTAAATCCCCTGGAACTTTTATTATCAAAAGAAAAAGCAAAGAACTAATCATTTTAATAATTAATGTCCTTAGTAGTGTGAGCAGGTTTAGAGGGATGAATTATAGATTCAGACTCAGAATTTCAAGGATTGTTAAAGTGTTTCTGCAGAGGATTTACACTGACTTTATATTTGACAGTAATTTGTAAATCAATGAAGTATGCTACAGACATTGTCCTTTTAAAAAGACCCTCTATTATGTGAGGTTACAGGTGACTGGACTTAAAAGACCCCAGGTTGAGGAGTTCCATTAACAAAAGAGACCTGTTCTCTCCTTAGTTTTCTACTTTGTCCTCTATATACCACTCTGGCTGTCTCAGTCTCCTTGTTTTCAGTGTGGAAACAAATTAGGAGGTTGGTCAGGTCTAGATGAACTCCTCACATAGTGACAGCTAACAAGCAAGCAGATGGCATAGAAATAGACTCTGGGGGAGTGGTGTAGACTGTGGGGACCTCGTGTGTCTGGGCAGAGAGCTATCAAGATCTGAAGCTACAGGTGGTGCTTTCATGGACTAGTCTCTCCAAAATTTTTTTCCTTGCTTTTGCATGAATTATTAAGATTTGTATAGGCCCTCTTTGTTAGCATTCTCTGGTCATATTAATAGTTCTCTGGTCATATTACCAATTAATAAGAGTTATTCTATTGGGAAATTTTCAGATCTACTCTTAAGTTTTGTCAGCATATCCCTCTTGAATGTCTTCTAATACCATCCTCTCTTAGTTTGTGTTCCTAGGAAATATTCCTCTTTTATGTCTTCTAATCACTTTATTTGCCCATTCTTCTGTCCTCCCTGATGACTCCCTCAGGTTCATCTGCACTTTACCTCAATCTTAGATACGAAAGCTATAAAGCAAAAGACTCTTAAGTAATCAATAATGTACAGTTTTCTTTCTTTCTATGCAAATAAGCCTTTGTTAATCTTTACTGAATATATGGCAGGTTCTTCAGCAAGTGGATAACAAATTTATTGCCTGTTTAATGAGCACTAAGACTGAAGAGAATGGTGAGGCAGGTAAGAATGGAATTTGTGCTTAATTAATAATCAGATGTCCTTCTCATAGCCTTCTAAGGTTATTTTTTTCTCAGGTTTCACATGTTTAATAAGTTCGCCCTTCAGTTTCTGTTTGCACCACCCAATATTCCTTTGAAATACCAGACAGATGTGGCAGTGGCCAACAGTAAATTTCAGACCTCTCAGAGTTTAAAGTTTAGGTTCTTTGACCATTCTGTATTGCAGTGACACTTGTCCAGAATTGGGGAACTTTAAATGTACCAGTGAAAATAAGTTTGATTCCCTTCAAGGGAAAGAGAGAAAATCACTCCTCAAAATCCAGCAGATCTGGCCAGGAAATCTTTCCTCCATCTCATTTCTTCAGGCTGGTTTTTTGCAGTGGAGCAAGAGGCCCAAACCTCACCTGAGTTATAAGAAACAGACAGTGCTGTTATAAAGGGAATGACCAGGAGCTACTCCTTTACCCCCACGTCCGGTGTATGTGCTTCACAGAAAGACAAAAATAACAAATCCACAAATTACAACAGCTAGATTTACCAAATCCATTCATGCAATGAAGCTGGGGAAGTATTGGATTCCTCTAGGTTCTTGGCTGTGTTGCATAAAAGAATTTAAGAACATGCCAGTTTAGTTAGGCCAGTAAACAGAATATATTGAGAAATGGAGGGAAAGAATAGAGCCGGCTGAGAAATGGGAGAGAAGGATGGAAATATGCACCAGGATTTTTTTTTTAAATTTTCTCTCCCCTTCTCCCTCCCCCCAGTAGTCTGCTCTCTGTGTGTTCTTCTGTGTCTGCTTGTATTCTTGTCAGTGGTACCCGGAATCTGTGTCTCTTTTTGTTGTGTCATTTCTCCGTGTGTGCAGCCCCACTCATGGGCAGGCTGGACTCTTTTTGTGTGGAGTGGCTCTCCTTACAGGGAGCACTTCTTGCACATGGGGCTCCCCTACGCGGGGGACACCCCTGTGTGGCACAGCACTCCTTGCGCACATCAGCACTGCACGTGGGCTAGCTCACTACATGGGCCAGGAGGCCCTGGGTTTGAACCTTGGACCTCCCATGTGGTAGGCGGATGCTCTGTCCATTGAGCCAAATCTGCTTCCCTGCACCAGGATTTGATATGGGCTCCTCTATGCAAAGAGGGCAAGATTCGGCTTGTGGGGTGACCTTGTATGCTATTAATTATTCCTCCCCTTATGAATGTTTAGGGGAGGGGCCCCAGCTGTTTGCTGTTCTGATTGGTTATCCCACTCGTCATTTCCCCAGGATGCCCAATGATGAGGCCCCTTGAGGATATCTGGGGCTTTTCCTTGACCCCAAATAAGATCTTGTTCCAAATGGGGTTCTCGTGGGGTCTTTCTGGTAGCCTCCTTGAGTTTCCAGGCAGGGTTCCAGGGCCACATGTTTCACAGCCATGTTTTTCTGCTAGGTCTTAGACTTATCTTCCCTTTTCCTAAATTAGCCTGCCTCAAATGGTAATGGAAGACATGAAGGGGAGGTAGGAAGATAAATGGCACAGGGAGAAAAGCAACTAGTCAAATCAGTCCGGCATAGGGGCTGACAAATGCTGAGATGTGGACTGAACATTTCTGCTGGGTTTTGTGACAGTGGAGGTCAGAAACTTTAGTTATGACAGCTGTTTCAGAGAAGAGCTGGGGAAGGCTGCTAACAGAGATTGTAAGAAGAGACTCAGATCCGACCTAATGTGGAAGAGAGGGACTGGAAGAGAGTGAGAGTGAGAGGAGGGTGAGAGCCGTGAGCACCGGTGGAAGTGGACCTGCAGGCAAATGCTTCTCAAGTTTGAAAGCAGTTAATGCTCTTTGTATATTAAAATAATCCCTTTTATCTTGTTTACAATGTGTATTTAGTAAATGTCACAATTAGATCAAAGGCAAATTAACCTGAAGTTCTGTCAGAATTATCATAAATATGGAATTGGTCGAGGTCAGATTCCTGTAAGTTTTACTGTCTAGAAAATGACTAGATATTTCTAAAATTTTGATTACCTGGAATTCTTTGTTGTTAAATACCAAAATCCCTATTAATGGCACCTAAGATAGGCTTGGCCACAAAATCTGCAGATGTTTTAAGAAAAAGGTACCTATTTAAATTTCTTTTGGAATTTTTTAATTGTCATTGGATTAATTAGATGCCATCAAAGAGTACTGTTAGATAAATTCATTTTTCTAAAGTCAGAATATAAGTGGTTTTTATTGTAGCTCATGAATACCAAATCAACCTATTCCTATAATTGACTTGCTTTTATTTTGATATTTTGCATATATTTTTTAAATGGACAAATCCTTTCTTAAATTATAGTGAGATTAATGCCATAGATGAAATTTATATTGCAAGTCTCCACCTACAACAAAATACAGTTGTTATGACATCCTAAAGAATAAGGATTCAGTTATTCATTCATCCATTCAATCATTCTATAAGTATTTAGTACTTATTATGTGCCAGGTGCTATGACCTTATGCTGAGGCAAAAACCCCTTCCCTTACCCTTATGAAGCCTCCATATATATGTTGTAATATAAAAAATAAAGCTTCTGACATGATTACTGTTACCTTCAGATATTCTGCTGCATTTGAGAAATAGAAAATGTCATGAATACTGTGTAGACAAAAAGAAACCATTCCTCCAGAGTCAGGTGCCAGCTTGAGGTCCCTGACTCTTGGTAACTGGCTTTAGTTTCGAGTCTGGGGTTACTCTCTCACAGTTCATTATTTATTCCATGGATTTACCCCAATACAGGGTGTTCAGTATTCCCCACAAGCAGCTGCAACTCCCCTGTCCTCAAATGAATTTAAAATTCAGCATTTGGGGGCTGTTCCTATGTTTGTGTTGTCAGAAAAAGTATTTCCTTTTTTTCTTTAAGTCTTAACCTCTCATGCCATAAATTGATGGCATCATAGAATTAATTTTTTTAATATTTTAGTAGAAAAAATGAAAACAGACATTGTTTTATTAAAGATAATTTTTATTTCAGTATAATCCATAAACCTCAACCTTTTAACCAAAAGTAATAAAATTATGAACTTTAAAAAAAAGTATCTATAAGTAGTTCCTTTTTTCAGTATGTTCCTGAGAAAGATAACATGGTTGAAAAAAAAAACAGGTGACAAGTGTACTAATGCAGAACAGTCTCCTGTCAGTGAGAAAGGGACTTCCCTGGAGGTTTGGCTTTTTGGATCAGGACATTCTAGTCCCTGTTGCACTTGAGAGTTTAAAGCAGTCCATCGACTGGTGGTATTAGTATCTTGGCCTTAGAGTTTGTTAGAGTTGCCACATGTTGAATCCCAGATTGAATCAGAATCAATCTGCATTTTAATAAGATCCCCAGGTGACTCATATGCCCATTAAAAATTGAGAAGACTGAGTCTAAAACAGGGCACACAATAGCCTCTGGGCCAAATCCAGCCACTACCTGTTTTTGTATGGCCAGGGTTTTCACATCTTCAAATGGCTGGGGAAAAAAAAATTTCGTGACACAATAACGTTATATTATGTAAATGCATATTTCATTGTCCGTAAATAAAGTTTTATTGGAACATAAGTACATTCAGTCATTCACATGTTGTCTGTAGCTGATTTGTTACAAATGGATGATTGAGTAGTTGTAACAAACTGTATGGCCTACAAAGCCTGAAATATTTACTGTCTGGCCCTTCACATAAAAAGATTGCTGGCCTCTGTTCTAAAGTATAATAGAATTATGTTCTTCATGGGTTCCAGAGTAGCTTGCAAATCAAATTCAGCTGATTATAATAATGTGCTGTTTAATCTTCCTCCATTCATTGTATCAAATTTAAGTTAAGCAAAATAAGTATTTAAATCTTTGCAATGTAGGTCTTTAATCTTGTTTTATAAATGAAACTGAATAAAGAGTTTTTCATCAGGGATAAATTCATTAAAGTTTCCCCCATAATTTCAACATTTTTGGAAATGGAAGGTACAGTTGTTATTGTTCTGTATATTTTCTCTTATGTTTGTGTTTGAACTAACCTTTTTTCTCCTTCATTATAACATGATCTTTTTAGTATCGATCTGAAAATTTGAAGGTCAGTAAACCTTGCTCGTCTTCTAGGTGGAAACCTGTTAGTGTTGGTGGATCAGCATGCTGCCCATGAGCGGGTCCGTTTGGAGCAACTTCTTATTGGTAAGGACCATTCCTTACCGATAGACTAGGATGTATTTGAGACCCCCCCAGCAGAATAGTATACCTGCAAGATTTTCTCACTGTGACTTTATGTAGAAAGATGCATTTTATGTTGAAAAAAATTAAGCAGAAGTTCTCTGGTTTGCCTCCCTTATAACTGATAAGATGTAGAAGTTCACTTTACTGGTTCAAACATTTGGGTCCTATTAACATAGTCAAAGGCATATTTGCTGTGTATTTATCATTAACTGAAAGGTATACAAGGATTGAGCTACTTTATTATAATGTCCAGGACAAAGATATGCTCATCCTAGAACGACTGATGAGGCAGAGACCACCAGCAGCTCAGAAGGCCCCAATATATTATTTTTATTTTTAAATTTAATTTGTGAAGAAACAAAACAACAACAAAAATTAACAAAGAAAAAAGAAAAAAATTTAATTTGTGTTTGAATAGATAGTATTAGCAAATAAGTCAAAGTGTGAAAGGTAGAAAAGAGACTATAATGAAGTCTTTCCTGAGGCAACGGCTTTCATTAATTTTTATGTATCCTTCCAAAGTCAATATGTGCTTTTTTTATCTTTGCTAACCATTTTTCTCTTTATAAGGCAGTGTGTTCTCCCAGTGGTAAAATACCAAGAAAATTTTTTTTAAATCAGTTTTATTGATACATATTAATAAAGCATACAGTCCATCCAAAGTATACAATCAATGGTATTTGGTATAATCACATAGTTATGTATTCATCACTTCAATAATTATTAGGGCATTTTCTTATTCCAATAAAAATAATAAACAAAAAACAGACAAACGCAAAAAATCTCCACCCCTTAATAATCACCTCCCATCTCTCTCTGTTTTTCCTGCCATACACCAGGAAAATCTTTACTCCTATGGCCAGGTAATGAAAAACAATAGTTAGGTGAGGGCTAAGGGCAGGAGTTCTTAACCTTTTTTGTTCCACAGACCCCTTTGCCAGTCAAGTGAAAACCATAGACCCTTTACTCAGTCCACACTATACTGCATATTATTTAATAAATATATCACACTTGCACCAAAACATTCCCACAAATTTTTTTTTTTTTTTTTTTATTCAAGCTCACAGACCCCTTGTTAAGAATCCCTGGCTTAGGGAGATATTTAGTGGACTACAATGGCGGTTATATTACTGCTGTCTTCACTTTTTTTTTTTTTTTTTTAATTAAAAATAAGCCTAAGAATTAGGAAAGTTATGGCCAAAACAGTGTTCAAAAGCTTACTTGTGGGAAACGGATGTGGCTCAACCAATTGGATTCCCAGCTACTTTGTACAGGAGGTCCAGGGTTCAATGCCCAGTGCCTCCTGGTGACAGCAGGCTGGCCCATGCAGCAAGCTGGCCCACGCAGAGTGCCAGCCCATGCAGCAGTGCGGCCCCGCACAGGACAGCCGCCCTGCATGGGAAAGCCGCCCCGTGCAGGAGTGCCGGCTGGCACAGAGAGCTGGCGCAGCAAGATGACGCAACAAGAGACAGAGAGTAGAGAAAAGAAGACGACGTAGCAGAACGGGGGCTGAGGTGGCGCAAGAGAGTAATCACCTCTCTCCCACTCTGGAAGGTCCCAGGATCGGTTCCCAGAGCCACCCAATGAGAATACAAGCAGACACAGAAGAACACACGGCGAGTGTTCACAGAGAACAGGCAGTGTGGGAAAGATAAATAAAATCTTAAAAAAAAAAAAAAAAGCTTACTTGCCACAGGCCCTGGACCATTTGAGACTAGTACTGACTAATTCTCTTTATTGACTGAGAAACCCTTCTGAAGAAATAGGAATGCCTTCTTGAGCCATAGTATAAACCCATTCTATTTCCCCAGTAATCCATATTATTCACCTGTTATTAAAACCACGTTGAGGAAGTATCTTCAGGAACATTGCATTTTTCATTTGAATGTAAGATTTTGGTCTTATATGCCTTACTTTGCAAAGTACTGCTAAAAGGAGTAAACAGGCCGATTATATACTAGTTCAGCTTTAAACATGGAAATCCAAAGCCTAAAACTGAACATGAAACACACAGCTAATTAAGCCCTAGAATAACTAACATGACTTTGCCTTATGATTTTTCATTTTTCATCTGAATCTAGAAGGCTTCACTTCTTGCTCTTACTCCATTAATCTTTCTTCCAATAGATTCCTATGAGAAACAACAGCCACAAGGCTCTGGTCGGAAAAAATTACTGTCTTCCACGATAAGTCCTCCCTTAGAGGTAACAGTGACAGAGGAACAGAGGAGACTCTTATGGTTAGTACCACCTTGAGGATAGGATGTTGACAGTGTGAATTCTCACAGTATATCTGTGAGGGATAAACAAACTGTTCCATTTTTTTCAGATGAGGAAACCTGGGTCAAGAGGGGTCACATGACTTGTCCAAGGTCACAACTATTAAGTGGTGGAGCAGGCATTCAAACACAGGTCTTCTGACTCCAAATGCTCTTCTTCCCACTATATCACAGCTGTTGAGTGTAGGATGGAGTTTCCCTGATAATTTTTTCCAGCAGTTGCTTGGAACACATTTCTTGGAAAAGTTGGTGTTTATGCTGTGCTCTTTCTGAAAGCAAAGTTACTGCAGTAATTGCTTCCATTCTGCTTTCTATAGTCTTAGTTTTCATTACCATAATCATAATGGGAAAGGAGTAAAACTGGGAAGCAAGGATGGAGCAAATCATATGAGTCACAAGATAAGATGTTTTCCCACTTCTGGGCAGCACAAATTATTGGAAACAAAAAAGAGAGAATTTTCTGTTTATTCCAGGTTTGGGAATATGCTATTGCCAATAAATCTTTTTTCCTGGGGCATAATTTATATTAGAGGCAGATCCATGTATTTACATCCTGTTGGTCAGGACTTCTCAGTTCCTAGGGCTGTTAATTACCTCCTTGCTTTAATGCTGATTCAAAACATTCTCAGCCCTTTTTTTTTGTGCCAGGCTCTGTTAAATGCCAACAGCAAGAAGTTAGCAGTTCCTCACTGAAGAGTAAAACTTAGGAACTTAGAAATAAATTGATTCTCTCATGGAAAAGAGAAAATAAATGAAGATTACTGTAATTCAAAAAGGGAAATTTGATAAAATCCTAAACAAACACCCCTAAGTATGAGAAAACCAGAATGACTTTTAAAACTTGTGGCAGCTTTTGAGAAAGTGTGAAGTATTTGGAGCCAATACTGAAATGTGAATGAAGTAATACAGTTGTGTTTGGGGTTATCTCTTTAGGTGTTGCCACAAAAATCTGGAAGATCTGGGCCTTGAATTTATATTTCCAGACACTAGTGATTCTCTGGTCCTTGTGGGAAAAGTACCACTCTGTTTTGTAGAAAGGGAAGCAAATGAACTTCGAAGAGGAAGATCTACTGTGACCAAGAATATTGTGGAGGTAAGATATAGCTTCAGACTTTGAGGAAGTTGCCGAGTGAGAGTAACCTCAGCCTCGGAGTTTGTCGAGGGTTTCTCTGTCTTCATCCTGCACTCAAGAAGCATTTGTGAAACACTTGCTATGTGTCGGGGAAAGGGGCATTTAAATCATTATAGTGCAGTGACATTTGGCTAATAGAAGTATGTTCAAAAGTGCTTTGGGTATGAGGAATGATTTTTTGTGCCCAGGGTGGGTGAAAGTCAAACTGTCACAGATAAGCTTTTTTTTTTTTTTTTTAAAAGAAAGTTTTGAAGAACTCTAGGAGTCAGCCAAGTTCAGAAGATGGGAGAAGGGAATTCTAGACAGTCTTATCAGGACTTGAAAGCGAATCCTGTATCAGGAACTCCTGTAGATATGGCTTGAATTAAGCTATGTGGGGTAGAGGAGCTGGTGTAGCTCAGTGGTTGAGCACTGGCTTCCCGCATATAAGGTCCTGGGTTCAATCCCTGGCCCTGGAACCTCCCCCCAAAACTAAAAAAAATAAAATAAAAATGGTTAAAAGGGAAAATTATGTGAAAAAAAAAGATATGTGGGGTAGTGGTGGGACATGAGTCTAGGTAGGTTGTCAAGGCCAAATCATAAAGGGAGTTAGCATATCCTGCTAAATAGTTTGCATTTCATCATATAGGCAGCCAAAGAAGACTTTTAAGCAGGGGAATAATATATGCTTTAGCATTGCATTTTAAATCAGATTATTATATGTTTATGCTTTTATAAGGGTCTGGCAAGCTACAGCTAGAATGTGGCACTAAAGGTATTGAAGAGGAGGACTATTACTTTTTACTTTTATGTATTTCATTTTTTTTCAAGCATAATTTATTTTGTCTTTACTGCCTTTCTTCCTTTCCTATTTTCTATTAGAGTTGTCTTTATTTTTTCTTTTTTCCTCTAGTGGTTTAGACGTTATATATCTCATTTATGTTTTTTTTTTTTAAGATTTATTTCTCTCCCCTTCCGTCACCGCCCCCCCCATTGTCTGCTCTCTTGTGTGCATTTGCTGTGTTTTCTTCTGTGACTGCTTGCATTCTCAGCAGCACGAGGAATCTGTCTCTTTTTGTTGCGTCATCTTGCTGCATCAGCTCTGTGTGTGTGTGGCGCCATTTCTGGGTGGGCTGCACTTTTTTCGTGTAGGGCGGCTCTCCTTGCGGGGTGCACTCCTTGCACATGGGGCTCCCCTACGCAGGAGACACCCCTGCATGGCATGGCACTCCTTGCACACGGCAGCACTGTGCGTGGGCCAGCTCATCACATGGGTCAGGAGGCCCTGGGTTCGAACTCTGAACCTCCTATATGGTAGGTGGACGCTCTGTCAGTTGAGTCACATCTGCTTCCCTCATTTGTATTCTTTTAGAGGTTAGCTTTGAATTTTAGTATGCATAAAGTTTAAAGGTAATTTGTTCCTCTGTCCTCTTCCAAAACTATAAAAAGTTCATAACCCTTTATTTTCCATCTCCCATCTTCCATGTTACTGTCTAGTATTTTAATTCCACCTTGTTCTTAATCCTGTGCTAGTCAATAATTTTATAGTCAGTGTTTATTTAGATTAACTAGAACATTTACTGGAGTCTGTTTATTATTGCCTCTTGCATCCTCCTTATTCCTACTTTGTTTGGTTTTCTTTTTATTGTAGTAAATCTTTTTAAAAGTTCATTCATAAATTGTCTTTGAAAATATCTATCTTTTGCCTTCACACTTGCATGATTGTCTAGCTAAAATAGAATTCTAAATTACCAGTTATCCCCCAGCATTCTGAAAATATTCCATTACCTTTAACATCTATTTTTGTCATTGAAGTCCACTCTCAGGCTAATTATCAATCCTTTGTAGGTAATCTGATTTTTTTTCTGGTTGTTTTTTAGATTTTTTGTCTTTGTGGTTGTAAATTTTAACTATGGTGTGCCTTAGGATGAATATGGATTTGTTTTCATTTCCTTCTTGGTACTCATCATGCCTCTTCAGTTTGAAAAATATGCAGTCTTTTTTTTTTTTTTTTTTAATTTCTCGGCCTCCCCCCCATTGTCTGCTCTCTTATGTCCATTCGCTGTGTGTTCTTCTGTATCCTCTTGCATTCTAGGCGGCACCTGGAATCTGTGTCTCTTTTTGTTGCGTCATCTTGCTGCGTCAGCTCTCTGTGCGTGTGGCGCCATTCCTGGGTGGGTTGTACTTTTTTTGCGCAGTGTGGCTCAATGCAGGGTGGCTCAATGCGGGGTGCACTCCTTGTGCTTGGGCAAGCTCCCCTACGCGGGGGACACCCCTGCATGGCATGGCACTCCTTGCATAGGGAGCGCTACCATGGGCCAGTTTACCACATGGGTCAGGAGTCCCTGGGTTTGAACCCTGAACCTCCCATGGTAAACAGACGCTCTTATCAGTTGAGCCACATATGCTGCCCATGCAGTCATTATTACTTCAAACATTACTTTTCCCCCATTCTCTGTGTCGTTTCCCGAAAATGCCGTCAGATGCCTGTTGGACTTTGTCTTTCTGTTCTCCATGTCTGGTAACCTCTCTTTTATATTTTCCATTGCTTTCTCTCTGTGATGCTTTCTGGGAAATTTCTCCCTTTGTCTTCTAGTGAATTAAATTCTCTCTTTACTTTTGGGTTATCCACTGAGTTTTTTTGTTTCAATGACTATATTTTTATTCACAGAAATTTTTACTTGCTTCTTTTTCAAATTCATCTGCTCTTTTCCTCATGGTTTCCTGCCTTATCATTATGGTTTCTCCTCCTTATCTATAGCTTTCTTTGTTTGGAGCAGGGGCAGATACACATCAACTCAGTCTACCATTTTTCTAGAAATCTGAATTACTTTAGTACTTTTTAAAAATAAAAATTAGAATATAGTTATAGTGGCTAAATTGATATGGGGAAGATTTGAAGCAGGGAGAGCTTTAATGGCTACTGAACTGGTTCAAATGAGAGATGAAGATTTGCCTAGGGAATTTTCCATTCCCTAGCAGTGGGAATGGAAAACAAGCACATATTTGAGATATAATTTGGGAGATAGAATCTAGAGGACTTGGTGAGCAATAGAATGTAAGGAATAAAGGAGAAAGGAGAAGTATGAGTGATTCTGAGGGTTCTAGCTTAAATGACTAGAAGGATGATGGTGCCATTCATAGAGAGAGGAAATAAAGGAAGATGAGTGCCCCTAGCTTGGGAGTTAGATATTATGTCCAGATGGGGACACAATATGTGCCATTAGGAGGGGGTGTCAGTGGATAGGCAGACTAGCACTTGGAAAGAAGTCAGGGCTGTACCTATTTGAGAGTTAATATTATCTATGTATAATATTAATAGTATCGGAAGCTGGAAAAGGGTGTAGGGGGAGTGAAATTGTCCAGGAAGAATAAGAAAAATTAAAAAGGAAGAGAGAAAGGGTGGAGGCTGTGGAACACCAGCATCCAGGGTGGGGTTAGAAAAGAGGAAATTGTAAGGATGATTGAAAATATTTAGTCAGAGAGGGAGAAGGAAAACCAGGAAAAGGTAATACTTCTGAAACCAGGAGAAGAGATTCAAGGAAGAACAGATTGGTCAACAATGGCCATAAAGTAAGGTCTGAAAAATGTCTGTGGGATTGACTATCACAAGGAAGGACATTAGTTAGTTACCTTGTGGAATCACTTCCTGGGGATGGGAGGGGGTGGGGCAGAAGACAAATTGCAAGGGGTCAGGGATTGAGTGAAAGGAGAGGAAGTGGAGCTAAGTAGACTACTCTTTCCAGAATTTTGCTATATTCAGAAGAAGAGAAATAGAATGACTGCTTAAGGCTAGGAGTGGTTGGGAAGTGTGGGGCAGGACACAAGGCTGAGGGAGGATTTTTGTTTGTTTTAGGATGGAAGAAACCTAAGCATGTCTATAGGTTAAGAGGAAGAAGTAACTAAAGTTGCCAGCTTTCGGATTACCTTAATTTTACCCTTTCCAAAATTACCCCCTTTGATCATACAACCTCTGGTTTGCTTTGGTTTGCTTTGCTTTGCTTTGCTTTGCTTTGCTCTGCTTTGCTTTGCTTTGCTCTGCTTTGCTTTCAGTGGATTTCTTTTTCTCCCAACAGAACTTATTTTCTCCAAGGCTTCTCCTCCAAAGTGTTTTAAATCTAAAAGATAGGATCTGTTAGAATCTTTTATGATAAGTCAATCCCTAAATATTTAACCAGAAAATTCTAATAAAAACTTTTTCTGAAGTGACTTCAAAGAGTACTGTAAGGAGTTTACTTCAAATTGAAACAAAGCTTGTTGTTTCAGAAAAGCTTGATTATTTAAGTCAGGCTGATCAGGAGAGATATTGGTGATTCTGAAAGAAGCTGGAACAGTTTTGGTGTCTTTTTTTTTTTTCATGCTCTGTTTTTTTTTAGTTTTGGTGTCTTGAAGAGGTGGTAGATACTTGAATTCTACCAGACTAAATATCATTAATACATCCTTCTATATAATGTTCTCCCATCTAGCCAGATGAATGAACCTTTTAAACATTAACATATTCAGCATTAATTGAACCATTAAAATGTGAAATGAGAACAGAAAATGAGACCCATCTTCCTCTCACCAGGTTTACAAACTGACATTTTAAAGTCCAGAAACACAAGCACAGGAGAGAAGAGCAAAGGAATTAGGTGTGAGCTCCTTTGTTAGCGGGTTGGATATTATGAGACACCTTTCTGTTTAGGTTGTTTGGGAGAATCTGCAGTTCTAAAAAAAATAAGTTATATAGTATTTACCAACTGCTAATGGCATCTGTGTTCATTTCAAGCTCATGTGTATATGATAGAGGCAGGATAATTTCTTGAATCTGCCTTAAAAAGAATATCTACCATGTTGTAATCTTGGGAAGCTGATTTGTACCTAACCATTTTAGGAGAAAGAAATCTTCATTTTCTTATAAAGGAACTATTAAATGTGTCATATCTTAAAAGTTTTTTTTAACCTACAGATATTAAACAACTTGGCAGCATGAAATAGTGTCTGCTTTAAATTACTCTAAAGTTTTTTATAAATATTAAAATCTGCAGGGATAGAACTATTGAAAAGAATACTCCTGGCAAGCAGACTTGGCCCAATGGATAGGGCGTCTACCTACACATGGGAGGTCTGTGGTTCAAACCCCAGGCCTCCTTTTTTTTTTTTTTCTTTTGTCTTTATTTATTTTTTTAATGTTACATTCAAAAAATATCAGGTCCCCATATACCCCCCACCCCCCTCACCCCACTCCTCCCCCCATAACAACAACCTCCTCCATCATCATGAGACATTCATTGTATTTGGTGAATACATCTCTGAGCACTGTTGCACCTCATGGTCAGTGGTCCACATCATAGCCCACACTCTCCCACAGTCTACCCAGTGGGCCATGGGAAGACATACAATGTCTGGTAACTGTCCCTGCAGCACCACCCAGGACAACTCCAAGTCCCAAAAACGCCCACACATAACATCTCTTCCTCCTACTCCCTACCCCCAGCAGCCACCATGGCCACTTTCTCCACACCAATGCCACATTTTCTTCAATTACTAATCATGATAGTTCATGAACAGAATATCAGTAAGTCCACTCTAATCCACACTCCATTCCTCCATCCTGTGGACCTTAGAATGGTTGTGTCCACTCCACATCTACATCAAGAGGGGGCTTAGACTCCACATGGATGCTGGATGCAATTCTCCTGCTTTCAGTTGTAGGCACTCTTGGCTCCCTGGTGTGGTGGTCGACCCTCCTCCCTCCTCACCTCCATGTTAGCTGAGTGGGGTAAGTCCAATAAACCAGAGTATAGGAGTTGCAAGTCTGTTGAGGCTCAGGGCCTGGCTATCACATGGTTAGTCCAGAGATTCAGGTCCCCTGGGTATACATTAAACCCCAGCACCAACTACATTTCTGGTAAAAGTAAAAGGAGAGACTTTTGGACAAAGATCACATCTGAGCCCAGCTCCATCACACAGAAACACAAACTTCAAAGTAGGGCCAACTGACATGGCACTGAACTCCGTCTGCCATGACCATAGAACCTGTGGGTCTCTGTAGCCCTAAGAAGAACCAATACCTGGGGTTGTATCTACTTTATCTGTCTCTGGGACTTTGCTCAGGTGTGCATAAGGGCAACCCCTCTGATAACCTAGCTTTTTTTGGAGACTCATAGCCATATAAACTCATTTGTCCTTTCCATTTCCCCCTTTTATTCAGGTCAAAAAGCATTTTTAACTCCTGGTATTATATGTAGACAGGGATATTCTGGTGGTCCGAGTTGACCCTTTTATTCAAGGTCATTTTCTAATTACCGGCAGGGGAATCATTAGCTGGTACTTGGTAGTAATCCCTCGGTGCCAGGGACGCTCATCCCCGGGAGTCATGTCCCACACTGGGGGGAAGGCAACACATTTACATGCTGAGTTTGGCTTCGAGACTGGCCACATTTGAGCAACACAGAGGCTCTCAGGAGGTAACTCTTAGGCACCCTGCAGCTCTAGGCCTCGTTCTTATTTCAGGTACACAGGCTCACAAACATAGTCATTAGTATCAAGGGCTCATTATTGGACCTTCCTTCTTTTTTGGTCTTTGCCATTGCACTTGGGGGATTGTTGCTATTCCTTTAGGACCGTGATAGAGCTCCCATAGCTAGGAACTCAGCACTCCCTCAGTTGTTGTTTTTAATTGTAACCACTATGAAAATATCCAAACATTTTTATGTACCCTGTCCCGGGCCTCTTTGACCTGTGTGGAGCTGGCCCATGCACAGTGCTGATGTGTGCAAGGAGTGCCCTGCCACGCAGGGGTGTCCCCCGCATAGGGGAGCCTGACGTGCAAGGAGTGCGCCCTGTAAGGAGAGCCGCCCAGCGCGAAAGAAAGTGCAGCCTGCCCGAGAATGGTGCCGCACACACGGAGAGCTGACACAAGATGACACAACAAAAGGAAACAGATTCCCAGTGCCACTGATAAGGATAGAAGTGGTCCCAGAAGAACACACAGCGCATGGACACAGAGAACAGACAACAGGGGGAAGGGGGGAAGGGGAGAGAAATAAAAAAAATAAAATAAAGAGCACTGTTATCACATACAAAGCTCTTTAAAAAAAGAAAGAGGGAAGCGGACTTGGCCCAGTGGATAGGGCGTCCGTCTACCACATGGGAGGCCTGCGGTTCAAACCCCGGGCCTCCTTGACCCGTGTAGAGCTGGCCCACACTCAGTGCTGATGTGCGCAAGGAGTGCTGTGCCACACAGGGGTGTCCCCTGCATTGGGGAGCCCCACGCACAAGGAGTGCACCCCGTAAGGAGAGCCGCCTGGCGTGAAAGAAAGTGCAGCCTGCCCAGGAATGGCGCCGCACACACGAAGAGCTGACACAACAGATGACGTGACAAAAAGAAACACAGATTCCCCTTCCAGTGACAACAGCAGAAGCGGACAAAGAAGACACAGCAAATGGACACAGAGAACAGATAACTGGGATGGGGGAGAAGGGGAGAGAAATAAAATAAATCTTAAAAAAAAAAAGAAAGAAAAGAAGAGGAGAAACATAACAAAATGCCTTGGAAAATAAGTTTTTTGACCTGAAAGGAATTGTCAAAAACAAAACAAAAAGCCTGTCAGAAATATAGTGACGGTTTCCTTATGACTGTGATCCTTAAGCAAGAGCTGTAACAAGTGCACAGTTGTGTTGATGATTGTGTGTGTGTTCTCAGTTTGTGTCTACCATTACGCTTGTCTGGCTAGGATTTAAATATAAACCAGCAGCCTCTCAGTGAGAAGCCTCCCTGATATTTAGAATCAGTCGAATCATCAAGGCTTCTCCTCCACTTCCTGACCTAATTAATTGTTGGCATTGTGTTGGCATTTCATATTCAAGGTGCCTTACAATAAGTAAATTATTTGTGTCTATGTGCTGCATTGCTCCGTCTTTCTCCCGTAGGTGGCATATTTTAAAGGAGAAAATAGGGATATTTTGTAAACTATCAAAGGACAAGTACAAGATAATGGTAGGTTAATGCCTGTTCTCCATTTTGCTTTGTAGGAATTTATTCGAGAACAAGTAGAGGTAAGCCTTTCTCTTATTTGGAGGTGCATAGAGGCACTACACACAAAAGACTCTGTTGTCCCATTTCCTTGTCCTATTAATAAAGAATGTGTTTATGCATTAGCTACTCCAGACCACAGGAGGTATCCAGGGGACTTTGCCACTGACTGTCCAGAAGGTGCTGGCATCCCAAGCCTGCCACGGTAAGACCCTCAACACACCAGCTTTTTAGTGCCTTCGTACATACACTTAGCAATGGTCGGGGATCAGAGATTATGACAGAAGTAAAGGCACATTTACTGCTCACCTCCTGAAGGGGACAATGTAGATCAAGATTAAAAAGAAAAGAAGAAAAGAAAAAAGAAAAAAAGGGGAAAAAAAGGAGAAAAAAGAAAGAAAAAAAAAGAAACACATGAAAATGAACACTAAAAAAATTACTTTTACAAAGCAAAATACCAACATATATTTGACCATCATACAGACAGGAGATGCATGTTCAATCAAGTTTTCAGTGAGCCAAGGGACATGGATTCATGGGATGGAGGGGAAAGTTCACTCCAGGGAGAGAAAATAGCATGTTCTGTGACCCAAAGGAGAAACCAGTCACTTCTGTAAAAAGCAGTGAAGAGTAGCATGAAATCACATTGGTAAGAAAGAACAAAGGACTAGAAGTTCTCATCAGAACCTTTAGATTTGATAGAAAAGGCATTAGTAAATCATGGAAATTTCTTGACTAGGAAATAAAATGGTATTGGAGTATCTTACTCTAGGGATTACTACAGCTACAGAATCCCTTGCAACTATCATTTGTCCACAAGGGGGGTCTCCAATCCATTGACACAGAAACACACACTCTCATTTTCTCCCTTTCCATCAGCCTCCTCTTCTCTTCTGGCTTAGGAACCATGGTCCATCATTAGTCTGTCTCCTGCAAATATCCTAAACTCCTTTGTCCCTTATCCTATCTTTACTCCTTATAGCTGTTTCAAATTTTTAACATCCCTATCTTCAAAATATTATGTCTGGGGAAGTGGATTTGGCTCAATGGATAGAGCGTCCACCTACCATATGGGAGGACTGTGGTTCAAACCCAGGACCTCCTTGACCTGTGTGGAGCTGGCTCACGCGCAGTGCTGATGCGCACAAGGAGTGCCGTGCCACGCAGGGGTGTCCCCCATGTAGTGGAGCCCCATGTGCAAGGAGTGCGCCCCATAAGGAGAGCTGCCCAGCGTGAAAGAGCCTGCCCAGGAGTGGCACTGCGCACACGGAGAGCTGAGGCAGCAAGATGACGCAACAAAAAGAGACACAGATTCCGGTGCCACTGACAAGAATACAAGCGGACACAGAAGAACACAGTGAATGGACACAGAAAGCAGACAACTGAGGGCAGGGGGAAGGGGAGAGAAAAGAAACAAAAAATGTTACCTCTGTCTGGTTTGATCTGTCTCCATGACCACCTCTCTAGCTCTTACCGCTGTTGAATGCTTAGTCTCCCCACATCTTTTGAGCACTCAGAGGGTTCTTTTTGAAACATCCCTGTGACCCCACCATTCTTCTAACTAAAACTGTTCAGTGACTACCCATTGCTCTTAGCATAGAACTTTTGCACCTTATTGTGGCCCAAGAGTGCCTTCATGACCTGGCCCGTGCCTCCGCTCCAGTTTCCTCTCACCTCACTCTCCACCTGACTCTAAATTCCATCCCTGCTGCCTTGTGTTCCTCCTGTGGGCTCAGTTTCTGTCTTCTGCAGGGTCTTTGCAACTTGCCTTTTCCTCTGTCGGAAATACCTTTCACTTAGCCACATCTTAACCTGTGGTCTCAGCTTAAATATCATTTTGCAGGGGAGCCTTTCCTGGCTTCCTAAAATGGGCTTCGTCTTTCTGTTATGCATTTTTCCATACTCTATATTTTACAGAACTTATATTTGCAATTTAAATTATCATGTAATTCTTTGTCTAATGTTTGTCCCACCAACTAGATTGTGAGTTCCATAAAGGCAAAGAGCATATCTCATTCACTCGCTGCCTGGAACAGCTCCCAGTTCAGAGTATACACATAATAAATGTTTGTTAATGGAGTGAATTACTATGTGCATATAGTAAAGCAGCTTTTGACAGGATGAGAGATTAGATTAGAAAGATCATTATGGAAATAGAAAAAAGCAGCAAAGCAAATGGACAATGTAGGAAACAGAGGTCTTGGTGATGGATTGGCTGTGGACAAAAGATGACTACTCTCACAAACCCATAAGGAGTAAGCAAGAATATTGCTCTTGCCTCTGAGAAACACCCTCAAAGCAAGATCCTAACTAGTTAAGGAATGCCTCCTGCAGGCATTAGAAAGATAAATACTCCGTTAGGAAAAGCTGAGAGACAGAAAGTCAATCTGGAAGTTTTGGTTTCATCTATGGCCATAAGTGCCAATTTCAAGCAATGCTAAAGGCTCATTGGATAACCCTGAGAAACATGTTACTTTTTCCAGATATTTGGCTCTGACCCAGGTCAGCACTGGTTTCCCACTGTCCACACCGTAACTCTTTGGTTTCTCCCTTTTCTTAGGGGCCGTTAAGTTTAACGATGGGCTGAGCCTCGAGGAGTGTTATCGCCTTGTTGAAGCTCTGTCCCGGTGTCAGCTGCCATTCCAGTGTGCCCACGGGAGGCCTTCTATGCTGCCGTTAGCAGACTTAGACCACTTGGAGCAGGAAAAACAGGTACAGTAGTGACTAGCAAATAGGAAGGAGCAAAGTTTTTCATCTCTTTCCAGCTCCTGTCATCCAAATGAAATCTCTCTCAATCCATTCCAAAAGATGAGTTTTTAAAAAAATGTGAATTGGAAGTTCCATATAAAGCCTCACCCGTTTCACATTGAAAATGGAGCTTAGGCTGAACTGTTGAATTATAGGCACATGATGCCTTTGCATTTTTCTGTCTTAACACAGTACAGACACGTATCCTGAACATCTGTTGCCTACTGACTCTAGACTTAGTAAGATGAAGACGTTATTCCTGGAGCCACGGCAAACGCACTATTGGTAAAACATAACCTAAACCTCCAGTTGATTAATGGTATTTGCTGGAATGGTGACCTGAAACCATAGCTAGCCATCTCCAGGGATTTCTAGAGTTATGGTTTAGGGCTCACAAGGCAAGGAATCAGGCTTGGGAGATCCCCACATTATGCTTTGGCCCTGATTACTCAGCAGCTCAAGAACAATGACGTGGATAATGCAATAAAGACACCGTATGGTTTAAATTAAGAACACTTTCTGTCCTTGTTCTAATCTTAAATGAAACAGAACATGAGAGCATAATAGGAATGTCCATGTCGCTGCTTTCCAAAATCATTTCTTTTGCTTACCTTTCATGTTCAGGTTAGCTGTCTAGTCTGTTCTGGCATTGAGTCTTCAGGAATTAATGTTTTCTGACTCATCCAATTGATTATTTACCCCGTTTCACATGACAAAGAAAAAATGAAAAAGGATTTGCCTCTGTTGCCAAAGAGATGGGAAGATAGATTTAAACATTTCAACCCCACTTAATCCTGAGGAAATCTGTAGTCTTTTTTTTTTTTCCTCCCCCACCCCCCTGTTGTCTGCTCTCCGTGTCTATTCCCTGTATGTTCTGTGTCTGCTAGTATTCTCATTAGGCGGCTCTGGGAACCCATTCTGGGACCTTCCGGAGTGAGAGAGAAGTGATCATTCTCTTGCTCCACCTCAGCTCCCTAGTTCACTGTGTCTCACATTGTCTCTTCTCTGTGTCTCTTTTTTGTTGTTTCATCTTGCTGCATCAGCTCTCTGTATGGGTGACACCACTCCTCGGCAGTCTGCACTCCTGCTCCTTGCTCGGGGAGCACCCCTGTGCAGGGAGACACTCCTTGTGCACAGCAGCACTCCATGTGGGCTAGCTCACCACATGGGTCAGGAGGCCCTGAGTGTCAAACTCTGGACCTCCTATATGGTAGGCAGAAGCTCTGTCCATTGAGCCATATCTGCTTCCCTGTTGTCTTTTTGAAACCAGAAATTAGAATTGTATACTGACTGAATAGCCATACTTAGGAAATACCTATATACCATTTGGCTTTTTATATTACTAATTGGAGTTATCCTCTTTCTTCTCATAGAGTAAACCCAATCTTGCTAAACTTCGAAAAATGGCCCAGGCCTGGCGTCTCTTTGGAAAAGCAGAAGGATGTGATACAAAGCAGAGCCTGCAGGCACCCATGCCTCCTTTGGAGCCACAATGAAAACAAAGGTAGTGATCAATCTGCAACCAAAGGGATGCTAACTGCTTGCCTCTAAACAAAGAGCACAAGCAGCAAGTACCAGGATAATCTTGACCGAATCAGCCTGGTACACCTGAGCAACTTCAAGAGGACCTATGGGTCTTTCTCAAGTAGATGATCCCTCTAGGTGTGTAGCCAGATGGAATTCGGGCCTGAAGACAATGCATTCATTCGTTTGCGTCCATGGACACAGGAGTTTGCCATGTAATATTTAATTTTTGTAACTTATTTGGGGATAAAATTTTGATGATTCTCTGATTTGTGTGTGTTTTTGTTTTTTTGTTTCAGTGGACAGGGTGGCAATTTTTTCCCAACCTCAGAATTTGCATTAACATAATTGACCTGATGCTAAACTCTCAGGGATCAAGTTTGCATCCCAAGGCTGTACAGTGTTGCTCTATTAGTCACCTCCTTTCCCTTCTGTCTTCTTTACTTCCCTCTCCTGCTGCTTTACATTCTAAATCTCAGACGTAAAGATTTGTTTCTATACTCTCAATAACCACATTTTCCGAGATCATGCATCAGGCCTTTTGTTAGATTATTTTAGTGAAAAAACTATTGATAAAGAGAAAAAAGGAGAGGGATAGAAAAGAAAAAACTTCTAAGTTTTCCTGATTTTTTGTTTTGTTTTCTTGCCTCTTCAAGAATTCTTTCAGAAACTGACATTTATATCCAAAACCAGTAAAATGGTGTAAGTACTATTAGCTTGATTTTTAAAATAAGACTTTGTAAAGTGCCTCTTTATGTGAAAACAATTGTATCAAATGCAGCATTTTTTCTTTCAGCCTACCCAGATGTGTTCTCATATTTTTTGGGGGGAAACAAGGATGCTTTTGCTCCTTTCAAATTGTGTCTTGGTTTAATTATAGTATAACTACCTAATGGCCTCATAATTTGAGTCCAGGATTGCTCTTTATACAAATACTGGTTATGCCTCTCTCAGTCTTTGTTTCCCCATGTTTTTAGATGACTGGATTTCTGGTTAATATGACTCAATAGACGAAAGTCCCATAGAAAGGGGGAAGAAAGGAGAAAAAAATAAAACACCACCACCAAAAAACAAAACCAACCAGCTGATAATATTAATTGTGACTGGGATCCTGTGCAGTGAAGAAGTCACCATAAGAATCTGCACTTTTATACTTCCTGATCAGCCTGCTCAAATTGGCCTTTAATATCAATGGAATGATTATCCTCATTTTTTAACACAGGAAACAAATCTGTGCTCATGGAAAGGAAGTTCATTTGCCAGCAGCCCTGGAGTGAAACTTACAGGAGCAATGAAGTACTGCATTCATTAGCATATGCCCCAGAGAAGATTCAGGGAAGGCCTTCACTCTTTTTCAAGGGGATCCTTGTAGAGTTATGTAATTGGAGCCCTGAAGAATAGGCACTACTGTCTAAAAATGGTCTTTATTCTTCCCAATACATATAAATGGGTGTTTCATAGACTGGGTGACATGACCTTAGAAAGGAGGGGATTCTCAGGGGGGTTGCAGGGTTATAGGGGGCTCTGCCTTCAGGCCCAGTGGGATGCCATGGCCTCGGGACCTCTGCCTCCACTCCCCAGAGCTGCACGGAGACCAGCTGCCTCGTGAGTGTTGAAGAATCTTGTTAGGGCAGAACAAGTTGTGGGGTTACAAAACAGTGTTACAATACCTCTTATTAGGAAAGATGGGATACAATTTCAGAAGGTTTTGCTGTCATCCCAAGCCACTATTTTCTTGAGAGTAGCAGAGGATTAGAAAAAGTTTGCCATAAATTATGTAACCTGGGTAGCCTGACTCAAGCAATCTAAAAGATAATTATTCTATTTTAAGAATTTATGGGAAACGGACTTTGGCCCAGTGGTTAGGGCGTCTGTCTACCATATGGGAGGTCCGTGGTTCAAACCCCGGGCCTCCTTGACCCGTGTGGAGCTGGCCATGCGCAGCGCTGATGCGCGCAAGGAGTGCCGTGCCACGCAAGGGTGTCCCCCGCGTGGGGGAGCCCCACGTGCAAGGAGTGCGCCCGTGAGGAAAGCCGCCCAGCATGAAAAGAAAGAGCAGCCTGCCCAGGAATGGCGCCGCCCACACTTCCCGTGCCGCTGACGACAACAGAAGCGGACAAAGAAACAAGACGCAGCAAATAGACACCAAGAAGAGACAACCAGGGGAGGGGGGAAATTAAATAAATAAATAAATCTTTAAAAAAAAAAAAAGAATTTATAAACTCAGTAGGATGCATCAACATAAACACAACCTATTATCCAAAAATACCTAAAAATTTGCTTTATTGCCTGTTTGGATTTGTTTTATTTTTTTTAAGTCAGGTGCCATAAAAGCAAACTCATCTTTTGGAATGGATTAAGAGAGATTTCATTTGGATGACAGGAGCTGGAAAGAGATGAAAAACTTTGCTCCTTCCTATTTGTTAGTCATTACTGTACCTGTTTTTCCTGCTCCAAGTGGTCTAAGTCTGCTAACGGCAGCATAGAAGGCCTCCCGTGGGCACACTGGAATGGCAGCTGACACCGGGACAGAGCTTCAACAAGGCGATAACACTCCTCGAGGCTCAGCCCATCGTTAAACTTAACGGCCCCTAAGAAAAGGGAGAAACCAAAGAGTTATGGTGTGTACAGTGGGAAACCAGTGCTGACCTGGGTCAGAGCCAAATATCTGGAAAAAGTAACATGTTTCTCAGGGTTCTCCAATGAGCCTTTAGCATTGCTTGAAATTGGTACTTATGGCCATAGATGAAACCAAGACTATAGATGGTTGTAGGAGCTGGTATTAGAAAAGCTTAAGGCAAAGCTTAAAGTATAGTTTAGAAGGAAGGAGGGGGAAAGGGGAGGGGGGCCAGGACAAGGCCCAGAACCTAGCTGTGGAACCATAAGAGCAGTTGAGAATGGAGAGATTATAGGAGTCAGCAGGGTAAGGAGTGGGTCAGACACTAATGGACTGCTGGGATCTGGGCATAACTGACAGCAAAAAAACCAAAGCCGCCAAAATGGGCGGAGCAGGATGGGCACCTGAAGCCATGCTAGAGATCCGTTTGGGGTTGAGGAAGCCAAGCTAAGTGAGCTGAATAGATGCAGCACACCAGTTCCTAGAGAGTCCTGAGAACCCAGCTCCCTGAAGGTACACGTGAAAGCTGGTTATGAGTATCTGAACGAAGACAAGAGCAACTTCTGGCATAACGAACTGGTCACTCACTACCTGCTTTTCACCCCAAGAGTCACCACATTCCATAAAAACCCTTTACAAAAGCAGAGTAACAAGGAAAACCAACTGATAAGTTTGTTACTCTCAATCTTGCCTATTTTCATCCTTTCTCAGCTGAAGTTGCTTATAAACAACTGAGATGACCAGAAAAAGTAGGCAAGTCCAGAAGAAAGGAAATGAAGAAGTTTGGGAAACCAAAATTCTGAGGGATCTGTACCAAATAAACCTTCTCTGCTCCCTCTTATTTTCTCATTTATTCACTCAGTAACTAGTGAGTCCCTTCTAAATGTACTGAATCAGAAAGTGGGGGGGATTAAAGGAAAAAAGGTTATCCTCTGCTTATGATTTTCAAACCCTTGGATATTTTCACCCCATGCCCATTTGTTACAAGGCACTCAGTCTCATCCAGAAACAACTCATGAAGTTCAGGCATCCTGAACAAAGCCTGTGGGAATCTGAGTCTTACATATTGGATCCCATCAAGCTAGTGAGCTACCGTGACTCAAGCAGCAGTTTGAAGAAGCCACATTTGGCCAGCCTTGCTTGCCTTTACTCTTACAACTTGCTCTTGTTTACTTTATAAGCAAAGGATATCCATTGATGGTTTTAAACAGGTAGTTTATAATGTTTAACATTTCATGACTTTTCTTTTAAATAACTGCAGAGTATTACATGTAATTTTTTTTATTTTTAGGGATCTTGCCAAGTTTTTTGTTTCTTCATTACCAAGTTCTTCTTCTCTAGGAAGACGTGTTTTTTTTAAGATTTATTTTATTTATTTCTCTCCCCTTCTCCCCCATTGTCTGCTCTCTGTGTCCATTCTCTGTGTGTTATTCTGCATCCGCTTGCATTATCAGGCAGCACCAAAAAACTGCATCTTTTTTGTTGTGTCATCTTGCTGCGTCAGCTCTCCGTATGTGTGGCGCCACTTCTGGGTGGACTGTGCTTTTTTCACACAGGGCAGTTCTCCTTGCGGGACACACTCCTTGTGCATGGGGCACCCCTACGCAAGGGCACCTGTGTGGCACGGCACTCCTTGCACGTGGAGCACTGTGCGTGGGCCAGCTTACCACACGGGTCAGGAGGCCCTGGGTATCGAACCCTGGACCTCCTATATGGTAGGTGGATGCTTTATCAGTTGAGCCACATCTGCTTCCCCTTAGGGAGTTCTTAATTCTAAATGTAACATGTCTGAAATGATACTATCGAAAGGATTCTTTAGCAAAGTATTTAATATAAACATTAAGCAATTGTGCAGTTAGAGTCAAACACTGTCTTCCATTTTGCATGTTGTGAAGAAGACTCAAAGTTTAGACTATATAACTTAATTGCTTAGCCTTTGCACAGTAACTTGGAACAGCTATTTGGCAAATGCAAGAATAATTGAAGGTGAAGTAGGCCAGATAAAATACTTCCACCCTACATTTCAGAATGACTTCTTTGTGTTAACCAGGTGCATGTCTGCAGAGGTAGTTTTTGTGAAGACAGGTGGAATGTATGGGGCCTTTACAATAATTACATCACCATCTGGTAATATCTTTATGGCAAAGCCTTTCTGATGTAGTGAGTTCTCCATATGCAGTATTATAGGGTCATGTAGCTCAAGGACAGAACTGTGTGACTGGAGGCCTTCATTAATGCAAAGACTCATGCAATGGACTGCTCTGAGAAATGGTTTTGAAGTACATCTGTGATAATCATATGGATATTGACATTTATTTCTTTGAGGTATCACTTTACATTTGTTTTCCTTGGTAGAGCATTTTTCAAAGATGTCTCTTCTGAGCCTAAATTAGGAATTTGTTCCTTTTTCATGTTCCAAGAATTGTGCTTTCTCTGCCCTTCGCCCAAATTTGAAGATAGTAACCGTGGGAAAAAACATCTTTACAAACTGTACTAAGTTATCAAACTTGGTTTATTTAGCATTTTAGGGAGCCTTTCACATCCATAAACTCCTTTCTATTAATTCTTTCCTAGCTACAACAGTTTTTTCCTGAGTTTAGTGAGTTCTGTCAGAAGGACAGCGAGGCTGTGAGGCAGTAAACAAGGAGCAAGGGACAGCTCAATTTCTCTGTTCAGATCAGGGTCTCCTTTCCAACTTTACCCCTCCTCCAGTAGGAAAAAGGAAGAGAGGGAAATAGACAAATGAGGCATATAAATAGTTTTGTGGGATTTACTTGAGGTCCTAAAGACTCTAAAGAAGAGCATTTTTGCGGTTCTTCTGTTCCAAGCACTCTGAGTTGGCCAAAAGAGACACAGCCTCTACCCTTATAACCTTCAGCCCTGGGTTAGGCCTGGGAAGGATGTTGGTGCTAATTTTAGACACAGTAACTAAGATGTACAAAGCACAAGTATCATAAAGCTTTTGTGAAGCCAGAAATAGATTTAAGTTCCTTGGCTAACTGTGGCTCCTACTCCAAACCACACAATTGTACCCAAGTGGGTTGCTTTAAGAATCGGTGCCTTTGGAGGAGACAATTGCTAGTAATTGGTAGCTATAAGCCATTTCACTGAGAAAGGGAGGGGGTGTCTCAGATACTTTAAGAAATAATTGTCAGACAGAAGCCTGAGTGAGTCAGGCTCTTCTGAGTCAGTGCTTCCTTCCCTCTGTCAGGAAGACAAGAGCCCTATGGCAAAGACCTGTTGATTCCAAATAGGTATCGAAGAGTCCAAGCCTCTCCCTCATAACCTACCTCTGACCAGTGTTTATCAAATCACCTGTTGGAGTCCGAGATGCTTGCAAATCCCCAGTGCCCTCTCCCTTCATCCCAAAGACACTGCCTTTGTGGCAGGCATCCCAGCAGCTTCCTCTGCATTCTCCAGTTGGCCTCGGACCTCTGCTTTGGATCAGCAGTTACCAAATGTGGCAGATTGCCCACATCACCTGGGGAGACTTTTTACTTAAAAACCAAGGTGATACACATAAAAAAATGGGGACGATATGTAAACCTATTAAATAAAATTAGAAAGACGCTCCCCTCGCTTGCCACGGCTTGACATTATTCTTCCAGACTTTTTTCTATGCATGTATAATTTGGTTTTGTTTTAATGAAAATAGGATCATGTTATGCACATTACTCTGCAGCTTGCTTTTTGGCCGACCTGTTTTTAATAAATGTTTCCTTACAAATCTATTCTTCTTTTTCACACAAGGGTCCCAAACTAAATGTCTACAGCAGTTAGAGAGATAAGATAAATGAGTTGCTCTTTTAATGGGCCCAGTAAGAACTGCAGGAAACTGGAGGTTTCCCATCTAATGGAATCAGAAGCTACGCCAGCTACTGCCATTTGGGAATGTGGGCCACAGTTAACCAAATCTCTTGAATTTTCAAGAGAAGCAAGAAATTGTTCTTTAAAAAAAAAATCACATGCAATATCTGGATTTTTAAATATTGATAATTCAAATTAAGTACTGGCTGAACTAGCCAAGTCCAATCCAGGCATTATCCTCAAGCCACCCTTAAACCTCTGTTGCTGCGTCTACACACAGTTCTCCAATGTACACGCCATACTTGTTAAGCCTTTCTCCTACTGCTGGCCACGTGGGTTGTGACAAGACAAATGCAGCATTTAATATTCTTGTATATATCTCTGTGTACTTGTACAAATAATTCTACAAGTATAAGTTACAAATTGCCCTCTAACCAGTTTGTACCGACTTACAGGCATTAGTACATGAGAGGATCCTTTTCTGGAGAGTTTTAAACATACAGATTCCCAGGCGACGCCCTAGAGGTCAGATGCAGTAGGTGGAGCCTGAGAGACTGTGATTGTTGAAGCTCCCCAGGTGATCTGGTGATGAGACAGGTTTAGAACCTCCATCTTAGGGAACCAACAAGTTGTTTGGGGGCCACTTCCAGTGAATTATAAAGGAAACTGTAAATACTCTCGTTTGTGCTTCCATGCTTTAGAAATGTTACCTCAAATTACAGCCCTTTATGAAAACACAAAAGGGCTCTGCTGCTGTTATTCCAAGCATTTCAATCAGAGCAGGACAATAAATAAACCAACTCAGGAGCCTTCAAGTAGCTTTTATTGGCACAGCCTAGGAAAAGGTGTGGTAGCCATTTCTAAGCAAAAATCTCTATCCCTGCAAAGTATTTGGTGTTATGTTTAACACATCACTGAACCAGAAAGTTTAAGTTCCTGAAACAGACACAACCAGGTCACTAAGAGGCTCCAAAATCAATAGGTCAAGCCCTGCTGCTCTGTTAAAGACCTGAAAGGCAAGAAACAGTCCTGGATGTGTGCCCTTGTAAGGGATGATCAAAAAGGCAGGAAATAGTATCACGGTTTTTTTTTTTTTAGGTTGTCTCCAGTTCACTCCCCCATTACAAAGGGGATACATTTCAGCAGTAGTGCTGAAATGTTCTTTCTCTCCATTCTGCTTGTGTAAGTAACTTCTGTTTAGCGTAAGTGGTGGTTTAGAGGACATGATCATCGGGACAGTAGAGCTCACTCATCAAGCGGTAGATGTAGGAAGGTGCATTCCCACCAATGTTGGAAATAAAAAGGGTAATGAGCTCAGGAGGGACGTAGTCAAACACAGGGCAGTGAACGCTGACCTTCTCCAGAATGTCCCCTGAAAGGCAATCACACATGCTGAAGATAAATCTGAACATCCTGCTTTAATAATTGAGTATATAGAGTCTGGGATCAATAACACAGGCATGCAACTACCCCAAGGAAGGGCAGCAACAAAATGCAAACAAAAAGAAAGAACTTCAGATCATGATAATCTCTGCTGAAGGATCCCCAGTACCTTTCAATAGCCCTGAGAATGAAATTCGAATTCTGACATGCACCCTTCAAAATCTGGACCCTCCCTACAGGATTGAATATAATTTGTACCACTCCCTGCCACCCCAGCCCATTACTCTTCAGCCACGTACCCATCTCAGGGCCTTTGAACCATCTTTTCCCTCTGTCTAGAAAACTCTTCCCTTATCTTCACACAGTGGGCTCTTATCACTTGGGACTCAGCTGAAGCTCAAATGCCATCTCAGAAAGACTATTTCTGACTCTAAGATAGTCCCTTAGGCCTGTCTTTCTATCACATCACCTTAATTTATTGTTTTCTTCCGAAAATATCCCATGGTCTGACATTTTCTCATCTGTCTTCCCCCAACAGAATGTAAGCTCTGTGAGAGCAGGGCCTTATCTGTTTTGCTCATTGTTATATCCCCAGTGCCCAGAATAGTGCTGGATGCATAGCGGGTGCTCAATAAATATTTTCTGAAAGAATGAAATGTTTGAGTAAATGGATGAAGTTATTCCACTTCCAAGAAGGACTAAGAACCCTAAGTACTATGCTTTGCTCCCAGAAGATGTTTAAGGCTAGGGTATCTATCATTACTGAGCAAAGCTCCTCCCTTTAGAAGTCAGAGGAAAGGACCTCCAGTATACAAGATATCAAGGCTGGAGGCAGTTTCATACGTAGGCACGTTTCAGAGCCTGCGTCCTTTGTCAGCTACTGCATCACAGGGACTCCCTACCCTACAGCAAGTGGAACTAGAACATTCTCCCCCCTAGATTGTTGCCTGTGTCTTAAATAACACACAAAGCCAAACCCAGCCAATGCCAGTGATCCAACCCACCATGGCCTAACAACTCAGCTCAAATGTACTGGTTTCAGAACAAAATGAACATGGATTAGATCATTGCCCCAAGTACCTTAAGCTGTTAGAGAGAACAGTTACCACAAAAAGTATGATAAAAAGCAAAACTTGACAATGTTCAATCCTATTCACGAGCAAAACAAAACACACACATTAACTTCTGTACCTTCTGTGAAAGACAGGACTTCTTCAGGAGCCACAAACTTATGAAATGAATCTTCTTCATTGGGAAACTAGAAAAGAAAAAGTTAAAAAAAAAAGAGAGAGAGACCTATAGCTTGCTGTTCTCAAAGCTTCTATCTCTAATGAAATGGTGTCTCACTCAGTAGCTGCCTGTGTTCAAACCACAGAGGACAGGTCCTGGAACTATGATGAATAAGACCAATTCTGTGTCCCTAGTTTCAACTTGTTTGGCATTTTCGGAAATGGTCAGGGCAAGTGGGAGTCATGGTAATATAAGCAAAGGGTTCCCAACTATGTATTGTCCTGACATTACAAATTTGACTTCCTAAAGCTGCCAGGCTATAACTAGTATCAATTATTTTTCCTGGATGAAGACTTCTGTGGCTCTTTTCAGCCTCCACTGGATCCGATCCATTGAGTAAATGCAGATAAAGACAGGCCCCCGAGTGAGTGGTAGAAGGCCCCAAGTTTAAGCCTACACTTTGGCTCCCTTCTCTCCATTGGCTATGCGAGACAGACGTACCTGTGGGGAAAGCTTGAACATAGGAGCACAAACAATGAGTGGAGTGGAATGGTGTTTTGCTGCCAGCGCTAGAGTATGAGTTCCTGTCACAGCTCTCAGGGCACCGTTGGCCAGGATGGTCTTTGTGCCAATGATCACCTTTGGAACAGGAAGGAAACTGTGAGCCATCCTGAAGGTAGAGCCTTAAAGGGGCAACTGGGTGCAACAGGCTGAATACTCTGGTCTCAGTTTTTATGTCCTCGGGTGGTGGGGGATTACAGACCAGCAGAGGAAAAGGGGCCCTAGGCTCAGGACCATAGATTCTAGCTTAAACGTGGATTCCCAAGGAAAGAATGAGCATAGTAAAAGGAAATTACAATACCTACTACTCTTAGCCCTGGAATTCTATACTCACACCTCCTGAGAAGTCAGAAGCCCTTTTCATTTGCCATCCACCATTGCCACGTTCACTAAGCATAAGGCAGGAGCCCTCTAGCCAATCCCTAACACACTTAGTTTTAGTTCTACTGCACTCTTTTCAGTGCTTTAACCAAATTTAGAGGATACTCCAATTAAGGAACAAAGAGACAGATAACGGGAAAAGAAATTCAGTTAAATTCAGTTAATAAAGGCTTACTTTCAAAAGGTGGTAGAAACTTTTGTTACTTACAATGGATATTATGGAAGGGGAAAAAGATTGTGGGAGCATAATCTTCATGAATTCAACATAACTCCAAATGCACGCACCTTGTTGACTCTTGACATAACAGCAAAAATGGCAGCATCGGTCATGACAGTTGTCTCAATACCTGCTTTGGACAAATGGACAGCCATTTCATGACCCTGCAACAGGAAGGAAAGGCTGATACAGGGAGAAGGAGTGGGAGAGAGTGAGAGAGTGCTGAAAGGTAACAGATCTGGGGAACTCTTGTGATACCGGGCAGATCCAGAACAGTTTCAAACAGATCACTCATTTTTCTGCCTATCATAAGTTTTCTCTGGTAAGCTGCAGAGAAGCCTGGGAAAGCTAATAAATGTACAATATCCCAAAGCAGCACTATAGCAGCCACAGAACTGGAAATGCTACTTGCTTACGTAACCAAGCAGAGATGACAAGATATCTCCTGGCTCATTATTTTACAATGTCCTGCATCCTTACATATTATTTCCTTTTTTAGACCTATTATTTTCTAAGGGATTGCGTGAGGTCAGAGGAAACATCAGTCATCCTCAAGGTAATTTATCCTACTCTGATTCCTAAAAGGATCAATATTTCTCTTTTCTTGGACCCAACAGCTCCCCCAACTTTCTTAAACCAATGTTTAAGAATTTTCACAGGGAAACGGACTTTGGCCCAGTGGTTAGGGCGTCCGTCTACCACATGGGAGGCCCGCGGTTCAAACCCCGGGCCTCCTTGACCCGTGTGGAGCTGGCCCATGCGCAGTGCTGATGCGCGCAAGGAGTGCCGTGCCACACAGGGGTGTCCCCCCCGTAGGGGAGCCCCACGCGCAAGGAGTGCACCCGTGAGGAGAGCCGCCCAGCGTGAAAAGAAAGAGCAGCCTGCCCAGGAATGGCGCCGCCCACACTTCCTGTGCCGCTGACGACAACAGAAGCGGACAAAGAAACAAGACGCAGCAAATAGACACAGAAAACAGACAACCGGGGGAGGGGAGGGGAATTAAATAAATAAAAATAAATCTTTAAAAAAAAAAAAAAAAAGAATTTTCACAGGATGAACAACTTGAAAATCCCTTTAATGCTTTCACTTTATCCTCTGCGTCTCAACGTCTTGCTTACCAATTCAAAGTTGGCTTAGACCCCCCTTTATTTCCTTTCTCAATTTTCATTTTTCTTAGCAACTCCAGCAGTCCCCCTACCTGGCAGAAAGGAGCACACTCAGCCACAATGACGTGGAATTTCCGCTTCCGGGCAGCCTCTTTGAGGAAGGCCTCTACTGTTCGGGAGTAGCCAATGGTCATGATCACCTCATTGGAGTGGATGTGTGCCAGAGCCTGGGCAGCAATGTTCTCCGTTGTCCCTTCTGCAAAAAGAGCAAGTTTTGTGAGGAAAATATGAAACTGCTATGCTAGCACAAGGAAGGGAGGGCTGCCCACCTAGCAGAGCCTCCTCCCACAGAATAATGGGCCTAAGGCGAAATGTCACAATTTCTTAAAAGCACCCCTCCTCTGGAGTTTGCTATCGCCCACGTTCTCAGCCTGATCTTTATCCCAGCAGGCCCCCAGCTCATCAACCACCCCCATACCAAAACCCCTACCACTACAGTTCAGACGCCAGCAGTCCCCTACAACTGTGTTGTTTTTTTAATTAGGACAGTTCTAAGTTTACAGAAAAATCATGCAGAAAGTACAGAGTTCCCAAGTATACCCTCCTCACACACAGTTTTGCCTATTATTAACATCTCTGCATTGGTGTGGTAACTAATCGATGAAATGGTACTAATTATACTATTAACTATACTTCATAGTTTATGTTAGCGCTCACTCTTTAAAGTGTTGGACAGGTCTGATTTGTTTTTTGTTTTTTTGGTTTTTTTCGTGCTGGGCGGCTCTCCTTACGGGTGCACTCCTTGCACGTGGGGCTCCCCTACGCAGGGGACACCCCTGCATGGCAGGGCACTCCTTGCGCGCGTCAGCACTGCGCATGGCCAGCTCCACACATGGAGCCATGTGGTAGGCGGAAGCTCTATCAGGTGAGCCAAATCCACTTCTCTCTGATTTGTTTCTTTAACATTTTTATTCTGGTAACATATATACGACATAAAATTTTCCATTTTACCCACTTTCAAATACACAATGCCACGGTGTTAATTACTTTCACAATATTGTGGCCACCACTGCCCCCATTCCCTGCCAGTATTTTTCCATCACACCAAACAGACTCTGTACCAACTAAGCACTGACTCCCCATTCCCCACCCCCACCCTGGCCCCTGGTAACCTGTATTCTAGTTTCTGTGTCTATGAATTTGCATATGATAATTTTTTCATATATGTGAGAGCATACAATATTCTGATGCATGTGACAACATGGACAAACCTTGAAGACATCATGTTGAATCTTCATTTCACTGAATGTGATGTCTTCAAGGTTCATCCATGTTATTACATTCATCAGAACTTCATTACTTTTATAGCCGAATAATATTCCATTGTATGTTCTACAACATTTTGTTTATCCATTTATCTGTTGATGGACACTTGGGTTGCTTCCACCTTTTGTCAGTTGTGAATAATGCTGCTGTGAACATCGGTGTGCAAATCCTTACCGTTGATTTTGAAAATAATAAATTCAGACAAGTAATAGTCTAATCTGGGAAATCCTAAAGTACTGAGGATGGGATAGAGCATCCTCCTAAAAGAACACTTCCTCAAAAGGAAGAGTACAAACATATAACGGAATTGTATTTCATAAAAAGGAAAGAAATATTGATATATGCTTTAATTTGGATGAACCTTGAAAACATGTAAGGGAAAGAAGCCAGACACAAAAGGTCACATACTGTATGATCCCTTTTATACAATATATCTCAAATAGGCAGATCCATAAAGACAGAAGGTAGAATAGAGGTTACCAGGGGATGGGAGGAAGGGAGAATAGGGAGTGATTATTTAATGGGTCAGGTGTTTTTAGGGGGTGATTAAAAAGTTTTAAACTAAAGAGTCAGTAGTTGCATAACACTGTGACTACACTAAGCACCACTTTATACACTTTAAAATGGTTTAATTGTATGTTGTGAATTTCACCTCAACTTTAAAAAAATGTGGCCATACCACCTGAGAGTTAGAAAGAGGCCAGAGAAGGAAAATAGGGACGGGATTTGGAAGCAGCATCTTGGGGCACAGATAGAACCCCAGGTTCTTCCTCTCTGGATTGTAATGAATGTCTATCTGCGGGTCTGGGCAACAAAGACAAGGAGGATAGAGGTGGTGTGTGTGTATAACAATTCAGGAAGTTTAGCGCAGGAGGGTCTATCAACCACGGTTTTAGGGAGTTGTTGTTTTTATAATGAAAATAGAGCTCTATCCTAATAGTTCTCTGCCAGCAGTAGATTTGTAACCTATAAAGGACTGGTCTGTACAGAAATCTAGAGAGTTACTTTAGTCCTGCCACCTGTTTCAATGCTGCAAACCAGAGGACTGGTAATCTCTCTCCTGATGGATAATTAACAGAGTCTTCTGTTCTCTCATACGCCAGGGACCTGTCCTGTCCACCCAGGGGTCAGAGGACTCTTACCCAGCTCCACCAGCAGCTCATTAATTGCTTCAATGATGATGGACTGGAGTTGGGCATAATGGAAGCTGAAATCCTCGCTCAGGCCTCCGGAGGTCAAGAGTTTGTGCAGGGACTCCTGCTGATCGCTCTCGTCGCTGTGTCCGTGGAGTCTATGGAGGGAACAAGACCCAAAGAGGGAGATGAGGAGGAGGCGCGGTCAGGCAGGTAAGAGAAGCGGCTCGGCTTCACTAAAGGCTCCAAGCAGGGTGAAGGGCTCGTGCAAAAAGCATCCCTGGGTCCAACTCCGAGGCCCGGACGTGGGCCTGACCTGCCATATTCCTCCCGGATGATCCTGAGCACTCTCCGCACCATGTTGCCCACAGTGGTCTCTGAAGGCTGCGCGGCTGTCATCCTCCGGCCCTCCCGGCGGATCAGCTCCATCAACTCCCCTGCAGTCCAAGAGAGAGTGGGTGAGCAGACAAGGCGCGGTGATTCTCAGCCTTGGGACCGGGAACCGACTAGGGCCGGGGACGCGGGAGGGGCTAGCCTTGCCTCACCCGCGTTGCTCCAGCAGTGGTCCGTGATGATCTGGCGCAGCAGCCCCAAAGTCTCCCGAGCCATATCCTCGGAGCTCCGCCGCCCATCGTCCCGCTTCAGGGCCTCTACGAAACTCTCGATCCTCTCGGTCAACTCCGAGCCCTTCATGGCAGCGCCCGGCACCTCAAAAGCCGCCAACCCGCAGGCAGAAGCTGTACCGGCCAGACGGCAGGGTTTACACTTCCGGGTCGGGTGAGGTCGCTTCCGCTCCGCGAGAACGCGGGTTTGGGAGATCGTAGGCCACGGCCCCCGTCCTCCTGAGCCAATCGGAGACATGGGGTTCGGGTGGTTCTGTAACGGCGAAGGGTCTGCGTGCTGCAGAGGTGGAGAGCCGGAAGTGGCTTTTCCTGGCTCCACAGATGCTAAAGAGAGGCCTGACGAGGGTGGCTAGTTCAGTTGCTATGGAAACAGCTTGTCTTGCCCTCTCCAGCTCACTCCGGACCTGGACGCTATGAGGGTGCGTCCTGGGAGACGCTCCATCGCAGCGCTATTACGGTGCGTGGTACTGGTTAGTTTGTGCATGTGTCTCGGATAGACTTAGCTCCATGTGGGTAGGAACTATATCCTTTTTGTCTTTGCATCTCCAGTGCCTAACACACAGATTGTAAGAGAGAGGAATTAAGGACGAGGAGACTACCCACCAATAAGGAGATTCAAAGTGATAGCTTATATGGGGACAAATAATGTCCTCCGATTTGGACAGATTTCTACAGGGGCTGGGCAGTATAACCTAGTACCCAGAGAACTGTCATTTATTCAAAGCTAACTAGGTGTTAGGCACTTTAATACGAGCTTTACATGAATTGTCTCGTTTAATGCAACCACTCTGGGAGGAAGGTACTCAGTTCTGTTTTACAGATTAGGAAACAGACTCGCAGAATTTAAGCAGTTAGTAAGGGGATGAATTAATACTCAAATCCAGGTCTATCCAAAGCCAGTCTATGTATAAATAATCTCTAATTTCCTTAAGATAAATTCTTAGAAGTGGAATCTTTGGGCACACTAATTATTAAGACTTACTGCAGTTCACAAATTGCCCTTCAAAAAGATTATGTCAGGGGAAGCAGACTTAGCTCAATGGATAGAGTGTCTGCTTACTACATAGGAAGTCCAGGGTTCAAACCCAGGACCTCCCTGATCCATGTGGAGCTGGCCCACGCACAGTGCTGATGCACGGCAAGGAGTGCTGTGCCACACAGGGGTGTCCCCTGTGTAGGGGAGCCCCATGCGCAAGAATTGTGCCCCATAAGGAGAGCCACCCAGCGTGAAAGAAAGTGCAGCCTGCCCAGGAGTGGCAGAGAGCTGATGCAGCAAGATGATGCAACAAAAAGAGACACAGATTCCCGGGCAACTGACAAGAATAGAAGCGGACACAGAAGAACACACAGCGAATGGACACAGAGAGCAAACAACTGGGGGAGTGGAGAGAGAAATAAATAAAAAAATAAATCTTTAAAAAAAAAAGATTACATCAGTACTAAAATCAGACAAAGATAATATGAGGGAAAAAAACAACACTACATAACAATATATCTCATGAATATGGGCACAAAAATTCTCAGTAAATATTGGTCAACCAAATCCGGAATACATAAAATGAGTTATATTGGAAAGTGACTTTAAACCTGGGGATGCAAAGCTGGTTCAATATTTGAAAATCAGTCAGTATAATCCACCATATTAACAATCTAAAGAAGTAAAATCACATGAACATATGAATTGAGGCAGAAAAAAAAAACATTTTTTAAATCCTTGATTAAAAAAAATAATAAACTCAGAAAACTAGGAATAGAAGTGAGCTTCCCCATTCTGATAAAAGGCATATACAAAATCATATACCCAGCATACTTAAAAGGTGAGACTGAATGCTTTCTCTTGATGATCAGGAACAAGGCAAGAGTGCCTACTCTCTCTTTCTCTTTTTTTTGAGGTCCCAGGGCTGGGTACTGAACCCAGAACCTCATATGTGAGAAGCCAGCACTCAACCACTGAGCCACATTGGCTCCCCCTAATCTCTTCTACTCAACATTGTTCTCAAAGTTCTAGCCAGTGCAATAAGGCAAGAAAAAGAAATAAAAGGCATACAGACTGGAAAGATATAAATTGTCTATATGCATAAATGGCATTATTGTCTACATAGAATTAATAAATGAGTTTTAGCAAGTTTGCAAGATACAAGTTCAGCCTGGGAAAATGAAACATTTCTACATATTAGCAATAAACAAAACCAAAATTAAAAACCGAATAGCACCAAAAATCATAAAATATTTGTCAATTTTGTTGTACATTAATTTAAGAATATTTTTGAACTGTATCAATGTATATCCCTGTTACCATGATCTGGCCAGTTTTAGATATTATTCTTTATTCTTCCAGATTTCAAGCCATTAAAAAATATGGAAGCACATCTATTATGAATAGATTTTTGACAAGTGTGCCAAGTTCACTCAGTGGGGAAAAAATAGTCTCTTGAACAAATGGTGCTGGAAAAACTAGATATCCACTTGCAAAAGAATGGAATTGGATTCCTGTATAACATCATATACAAAAATTAACTCAAAATGGATGAACAACCTAAATATGAGCACTAAAATCATAAAGCTTTTAAAAGAAAACATAGGCACAAATCTTCAGGACCTTGTGTTAGATAATGGATTCTTAGCAATAACACTAAAAACACAAGTAACAAAAGAAAGAATAGATAAATTGGACTTCATCAAAATTTAAAACTTTTGTGCCTCAAAGAACATTATAAAGAAAGTAATAGACAACCTACCAAATGGGAGAAAATATTTGTAAATCATGTCTCTGATGAGGGTTTAAGGTGCATAATATATAAAGAATTTCTGTAACTCAACAACAAAAAGACAACCCAATTTAAAAATGGGCAAAGGACTTGAACAGACATTTCTCCAAAGAAGATACACAAATGTTCAATAGTCACATGAAAAGATGCTCACCATTATTAGACATTATAGGAATGCAAATCAAAACCACAATAAGATTCAACGTCACACCCATTATGATGGCTGTTCTTTTTAAAAACAGAAAATAACAAGTGTTAGCAAGGATGAAGAGTAATAGACACCTTGTACGTTACCAGTGGGAATGTAAAATTGTGCAGCCACTGTGGAAAAAAGTTTGGCAGTTCCTCAGCAAGTTAAGCATAGAGCTACCATATGACCTGGTAATTTCACTTCTAGGTTTATACTCAAAAAAGAATTGAAAACAGGTACTCGAATTGATATTTGTACATCTTATTCATAGCAGTATTATTCACAATAGCCAAAAGGTGGAAGCAATTCAAGTGTCCATCAACAGAGAAATGGATAAACAAAATGCGATATATACATATAATGGAATATTATTCAGCTATAAAAAGAAATGAAGTTTTGATGCATATTACAACACGGATGAACCCTGAAGACATCTGGTTGAGTGAAAGAAGTCAGACACAAAAGGACAAATATTTCATGATTTCCCTTATATAAATACCTAGAATAAGTAAATTCATAGAGACAGAAAGTAGATTGTAGGTTACCTGGGGCCGAAGGGGTGATGATGGGAGGTTATTGCTTAATGAGTACAGACTTTCTGATTAGGGTGATGAAAAAGTTTTGATGATGGTGATGGTAATGGTGATGGCAATACAATATGGTTAATGTGATTAACATTTCTGAATCATACATGAAAGTGGTTAAAATGGGAAATTTTGTGTTGTATATATGTTACTATATAAAAAATAATTTTAAAAAGACGAGCAAAAATATAAGGTATCCATTATTTTGTACATAAAAATAAATTTATACAGATGTATATATAAAACATATACGGAAGTTTTGAAGCATGACAACAAAATGAACACCCATGAACCTATCTCTCACATACTCCCAATACCAACACATCATTATGTGTGCTCTTTTCTCTACTCCATTTCCTTGCCTTTCTCCACACCCAGGAATAACCACTAAACCAAATTTTTATTCATAAGCCTTATATTTACAATCCATAAAACAACATATTATTTGGTTTTGCTTGTTTTTAAGCTTTGTATAAATGGTATCATAATTTTCTACAACATGCTTTTTTCACTCAACATTACATTCCTAAAATCCATCCTTGTTGTTATATGTACTTAGTTCTATTATTTGCATTGCTACATAGTACTCCACTGTGTGACTATACCACAATTCATATATTCCTTTTCCTTCAGTAGACATCTCGGTTGCTTTCAGTTTTGGGAGGAGGTGAAGGAATACAAATAATAGCACTATAAATATTCTTGGATGTCTTTTGGCACCACTAGAAGTGGGAGAGTTTTATCATAGGGCATGTGACTGTTCAACTTTACAAATAGTCCTAGTCTTCCACAGTGGTTGAATGAAGGTATACTCCCTCCAGCAGTATGTAAGAGTTCCATCTGATCCACGTCTTTATCAACACTTGGTATTATCACATATCTTATTTTTGGGGAATCAGGTGGGTATAAAAGGATAGCTCATTGTGGTCTTAATTTACATTCTGATTACTAATGAAATTGTTCTCTTTTTTTTTTCACATTTACCAGCCATATATTATTTGTCACATATCTGCTCATGTCTTTTGCCAAGCTTTGTTTTTTTTGTAAATCTTTTTCTCTCATATTTTAGGAGTTCTTTATATATTCTAGATACTAACTGGTTTAGTTTCCTAGCTGCTAAAACAGCCACCATACAATGGATTGACTTAAATAACAGGAATTTATTGGCTCATGGTCTTGAGGTAGAAGTCCAAAATCAAGGTGTCAGCTAGGTGATGCTTTTTCACAGAAGACTGTAGCATTCTGGGGCTGGCTGCTGGAGATCCTTGGCTTTTCTGTTGCTTTGCAGAATGCATGGTGGCATCTTCTCTCTCTTCTGGGTTCCCTTGACCTCCAGCTTCTGGCTGCTCCCTGTGGCTTCTTTCTCCATCTTTCAGTCTGCTTACAAAGGACTTCACTTACCTGATGACAGCCCAACCTGTTTACTGACAGGTTTCCTGCTTTCCTTCTTTTATGAATGCTGGTGTATATGGTCTGCCCATTTTTCTAAGGTGGAACATGGCAGACATTCTAGTTGTCTACCTAATATCCATTTTTTTCCTTCTTCCTTGTTAACAGTACCCTAATTTTGTTTGGTTTTTACCACAGGGAAAAATGACCCTAGCTCATGGGTAAATCCTGATTGGTCTAAGCCAATTAGAGCAATCCCCTTCTCCTTTTCTACAGATTTGTGTAGGTGACCCGTTTTCTAACCAGTTAGATATGAGTGGAGATCTTTTTGGGGCTTCTTAGAAAGATTTTCCTGTTCTTAAGAATGAAACTGAGAAGAATACTTAATCTCATCTATCTTTGGTCTTGGATGTGTTACCTGGAGTTACTGCAACTATCTTGTGACCTTATGGTAAAGTTAACATCCTGATGATAGCAGAGCAGGAAAACAGAAATAACCTGGGCCCTTGATAGCAGTATTTATTGTGTATTTTATGTATAGTAACTCTTTTCATAATCCTATGAGCTACATAATAATCATTTCCATAAGAGAAACCTGGGGCATGAGTAGGCTAAGTACCTTGCACATTTCTCTATAGCTAGTAAGTGGAAGAGCTGAAATTTAAACCTATCATTCTGGCTTCAGAGTCTATGCTGTCATTTTAAGTATGATTCCTTATATTGGAGTTGTCTGAAATTAACAAATCCAGAGTTTGCCCTACCTTTAGACATCTTATTATATGAGATGATAAATTTCTTTATTGTTTGTATCATTTTGAATGGCATTGTCTGTCACTTGCAACCCAAAGCATTTGATATCCAGTATTTGTCTTATTTATTTATTTTTAAGATCTAGTTATATATTAAAGATATCAATTCTTTAACTACAATTTGTTTTGCAATATTAGTATTTTTAGAAACTTTGTCATAATTTTCCTACATTGTTGTGGGAGTATAAACTGAAATAACCTTTCAGTAGAACAATTTGGGGAAAATGTAGCAAAAGATTTTTTCCCTCCTGAGATGGCTCCCTCATCTGACAGTTTGTTGTCTGCTCATTGTCTGCTTGTTGTCTCTGCTCAGTGTGTCCACTCATTGTCTCTGCTCATTCTGTCTGCTCATTATGTCAGCTCATCTCTGTTCATCTTCTTAGGAGGCACTGGGAACTGAACCCAGGACCTCCCATGTAGGAGGCAGGCACGCAACTACTTGAGCCACATCTGCTCCCAAAAGACTTTTTTTTTAAGATTTTATTTATTTATTTCTTCCCCTGCCTTGTTGTCTGATCACTGTTTGCTCTCTTGTGTCCGTTCATTGTGTGCTTGTCTTCTTTTCTTTTAGGAGGTGCCAGGAACCAAACCTGGGACTTCCTTTTGGGAGGGTGGCACCCAATGGCTTGAGCCACCTGCACTCCCACTTGTCATGTCTCTCATTATGTTTCTTTGTTGTGTCTCTTCATTGCACAGCTTGCTACATCAGCTTGCTGCACCAGCCCGTCATGTCAGCTTGCTGTCCTGCCCATCCTCTCCAGGAGGCACTGGGGACCAAGCCCAGGGCCTCCCACGTGGCAGGCAGGCACACAACTGTTTGAGCCATATCTGCTTCCCCTAAAAGACTTTAAAATGTTCCTTCAGGAGAGCAGGTGTAGCTCAGTGGTTTGAGTGCTTGCTTTCCATGTACAAGGTCCTGGGTTCAACCCCCAGTACCTTCCCCTCCCCCCAGAAAAGACATGTTCATTCATAGCTTTGGAACCAGTATGTCCATGTCTAGAAATTTATCCTTAGAAATAATCAGAAATAGGCACAAAGATTGATGCACGATAGTTTTTGCTTTATTATTTATAACACAAAAATCAGAAATAAACCTAAATATTCAAAATTAGGAGGTTGGTGTAAGAAATTATGGTGCATCCATACAATGGAATATGTCTTAGAAGAATATTTAATGACACAGGGAATTCCTAAAAGTGAGGAGCGCTATTAAGTTTAAAAAGCAGATTACACACCGGTAGTGTGGGAAATAGTTTGGCAGTTCCTTTTGAAACTTAAGTGGACTTAACCACCCGACCCAGCAATTGCACTCTTGGTTATTTATCCGAGAGATATTAAAACTTATTTTCACAAAGAAACTTTTACACAAATTTTCATAGCAGCTTTATTGATAATAGCACAAAATTTGTAACTACCTAAGCTTCCTCCAGCAAGTAAATGGTTAAACTATGATCCAGCCATACCATGGGATTCTAGTCAGCATCACAAAGGAGTGAACTATTGAGATCTGCCACAGTTCAGATGGACCTTGAGTAAATTATGCTGGGTGAAAAAAGCTGATCTCAAAAGGGAACATGCTGCCTAATTGCATTTATGTAATGTTCATAAAATAAGATGATTATAGAGATGAGGAATGGACTGTGGTTGCCAGGGGTTAGGAATGGGAGAAAGGGATGAGTGTGGCTTAAAGGAGCCTCACATGGGAGTTTTGTGGTGATGGAACAGTTGAGTATCGTGATTGTCATGGTGGTTACTCAAGGCTACTCATGTGGTAAAATTGCATAGACACACGTGCACAAGTGTGTGCATAACTGGGAACAGCTAAATAAACTCTGTGAATTGTACCATTTTCAATTTCTTGGTTTCCATTTTGTATAATAGTTGTGTAAGATGTTAAATTGGAGAAGGCTGGAACTTCCATGTACCCTTCTTTGCAACCACCTGTGAATCCATAATTATTTCCAAATAGAGAGTTAAACAAGAAAACTTTTGTAAACCAGGCTTTATAAGATAAAAGCATCTATTTAAAAAGAAAATGATAAAGCATTACATTTGGTGGGGATGGTCAATTTGTTAATAAGTCTAGCTATAATGGACTCAATGCTAAAACTGGTCATGAAAGAGACTTTGTTTAAAGTCTGCAATTTTAAAAAGCTGGATGCAAAAACAATATATTTTATCAGACTGCAACTTCATTTTCATTTCTATTTTTAATATATAACATAAATTTATGTATATATATATATACACACATATACCTGCATCTCTCTATATATATCGAGATGTTAACAGCACACCTGTCTCTGGGTAGAATGATTGCAGGTGGGGCAGAAGACCACTCATTGTCCCAATAGCCATTTCTCCCTTCCTCCATAGAGAGTTTTAGCTGGGCAAATAGCCATCCAGGACAGAGACCACATTTTTCAGTCTCCCTAGCAGGTAGACATGGTCATGTGACTACGTTCTCACCAATGGGGTGATGCGGAAGGGTTAGTTGCTGCTTCTGAGAACCTTCCGCAGGAGGTAATTGACGTGACCCTTGGCCTCTTCATGCCTTCCTCCTCCTGCCTGCCTTTCTGCTCCGCAGGCTTCAGGGGTGGAGATGCAGGCCACGCAGGCATGGCTGAGCAGTGAGCTGGCTGGAAGGAGCCGGGCACCCTGAGGCTCCGGGAAGTGGAGCCCCCCATACTGGCTTGGACTTCATGTACCTGAGAGGGAAGTAAACTTCAGTCTTGCTTAAGCCACTGTTACCTTCAAGTTTCTATTACTTGTGGTCACACCCAATCCTAACATTTTTTATTTTCATTTTCCCAGAATTTCTACAATAAACATATACCATTTATAATCATACAAGTTATTGGTAAGAAAAACAAGAAATCTCTCCCTGAGCTTATTTTCTTGACCTGGCGTAGGAGTATGTTGATCAGATCTTTCTGATTTTCCCAAACTGTCCCAATTTCAATCATTCTGGCTAATTATCTACACAATTGATCAAATCACAGTTTCCTGATTTTAATGTGGAAAGTAAGGTGATTATATGATGATAAGCCTCAACCAGGGGGAGGGAGGAGACCAAAAGATAGGGGTCTTTCTCCTCCCTTCTACAGAATCTCCTTTTGACCATAGGATCACTTCCTTTTCCTGAAACCTTTGACTCAACACTTGGGCATTTGAATGCACTACTGTTTTTATCCTTCTCTGATTGTTTTTGTGGATAAGTCATGTCTCTACGCAACTTGAGAACAAGTGCTATTGTAGTAGACACCTGTTGTTTTTGTCTGTCCCGCACCCCTTTTCCGTTGGGAACTGCCCCTCCCCATCCCATGTGATTCGGGTGGAACTGTCAATTCCAATACCTCCTGGTGTTTCCAGTGGCCCCAAGCCGCAGGGGTGGCACACAACCAAGGTCAGTCCACTTCCATGCTAACTGGCTGTGCCATCCTTCCCTGCGGTCTGCTAGATGGACCTGAGAAGAGAGCAGATCCTTCTCCTCGAGATCATCTGCTGGAAGGACAGTGGCTTGGGACTGTCACTGGTTAGCTTTCCTGTGGTGTGGTGTGGGAGGAAGTCAGGTAAATGTTCCAGGAGAGTCCTGGAGTGAGAGAGAAAGAACAAACCTGATGGTTTGTTTAGGCTCTTAGGACCTAGCCATGCCTGAAGGTAGAGCCCCCTTGCACTTCTGAGTAAATTCCCCTTTGGCTTAACCTTCTGGGTCACTGGGGCCCTGACTAAGTTCTTTTTGTCCTTCAAGGAGCCCAACCCTATTCTCAGGCCAGGTATGAATTCAGCAAATACTTATAATTTGAATGAGTCTGCTAAACTAGAAGCTAATCATGGTCTAAATATGGATTTATAGTTTTGTGGAAACTTTTCGAGGAAAAGTCTGACAGACACGGTGGTTCTAGGGCATGAATGGAAACAAAAAATATCACTGCTGTATGGTTATTAGGAGTGAATGTTAACATTTGCTCTTCATGGATCAACATATTCGGTATGTAACAAATATTTATTGAGCACCTTTATACCAAGCACCATAATGCTTATTGGACAACAGCGCCTGTTATGAGGGGAAACTCAATAATGATAAACAGCATCACCCCTTACATATTAGAGAATTTTGCCTTTTGGTTAAAGGCCCTCATATTCCTTACCTCTTTATGAGGTGGGCTGGTTCTGGTCAACAGAGGAATTAGTTCACATTTAATACATCTCTTGTGCCAAGGGAGAATATACCAAGCACATAGTGGGCAAAAACAAATACAGCCTGAGATTCTGAAAAAAAATAACATGGAGACCAAGGCCAGTTATCCTCTTAACTATGAAAGCAGTGGTTGAAACCACTGAGTGGTTCCAAAGCTTGGGTTTGGAACTTACGCAGATCTCAGTTCAGCTCTAGGTCTGCCCCTCACGAGCTGCATGACCGCGTCATGAGTAGAAACAATGGTGACAGCAAGATAACTCACTCCAGTGCCCAGCACTGCACCTGGGGCACACAGAACACTTGATAAATGGTGGTGACCTCAAAGATTTAGAGACACAGAACTTCTATGTGCCTTTATTTTTTTTTTTAAGATTTATTTTTTATTTATTTCTCTCCCCGTTCCCCCCCCCACCCTTCCGCACCAGTTGTCTGTTCTCTCTGTGTCCACTCCTGTGTGTTCTTCTGTGACTGCTTCTATCCTTATCAGCGGCACCGGGATCTGTGTTTCTTTTCTGTTGCTTCATCTTGCTGTGTCAACTCTCCGTGTGTGCAGCGCCATTCTTGGGCAGGCTGCCCTTTGTTTCGCTCTGGGCGGCTCTCCTTATGGGGTGCACTCCTTGCGCGTGGGGCTCCCCTACGCGGGGGACACCCCTGCGTGGCAGGACACTCCTTGCGCGCATCAGCACTGCGCATGGGCCAGCTCCACACGGGTCAAGGAGGCCCGGGATTTGAACCGCGGACCTCCCATGTGGTAGGTGGATGCCCCATCCATTGGGCCAAGGCCACTTCCCTCTATTCGGCTTTAAAGCAGTAGATCTGGACACCCATTACATAAGTGAGATAATTTTTTTTAATCTCCATGAAAGGTGATTTTGATGCACTTAATAAGCATCTGGTTATAATTTTAAAGAGCAGATAATCCAGAGAAAAATAATGCCAGCCTTTGTTTGAATAACTCCTTTCTTTCAAAGACTCATCACTTCTTTTAACAATACCTAAGGCAGGAGACGTTGTGCGTTGGTGCGGCCCATTCGGCAAGCTCGTGTCCGTGTCCGGGGTCTGAGCAGCTTCCTGCGCTCTGGATGCATAAATGCCATTCCACCTCTAACCTGAAGACAGAGGCTGCTGGCCCTCCCAGAGGCCCGAGGCTCTGCTGCTCCCATCTGGCTGCCCTCTGTCCCAGGAACAGTTTCTGTCTCTCCCTGGTTTGATGCCTGTGGCCAGGAACATCCCTAACAACAGACAGCTATTGTCTAACTTCACCGAGTATTTTGATTAACTGGTTCCCAGCCAGAGTGGAAACAAAAGGGGCAATTTCTCAAATGTGCTCTCTAAGTTGTGCAGAAAGTTAGGGGGTGGGGAGAACTGAGCTGACAACTGAGATCAGAAATTCCTTTCCAATCTCAGCCTATTTTACTTCTTGGGTCTTGAGTAATGAGAATCACAGTGTCTTCCACTTATATTATGTCTAAAATTTCCAAGACTCTACCTGGTAAAGGCTAACACCTTTGTTTTACCGTAGAAGAAGCTGGGGCTCGGAGAGGTCAAGTGGCGAGCTAGTGAGGACAGAACTTAGGTTCTAACGCAGGTTTGTGTGTCTCCAGTGACTTCCAGGGCATCTCTGAATTCTACAACATCCACCCGTCTCTGAGGCCTTCAGGTTGGGTGATAGAAGCTCTGGGACCCTATCCCTGTCTCGTGGGTAAGGAGCCCACAGAGATGGGAGCTGACCCTGGGACAGCCCCTGGGGGCTGGGCCCTGGCCTGCTGGGACAAGCACACACCTGAGGGAAGTGCCCAGCTGGGTTTAGAATGCGGCCCCTCCCCTGTGAAAGGAAGACTGTGACAAGACCTCCCGGGCTCACAGGCCTGGCCCGCAGCGGTCGGCTCCACAGAGTCCAGTGGCCGGTTGCACCCCGTGGGAAAGCCTTGGCCCTGGCCCGGCTGGGAGCCACGGTGGTGCCGCCTCCTGCCCACGGCTTGGCTCAGCGGGTTCCCAAGTGGCTCGACTTCCGCCCCTTGTCCCCACCCCCACCCCCCACAGTCCCCAAGGAGGCCACTGCCAGAGTTGGCCCTCAGCCCCAATCCCCACAGGTCTCCCCCAGCCCCTGCCCCACACATCGTGGAGTCAGGCTTCTCCAGGGGGGCGCAGGAAGGGACCCTCCACCTCCCCAACCCACCCCCTGCCCCGACGGCTGCCAGGCCCCATCCCTACTCCTTCCACAGCACACCCGAGGCTCCTCTCTCGGCTGCAATAACAGGGCTCAGGGTATGGGCTGTTGTTTTTGCAGCTGGGATGGGGCGGAGCAGCAACGGGAAGGCGTCGCGGGTACTGACCGTCTGAGAAAGCCGGGAGCCCTCATTCCCACTAGGGCTGGGGCAGCCCCTGCAGGCCAGTGGCTGAGCCATTACTGGGGAGAGGCCCCTGGGCAGGGCCAGGAGTGTGAGGGCTGGCAGAGAAGGAGGCCAGCCTGGAGGAGGGAGAGCCCTTAGGCCGGAGGCCCCTCGGTGGAGCCCCTCCCGCAGCAGGCTGTGGTTCTGACTGCAGCTGGATGGAGGCCCCCTGCCTCTCCCCAGCCCCCGCACACATCTGGGAGATGTTGGAGCAAGCATCCTCAAAACAAACAACAATGACAAATCTCCTTTACTAGGGGGAAAATTGGGGGGCTAAAAAGAAAAAAACAAAGATCACCCATAGTCCTTCCACCCTAAAAATATTCATTACGACCATTCTGATGTATTTTCCCTGTAATCTGTTTTTTTAACATAATTAAGATTAGACTTTGCCCATAGTGCAATATCCTGAATCTTTTATTCAAATGTTGCCGTATCATTAAAATGTTTTCTTAAAAAGTCATTTTTAATGGTTGCCCTTTCATTCTTTATGTGGTTGGATATAGAGGAATACACTTTAACGGATCCCTTATAATTAGATACTGAAGTTTTCCCCCTTTCCTTGTTTTGTGTTTATTTGTTTGCTGTTATAGACAACACCCAGAAGAACATCTTTGTAGAAGTTTTTATGGCCCTGGTGCTGCCTTGCCTGATTTCTGGCATTTCAGCTGATTTCTCAAGGGAGAGAATCCCAGAAGTGGAATTGCTGATCTAAGTGATAAGCGCTCCACTCTCCTTGATAAATATCACCTCAAACATTCCAGAAACATTATTCCCATTGCTCTTCCTCTGAGCAGCGTAGGAAATCCAGAGCATTTTCCCTCCTCCACCGCACATTCAGCAAATTTCTGAGCACCGGTGCTCCCGGCATTGCGAGCCAGGGAGGCCTGTGCTGGGCCTTATCTTTTCCTGGAGAAAAGTGGAGAGGCAACAAGCCTCTGTGACCCAAGGGACACACTGATCTTCCATTCCCCCTGCCTAAGAAGCACTCTGGCCCTGGGGGCTGGCCTGACCAAGTGAAGTGGCAACTTGATGTCCACGGAGCAGAGCAGCTTGGGAGAGAAGCAGCCTGGGCCTGGCACCTACCCAGGGAGGCCTGGGGGCCAGGAAGCCAGTACTGGGGGTGGGGGTGAAGGGACTCCATCCTAGGTGTGGCCACGACAGCCCAAGACCCCTCAGTGACCATCAGCCCACCCCCTGCAGAGGGGTAGCTGTGCAAATGGAGGCCACTAGGGGAGGGTTAACGACAGGCCAGGCCCATCGACTTCTGGAACAAACCCCAGGTAGTAGGTACCCCTTCTCCCACTGTGCCACGAGTGAGCCCCTGAGTCCCACCAGTTATTTGGTACCTTGTTCAAGCACACAGCTGCTGCTCTAGCTCAAGAGCTTTTGCTCTAGACAGTTCCGGTATCCTGCTGCTTCTCATGGGGCTCTGCTACACCCCAGCGCTGGGGACAGGAGACGGGAGAGCTGTGCAACAGAGATGGTTAAAGGGGGTGGGATTTGGCTCTGCCCTCTCTGCCCAGACCTGCCAAATCCTAGGCCAGAGACCCCTGGCTACTGGGAATGAAGAGGGCTCCACCCCCAAGGGGCCTGGCTGGGGTGGGGATTGGGGCCCCCAGGGAGGGGGCAGCCAGGGACCACACTGCACACAAAGAGCCCGATTGTGTTTGACTGTGTTTTGGGAAAATAAGTACCACTAAGTTGTATTGTTTTGGACAATCTGGTGTCCCAGAGATCCCAAGCCAAAGAAAACATTGGGCCGAGGAAAGGGAGCCAAAAACGCTGACGCCTGCAGGTGAAGCTGGCCCTTCCTGGGGTCGGCCTGGGAGCTCCCATGGAATCCCACACTGGGTTCCAGATGCTGAAAGCTGAGAGCAGCCCCCTTACCCACAGCTCCTTGGGGTCCAGGCCAAGGGTTGGGATACTTATCCCTCAGACAGATGGGAGCGGGAAGATCGGAGGCTCCCAGAGCCCCGCACAGCATCCAGGAGGCACCGGCAGGCTCAGATCTGCAGATTCTGCAGGCTCCATTCCTGAGCCTGAGGGACACGCACTGAGACAGCCAGGCTGGGGGCTGGCCAGGCCTCAGCCGCCAGAGCCCTACAAGGCAGAAGAAGGCAGCTAAGTATGAACGGAGCCGGGAGGACTGATCTTTTTTTCTGGAACAGGATTCCCTGTGGGGCTCAGGGCAGAAGTCAGCGAGCTCCAGAGTCCAGGACGTGCCTGTTTGACTGGGCCGAGGTCAAGGGGGCGGCCCACTGGCCTGGCCTCAGCAGCCAAAGCCTACACAGGAAATGCCAGGCAGACCTCAACATCCGGGCATCTAATCGGCTCTGGCTGGCAGGGAGCACTCGCCTCCCCAGACAGCTGCTGGTCGTGCCAGGTGGGAGGGAGCCACGGCGCTGGTGCTCGGGGGGATGCGCAGTCCCCAGGCCTGTGCTTGTGGGCGCTCAGCCCCGGGGCAGGAGGAGCCCGGCCGACACCCAGGAGACCAGCAGGCAGCGAGAGGGAGCCGGGCGTCACCCTGGACGGCCGCCACCGGCTTGTTGTTGGGATCCAGTTTCACGCTCCTTCGAGGAGAGCTGCGAGGGGTCATCCCCTCCACGACGCCGCAGGAACATGCCTGATGGGCAGACAGTTGTTCACGCCGCGCCGCCGCCAGCGTGGTGATTAAAGCCCGCTGTAACTGGCCTCGCCGCCCGGCAGGGCGGGCCCACAGCCGGCAGCCGCCGGGGGCTGCAGAGCAGGGGAGGGGACCGCGCGGGGAACAGCGTGTGCTGAGCTCGTTGCGCTGATCGGATTAGTTTGTGAATCGACACTCAATCCTCCTTAGTGATTTCTCTTCTGGGGCCCTGGCCAGGGCCAGAACTGGGGGGCAGGGGGAGGGGGTTGTGAACGGAGCCGAGCCATCAGCCTTCCCAGGCGCCTTTGAAGCTAGGCCCTGGCGGAGTAAGGGTGGAGGGTCTCCACCCCCACTTTAGCCAAAGCTTGGCCTAGGATCCCTCTGTAGACCCCTCAGGGACTGCTCAGCCCACCCCATGTGGAGAGATTGGCTGTCGCTGGTAGATTCCCGGGGGGGGGCCGGGGGACAGTTGCAGAGGACTCTGCTCTCACAACCATGCGGTGCCCTGCAGAGGGTTTGTCACACGTGTTGGTGAGCAGAATGGATCGATATCACCTTCCTCAGCTGGCTTACATGCCTTGTGGGAGAATCTCTGTGCGCTGCCCCCCACCCCCAAGGTCTGGGGGGCACGTGGGAGCATTTTCCCAGACAATCGAATAGGGTAAGGAGAGCCCTCCAAGGCCACCAGCCCCTGCCCCTGCCTTCGGCTCCCGCGCCCTGCCTCTGCTGGGCATCCCCTTCCCGCACGAGCGTGCACACCCGTGGGTACGTTTATGCCTGCGCCTGGGGAGCGTGCATTTGGCTGCCCGGAAGAGCCCTGGATGTTTTCTTCCTGGCCTGTCCTCTGTTCTCTCAGCTTCCCGAATTCCCTCCCTTGGAGGACCCAGGCAGGGAGGACGAAAGGCTAGATGACTGCAGTGGAGGCTTCGGAAGTTAGGATGTTTTCGGGGCCTGCCCAGCTGATATTTCTGCTGAGGCATGACTGGACATACCTCCGACTGTCTATCCCCTCGCCCCCTCCCTAGCCTTTGCAGGAGCTGGCTCCAGGCTGCTCCGGGCCAGGGCGGATGAGACGCACGCTCCTCTGCCGGGCGCCACGCAGCCGCCAGGAGTGCAGGATGGTGGCCCTCAGGGAGCACCCAGGCCCAGCGGTCAGCACCCACCAGGGGTGTTAGGCAGGAAATGTCCCCTCGAGGCCTGGGGAGGGATCGGCCAGGAAGGAATGTGTATTCCCCTGGCGTGTCCAGGGCTGAAAGGCAATCGCTCCTTCCCAGCTTGGCTTGAAAAGCCCTCTGCGGCCAGCTGCCCAGCCCTGCCCAGCCCAGGCTCCTCTGCAGGAGCACACATGGGCTCAGGGACACTGGAGGAGGGGCACTGCTGCACCCCAAGCAGGGGCTGTACCCCGTCCCTAGCCTGCTCCTCCACCCTCATTTTCCAGGGGCCTCCCCTCCCCCATCTCAACCCTCCCTCGGGTGGTTTCCAGCCTTTCTGCTCCACCATATTCCTTCCAAGGAAGATGCTGGAACTGTGGCAGGGTTAGAACAAGACATGGGTGTACCGTCTGTGGCAACCACTGAGTCATAGTCTTCCTTTTTTTTTCCCCCACAAGGTGTTGGGGCTGGGAATTAAACCTGGACCCTCATGCATGGGGAGCTGGCACTCAATCACTGAGCCACGTCAGCTCACCCGAGTTGGAGTTTTCATTTGTTTGTTTTGTTGTTGTTGTTTTCAGGAGGCACCGGGGACCGAATCCGGGACCTCCCATGTGGGAAGCAGGCGCCCAACCCCTCGAGCCTCATCCACTCCCCAGCTTTCTCATCTTTAAGATGGGAGTGATGGGGGAGCGGATGTAGCGCAAGTGTATGAGGTCCTGGGTTCGGTCCCTGGTACCTCCTAAAACAAACAAATGAAAAAACCAACTCTCATTAAAAAAAAGAATTAGAAAAATAAGGTGGGAGTGAGGAATGAATAACCACATTGTACTCACTGCTGTGGGAGGATATTAACTGTACATTGTTGAGTGAAAATGACCGAATGCATTGAAAAGGGTCTGGAAAGACAGTCAATAAATTGTGGCTAAACATTACTCCTAGAGCAGGAAGGGGGAGAGGACAGAGTAAGGGTGGGGCGGGGCGGGGAGGGTAGGACTTCTTTTTATTGAATATACCTGGCTAGTGCTTGAATTTTATTTCAACAAGTATATGCATACCTCTTCTGTAGTTAAAAAAAAAAAAAAAGAAAAGAAAAAAGGTCAGTACTACTGTACAGGATCGTTGCTAGCTTTAAATGTTACTGTATATTTTTTGAAGGACGGCTCAGCACATGGCTAGCTCAGGACATGCTGTCCTTCTCCCCTGAGGCTACCTCTGACTTGGTTTTCTCTCCCCACTTGTCCACCCTCTGTCCCTGAAGGAGTTAAAACAGCAGCACTTCCGGAGCAGAGTAAAAGGAGTTCCGAGCCCCCCCAAGGCGGCAGGGCCTCCGTGGGCTGTGGGGGGGGTGGCAGGGAGGCAACATTTCCCAGCCCCGCCCCAGTCCCCGCTTGTCCCCTGCGCGGTGGCTGGCCGGCCACTGCCCCCCCTGCTCAGCTGCAGACCTGCTTCCAATTACCCATGAAATCTGAGCTGGAAGAGACCTATTAAAGCCCCATTTAGTTTGATCCCCTTGGGGGCCAGGGATCTTTTCCGGAGACATCCCCCTCCTTGTCCGACTGGGACTCCAAGCCTTTTGGATGTTATCTCCTCCTGGGTCAATATTGTGACAACTCCAGCTGTGACCCAGGCCACCCTGGAGCCAGAGCTGGGCTGGGCCGGGCCTGGCGTCAGGCAGGGGGCCCCAAACCCAGCTCCCTTCCCACCTCAGGGCTCCCAGAGGGGCCCAGGCACCCCCAGCCCCTCCCGCCCTCCTCCTTTTTCCTTCTCTGCGGCCATGGCACGGCCGACCCCCCGCCAGCCTGCGCCCCTTCCCCAGGCTGGTCTGCAGGGCGCCCGAGGGGCGCGGGCCTACCTGGCCGTCCACGGGCAGCTTTTACTGGTAGGGACCATCTTCACTCCATTCCCAGTAGTGCCTGGTACAAGGTTGCATGTTTCATAACACCCGGTTACGTAAGAAATAATAAATAACGGTGATTAATGACCTCCTCCCCTCGTCCCTGCGCTCGCCTGGGTCAGACCTCCCAGAGAAGGCACAGGAGCTCCGGGAGGAGGAGGAGAGCTCAGGGTGCAGGGGCGCCCCCCCCCACACACACGTCCTCCCCAACGTCTCTGCCTGTCCTCTGCTGCGATCCACTCCCCGGGGACCAACAGGAAGCTGCCGGAAAAGGCCCCAAAGTGCTACAGGGATGGGGACTCCAGCGCCGGGTGGCGGGCCTCGGGCACCCCCAGCTTCCACGGACCACCGTGGTTGAGGGGTCGTGCCCGCCCAGGCCGGCGGTCCCCCCTGCCCTCCTGAGGCTCGTCTCCCTGTTTGGGCCTCGGAGCACCTCTCCCGTGGGTGGGAGGCCACGGCCACAGGGCCAGGGCTGAGCTCCCAGGACCAGGCAGAGCTGGGCTGGGGCCTTGGGGGGTGGTCTGCCGGCAGACTCTGTGGCTTCTTTCCCAAAGTCTGGAGCTGCAGGAGGGGAGCGAGGAAGCCACTTTGGGGGCATGGCTGGGGCAGCTGCTTAGAGGTGAGCGAAGGGCAGCTGGAAATGGTGGATAAGAAGGTTCCAGAGAAAGGAGTGGATGGAAGGCTCTTGTGTGCAGTGCACAGAAGCGTGCCTGGCTAATCCTCTCCCCAGACTCCCCTCTGGGCCCCCTCAGAGCTGCAGAGGCCACCAAGCAGAGCCAGGACGGTGGGGGCAGGTGCCTGCGAAGGTCACCCAGGCCAGTCTTCTGTCTCCAACACCTCCTGCAGTCCTATGGGTGGATATGCATCCCAGTCGGATCTTTGCAGACCCAGATTTGGTGGCCTTTGTCAATGGAGGAATCCTTCCAGAAGTCTAGGCTAAACCTTCCTGGCTGCACTTTAAGCCTGTGTCTCGCTGTCCCATCTAGAGTGGATTGGCTTTACCAGTGGTAACCTGTCGCTCCATTCCTCCAAGCTCCCTCCCCAGAGGAAAGCGTGCCATAGAACTGGCATCCCCTGGGCACTCTGTCCCTGTCACCATCCCCGCCCCCACAGCCCGACATACGTAGCCCCTCACAGCACCAGAGACAGACCCTGTTGTCTGCACATCAGGGCAGAGCCATTCTCTCTTGCTGGACCCCACCTGGGCCCTCCGAGTCCTGGTTGCCAGCTTGGTGGGAGGGCAGAGGCGCTGAGGGCTAGAGGCCAGGGGCCAGACCCTGCCACTCACAGCTGCTGGTCGCCACGGCCCGGCAACCTCCCAGGCACGCTTCATTTGTCTCTGTCAAAAGTCAGGATGCAGTGGCAGCCCCTCCTCGATGCCCGCAGAGGTGGGGGGTTGGGGGAGGGCTGACTGGCCACGGCCCTCCCCAGCCCCCCCGGCATGAAGCAGAAGGAAGCACACCAGTTCACAAGCACACACAGATTGGCCTGCATATACAAGCTCACAGTTTCAGTGCACAGGATTACCCGGACAAAGTCACGCACCCACACATGCTTTGGCACGTGTGCCCAGCTTCACACCCATGCACCTCCGTGCTCGCACCCACTTTCACATATGCACTGATGGACGCACTCCCTCCCACACACAGACAGGCTCCCAAGCACATGCTTACTCGTGTCTTTGCATGAACGTGTGTATATACACACATATATAAATATTTATCCACACGCAGTGACACACTCCAACTGCACACATGCAGGGAAATTAATGGGAGGCTGTCAGCTGCCGACCGGTTCAAATTTAGAGAATATGGGAGCTGTGGCAAGGCCACTGGCGGTAGAGTGGGGCAAGAGGGGGAGTGTGGAAGAGGATCCCGGCCCCGCGCCCCCAGCCTCAGGACAGCAGGAGGCCTTTTTGCCACCGGGAGCCCAGCCGGGGAGTGTCAAGATCAGCATGGCTCCTCCGAGGTTTCCTTCCCTCAGGGCCTGCGGTGTGCTTTGTGGTTGCATTTGACAGGGACCTCAAAGGATGGATAGGAGTTGTCGGGAAAGACAGGAAGAGTGACAGACTCGGAACCTGGCAGCTGGGGGAGAGGGGAGCACGTGCTGCTCATTCATGTTGCCCCGTGTTCTCTTGACGACGTGAGCACAGTGTTTATTCCCGACAGTTATGACAAAGTTCCCAGGAATAAGGAGCCACCTCCAGTCTCTCTCCTTCCCCTGGGACGTGCAAAAAGACCTGCCAACAGGGACCGGTGCTACCGGGGGCTGGCTGACCCGACCCCGGGGAAGGAGAGGAACTGCTCCGATGAGTAAGAGCCAGGCGTGAGGTCTCGGGAGGGAGTGGCGCGCCGGGCTCCAGGGCCAGCTGACTGGCCTTCTGGAGGGACCCACTCAGGTCTCCCGGGCAACAGCCGTTTATTTCCCTGCCTGAATAAAGATGGGGGTGGACTTTGACCCATCCCCTCCCCGGGACCCCTCCACCGAAGGCCAGCTTCCCCGCGCCCCCTGACCCACCATCCTGCTGAGGTAGCATAGCCGAGGCCCCGATGCTCCGGGCTCCAACCCCAGCGCGGCCCCATCTCCAGCCTCCGTCTCATCAGAGCAGGAAACACCACATCCCCAGCTGTCTGTCCCAAATCCACCTGGAGCCCAGCCAGCTTGGCCGAAGTCCAGCTGAGGCCAAGCCCGGGAGACACTGCCGGGAAGAGGCAAGGACTGGAGGGAAGTGGCAGGGCAGAAGCTGGGCGCCTGCCGGAAGCCCGATCTGGGGGTTCCTCCCGGCACACGGCGTCCCGCGGAGCCCCGAGGCTCCTGACCCTCCTGAACAGTTCTGAAGAGATCATGGTTGCCATGACAACTGGCCACTGGCCTCCACGCTGATCGCAAAAGGCCTGGCGGCCTGGCCCGGAGCCCCACTGGGGACAGAAGTGGATCTGGTTGGGAACCAGAGTGCCAAACTGCAGACTGAAAGCGAGTCAACAGGCTGACGCAGGGACCCTCAGTCTGGGAATACCTCCCTCCTTCCTTCCCGCCCTCCCAGCCTCCGGCAGCCAACTGCTCGCCTCAGCAGCAACAGCTGCTGCAGCCCCAGGGGCGGCGGCTGGGAAAGGTGAAAGGAGGCTGGGCCGGGCGCCAGGCCCGGGGCTGCCCCCCTCTCCCCAGTTCTGCGAGCAGGCCCCTCTCCCCTCGGCACGGCAGCCCCACTGGCCCCCAGGCCCCCGAGAGGCCCCTCCCTCCCCTCCCCTCCGCTCTGTCCCTCACCCGCTCCGCTCTCAGCGGGAGACACATTTTTTAATTTTTTAAATTTTTATTTGTCTTTTTTTTTTTTTTAAGATGCATAGATCACAAAAAATGTTATATTAAAATATAACAGAGGTTCCCCCATCCCCCCACCCCCACTCCTCCCACATCAACAACCTCTTTCTTCACTGTGACACGCTGGAGACACCTTTCCACCGCCTGGGTGACCGGTGCCCCAGTTCGAGGCACTTCGAGAAACGGGCACTGATGGGGATGCTGGCCCCATTCCAGGCAAATCTGCTCTTTGCCCCTTTTGCCCACCGGAGAGCAGAGCCAGAGAAACGCAGGGTGGCGAGGGGCCGGATGGAGACAGCGGGGAACCCAGCTTTCTGAGAGGGTCCCTGAGGAGGCCGGGGCAGAGGGAAGGGGACACAAATTGACAGCGAGACGAGGCCCAGGCCTGGCGACTTGCGCTGAGCAGAGCCGTGTGAGGGGCCCCGGGGGCGCCGCGGGGGTGGGGCATGCCGCAGTCACGTCTGGGACTAGGCAAGAGGCAGCTGGGGGTGGGGAGGAGCTAAGGGAGCTTTGGGTCAGATGCTCGGGTCTGGCCCTCACAGGCTGTGAGACCTAGAGCAGGCGCCTCCATCTCTCTGTGCCTTGGTTTCCTCTCCCCCGCCCCCCACCCCATTGTCTGCTCTCTGTGTCCTTTTGCTGTGTGCTCTTCTGTGTCTGCTTGCATTCTTGTCAGGTGGCGCCAGCAATCCGTGTCTTTTTTTGTTGTGTCATCTTGTGCATCAGCTCTCCATGTGTGCGGCGCCACTCCTGGGCAGGCTGCGCTTTTTTCACGTAGGGCGGCTCTCCTTGTGTGGGGCAGTGCTGCGCATGGGCCAGCTCACCACACGGACCAGGAGGCCCTGGGTACTGAACCCTGGACCTCCCATCTGGTAGGCGGACACTCTCTCAGTTGAGCCACATCCGCTTCCCCAGTCCCCACTATTCTTGTGAGCCTTAAATAAAATAACCCTTGTGAAGTGTCCAGCACAGTTCCTGACACCTATTTAATCCGTTAGACCATTAATACTCTTATTTTGTGAGCTTCCATTGCCTTATTTGTTGAAGGTGAGATGCTATTTCTTTCCATCCCCGTGGCTACGGGGATTGAGTAGAATGGCACGCGACATGGTAGGCATGCAGTAGGTGTCGGTGCAGGGGTCCCACTCCATGCCCACCTGCTCCAGGCCTGGGCCGACCCTACCTCCCAGCCCCACCCCTTGCTGTGCTGCCGAGAGGCCCCAGGACAGGCCTCGTGCGGAGTCCGGCAACAGGTGGCAGGGCCAGCAGAGCACAGGTGCAGCCTCATAGGGCCGTGGGGGGTGGTCCCGCCTGTTTCCTTCCCACACGGTGCTTCCCCAGCTGCCGGCTGGCCAGGCTCAGCCTGCGGGGGAGGGCTGGGCAGAGGGAGGCAGCAAACGCAGCCACGTGCGGGGGGGGGGCGGTGACTAAGCACCCCGCTTCCTGCCTCCCCCGGCAGCAGCTTCAGCAACAGTGGTCAGCGGCAGCTCACAATGCTCGCTAGGGCAGGAGCTCTGAGGCTGGGCAGGGTCATTTCCCGGAATTGTCCTCGCCACCGGCTCTCCCTGCACACCTGGACGGCCAGCCGGCCTGCCTGCCGAACCACAGGAGCCACAGCCCACCAACACCCTCCTGGGCTCACCAAGCCAGAAGACTGCGACCCTGCTGGGCCCTTGCTCTGGGGCCTGGACACAGCCCCAGGCTGGGGTCAGCAAGAGAGCCAGGCTGGGTCCAAGCTTTGCCTGAGCCCTTGGCATCCTCAGCCAGGCCATCCTGTGAGTGTCCATTGTGTACAGGGCTCTGTACCAGGGCTGGCTCAGGAAACATCTCTCCTGTCTGGTGGACATGGGGTATAAAGGATCCCAGTAGACACACAGGTAAGAGAAATGCACAGTGCCAGTACACATACGGAGAAATGCGCAACTAGATGGGCTATTAATCAAAGAAACACATCCAGAGCCGGCCCTGAGGTGCCGCTTTCACTCGTCTGATTGGCAAAGACGTAAAAGAATAATCTGACTGGGGCCTGCCAGGGTGCAGGGCTATCTATGGTCACCCTCCGGCATTGCGGGGAGGAGTGGGAATTGGGACTTTTCTGTGGGATGATTTGACAATAAGCATCAGCAGCCTTTGACTCAGCCTTTGACACCAGCACAATTAGGTGTAAAGGTGCTCGTTGTGGCATTGTCAGTGTGAAAAAACCTTAGCTACAACCTAAAGGCCCAACCACAGATGGATCTGAAAAGACAAAAATGTTTGATCTGGCCATGCAGGGGTAAATATTTCCTGGTAGTGCAGTCATTAAAAATAATGCTGAACAGCAGCGCTTCTTAAACTTTCATGTGCACAAGATTTACCCAAACAGCTTGTTAAAATGCAGATTCTGATGTAAGAGGCTTGGGGTGGGACCGCATATTCTACCTTTCCAACAAGTTCCCAGCTGATGCTGATGCTGCTGGGATTTGAGCAGCAAAGCTCGGGAAGTTTCATTACTGATATGCAAAGACATTTCTTTCTCAAAGATCATTAAGTGAAGAAAAGCAGGTTACAAAACAATCTGGTGCCATTTTTATATGGAAAACAATAGAAGCAGGCTTAAAAAAAATACCTAGAGGAATATGTTACAAAAGATCAATAGGGGGTTTCTCTGGGTGATGAGATTGGGGTGATTCTCATTTTATTCTTTATGCTAATTTATATATAATTCAATGAATATGTATTACTTGTTCAACTAAAACAAAGTTAGTGTGCTTGTACTGCTAGGCCACACCCCTAGAGCTCCCTTGAAGGGGAAACATTGCTGAGGCTAATTGTAAAAAGTGTGCCTCTTGGCCCGGGAGGCAGCCCCAAGCTGGGGAGGCCTGGCTGGGCAGAGGTCTGGGAACGCGATTTGCTTGACCTGGAGGCCAAACGAGCTACAAAGCATAAGAGGAATCTCCAGATGGTGGGGATAAGACGAGCCATCCACGTGGAGGCAAGCCAGCAACTGAGCTCCCCGGGCCCTGGGCTGCCAACCTGTACGAGCCCTTGACCTCAGGCTCAGGAAAGCCACCCATTCCTGTTCCTTCAGGTGTTCGTTTCCCTTGCCCTTCCTTCCATGGAGTCCCCACTGGGACCAGCATGGCAGTAGCAGTGGAAAGAGAGAGACCCCCAAGGGAAAAGCAAATCCAGTTTCAAGGGCAGCGATCAGACTCCCAGGATGGCTCTCCCAGAAGTTCTTCCAGGGCCAACCTCTGAGGGTCCAGGTTTTGCTTGGGTGGGGCACAAGTTTTCCTTACAAAGTGAATGTTGCATTCTCTTACTTGAGGGCAGGGTGGTTCCAGAGAAGGCGTCAAGCCTTTGCTCAGTATCTGGTGGGGGTAGGCCTGGCTGCCCTCACTGGCTGTGTTTTCTCATCCATAATAGAGAGAAAACCCTCACTTCTGTTTGGGGTATCTTGTAGGGCTGTGAGCTTCAGTTGCTTCAGAAAATCTCTTTGCAGGGTGTGAAAGGACCTACGGAAGCTGAGCAGCTACCTATGCTTTCTGTTCTTGTTCGGAGAGAAGACGCTGTGGCCTCTCCGAGCTGCCCTCTGTGGCGTGGCAGTGGAGGGTCTGCTCCCAGACACCACCCCTCCCTGATCACGGGTGTCGAGATGCCCATTCCTCTATGTCACTGTTCCTCCAGGTACGCACAGCGTCAGAGATGACGTGGGGGCCTGTTGGGGATGACGTTAGCCAGACTCAAACCCAGCCTTGAACAACACTGGATCATGGAGTGAGAAAACTGTCCTCTTTCCAGTCCCCTTTCCGTCCTTCTGAGGAGTCCAGGAGAAAGCCTCCGTCAGGAGCTAAGACGTTTCTAACACCTCACCAGCACTGGCAAAGTTTCCTCTTGAACAAAAAGAGAGCAGGCCTTGGCTCAGAATCTCCACTGGCAACATCTACCTAACATTTAACTGGTTTTTACAGTTGCCATTCTATTTAGGGGAGTGATATCATGCTTCCTTTAAAACTATTTTTCAAATAAGAATATTGAGTCAGTTTAAACAAACAAATGAACAGGGGGTATTTTTTTTATCCCCTCCCTTGCGGTTTTTTGCTTGCTGTCTGCTCTCTGTGTCCGTTCGCTGCGCGCTCTTCTGCGTTGTTGCTTGTCTACCTTTTTGTTGCGTCACCTTGCTGAGTCGGCTCTCCGGGGCACTTGCGGGCTGGGCAGCGCTCTGCAGCGTGCAGGCGAGCCTGCCTTCACAAGGAGGCCCCGGGACGTGAACCCAGGGCCTCCCATATGGTAGACGGGAGCCCAGCTGACTGAGCCACAGCCGCTTCCCTACAGGTGGTATTTTGAGATGGCAAAAATCATGAATGTGGCCCATGGTTCCTGGAGATTTGTGGTTCCCTTGAGAGACGCAGGCATCCCTGCGATAGTGGTACCTCTGGTTGCCTCTTCGGGAGCTTGTCCCCTCCCCCCCCTTGCTGCTTTCACCAGCTCTGTATCTTAACGACATTTCTTCCTGTTACTGCTGGGTTTTGGGCTCCTTGAGGGCCAAGAATGTGTCTTGGGCCTCAGACCCTCCCCCGCTGCTCAGCACAGGGCCTGGCCCCCAGGAGGTGCATCTTAGAAGCACTAAGAGACCTGAGGTCTGAGGATGGGCTCTGTGCCAGGAGACAGTTCTGGTTCTGACCCCTACCCTTACCAGCTGTGTGACCCTAACAAGTCCCTTAACCTCTCTGATCTCTGTCTCTTCCCTCGACTGCCTGACAGGATGTTTTCAGCACACAGTATGTGAAAGGGGTTTGAAATCAATAAACTCAGAAAGGATTAGTAGTATTATTATTCGTTGAACCATGAAGCCTGTGTCACCCAAAACCTTTCCGGTCCAGACAACCATGGTGAAGAGGAGGCTGGAGGGAGGGGTGGGGTGGGGGTAGGCGGTGGCATGAGAAGTGATGAGGGGCGGGGGTGGCTGGAAAGGCGGAGCGCCCCTCCTTCACAATCGGATCTAGGTCTGGGGTGACCTGGAATCTGCCCTCTGCCTCTTGTGCTCCTCAGCTCTACCTAGCACAGAAAGTGCGGTCTTTGGAGTCACGTGACCAGGGTTCGCCTTCCAGCTCTGTCACTTGTTGGCTGCGTGACCTGAGGCAAGTTTCTTAACTTCTCTGTGCCTCATTATGCTCATCACTAAAATTGCTCAAATGGGGCTGAGGAGCCAGGACTGCTGTGCGGATGAATGAGATCACACACGTATCCATGAGGCCTGGAACACGAGAAGTGCTCAGTAAAGATTCCAGGGAACTCCTCCAGCTTCCAGTCACGGAAGTGACTCAAGGTACATGAGGTCATCTGGAGCGCTTGATTCATGGCCTGGCAGACTTGGCCTCCTCGAAGCTTTCCTCACCTGAAGCTAGATCTGGAAAGTTAGCGCTCACCACTGCAGACACCAGCCTCCCACACAGCTCTGCCTCACGCCCACCTCCGCCTCCTTGCACCCAAGCCAGGAGCCGATCCTGCCCCTGAGAGCCTCCTGGGTGGTGGGATGCTCCCAGATGAGGGGCACGGGAGACGGGGGAGAGGAGGATCTTTGCAGAAGGAGCCAAGAGGTCCTTCTGTGTAGAGGAGCCTGGGCCCAGGGGCCCGCTGGAGGGCTGTCTGCTGAGGGCTGCGCTAGACTTTCTGTCTCCTCTACCCCTGGGACTCCAACCATAAGAGGAACCGAGCTGGCTCCCCTCTGCACCTCTTGCCCCCAACACAGTTTCCTTCCTGTGATCTCTGGGGGAAGATGAGCGTTGGGGGGAGAGGGATGTAGGAGGCTGGTTCAGCTCAGCTCCACTTAACATCTGCAACCTTAACAGTGGCCTCCCTTTTCCTGCTTCAAACTGGGAGGGGATGGGAGAACCCCAGTTCTTCCCAGGAACAGTGATATGACTCACTCCTCGGGAGAAGCCGTGGAAAAAGGCAGCCTTCTTTCTGTGCATCTAAGAAGGAAGCGTGGAATTCATTTTCTCACCTTCATAAGGCAAGATGTGGAACAGCATGCGTGTTAACAGAAAACACCAAAATGATGGTGATTTAAACAAGATGGAAGTTTATTTCCCTCTCACATACAATAATTCTGAATATAAGCAGGCCACGGCTGGTGGAGTGATTCCACCAAGTTTTCAGGAATCCAGTTTCTCTCCAGCACATCCTCAGGGTCCAAGATGATTGTGAGAGCTCCTGCCATCACATTTGAATTCCAGGCCAAAGTTTGGTGGAGAGGGAAGAAGACAGACATGTCCCTCCTTTAAGAGGTCAAACCCAACATGTTCACTGACACCCAAAACTGTAAGTGGCCCTAAGGGGAAAGGCGGAGATTGGCCAGAACTTAGTCACATGGCCATAGCCAGTTCCAAAGAAGGCTGGGGAATGAACTAACTCTTTTATCTGGGTGACATGAGGCCTCTCCCATCTCTCTTCACAGCCACTGTTCTGACTCAGGTCACTCTCAGCTCTGCCATAACCTGAGATGTGGCCTTCTGCCTCCAGGCATAACCTTCCACCTGCCCACAGCTGCATCTCTACAATGCACATCTGGCCTCTGCTCAAGAACTTGAAATGGCTCCCCCCGGCCCTTGGAATAAATGAGAAACCCTCAACATGGCCTTCAAAGCTCTTCCCAGGCTGACACCAGCCTGCCCTTCCAGCACGGCCCCTCCCCAGCAGCGCCTGTGGGCCAGCTCCACCGGTTTCCTCCATGTTCCTCAAATCACCCATATCCTGTCACACCCTCGACTAAAAATGCCCTTTTTTTTTTTAGGAGGTTCCAGGGATTGAACTCAAGATCTCATACATGGGAAGAAGGTGCTCAACCACTGAGCTACATCCACTCCCCAATTGTTGTTTTCATTTGTTTATTTCTTTTATTTTTAGGAGGTACTGAGGATCAAACCCGGGACCTTATACGTGAAAAGCAGGCGCTCAACCTAAAATGCTCTTTTAATGCTGCCCAAGCTTTATCTTCCCCATATGAAGTCTCTCTTGAGCCCTTTCCTGCTCCCTCCAGGGACCTTCCCGGAAGTGTCCGGGGCCCTCAAGAGGACAGGCCATCTGCAGTGTTCAGAGCTGCTCACCCACCGGCCACCACGAGTCAGAGGGTCTCTCGAGGGTTTAGTTTTGCAGAGACTGTTAAGACAGCGATAAGCCTTTACTGCTGGACTGGAAGCCCCCTGTGAGCCACTGAGATCATCCTGGTGTCCCCAGCACCGAGGCCAGGGCCTGGCGCTGAGTAGGACAGAATGAATGACGGACACACAGAAGACTGGTTCCCTCTCCCCCCACCCCCAATTAGCTCAGGCCATCCCGGCCAGAGGTCAGCAATCTTCACATCAGGGGTCAACTCAGCCTGCCACCAGTCCCTCTGAAACACGGATGCCAAGTTAAGTTGCCCAGGGCATGACACGCAAGAGCTGACATGAAAATGGAACAGAGACAGGCCCTCACGGAGATCCCCCCCAGGCCCCGCCATTCCAGTGAGGAGCTGTTTGGTCTATTCTGTCTCCGCTGACCTCCGGGCCGTACCAGAGATGATGACGACGCCATTCCTGACAAGAACCAAAGCCACGGCCACCCTCCTGCCGGGGTCTCGGGACCAGGGTGAGCATGGCCTCTCCTGCCTGGCACAGACGCCAGGCCCTTCGCCCACTGCCAGCTCCAGGGCACCAAGGGACAGCCTTCGGGGCCAGACCGGCTGCTTCCTCAGACTCCGCAGTCCCTGGCAGCGTGTCCCGAGGATGAGGGGTGGGCGCGTCTTATGGTTGCTGCTTCCTCAGCCTTGAGGCCTCAAACCGCCGCCCGCAGTTGCTCAGGTGAGTCCTCCAGTCCCACCCAGAAGGCACTTCTCCCCTTTTGTTCCTTGGGCGGGGGTGGTGAGGTGGGGGGCCCCTGATAAAGACCCTTGTCACACTGCCTCGGAGACAGGCTGGGGCATTAAGGATCTTCCGTAAGAGGCCTCAGGCCCGGGCTCTAGGGCCCGTCGCAGAATCTTCCGGCCAGACCTGGGTGCCCCCTCCCCCGCCCCGGTGCCCCCGTGGCTCTTTGCACCTTGACTGTGTTTCTGTGGATGCCAGTCCATGACTGGTTTTCTGTGACCTGGGAGCGCCTGTTTCCTTAAGTGCCTGGCATGGAGAAGGAGCCGGGGGATGCTCTCTTCCCTCCCATCCTCTCCCCAGTTCCCTGCTCTACAGAGAAAGGGGGTCTCAAGCTGGGCCCCACCCCTTAGGGGACAGAGGAGTGACTCAGAAGGCAGGGTCTGCCAGAGGGCTCAGTAGAGGACACCCGGCCCACCTCCATCCCCCCTCCTAGTCAGTGAAACTATCGGGTACTAACAACGCGCCAGGGACGGTGCTACACGATGGGCTCCCACCGTCTCCTTGAAGCCACACAGCCAGCCTCTGAGATGGGCTTAGAAAGGTGGAAAGACTTGCCCAAGGTCACGGCTAGTGAAGGGCAGGCTCTTCTCCCCCCGCCCCCCCCTCCCCCGGTGCGGGCTGCTGGCACAGCTTCGGCCGGTCCTTGTCCATCCCTCCCCTCAGCTACCTGCTGGCCGTGGGACCTCGTGAGAGCCATCACCTCTGAGCTTCCTCTCCCTCATCAGAAGCCTGGGAACAACACCGCTTCCTTTGAAGGTCATGGGGAGACGCTCACATACCGCGTTGTAAAGCACCTCGCACGGAGCCTGGCACATGGTAGGTGCCCGTGGGCAGGAGCTGCCACCCCCTCACCCCTCAGGCCTCCCAGCAGAGGGGCTCGGGGAGGCAGTGACCGGCGGTGCCCGTGCGGAGATGAGAGCAGAGCCCTCCAGCTGTCGGCAGAGGCGCGCAGCCCCGGGCCATCGGTGGGCTCTCGGGTTCTCAGAAAGCCTGTTCCACATCACAGCCGATTAGTTACAAATGGCTTCCTCTCCTCCTGTATCACTTACAGCCCAGAGAATGGGGTGATTGTTCCTGAGGGGGGAGCTCTCCCCCGGCCCCTCTCGCCAGAGCGGCTGAGAGCCGCAGCGGGGAGGGGTGGAGGGGCTGGGAGGGGGAGTGCTGCGGTCACAGGAAGGAAGGGTGTGGAGGGGCTCAGGCAGTGGGAAGGGACCAGCTGAGCGTCCACTCCTGGTGAGCAGCAGGCCGGCAGGGACGAGGCTCGAGAGCGGCTTGAGCTGTGACAGCAGGAAGAGAAGCAGGCACCAGCTCAGGAGCCCGATTCCTCAACAGCAGCTTGCCATGTGGGGGGGATTGCCCCCTATTGGGTAGCTGGCACACAGCAGGCGCCAGGCCTCTGGATTTCATGAGACTTTGGACACCACTGGGATCCAGACAAACGCCCTCCCTCAGGACAGCTGTGACTGGCTGGCCCTCTGGCCCCATTTTCAATAAAGCGGGGCTGTCAAGGCTGGGGTCTGGAAGAGCCTGGAAGGGGATCTGGTCAGAGAGGCTGGCTGGACCCAAAGTGCTGGCTGCGGCACCCGCAGCCCACCTTTCCCTTGGTGGTCCTTAACTTTGCTGAGTGAGACCCCTCCATTAAAGCAAATGGCCAAGCATGCACGGAGTCCCCCTTTGTCATTCCTCTGAGCACAGCTGAGACCAGCTGGCATTTTTCACAAAGGATTTTACTAAATACTAAGGGAAAACAAAAGGGAAATAATTACAGAAAACACAAAAAACCCAGCCCTGGCCGCCAAGTTCCCAAAGTACAGGTTTCCAATCCTTTGGTGATGACACGTCACCCCAAAGGGCTGGGACAGTGCTGCGGGCACCTTGCCTGGCCCCCCTTGTTCCCAGCTCTCGTGGCAGGCGCCATCTTGTTCCCCGCCTCTGGGAACCACTTGGTCACTCACGGGCTCTTCTCCTAGTTGCTTTCCAGTTTGGCCCCACCCTGGGCCTCCCACGAGGTTCCAGCCCAAGGCATGAGCCTTGCCCCTGGGGGCTGGTGGAGCTGTGGTGACCAGACCAGGGCATGATTACACAGTAGCAGGAGATTGCTTTCCCACACCCACTCCCACCAGAGAGGCCCACCCAAATTGAAAGGTCTTCAGAATGGGGGCTCAGAGGGCTACTCCTGAGGAGTGAAGAACATTTGAATGAGAAGTGGGCAGACTTGGGATATTTTTCCTGCGGGAAGAAGAACAAGTGCTCTGAGGGTTAACCCAACCCAACCAATATCAAATAAGCACCTATCATGTGCCAGGCACTGAGCAAGCAGCTAGGGATACAAAGGTCAACCAGAGACTCAGCTTCTGCTTTTTAGAGCTTACAGTCTTTGAGGAAGACAGACAAGCAACTCAGCAATTTTGACTCCAAGGGAAGGGCCAAGTGCTATGATGGAGGAGCCGTTGAGTCAAGGTGCTGTGGGAACCTGGATGAAGGCATCTTGCCCATTGTGGGTGGCCAGGGAGACCTGGCCTGGAAGAAATGCCTGGAGAGAGGGAGTCAGACTTGGGGTTGAGGCTGGGGTGGGCCCACAGGAAATCTCAGCTCAGGAGACGAAAGGCAGAGGAGACTACCGAAGCTTCTTGCTGGTGGCTTTGGGCAGCCATTGGCTACAAAGCATGCCCAGACTATAAGGTAAAAAGCCTCTGACCCCAAATTGCCTTCTGTTGTTCTCCTTGCCAGCCAAGAAGGGGGAGATTTCCATCCTTGGCCCCTGCACTTCTCCCCCACCTTTGGCCATATGCAGGTCTGGGCTCAGGGGCAGGGGCAGAGGGAGAGTGTGTTTACCCAGGGCCACCGAGACATCTCTCCAGTGGTCCGAATTGGGCAATAGTTCAGATGGTGAGGACAATGAAGAGGCTAGGTCAAAATGGGAAAATGAGTCAAGAAGCCAAAAGCCAGGCAGTTAGGATGGGTTGGGGAAGGTGTTTTGGGATGAAGACCATGACTAACACAAGGTATGGGAGGTGTGGGTTTGTGGGTGGCCTCAGAGCCAGGGGCCAACCTGATGGCCTGAGGGAACCGTGCAACACAGGACCCCATGGCTGCTCTGGGCCCATGCCTGGTGACTTGTCAAAACCCAAATGGTGTTTCTATGGCCCACACCTTCGTGTGGATCTGCACTTGCCTGCCTGCCTGCCAGAGGGTCGGCCCCAGCCCTGGGACTGGGGTTCTTCCTCCTACACATCAACCATTCAAAGTTTGTCCAGCCAGATGAAGACTCAGAAAAGGTTCGAGACGCTGGTGCTGGCTTCAAGATGCAATCTGGTTTGGAGCTGGGGCTCATGCTCCACGGAAAGAGCCTCGGAGAAACATCTAGGCTTGATCCCCAACTCTGGTCCTTACTTTTCTCATCTTCAAAATGGGAATAATTAAAACCTACCTCATAAGGTCCTTGGGGGAATTCAACAAGTTGAAGTGTTTAAAGCACCACGCTTGGCTCACAATAGGTGCTCAGTAAATGTTAGTTCTCTCTCTGAAACAACAGCAAACAATATCTGTATTAGTCAGGCAAAGGGCTGCTGATGCAAAATACCAGAAATTGGTTGGTTTTAATAAAGGGCATTTATTTGGGGTAGGAGCCTACAGATACCAGGCCATAAAGTATAAGTTACTTCCCTCACCAAAGTCTGTTTTCATTTGTTGGAGAAAGACGGCAGCCGATGGCTATGAGGGTTCAGGCTTCCTGGGTTCCTCCCTTCCAGGGTCTTGCTTTTGTTTGGGTTCAAAGTTCCTTTCTTCCTGGGGCTGGCTTCTCTTTCTTCTGTGAGCTTATTTCCCTGGACTCCAGATTAAATCTTCAGCCTCAAACTCCAACATCAGAAAACCCTTCAACTCTGTTCTTTGTCATGCCTTTTATCTATGAGTCCCCACCCCTTGGTGGGGACACAATGCCCTAATGACGTGGCCCAATCAAAGCCCTAATCATAACTTAACCATGCCCAGGTACAGACCAGATCACAAACAATCCATTATCTGTTTTTGGAATTCATAACCATACCAAACTGCTACAATAGCCTCGATAAACAGTTAAGTGTTGAATTGTGGACACTTATCTTGCCATCCCCTTAGCACCAACATCTATTCAGAAGGCTTCAGTGATAGCTGAGGACTCTTCCCCTGGATGGTGATAGCAAGAGGGACTCCCTGTGTGTGTGAGTGAGACAGAACAAATGCCTTCGGCTCTTGCTCCTTTACAACTGGCAGAAGCATTCAGTTCTTCATCTTCTATCTCGTGTCCGTGCTGGCGAGGTTTCTGCTCTGACTCTAGTGGTTTTATTTCTTGTAATTAGAATCAAAAGTTGAATTAGAAATCATGCCCAACAGCTAATTTTTCTTGCATGCCAAATGCTTCTTCATCAGTCCTCCCACAGCCCTGGGAGATAAGTACAGCTAGTGCTCCCATTTGGCAGATGGGAAAACCAGGGCTTGGAGAAGCTAGTCAGCGATAGAGCCACAGTACCAGGGGGCAGGGCCGCTGAACCCCTGCCCTGGGCTGTGTGTAAGCAAGAATCCCCTTCTATCAGGACAAGCGATCAGAACTTTGGAGTCTAGTTTGTTTCTGCCACCCAGCCTCCCCTAACTAACTCATCTCACAACCCAGAAGCTGTGTTCAGAAAAACGGAGGCACAGTTTGCAGGACCCAAGGAAATGAGCTCACTCTGGGAGAGCAGAAAGCGAGCTGTGGCATCCCCAGCCATCTGCACCCACCCCCCATGAACATAAACATGGAGGGATCCTCCGGGCCACAACCCCAGACTGTGGGGCAGTGCCTGGGACATAGGAGGGCCCAAGCAATATGTGTCGAAAGAAACAGAGAGAAAGGGAGGAAGGAAGGAAGGGAGGGAGGGAGGACGAATACAAACATATACATACACAATATATAATTCCCACACATACAGTTACAGGCAAATATACCTCGTTACTTATGTGCTCAAAAATTCATCTATAGACAAGAATGTGCAATGCAAATACTTAATTACACACACTTAGGCACAATATACCCCCACGCCCACTTATACAGATCCAAATCCAAAATAAAGACATACACAAACGTATATATACAACAGACACGTTATGAGCAAACATGTATGATCCAGAGATCCACAAACACACCTCCCCTCACCCTCACATACCTTCCACCACGGCCTACGGCCCCTGGAAGGAGTCTGTCTGCCCCAGGCACCCTGGCCTGTTGGAGCCTGTCAGAATGTTCTTTGCAGCCCCCGCTGAGCCAGCCAGCTAGCGACTGGCCTTAGCTCCTGGGCCTCCCAGCTCAGGCTCGGCGCCAGCCAGGAAGGGAGGCAGCGTCTCTGGCAGCCCCCACGTGGGTGGGCAGGCAGCGGACGCAGGGGTCACAGGGGTCAGAGCTGGGGCTGCCCTGCTCCTGGCTGGAATGTGAGCTGCAGGGGCCACCTCCCAGGCTTCCCCCCTCCTCTGAAGCCATCCGCCAGCCCCAGACCCAGGCCAACTCCGTGACCCTGAAACCTGCCAGGGAGCCAGGGAGCTGGGCACAGAGGGTGGCAAGGCAACAGGAGAGGGACCCTGAAGGCACTCACAAATGCACACGGAGATGCACAGTCACACACAAAGAAGGCTGTCCAGAGAAAAAGACACACACGCAGAGTCACAGGCAGGCAAACACACTCATATTCCCACTGAAATACACATTCGGACACACGTCCCAACACACCCTGCAACACAGCAGACACATGTACGTACACACACACAATCCACAACCTTACCAAGTTTGCAAGAGACCAGACCCACACACAGAGCAACATGTACAGGGGACACCTGCTGCCACTCAGACCACACAGCAACCCGGACTCAGCCCACGTGGGCTTTCACAGTCACACATAAATGCACACGCGCACACAGAGACACGTATCTGCAGGCCCCTGCTGCACTGGAGAATTTCCTCCTGCTCCTGGGACCAGGCCGCTCACCGGCGCATGTGCGGGCCCTGCCGAGAGGGCCTGAGTGGACAGCCGCCCAAGGAAGAGTGGACAGCCGCCCAAGGACGAAAGGAGAGCTGGAGCCCAGCAGGTGCCCCGAGGGTGGCCCTACTCTCTGGGTGCCTGACAGGAGGGTGGCTTACGGGGAAGAGAGACGGGGAGCCCAGTGGCTTGGGTTTCATCTCTGCCAGTTCCTTGGACCCATGTGCTTTTCCAGGGTGCATGTGTCTGTACAATACATACGGGCAAGGCCCTGGGCCTCAGTGTCTCAGTCAGTAAAATGGGGTTACTGATCCTTTCTCTCCCGAAGATTGTGGGGATGACCTAAGGTGCCACTCCGAAGAAAGGCCAGACCAAGGTGCAGCCTCCCGAGGGGTGGGGGTGGGGTGGCCGCAGCCCCTCGCGAGGGCCGCCAAGGTCGTGAGCCTTCTCCCCAGGCACCGGGCTCCTCACCTGGATCCCCCCTCAAGGGGGCTGGCCCCGAAGAGCTCGGGCCGGGCGGAGGCCCCTCTGCCCTGGCCCTAGGCTCCGAGCGGCCCCCGGGTGGAGGACGCGGCCGCGGCTGGGCCCTGGCGCCCCGGGGACGCCGTAGGTCCTCGGGGCGAGGCGCCCCTCCACGCGCCGCGAGGCCGCCGGCTCCGCCCTGGCCGCGGCCTCTTCCCGGGGCTCCCGGGCCCGGCGGCGCGCGGCCGCCGTCTCGGGGTGGGCGGGGCGCCTCGGGAGCTCCGCCCCTATTCCCAGTCCCTGAAACCCAGTCGCCTGCAAGCTCCACTCCCAGAAGGGAGCCGCTGTCTGAGGAGGAAACTGCATCTTCGGCCCCCTGTCCAGCCACGAGAAGACCTGGGGTGGCCCTGGGCGCCCACCGGACCCTCCCCAGGGGCCCGCCTGCCCCACACCGTCCCGCCCCCCGCGGGGCCGCTGCCCAGCAGGCTCCCGGGGCTCAGCTTCACCTGCGGGCTCCCGACTCCCCAGGGCTTCCAGAGGATGCTCGGGCCACCGGCCGGGGCCTCGGGGCAGCAGGGAGGGGGGCAGTGAGCCCCCCGTTCAGCTCTTCTCAATCCCCTGCTCCTGTGCGGGGGGCCCCCCCAGAGGGACGAGCATGCTGGTTTTCCCTAGGAGCCGGCCGGCTCGGGACGTCTGAAAGGGTGCCTGCCATGAGGCTCTTCACTTGCTTCCTGCAGCTTCTGGCCGGGCTGGCGCTGCCTGCCGTTCCCCCCCAGGTAAGAACGGCCCCCACCCCAAGCCCGCCGCCCCTGAGCTTCCCACCTCCCGCACTCTAAGCAGGGGGCTCTGAACTCAGACCCACTCTTGGGAGCAGCAGCTCCAAGGAGTCCGAACTCAGTCCAGGGGCCAGGCTGGACCAGGGTCCCCTGGGAGGGGGCCTCAGGCTGGACTGCTCCCCACTCTAGCTCCTGGGGGCGGGGGTGGGGAGCCACAGGGAAGGGAGGGAGGTTTCCTGTCTGGCCCCTGGAGCCCTGGTGGCTTTGCTAAAAGCATCTGTCCACTAATCCCAGGCCCATCCCTGGCCTTGTGGTCTGGGTCGAGACCCTGTGACCAGCCAGGCACCCCCGGGACCTCTGACCTGGCCTGGTGCAGGGGTTCGCAGGGGGAGGGGGAGCAGTCAAAGAGGTGGGCAGTGGGGAGCCTGGGCCCTGCCCCCACCAGGGCTCAGGGCTGAGCAGAGGACTTCTGGGTGGGCTAGGGGCGAGACAAGGGGTCTGGCTGTGCTCGCTCTCCTGGGTGGGTGGCCGGAGGTCTTGAGTGCGGGGCATGGGGAAGTGAGCAGGGCCCTTTTCCCAGGAGCTGGGTGAGTCTGGCCAGGAGCCAGCTTGGGCAGTGAAATCCTGACAAAGCCAATAAGCTCCCTTCCCACTCGCTATCCTGCTGCCTGGGAGTCCCTAGCCCCAGCCCCGCAGCTGGGTGGGCTGGGCAGCTTCCCAGGTGCCCAGGAGCCCTGCCTGGTAGAGCTGGAAAGAGGTGTCATGTTACAGGCAGCACCAGCCCCTGGCGACACCCACTCGGGGCTCCTCAGTTCCCACCAGCTGATTGCCTCCCCCTGGGCTCTGGCATTTGGCCAAGGCGGGCCATATAGGGCCTGCAGGGCTGGACTGCCGGCCCGCAGAATTGCAAGATCTTTGGGACCCAGAAGGTAAAGGGCATCTCAAAGCCTCCAGCCTCCCCTCCCTTTCCCCAGATATGGGTGGAACTCACCCAGGGTCCAGTGGGATTTTAGTTGCATCTAGAAAGAGGCAGATCTGAGACAAGGCGGAGAGAGAGAATTTGTGGAGCAGGTGGGAAGGGGCTCAGTGGAGCAGAACACAGAGCCCCAAGGTGCCCCTGCCTCATCTCTGTACCTTTCTGTCCACAGCAGTGGGCCTTATCTGCTGGGAACAGCTCATCAGAGGTGGAAGGTAAGCCCGATTGGCTGAGGTGCAGAGGATGGGAAGGGATTGACCTAAAGGGTGGATGCCGGTTGATAATAAGTTGGGGAGAGTCTACAACTGAGACATCCTGGCTGATGAAGTCGGCAGAACCCAAGAGATCCCCCACTGTGATCAAAAAGCCTGGACTAGATGATTTCCTGGGCCAAGATCACCCAGCACACAGAGCACACAGGGCCAGGGCCAGAATTCCCAGGATTCCACTGACCAGCTCAGGGCCCCTTCCCTAGCATGATATGAGGCAGGCAGAAGGGGCCATGGAGGGCAGGGTGGGCAGGGGGTGCCAGGGGCTAGACTGGGGATCTGGGAGCTGGACAAAATGGGCAAGCAGTCAAGAGAGTCAGGGAGGGACAGCAGACCTTCCCAGCAGCCCAGCCCTGGCAGAGCTGCAGGGTTCTGACCAGGCCGCTTCATTGATTACAAACAGACAGAACATGAGTCGTACTCTCCCTGGCCCTTTCATTCCCCGCCCCGGTTGCATCAAGAGGGAATCTTCAAAGGGCGAAGAGACGTTTGCCAAAGAGACATACATGCAAGAAAGCAGGAGGCCCATGCCAGGCCCCCTGCCTCGCTCCTCCCTCCCTGTCTCTTGAAACGTGCAATGCAGCCACACACCACTGCTGAAGCTTCCCACGGTGCCGTGGGAGCGGTGGCGTGTAGAGACGTGCACACGCACGCGCGTGGTAGCTGCCCGGGAGCTGGGAACACCCTCTGCCAGCCGGCTGCCCGTTCACCGCCTGCCTGCCTGGCAGCCAGCCTCTCCAGGGCCCAGCCATTCTCGGCCGCCTGAGTCCCTGGCCCCTTTGCCACTCCAGCAGGTCGGGGAGGTAGCTGCACTTGACTTCCCTGTCCATCCCCACCCTGGCGTGCCCTTTGGGACTGGCATGATGGCACGGTCTCTGGGATCTGGGAGGGACCCATCCCCCAACAATGCGCCATGTCCTTGTTGATGCTTTTAGTGTAATTCAGCTACCAAAGAAGGCTGAGCCTCAGTTTCCTCATCTGTATAATGGGAGTATTAGACCACATGCTATCTAAGTTTCCACAGATTATAGGATTCTGTGACTCCCAGGAACTAGGGCAAGGAGTCTTGTAAATGTAGATTCCCTGATCAATCAGAGGAAGTACAATGAGCTTTGGACCCCATATATCAAAACTGAAAACGGTTCCCCTCCGCTAACACCAGAGCAAGAGACGGCACCGTCTGTGTTGAGGAGGAAGTTTGTCTGGGCATGGATGTTGATTTTTATTATTTACGGTAATAATTTGGGGCACTTAGTGTAATTCCCTGCTGACCACAAGGCTGGCAACTAGGAAGGCATTAGTATTCTCCCACAGTTTATAGATAAAGCCCCTGAGGCTCCGAGAGCCCTCGGCAGGGTTGTTGCCTGAAGTCTCAGCCCTCTCCCAACCCCACCCCACGTAGTGTCTGTGACAGAGCAGGAGTGTGCAGCCCCAGGCAACTAGCGGCCCGGTGGCTGAGCTGGCATAAGCAGGGTGTCCCTTAGCAGGCTCGCTGTGTGCCCCACTGGTGACCTGGAGAGGACACCTGCTGGTCTTGGGCAGGTGGCCAGCAGCTCTGCCGGGCCCTGTGGCCTCTCCCCAGCAGCTTGTTCTCAGGGTCAGACGTTTCCCTTCTTGGGTCCTATCCCTCCTGGGTGGCAGGCGACTGGGGCCAGGTGGGAGGCTGGTCCGCAGGGCTGGGAAGAGAGCTGAGGGCCCGCTCTGGCCCCGGAGTGGCCCTTGGGGATGGCCGGCGCTGGCCAGGCGCCTGACAGGGCACGGCCTCCCTCTCCTTCCGCCCCGCCCCCGCCGCTGGAGCAGGTCTGGGGCCACAGGAAGTGCTCTCAGGAGCAGCTGAGCAGAGCTCTTTCCTGAGGGGCTCGGCCCACATCTGGGGGCAGTCTCCGTGCTCCCTCAGCCCGGCCCCTCGCCCAGCCCCCTTTCTGTCTCCCACATGCCCAGAGGGGCCTCCAGGGAGGACGGAGCGCCCTCTTTCCCAGTGGCTGCCAGGCAAACCAGGCCCCGGCCCACCTCCCTTCAGCCCTCCCCCAACCCTGTCTGGCCCGGGAAGTGGCGGATTCCAGGATTCCAGGGTTCTGGAGCCTGGGTCCTGCTGACGCATGGTGTGGGGGTGGGGGTGAGAAGAGGAAATCCCTCCCGCTGCTGCCAAGGCTGGCTGGCTCTGCTTCGCCCAGCCCTGAGAGCCCAGCTGCGTGGGGGTCTGTTTGCGGGGTGGTCAGCGGCTGGTTCCTGGGCAGGGGCCTGTGGCACTTTGGCGGCTGGCTAGTCCTCTGCTCTAATTTACATTTTCCAAGGAGGAGATTAAGTGCTCACGGTCCCATCGTGCTCATGAAGCTTTCGGACTAAAACCCGCAAGCTTGTAGAATCAACGAGAGGCAGGTGTTCCTTTGGCCCCATATTGCAAAATAGGCCGTCTTTGGGCTGCAGAGCCACCTTTGTGGGAGATGCCTGGTTTCCCCTGGACCGCCTCCCAGCCCTAGTGCCCCCCTAGAAGTGCAGGGCTGAATGGAGCAGCAGACCTCCAGCCAAGGGCTGGAGAGAGATCTTTTGAGAGATTCCAGATCAGCCCCCAGAAGTGTCCATTCATGACCACCAGGACATTGTGGGGTCCTCAGTGACCACGCATCCAGTCAACCAGTACTTAGCCTGTGTTTACTGGGCGCCTGGGTCCCTATCCCCAAGGAGCCTTGATTCAGTTGTAACAGAGATAAAAGCCACCAATGACCGAGATAAGGTGAGCTCTTGGGGCCAAGTTGTGCTCAAGGGAGGGACATCTGTTCAAACTGGAAGAGCTGGAGAAGGCTTTAGAGAGGAGGTGGGGAGGGGGCCTTGAGAAGAGGGTGGTAAGATTTGAAGAGAAATGAGAAGCAAGGGAAGAGCATTGCTGGCAAATGGGCCACAAAGGGCACAAGCCCAAAGGTGGGAATTCAGACTGTTAGGACCGACATGGAGAAGAGGTTTGGGGCTATCATTGGTGAGAGCTTGGTGAGACAGGCCATTGGGAGCTATGGACAGGTTTTGATCTGAGGCCTAAAGGGAAGACCAGCCCTGCCTGGGGGATGGCCTGGTTTCTGCAAGTTGCCCCTAGCCTACGGTAGCACCAGGGAGGACCTGAGAAAGAAAGATCCAGAAAGAGCCATACTCCTCGGAGGGATCAGTGCAGACTGCAGTGCCTGAGCTGAGAACAGAGCAGAGCTCGGGACACAGAAATCCTGCTCCACTGGGATTTCCATCCAGCAGATGAGTGAGCCCCCCCACCACTGGGGGTCTCATCAGGAGTTCAGTGCGGGAAGAGCTCCGACCTGGGTGGGGGCTTCCTGGAGGAGGGGGTGTGGGCTGACCCTTAACGGCCTTTCAGGGACTGGGGAGCCGAGCCCAGGGCTTTGTGGCATTCGTCCCTCCTGGCTTGACCCAGCCTCTGTGCTTCTCGCAGTGGTGCCCTTCCAGGAGGTGTGGGGCCGCAGCTACTGCCGGGTCCTGGAGAGGCTGGTGGACATCGTGTCTGAGTACCCCAGCGAGGTGGAGCACATGTTCAGCCCCTCCTGCGTCTCCCTGATGCGCTGCACCGGCTGCTGCGGCGATGAGAATCTGCTCTGTGTGCCCGTGGAGACGGCCAACATCACCATGCAGGTAGGGACAGCCTCCCGCTCGCACCCTAGGGCCACCGAGCCTGCCCAAGAGAGGGAGCCAGAGACAGGAGGGAGACTGGACCCTGACTCCCAGGCCGGGCGCCCAGTGCCCAGCCCCTCATTCCCGAGCCCCCTCGTCTCCACTGCCCCAGTTTTTTCAGGTTCTGGCTTAGCCCTAGTCCAAGACCCAGGATATCTGAAAATGCTGAAACTGAAAAGAAATCTGCTGCTCTTAAAGAAGTCCTTGTTTATACTTGGGAGGGGGCGTTCGGTGGCCTCTTGGCAAGCTTTGCACCTCCAAGTAATGGCAGGGCTTCGCGGGCGTCTGCGTCATTCCTTCAAGGCGGGGGTTATCCCCATTTGACACATGAGGAAGTTCACATTCAGAGACCTTACTGTAATTGCTCGGGGCCATTCAACAGGTGGAAGAGCCACGTTTTGAACGTTCCCTCTCCAAAGCACAGGCGCCTTGTCACCCTTGCTATGCTGGGACCCCGGGGAGGGAGAGGGAGATGCACAGGGCAGCGGTTTGCCCCTGCTCAAGGCAGAATGAGGGCATGTAGTCCAAAGGCCGCTGGGAAATGGGGAGTCGGCTCCCCCTGCAAGGAGGCAAACCCCGGGCTGCCCCAGCTCCGGACATCGATCTTCCTCCTCCCGCAGCTCCTGAAGATCCGCTCTGGGGACCCGCCCTCCTACGTGGAGATGAGCTTCTCCCAGCACACCCGCTGCGAGTGCAGGTAGGTCTGAGCAGCCTCTGCGATGAAGGATCCGGGGGGGCCCCGGGTGGAGGCTGGGGTGCCCATCCCTGCTACAGGCCACACTTCCTTCCCAGCTGAGTGGGACCAGGGAAACCAAGGCATCCGGTGGCAACTGCCTTGCATTGTGTGCCCCCAACCCAGCCAGACTTGCCTGAGGCGGTGGTCCCAGAGAGATGACTGGGGAGGGGGGGGAGCCTGGGACCCACCCCCCAGACTTACAGGGGCTGGGGGATGTCCTTCCCACTCTTCCGAGGTAGAAGGCAGCTTGCCCCGGGCCCCTGCAAGAGGCCCCAAGAGGCAAAGCCGGTGCAAGTCTGGACTTGGTGGTGGAGCAGACTGTGCTCACAGGAGGGGCAACTTGGACTGAGAAGCAGAAGGATGGGAGGAGGGGCAGGAGGAGGCGCGGGGGTTCCCTCCGAGTCGCAGCCCCCGTCCCTGCCCCCCAGAGCCTCTGACCAGCACCGGCCTTGCCACCGGTGCCCAGGGGACAGTGGCATTAGTGACAAGGAGCAGCGAACGTGGCACTGCCAGGCAGGTTCAGAGAAGCAAGTCATGAGCTGAGGTGTTGCCCCTGACCTCTGGGCTTTGGAGGCAGGAATGGGTCCTGCGGTCCCCTCCTGGGCGGGTGGTCGGGGGAGGACTAACTAACTACCCCCTTCCCCTCCCCCCCACTAGGCACTTGAACAGGTTTTCTCATTTATCCGACAAATACTTTACTGAGTGCCTACCATATGCCAGGCACTGTCCTAGGTGCTTGGGGTACAGTGATGAGCAAGACAGAAAAGGTCCCTGCTCTCATACCCACCCTGGGTGGCAGGTCCTAGTGCCCCCCAATTTATAGATGAGGAAACCGAGGGTTGTGTGATTTGCCACAGCTAGTGCGTGTGAGAGGAGGGATTTGAACCTCAGCCTGTCTGACCGCTAAGCCTGTCCTTTTTCATTCTACCTCTCCGGTCATTACCACATTCTTCAAGAGCCCCACTACAGTCCGGGGTTGGCCCCACCTAGTGTCCAGGGATCTGGCTGCCCCTTTGGGGCATTAATCCAGGCTCTAGGCCCTTCCCACGGCACCCTATAAACCAGAGCTAATAAGGAATCCTCCCAGGCTTAGTGCTGGGTAGTAACTTTGGCCTCCGACATCACCTTTGCCCTCACAGCTACTCAGTTTTCAAGGCAGAGAAGGAGACTGAGGCTCCAAGAGTGTCTCTGACTTGCCCAAGAGGGCAGAGACATGACAAGTACAGCCCCAAGTGACCCTGGGACCCCACCCTGGCTCCCCAGGGAGGCAGCCTCCTAGGGCAGCATTCCCTGATCCCAAGCTGACTCTTAACCGTGGCTGCCCCACACCTCCACCCACTCTTCTCAGGGAAGGCTTAGGCCCTGTCCTCTTCCAACAGACCCAGCAGCAAGGACAACTTTCTTCTCTCTTCTGGGCCAACAGCCACTGCCCTGGGAGGTAGAGCCAGGCCTGGTGCCTGGGGGTGTTCGGGTTCACCTGCCCTCACCCCGCCCCTTACGCACGCCCCCTGCTGTCGCCTGCAGCACCACACAGCCCCCAGGGAGGGGAGCAGGGTGGGCATCGTGCCCTGACGGGCAGCCTTAGCTGGCAGCAGCCACCCCCTTGGCCCTGGCCTGGCCCATCATTTACCATCCTCGAGGAAACTCCCAGAATGCAGCCTGGAAGTCAAGGCGGGAGGCACAAGGGCAGGAAGTGAACAGAGAAAGGCCCAGTAGAGCAGCCCATTCAGAAGTCCCCAGATTTGGTGCCAAGAGGCTGAGGAGCGTAAAGTGTTTGGAATTCACTGCCTGTCTTGGTGGGGCGGCCAGAGCCAAGGGTGGGAGCCCGAGGCCCTCACTCCCTGTCTAGCTCCATGCTACCCCCTAGTGGCCCCAGCGCCAAATGCAGGACCAGGACTCTGGGATGGCTGAGGGGAGGAGAGGGGGTGGCAGGGAACGCCCACTTACCGCTTTCCTGGTTCTCCCTTGCCCCTTTCTCTGTCTGTTTTCCCAGGCCTCTGAGGGAGAAGATGAAGCCAGAAAGGTAAGTGGCCTGGCTGGGGCTCGGGGCTGCTCTCGGGCCTGCCAGCCTCTGTCCCAGCATGGGGTCCCCCGGCCACCCTGTCCTGACGCTTTTGGCTTATTGCAGGAGGAGACCCAAGGGCAGGGGGAAGAGGAAGAGAGAGAAGCAGAGACCCACAGACTGCCACCTGTGAGTGCGCGGGGGGCAGGGATGGCACGGAGGCTGGGCCAGCGGGGAGCCCCACCCTGCCGGCAGGGGCAGTGGTCGGGGAGGGGGAAAGGACAGGCTCAGGGCAGGCTTGGGAGCTAGAGCAGGGAGCTGCACCTCCTAGGGGTCCTAGGGCCCAGGAAGCCTCAGGGGACGGTGGCTCTTGTCCCAGCGTCTGTGTGGCCTTGAGCAAGTCAGTTCACCTTCTGGAGCCTAGTTTTTCTCTCTGGGTAGAATGAGGGGCCAAGGGATCCTCCAAGCTGCTGATCATTCCACAGACATTTACGGAGCCTCTCCCGTGTGCCCGGTACCTCACTGACCAAAACAAACAAGACCCCCGCTCTCGTGATGCTCAGATTCTGGTGATGACAATTCCAGCGGCTGAAAAGTTATTAGGGCCACTTCCTAGTGGCCTTGGGGGAAGGCCCAACCTACAGCGGCCCCCAGGCCACGATTTTTGTCCCCAGGGGATCCTTGAGGGGTCCCTCACATCCTTGTCCCCTCAGATGTTACCTGCCCATCTTACCAGAAAAGGAAAGACCCAAATCCGTGATGGCAAATCCTCAAAATAAAATACTTGGATTGCACAGTAGATCAGTCACATCGTGGGCTCACCTGCAGGGCCGAAGTCTCCTCCCAGCTCTGAGACTTCAAGAAATCATTTAGAGCCAAGGAAATGGAGCTGGCCCAAGTCCTGACCTCCCAGCCTCACCCCTCCAGGAACTGAGACATGCCCCCCCCAATCTACTACCCCCGCACCCCGGCCCAAGCACTGATTTGAGCAAAGACCTCAAGGCAGGGCCCCAACCCAGGCCGCGCAGCCTCCATCTCCCCCGACAGCAGTCTTCAAACAGTTTATTCGGGAATCTCTGAAAAGAATTTCAAAAAATCATGTGTCCCCTAGCTCATTTTAAAGTTGGCATTAAACTCCTTCATCATAACTGTAAATAGTTGCAAAGGATTTCATTTCGGCATATTATAAATATTAATATTTTAATATAAAACTATTGTATAATTGTTCAGATGTATTCAAATGGAAACTATATGCATATGCCAGCCTAATTTAAAATCTTACCATCATCCTTTTTTTTTTTAAATGAACAACAGAAAAATTCACATAAACACCCTTTTTTTACTAGCTGCATATTTATATTGCTTCTTTCCTTTTTTTTTTTTTTGAGGTGCCGGACATCAGCTTCCCTGAGTTGGGTTTTTTGGTTTGTTTTGCTTGTTGTTTGTTTTTGTTCGTATCAGGAGGCACTGGGGATCGAACCTGGGACCTCCCGTGTGGGAGGTGGGCACTCAACTGTTTGAGCCTCATCCCCTCCTACTTCTATTCCTTCTTGAGCTTGTATTTCCCTTTCATTCCCCCTACAGAATTTCAGCCTAATGTATTATATTTTTTAATGTTCAAAAGCTTTTCATGATCTCTGCCACAAAAATGGTATGTAAATTTGAATTATTTTATATTTCCTATGAACATAAAGCTCAAGGTCAAAATGTCTCCTGGAATGAATTGTCAAAACACTTATTAGTAGTGATCAAAACAGCACAATACATCATGTTTTAATCAACGTCAAAAAGCAAATCTTATTGGAAATACCCCTCAATGAGATGGATGCGGCTACTTCTTTTCAATTAGCTAATGTATCCGTTAATGAATTGTTACTTCCTGCCAGACTCAGTCAGGACTGAACATTAATTCTATTTCTATGTATCATTTTGTATAGATAAAAGGGCTGAGAAAAATTGTTCACATAAGTAAATGAAACTGGAGGGAGTTTTTATCAATATCACTCATCTACTTAAACCTTTTCCAAGTTATTTGCCAGAAACCTTATAGTGATCTGCTAACGAAAATTATTTTTAATGATGTATTAGCTGACAGTTGGGTTAAGTTGTTGTTCAATTTGCTGAAAGCAAAGACTCGGAAACCACCTGACTTGCAAATGGTCTGGTTGTCATTAGCCATGTTTCCTTTCTCAACACCCAGCCAATGTCTCAGATTGTTCTTTTGTTTTGTGTCCCCAAATATTTTCACCTTGGGGCAAAGCACTGTAGCAGGGCTTGGAACTGGAAAGATGCATTCCCTTCCTTCTAGAAGGAGAAGGGAAACCGTGGAATGGGGCAGACGGGGCAGGAGACCCCAGGCAGGCGTGCTCTCGCGCGAACAATTTTAAGACAGAGTACTTATGGAGGCTGCCGACTGGTTTCTTTAAAACAACCTTTGCATACGTCTGGGGGTACATGTACCCTGTTTGAAGGCTGCTGTCCCGGAGTTACCAGAGGTATTATATCACAGAGCCAGACTGGGTTCAAATCCTGGCTCTGCCACTGGCTAGCTGTTGGCCTTGGGGCCTTTTCTTACCCTCTCTGAGCTCAGTTTCCTCATCTCTGAATGGAGGACGATAACCGTGCCTCCCTCGTGGGACGTTGTTAAAGGTGAACGAGACAGGGCTGGGCACCGGGCTGGGCCCTGGGTAGGTGCTAGGTGAAGGCAAGCTCCCAGCTTCTGATTGGCCTCGGTGCAAGCAGGCATCCAGTAGTGCTGCATCCTCCTCGTGCTCCCTGCCCAAGCTTCCCCTCTGCGTCTGTGCCCCTCCCATCAGAGGGGACCCCTGCCCTCGGCAGTGTGCTGATACCCCCGTCTATGCTTGATCTCTGGCAGGTGCGGCCACGCTGTGCCCCGGAGGTAACCAGCCCCTCGGAGAGGCCCCACCCGGCTCGTGTATTTATTATCGTCACTCTCAGTTACCTCCCTGCTGGCACCTGCCCTCTATTTATTAGCCAACTGTATCCCTGCTGAATGACTCGCCCCTTCCTAGACGAGGGGCGGGGAGGGACAAGACCCTCAGGAATCCAGTGCCTTAAACAGAACGCGAGAGAAGGAAAAAAGGCGGCCGCAGACCCGTGGGTGCTTCAGTTTGGGAAGAAGCAAGACGCGAGGGCGAGTGAGAGGCAAGGCAGGGCCCAGAGGCTCCGAGTCTCCAGGGAGCTGGAGAGGGAAGGAGGGGGCCCCGAGGCCTGTTCTCGGGCTTTGGGCTCTGCACGGACAAGCTGCCCTTGCTCGGGGGGCTCCTGGCCAAGAAGAGGGTGGAGGCAAGCAGGGTGCAGGTGGCCTGGCCAGCTTCTCTTCCTGGCAGCAGCTCAGCACCCTGGAGAGCAGAATGTTCAGCACTGGGACCGCAGCGGTTGCCTGGGAACCTTTGTACTCCTTGCCCCACTATGGTCTCCCCTCACGTCTTGCCACCTGCTTGCGCTGGGACATTGTTCATTCCAGCCAAGCACCACCATCCTGCTTCTCGGGGGGACACAGGCACAGAGTGGGTCCTCAGCTGAAGGGGACAGGGCTGCCAGGGAGAAGGCTTGTGCGTCCCAGCCTCCTGGCGTACGGCAAGGGGAGCAGGTTCCCCGAGGCCCCAGCGGGGCCGTCTGACTGTCAGCCGGATTCTCTTGAATAAAGTATTCTAGTCCAGAAACAGCTCACCCAGTGGCGTGTGTCTGTCTGCTGGGGCAGTGGGCGACAGCAGAAAATGGAGGCAGGACGGATAAAAGCACCACGGGGGAAGCGGAAAGGGCACAATGACTTGTCTGAGCCTCAGTCTTCAAGTCTGAAAAATGGGGCTGGTAGTAGCACCCACCTCCTCGGGTTGGGAGGAAGGGCTCTATCGTGCACAGCAACATGTTAGCTTCCTCCATCCTTCCTCCTTTTGACAACTGGGGAAACTGAGACCCAGAAAGGCAAAGTGACTTCCCGAGACCTGATAGAGTCAAGAGCCCTGAACTCGAGTCGGAGGCCTGAGGCTTGTCTCTGACTCACCAAGTGAGAGTGACCCTGGCTTTCCCCCTGCTTCAGGCTTTCTTCTCTAGCAGGTTTGGCTCGATGGCCCCTCTGGCCTTGACACGCTCAGGTTCTGCCAGTCCCCCACAGCAGCCTGGGGGGGGTCATCTTCCCAGCCACTTTAGGCAAAACCCTGGGTCCACCCTTCCCCTACTCAGGAGCTCTCAAGAGGTAGTCACGGGCCCAAAGTTGGGGCGGGGCCTGGCCCCAGCCACCCATGATACCACCAAAGTCAAGAGCACAGTTCCCTCCCCTCCTCCCAGGGCTGCCCCGCACGCAGCCCACTGCCCAGTTCTCCGGACCCTGGGTGAGTCGAGGCGCCCGGACTCCTGAGACCCTCCAGGAGAAGACCTGGCCTGGGCCCCAAGAGCCTGAACTGCAATACCTCCAGCCTGCTGGGGCTGCCCCGTTTCCTCCCCCCGTTTTATGCCCCGTCTTCTTCTGCCTTCTTCCTTAACCTTGGGATGGAGAAAGCACTCTAGTCTTTTTTTTTTTTTCAGTTGAAACTATTTACTATCAGCCTCCCGACGACCTCTGACCCACGTGGCACGTGCGCTTTTTTATGCGGCATGTGTTGTGGGGGAGGAGAGTTCCCGGCCCTGTCCTCTGCCCCACCTCCTCCTTTGAGGCTGCTCAGCACAAGCCCAGAGGGGACCCGGCCTTGGGCAGTGGATGGTCCAATGGGTGGGGTGGCCCTGCTGAGGCAGCTGCCTTGATGACCTGTTTACCGAGGCCTGGAGTCCCCTGGAGGACACTTCTGGTCAGAATGTGCTTCTGGCTGGCCATCACGGAGGGCGGATCACAGAGGGCCAGCCCCAGGGGACACTCACTTCACAGAAGAAGCACACTTTCTCTCTTGCTTCTCCACTCTGGCTGCAGCTGTTCCACGCTGAGAGTATTGCCTTTCACCGACTGAGAGCTGAGAAGAGCACCCCTCCCCTGGCCGGGCCTCTGGTCCAGCCCCCCTGTAGTATCTCCCAGGCTCTCAGCTCCACGGGGTCACCCAGATGGAGATGAGCCTCCCCACCCAGGCCAGTAACCCCTGCAGAGAACTGTTTAGAGACCAGGGTTGCTCCCAGAGGCCAGAAGCAAAAATCCCCACCCACAGCCAGGGGCCTCACAGTCAGATGGGTAGGAAAGGAGCTGGCTGGCCCATCTGACCATGTGGACTGCCCGTTCAGATAATTTAGGCCCCAAAAGGCCCTTTTCATGCATTCATCTTGTATTTGTGGTGTACCCATCACCTAGACACAGCCCTCGTCACTAAGGTTCCGTGGAGAACACAGCACGCAAGGGCCCTCCTGCTCTCACCAACCTCACACTCAAGTGACGAATCAGACCCTGATTGTACCTTACAGGATATTGGGTGGGTCTTTTCTGATGCTCGAATTGGTAACTCCACGCAGAACTAAAGAAAAAGGGGTCTTGAGGAACCCCATATTCTAAAAAGAAAAAGAAACTCTTGGGACCAGACCCATCTGTTTCCAGGATTTATTAACAGGTGGTGAAAGCAATTCTGCTACCCCCAAACATCACCCCAGCACTTCCCTCCTTAGTCTCCATTAGCAGAACCAGAGAGGGGGGCGGGGAGAGATGGGTTCACTGGAACCCTAGGTCGTTGACTCCCTCCCACTCCTCTCCCTGCTGCTGGATATTTGCCATTCAGATTGGCCATGTGCCATGTCTGAATGGGGAGTTGGAAGAGGGGGTGGAGAACTGAAGAGTGAAAGGACAGAGAATAGGGCTTCTTTGGAGGTATCTAGCGGGGTCAGATAGACTTGGTAGGAGGCAATGGCCATGAGCTGCCTAGCCCTTGCTCTCCTGAGAGGGAGGCCTGAAGGTGAGGAGACCCCATGGGTGTGGGTTGTAGGGTTGGGGCAGGAGCTGAGTGGGGATGTCAGATATAGGGCTGGAGAGGATCTCCCACTGCGCGGAATGATGCTGCGGGTGGCCCTGAGGGCACTCCCCAAGAAAGTTGGCGTCTGGATGCCCATTATGCCAGGTAAGTTCATCTCCAGAGAAGATGTGGCCACAGCTGAGAGGGACTTTGCCCCAAACTCTCCTTTCTGACCCCAGGTAAAAGCAGAGAAAGAGACTGGGGAAAGGAAAGGGAGGAGCAATGCAAGGGCAGCCCATGCCTGGGGGAGGGAAAGGGGTTAATCTTAACCCTTCAAAAAATGAAAGTGATGGGAATGTTAGAAGATCTGCCCAAGATGCAGATAAGGGACCAGAAAAGGAGAATCAGCATAGTTCATCTAAAAGCAATGATGGGAGAGAAATACCAGGTCATGTTTATGCCCCACTGATTGTTCAATAAGCCAGTTACACATGTAAACAAATAAATCAATAAGGAAATGCCAAACAGTGGTTTTGGTATATTAAAGATGGCCTTAAATTCTTTGATACTCCTTCACTCAAAAGGTGGAGTCTATTTTCTCTCCCTTTGAATAAAATCTGCTTTGATCAATATAGCATGGGAGAAGGGACTGGTTTTCACGAGAACATGCTGAGCTGCCATGTAAGAAGGCCAGCTACCCTGAGGCTACCATGCTGGAAGGAGGCCAAAGCCATATTGAGATGTGGAAAAAGAGAGAGAGAGAGATGCCTAGCCAGCCTCCAGCTGTTCCCCTGTTAAAGTCATCTCACCCACAGTGCCTGGATGGATTTCATGACCCACAGAATGATACAGATATAATAATAAGCTGTTTGGGGCAGGTTGTTACTCAGCAATAGGTAGCCAGAACAGAAAACAAGGCGCGGTCATGAGATAGTGTCTGGGATAAGTTGCCCTAGACTAAGAGATCACAGAAGGTCTCTGTGGAGAAGACACTGATGGTGACGTGAAAAGGACAAAGAGCTAGTCATGTGAAGAGCAGGTGTAGGAGCGCTCCAAACAGGGGACACAGCTGAGACGAAGGCCCAGAAGGCATCCCAGTATGGTTGGGGCATGATGGGCAAGTGAGGAAAAGATATGAGGTGTGCTGTTACAGGTAGGTGGGGCCAGGCCACAAAGGGCTTCACAACTAGGAAAGGAGTTTGGATTGTGTTATAATATGAAAGAAAACCATTGAAGGGTTCCAAGCAGGAGAGTGAAATGAACTTTCATACATAGTTGAAAGATCATTCTGCCTGGCATGTGGAGAATGGACTCTAGGGGCGCAAGACCACGATGGTCTAAATACCACTTAGGAGGATGGCAAATTCTGGCAAGCAGTTATGGTGGCTTGATCTAGGAACAGTGCTGGGGATAGAGAGAAGTAGATTGTTTGTCTTAATTATGCATAAAGGCTGTTACCCTGATCATTCATTCATTCATGAGCATTTTGGGGTCTGCTAAGACCAGGCACTTTGTAGGAGACATATGCGATGGGGAAAAATACATTAGCATGTGGATCTTTCCAGTTTCCACGCCTGCTAAAGAAAATTCTATTCTGCAAGAAATGAAGAGAATAAGGAGAGAGGTCTTAACTGGAGAGGCTAAATTGATCTACCTAAGAACGAAGGAAGAGAAGACAAGGAAAGGGAAGGAAGCAAAAGGCCTCAGGGCTGGGGCTAGAAAAAGGATTTGGTTGCAGAGGCTGATGACACAAAACCATCTGGGGAGGTAAAACAGAGCTTTGGAGAAATGCTGCTACACTTCCCAAATGGTGAAGGCTCTAATGTTCTTTGAGAGATGATCACTCAATAAGACAGTAGGCAGAGGCTGAGCCCAGTGGAGCACCTGGATTAATAAGGGATGAATAAGACACAGTATAGTCACAGTACAATCAAGGAGTCAAATCCACACTGGTAATAGAAAGCAAGGAGGACACACAGCTTATACAAAATACAGATGAAGTGCTACTAGAGAAATCTTAGGAAAGAGAAATGACTTACACCCAGGGAAAATCAGGGATGGCCCTTCTTGGTTGGTTGGTGGCATTTGCTGCAACTTGAGGAAGAGATAAGATTTGGGTTTGGGGATATGGGTGGAATGGAGGCAACTGATTAGCAAAGACCCAGAGGTGAACACCCTTAGCAGTACGGGGAATTTTAAATGGTTCCATTTGGCGGGTGCTCACGGTGCATGAGGTAAAGTGTGATGGACAAGGCTTACAGGCAGGGCCCAGGGCGCCATGCTAGGAGTTAGGCTGCTGTGCTAGGGATGCTTTGTTAGGAATGGGAGGCAGCGACCTTTGTAAAAGGAGTGCGACATGATCACGGAATTCAGGACTGAAAGAAAATTTACATGTCATCTGTTTCAACCTCCTTATTTTATTAATGAAGAGACTGAGACCCACGCTTGTTCACAGCCATGTAAGTTAAGGGAGCCAGAGTTTTTAATTTACCTGTGAGTAAGGGAAAGGGAACTGAATCCAGGTCTGACTCCAAGACCTGGTCTCCTCATCTCCTCCTCCGGATGGAAAGAAGAGGGGAAGGAAATGGGGTCTGCACCAAGCCCTAAAAGCAGCCCAGGCCATCTGTGAGGTGAGTCGGGTGGGTCTGCAGAACAGGCCCCTTCACACACTCTGGCGGGAAATCCAGACTCCAGACAGGGCGGTGACAGGACGGAGCGGTGGTGTGGAGAGATGGCTGCCCCAGAGCCCAGCAGCTGTTTTCCCAGCGACGCCTGGCCCTTCCCTTTCCTGAGGGAAGCCCGAGTGCTCCCCCTCCCCTGACATCGGCGGTGACTGAGGTAGACGAGGGCCAGGCTCCTGCTACCCGTCTGTGGGCCCCGCTTCAGAGACCAGGAGGCTCCAGGCCAAAAGATGGTGTGTTCCTAGGCCCAGCGCTAACGCTGTTACCATGGAAACCACCAGGCAGGCCAGGCTTCCTCACAGAGTTGGGCCCATGCCCTGTTCCTCTCCTAGTGAGGGTGTTATCTGGGCGACAATGGGGAGAGGGTCCTGCTGCCACCCTGGCCTCCCATGGAGCCCATCGAGAATCAGCTCCTCGGCAAGGCCGCTCCCAGCCCCAAAGACTCAGAGCCCTCCCCCTTCTTCTCTCTCCTCTAAGCCCCCTCCTCTCACCCACCCACCCGTCAGCCCAGGCCACCCATGAGTTCCCAAGCGGGCCACGCGGTAACAGGACCCGCTGTGCTCACACAGTCCAGACAGAGCCGGTTGTTTACAGACAAGTGACCGCCTGACGCCCTGGCGGGGTCTGAGGTTTAGATTGTAACGGTGATATCCTTCCCTTGTTGAGCTCTTTATTCCTCTCAAAGCTCTCTCTGCCTCAGTCTTTTCCTGGAGCCTGTAAAGCCCTCTCACTTGAAAGACAAGCTGGAAGGCAGTCCTGAGAGGGTGAGAAATCTGCCCCAGTAATTTCAGCCGCAGCATCTTGCGAGGCCAGCGGGCTGACAGCTGGATGCAGCTGCGGGCGCGGAGGGGCAGGCGCGGGGCCAGAGCTGAGGGCGTCCAGGCTCTGATTCACTTACGGCCCCAGGGGTACAGCAGGGCCAGGCCTAGGGGGTCATGATGACATCCCAGAGCTGTCCTCTAGGACCAAGTGGAAACACAACTGGTCACCAGAGGTGGGAGGGGATGGGGACAGGCAGGGACTCTCCCCTTGCCAAGTCCCCCAAGTTCAAACCCAGGAGACTCCAGGTGCGGTTGGGATCCTTCTTGAGAAACCAGCCCCGGCCAGTCGAGATGAGCGCTAGCAGGAAAGGCTACACAAGGGCTGTTCTGCTGAGACCCTTCATCTTCTGATATGTGTAGATTTCCCTGCCTGTTCTGTGGCTATGGTAACAAGTAACCTGAGAACCAGTTTTAAGTCTATTTAATGCACCCTTGGTCACTTGCTTCAGTAACCACTATTAGATCAACCAATATCTAAACACTCGGAAGGTCCACCGACCGCTGCACTCCTTGCTTCCCAAAACCCGATATGAGAGCAGCTCTCTGGCTCAGAAAGACTGCGCCTTGCAAGGCTCTTCCTTGCTTAAGTGAGCAATAAGTTCAGCCTTTCGTATCAGATATGAGTGGTTCTGTCTTATTTGACACCTCCCCCCCCAAAAAAATCTATTTCATAATTGATCAAAAATTCTTCCAAAGTCCAGAGAATGAGCAATGCATTGTTTTTTGTTTGTTTGTTTTTTTAACTTTGGTACAAAGTTGCCCTAGGCTGGAACCAAAAGCCCCTTCCCCTGGTCTCCCTCTTTCCTCTTTATCCCGTCATGGGAGAGTGACCGTGGTGGAGCATCACGTGTCCCTGCAGGGAGCAGCTACAACACAAATAAACCTCTCTTTTTCAGAAAGTGGGTCACTCTCCTTGCCGTAATTTTTATTACATTGTATTAAGTCAGAAGACTCCACCACCACTAAAAATGAGGACAGGGAAGACAGGAGACACACCGCCACATTTACTTGATTTCTGATACCACAATGAGACCATGACATACTTATTATTTTATAACCTGCTTTTTTTTTTTTTTTTTTTAAAGATTTATTTATTTATTTAATTTCCCCCCCTCCCCTGGTTGTCTGTTCTCGGTGTCTATTTGCTGCGTCTTGTTTCTTTGTCCGCTTCTGTTGTCGTCAGCAGCACGGGAAGTGTGGGCGGCGCCATTCCTGGGCAGGCTGCTCTTTCTTTTCGCGCTGGGCGGCTTTCCTCACGGGCGCACTCCTTGCGCGTGGGGCTCCCCCACGCGGGGGACACCCTTGCGTGGCACGGCACTCCTTGCGCACATCAGCGCTGCGCGTGGCCAGCTCCACACGGGTCAAGGAGGCCCGGGGTTTGAACCGCGGACCTCCCATATGGTAGACGGACGCCCTAACCACTGGGCCAAAGTCCGTTTCCCATAACCTGCTTTTTAAACTTAATATACTGTGGACATTTTCCCATGACATTAGATATTCTTCTACTATATGATTTTTAAAAAAATATACATCAGATGGTTATTTTAAAATTTTCACTTTAAAGGCAAGACCCAAATCAAAACCTCTGAACTTACAGTGTTTGACCTAAAAGAAAGGAAGAATGGTTGTAATTTAAAATAGTCTCAATAAAGCAAATAGTCTTATGAGTATTAATGGGTGATACTAAAACAGGATAAAGTATACACATCTTACTTTGTTCTTAATTTGAAGTTGCCAGTAAAATCAGTTGCAAATATTTACTCAGAATGATGCTACTATGAAGGTCGTACTCTCAAAAACGGATAATGGCTATTCAAAATTAAATTTATGGAATCTCTAGAAAATGGGTTTAATTGGAACCCACAGGCAGATTTGTCACATTCATTTTTTAAAGTCTTAGAAGGCCACTGTTTGTTTTTTTTTTAAGATTTATTTTATTTATTTCCTCCCCTCCCCCGCCTCCATTGTCTGCTCTCTGTGTCCATTCACTGTGTGTGTCCATTGCCATTTGCATTCTTGTCAGGCAGCACGGGAAATCTGTGCCCTTTTTGTTGCATCATCTTGCTGCATGAGCTCTCCGTGTGTGCAGCGCCACTCCTGGGTGGGCTGCACTCTTCACTCAGGGCGACTCTCCTTGCAAGCCTCAATCCTTGCACATGAGGCACCCCTAGCAGGGGCCACCCCTGCATGGGCACTCCTTGTGTGCAGCAGCACCACGTGTGAGCCAGCTCACCACATGGGCCAGGAGGCCCTGGGTATTGAACCCTGAACCTTCTATATGGTAGGCAGACACTCTGTCATTTGAGCCACATCCACTTAGAAGGCCACTGTTTTAATATAAATTAGTTTTGAAATTATCTCTGTTTAGTGTTTTTAACTGTCACATGGCCATAAAACAAAGAACCAAATAATTTTCAATGATCACAGGTACAATTTAGACAAAAATTCTCAAGTGTCAGTACTTTTAATGTTGCGTACATCAAATTATAGTAAGAAGACAACTATAAACAAGATGCAGTCACTCTATTTTCATTAACAGCACAACTGTATTAGAGTAAACTAAGTTTATATTCCACCATCAAGTGTGATCCCTCATTGTTTCACTTAATCCAATAGTCTCATCATTATCCCTCAAAATATCCAGTGAAAGGTTTGAGCTCAGAAGAAATGAAAGCCGGTGAGCCTGCTGCACTGCCTTGAATTCCATCTGTCACTTTAGTGGAGCAAACAGATGCTGGATGTTTTTCAGTATGGAAAAATTCATTTTATCTTGGTTGAGCTGGAAACTCTTTTCTGATTCAAGAGTTCATTTTTCACACAAGGAAAACCTTTCCAAAGAAGAGCTTTGACTTTCAAAAGGGCCACTTGCTGAAAGTTCAGGAACTGGAATGCTGTCCATTAGCTGAGACCCAAGTCCTCTGGCATTCATCTGCAGTCGCTGTCCCTGTCACTTCTCAGTCCCATTACAGAGCTGGCCTGCCGCTCACCTCTGTTTCCTTCACTAAGATTTCTAAGTACTGGGTTGCATTGCATCATTTGGCTATTCCATCATTGATTAATCAATGTATTCTTGAATATTTCGGCTCTCTTTTTTATTGTTGTTATAATAAACAATGCTGTGATGAACTTTCTTGGGGGTGTATCTTTTGTGAGCAGAAGTCTCCCCATCATAAAAATAACAGCAAAAATCAAGCCCATCTCTCGACTGCACAGCTCCCTCCAGGTGTCTCCCTATCACTGGTCTTCTGCTTCCCATCCACAGCTTGCAAAAGAGCAGTCCATACTTTTGGACTCTGTCTTGGCGTTTGCACCTACCACCTAACACAACCCTTGCTAGAGGACACCGGGGACTTCCAAGGTGCTGATCTGCATTCGTCCTACTCAGCAGCATTCTTTACTCTTAGAATCAAAGTCACAGTCCTTTGCTCAGTCCAAAGACCCCTGCCTCCCCTCCTGCCATGCTCCCTCTCACTTGAAGCTCCTGTACACTTGTCTTTTCTCAGTTCTTAGATTGTGTGGTGGCCCCTCAGGACCTTTGCTCTTACGATTTCCTCTGCCAAGAAATCCCTTCCTCCCTTGGGCTGCCCCGCCCGCCCCCACCTTGCCGATTAATAGTACACACTCGTCACCCACAGCTCAGCTCCAAGGCACTTCCTCAGGAAAGCCTTCCAGACACCCTCCCCACCAGATTGCGGCTGGGCCACCCTTGGGGCCCTACGAAGCACAGCCTACTTCCTTGTAGCACTCATGACTACATCAGAAAGAAAACAATTCCATGATTTCAGCAGTTCTTTTGTCATGTTTAAAAATGAAATCTAACATCACGAAGAACGTATCGGTATACCTTATTCTTTAAAATGTAGATCAGGGATGGGGGGTATACGGGAACCTCTTATGTTTTTTATAATGTAACCTTTTTTCATGATGTATGTATCTTCAAAAAAATACAATTTACAAAAACGATGGGGGTGGGGGTGTGGGGGTGGGTGATATGGGAACCTCATGTTTTTTTAATGTAACGTTCTATGGGATCTACTAACTTTAATTTTAAAAGTTTTATTATAAAAAGATAAAATAAATAAGTAAAATAAAATGTAGACCAACAGGTATTGTAAAGTTCTGCTTGATCACTGCCTGCTCCCTCCCCACCACCATGGCCAGGTCCCTTCCTCCTCTCCCGGGAGAAAACCACTGTCAGGAGCATGGTGGGGTCCACGGCTTGTGCTCTGGAGCCAAACTGCTAGGATTAGAATTCTAGTACTCCCGCTTCCTAGCAATGTAACCTTAAGTAGGTTACTTACCCTCTCTGAGCCTTTGTTTTATCATCTTTAAAGAATTAATAACAGTAACTAGTGGTGTAGTTTAAAGAATTAAATAAGATGTTCCATGTTAATGCTTGAAGTGGTATTGTGCTCAGAGTCGGTACGTAATAGATGGCAGCTATTACTCTGATTCCAATACTCACAAAGCATAGATAGTATTGTTTTGTGTGGTATTTCTAAAAATATAAATGGCATCCTATTGTAGGTAGCATTTGGGAATTGAATGTTTTTACTCAACAATATGCTTTTGAGATCTGTACATGTTAATACATATAATTTTCTTTTTCTTTTTAAAAATAATTTATTGAAGTATATCATTCAGACATGAACATACAGAAACAATAAGTGTATAGTAAAAGTTGTGAACTTAGAAAACAAACATACATAACATCACGCAGGGCTCCCATATAGCACCCCACCACAGATAACTTGCATTGTTGTGAAACATTTATAACAAATTATGAAAGAGCATTGTCAAAGTATTACTACTAATTCTAGTCCATATCTTACATTTGGTGTATTTTTCCCCAAGCCCACTCTATTATTTTTTTTTGGTTCATAAGCACATAATTTATCTAACATGTACAATCAATGGCATTTGGTATAATCACAGAGCTGTGCATTTTTCATTTCAATCAATATTAGTGCATTTTCATTACTCCAAAAAAAGAGGAAAAGAAAACAAAAAAAACCCAAACCACTATCATACCCATATGTTAGCACTACTAATTACAAATCTTATGATGTGCTTTCACCACTTCTATTCATTTCCAAACATTTCCAAACAACTTTCTACCAATTCTGCACAGATTAAACCTCAGCTTTCCATCCTCTAGCCACATTATATTCTCTGGTTTGTTCATTATATTTAGTTTATAATAGCAAAATCATGCAATATTTGTCCCTTTGTGCCTGGCTTGCCTCACTCAACATCATGTCCTCCAGGCTCATCTGTGTTGTCATAAACTCACGGCTTCATTTCTTCTAACAGCTGAATAATATTCCATTGTGTGTATATAGCACAGTTTGTTTATCCATTCATCAGTTGATGGTCACCCAGGTTGTTTCCATCCTTTGGTAATTATGAATAAATAATGTCACCATGATCATCGGTGTGCAGACGTCTGTTCGTGTCACTGCTCTCAGTTCTTCTGGGTATATACCTTGCACTGGTATTGCCAGGCCACATGGTAGATCTAGATTTAACTTCCTTAGGAACCACCAAACAGACTTTGACGGGGGCAGTACCATTCTACATTCCCACTATCAGTGGCTAAGCGTTCCTATCTCTCCACATCCTCTCCAAACTTGTGTATTCTGTGTTTTTTTAAAATAGTGGCCATTCTAGTAGGTATGAAATTGTAGCTTTGATTCACATTTTCCTAACAGCCAGTGATATTGAAAATTTTTAATGCATTTTTTTCATCACTTGTGTGTTTTTTTTAGAAAAATGTCTATTCAGGTTTTTTGCCCATTTTTTACTTGGTTAATTTGTCTTTTTTGTTGTTGAGTTGTAGGGTCTCTTCATTTATTTTTTAAGATTTTTTAAAAAAGATTTATTTATTTATTTATTTCTCTCCCCTTCACCCCCACCCTCACCCCCACCCTGGTTGCTGCGTCTTCTTTGTCTGCTTCTGTTGTTGTCAGCAGCACGGGAATCTGTGTTTCTTTTTGTTGCGTCATCTTGTCGTGTTAGCTCTCCGTGTGTGTGGCACCATTCCTGGGCAGGCTGCACTTTCTTTCGCGATGGATGGGTCTCCTTACGGGGCGCACTCCTTGCACGTGGGGCTCCCCTATGTGGGGGACACCCCTGCGTGGCAGGGCACTCTTTGCATGCCTCAGCACTGTGCATGGGCCAGCTCCACACGGGTCAAGGAGGCCCGGGGTTTGAACTGCAGACCTCCCATGTGGTAGATGGACGCCCTAACCACTGGGCCAAGTCCGCCACCAAGATTTATTTTTTTAATTTTTTAATTTATTTCTCTCCCCTTTTCCCTGCCTTCCCCCATTGTCTGCTCTCTGTGTCCATTTGCTGTGTGTTCTTCTGTGTCTGCTTGCATTCTTGTCAGTGGCACTGGGAATTTGTGTCTCTTTGTTGTGTCAACTTGCTGGGTCAGCTCTCCCTGTGTATGGCGCCACTCCTGGGCAGGCTGTGTTTTTTTTTTTTATGCAGGGCAGCTCTCCTTGCAGGGCGCACTCCTGGCAAATGGGACTCCCCTACACGGGGGACACGCCTGTGTGGAATGGCACTCCTTGCACACATCAGCACTGCTTGTGGGCCAGCTCACCACATGGGTCAGGAGGCCCTGGGTTTGAACCCTGGACCTCCCATAAGGTAGGTGGACGCTCTATCAGTTGAGCCAAATCCACTCCCCTGTAGGGTCTCTTTATATATTGTGAATATTGGACTTTTGACAGGTGTGATTTCCAAATATTTTCTTTCATTGAGTAGACTGCCTTTTTACCCTCTGTAAAGTCCTTTGAGGTGCAGACATGTTTAATTTTAAGGAGGTCTCATTTATCTATATTTTCTTTTGTTGCTTATGCTTTGGGTGTAAGGTTAAAGAGACCCTTGCCTATCACAAAGTACTGTAGATGTTTCCCTACATTATCTTCTAAGAGATTCATGGTCCTGGCTTTTATGTTTAGGTCTTTGATCCATTTTGAGTTGATTCTTGTGTAGGGAGTGAGATAGGGGTCCTCTTTCATTCTTTTGGTTATGGATTTCCAGTTCTTGAAGCACCATTTGTTGAAGAGACTGCTCTGTCCCAGAAAAGTGGACTTGGTGGGCTCATCAATTATCAGTTGACCATAGAGGAGAGGGTCTATTTCTGAACTCTCACTTCAATTCCATTGATTGATGTGTCTGTCTTTATGCCAATACCATGCTGTTTGTTTTTTTCCCCAAGATTTATTTTTATTTATCTCTCCCATTTCCCCGCCCCCACTGTCTGCTCTCTTGTGTCCATTCACTGTGTGTTCTTCTGCATCCGCTTGCATTCTCAGTGGCATGGGGAATCTGTGTCTCTTTTTGTTGCGTCATCTTGCTGCATCAGCTCTCCATGTGTGCGGTGCCGCTCCTCGGTGGACTGTGCTTTTTTTGCACAGGGGGGCTCTCCTTTGTGGGGTGCACTTCTTGTGTGGGGAGCACCCCTACACGCGGGGCACCCCTACGTGGCATGGCACTCCTTGTGTGCGGCAGCACTGCACGTGGGCCAGCTCACCACAGGGGCCAGAGGGCCTTGGGTTCGAACCCTGGACCTCCTATATAGTAGGTAGACACTCTACCAGTTGAGCCACATTCGCTTCCCTACCATACTATTTTGACCACTATAGCTTTATAATACACGTCAAGGTCAGGAAGCATGAGTCCCCCAACTTTGCTCTTCTTTTTTAGTATGTTTTTGACTATTCAGGACCCCTTTCCCTTCCAAATAAATTTGGTAATTCACTTTTCTATTTCTCTAAAGTAGACTGTTGGAATTTTGATTGGTATTGCATTGAACCTATAAATCAATTTGGGTAGAATTGTCATCTGCAAGATGTTTGGTTTTACTTTCTGTGAACACAGAATATACTTCCATTTGTTCAGGTATTCTTTGATTTCTCTTAACAGCATTTTGTAGTTTTTTGAATACAGATCCTTTACATTCCTGGTAAAATTAATTCCTAGGTATTTGACTCTTTTTGTTGCTATTGTAAATGGAATTTTTTTCTTGATTTCTTCCTCTGCTTTCTCATTACTAGTGAACAGAAATACTACTGATTTTTGCATGCTAGTCTTGTATCCTGACACTTTGCTGAACTCATTAGTTCAGGTAGCTTTGTTGTAGATGTCTTGGGATTTTCTAAATATAGGATCATGTCATCTGTGAATAGTGAGTTTTGCTTTCTCTTTTCCAATTTGGATGCTTTTTATTGTATTTTCTTGCTTACTTGCTCTAGCGACACAATGTTGAATAACAGTGATGACAGTGGGCATCCTTGTCTTGTTCCTGATCTTAGATAGAAAGCTTTCAACTTCTCCCCATTGTGGTACAATGTTGTCTGTGGGATTTTCATATATGCCCTTTATTATGTTGAGGAACTTTCCTTCTTTTTTTTTTTTAAGACTTATTTATTTATTTAATTCCCCCCCCTTCCCCGGTTGTCTGTTCTCTGTGTCTATTTGCTGTGTCTTGTCCGCTTCTGTTATCGTCAAGCGGCCCGGAAAGTATGGGCGGCGCCATTCCTGGGCAGGCTGCACTTTCTTTCGGGCTGGGCGGCTCTTCTTACGGGGTGCACTCCTTGCACGTGGGGCTCCCCTACACGGGGGACACCCCTGCATGGCAGGGCACTCCTTGCACGCATCAGCACTGCGCATGGGCCAGCTCCACATGGGTCAAGGAGGCCCGGGCTTTGAACCTTGGACCTCCCATGTGGTAGACGAACACCCTAACCACTGGGCCAAGTCCGTTTCCCAGAGGAACTTTCCTTCTATACCTATCTTTTGAAGTGTTTTTACCAAGAGAAGAGGCTGGATTTGGTCAAATGCCTTTTCTGCATTGATTGAGATGATCATGTGACTTTTTCCCTTCCAATTGTTAATGTGGTGTATTACATTAATTGATTTTCTAATGTTGAACCACGCTTGCATACCAGGAATAAAAGCCACTTGATCTAGGTGTATAAGTCTTTTAATAAGCTGTTGGATTTGATTTGCAAGTATTTTGTTGAGAATTTTTGCATCTATGTTCATTAGAGAGATTGGACTGTAATTATCTTTTTTGTTGTATTTTTATCTGGCTTTGGTATGAAGGTGATGATGTTGGCTTCATAAAATGTGTTGGATAATTTTCCCTCCTTTTCAATTTTTTGGAAGAGTTTAAACAGGATTGGTATTAGTTCTTCTTGAAAATTTGGTAGACATCACCTGTGAAGTCATCTGGTCTTGTACTTTTCTTTGTTGGGAGATTGTTAATGACTGGTTCAATCTCTTTACTTGGGATTAGTTTGTTAAGTTCCTGTATTTCTTGTAAAGTCAATGTAGGTTGTTTGTGATTTTCTAGGAATTTATCCATTTCATCTAAGTTATCTAATTTGTTGGCATACAGTTTCTTATAATATCCTCTTAAGATACCTTTTATATCACATTTATGATTGTTATTTCTTTTTGGTGAATTTCCCTTTTTTTAACATAAAATGTCTTTCCTTGTCTCTAAAAACAGTTTTGCTTTTAAAGTCTATTTCATCCAATATAAGTATAGCTACCCCTTCTCTCTTCAGGTTACTATTTGCATGAAATATCTTTTTCCACTCATTCCTTTTAGTCTATTTGCATCCTTGGGTCTAAGGTGAGTCTCTTGCAGACAGCATATGGCTGGCTCATGTTTTCTTATCCATTCTGTCAGCCTATGTCTTTTGTTTGAGAAATTTATTCCCGTAGCATTCAATATTACAATATTACTGTGAAGGCATTGCTTACTTCAACCATTTTATCCTTTGGCTTTCATATGTCATATTTTATTTTTGTCCATCTATTTACCGTTTTGGTTACCCTTTCTAGTTGTCTTCACTTCTACACTGTCCTTCAAACCTCTCTCTCTTCTCTTTTCTTTTCTGGGTGCAGAACTCCTGCAGAGCTGGATTCTTGTTCATAAACTCTCTCAATTTCCGTTTTTCTGTGACTATTTTAAACTCAGCATTATATTTGAAAGATAACTTTGCCAGATAAAGAATTCTTGGTTGGCAGTTTTTCTCTTTCAGTACCTTAATTATATCACAGTTTATAACACATCATAGCCTTCTCACCTCCATGGTTTCTGAAAAGAAATCTGCACTAAGTCTTATTGGACATTCCTTGTATGTGGTGTTTTGCTTCTTCCTTGCTGCTTTCTGAATTTTCCCTTTATCTTTGGCATTTGGCATTCTGAATATCATATATCTTGGGGACAGTCTATTTGGATTTATTCTAAGTGGAGTATTCTGTGCTTCCTGGATATGTATGTATTTCATGAGAGTTGGGAAATTTTCAGCCATAATTTCCTCAAATACTCTTTCTGCCTCTTTTCCCTTCTTTTCTCCTTCTGTAACTTCCATAACACGTGTGTGTATGATTCATGTTGTCATTCAACTCCCTGAGGCCCTGCTCAATTTTTCCTATTACTTTCTCTCTCTGAACTTCTCTCTTTTCAATTTTAGCTGATTTATCTTCTATGTCACCGATTCTTTCTTCTCTGATTTCAAATCTGCTGTTGTATGCCTCTTTGTATTTTTAATTTATTGTGTCTTTCATTCCCATAAGCTCTATTATTTTTCTATCTAAGATTTCCAAATTTTCTTTGTGCTCACCCAGTGTCTTCCAAATGTCTTTTGTTTTTTAGCCGTGTTGTCCTTCAACTCCATGATTTGATTTAGGAGATTTATATGAACCTAATTGATTAGCTGTTTCAAGTCCTGTGTGTCATTTGGAGCTTTGATTTATTCCTTTGCCTGAGTCATATCTTCCTTTTTCTTAGTATGGCTTGTAATTTCTTGCTGATGTCTAGGCATCTGATTCTGATGTTGCATTTACTCTGATATTCAGTTTCTCTATCTTGCCTGGGAATTTACTGTGAAATAACTGTGTGCTACCACTGTTGGTTGACTCTTGGTTCAACTTGTTCTAGATACTTAGGATTGCCCCTGCTTAACTGCTCAAACCATGGCTAAGACCCAGTAATGGGGTGCAAGGTCAGTTTCCAAGGACCTTGGGGGGAGAAGCACCAAAGGCACCTGATTGCCTCTTCTATTATTTTTCCCCTTTTCATGCACTTTTCTGGTTTACCAGATCTCTCTTTGGCAGACCTCTCAGCTCAGAACCCAGGTATTAGGGGGCATGCATTCAGTGTAACTCTGCAGTGGGTGGTGCAGAAGCAGTGTCCTCAGGGTTGGCCAAGCCTCACAAAGAAACTTTCTCAGAAGCAGTTCTCCTCCCTTAGCTGGCCACACCCTCCCACCCTCTGCCTCCTCAGCAACAAGTCCAGGGTAGTAGGGAGGATATTTCAGAAGGCAAATTATCTTTAGCTTCCAGCTGGCTCCCAATGCAAACAATGCCGTGGCCCCAACCAGCCTGGAAGTGTGCAACTCCTCCAATGCAGCAGACAAACTTTCCTGGCCAAAATCTGAATTGCTGTAGGCTCCCTCTCTCCTTTCTTAGGGAAAAGGACCCCTGCAACCCCCTCAATCCACAGCTACTGCACTCCTCAATTGCTGTAGTCCACAGACTGCTGTTTGCTCCAAGGGTCAGTTGCTGCTGCAGCAGCTTTAATTATGGGATTTTTCCAGCCAGATAAGACTCCTTTCTTCATTGCTCTCTCTTCTGGGTGGTGTCTTGCCTTTCCCTGGTGCCCTGAGCCTCTGAGCAGCCCTCCAGAGAGTCTCCTCCTGTCCTTTAGCTATTTTTTCTACCATGTAGTTTTAGTTCTGGTTCATTCTTTTAAAGATTTAATTTATTTATTTCACTCCCCTTCCCTACCTTCCCCCTGCTGTTGTCTGCTCTCTGTGTCCATTTGCTGTGTGTTCTTCTGTGTCCACTTGCATTCTTGTCTGTGTCTCTTTTTGTTGTGACATCTTGCTGCGTCAGCTCTCCATGGATGCAGCACCACTCCTCGGCAGGCTTCATTTTTTCACGTAGGACAGCTCTCCTTGCAAGGCGCATTCCTTGCACAGGGGGGCACCCCTATGCAGGGGGCACCCCTGTGTGGCACAGCACTCCTTGCATGTGGCAGCACTGTGCATGGGCCAGTTCACCACACAGGCCAGGAGGCCCTGGGGATTGAACCCTGGACCTCCCATATGGTAGGCAGATGCTCTATCAGTTGAGCCACATCTGCTTCCCATGGTTCATTCTTTTAAAATGTTGTATATAATAATGTCAACATATGAATATACCACATCTTAATTCATTTCCATATTTATAGCATTTGGAGTATTTCCAATTTTTTATATTGCAAACAGTGCTGTAATGAATAAGCATATATATTCTTAGTGAATCAAGGTAAGTGTTTTTTCTAGATGAAACACCTAGAAGTCGAATTGATAGGTCATAGATCACACGTATGTTCACTTTAAATGGTTCTGAAAAGTTTCTCTCCAAAAATGTACCAATTTACACTCCTACCCTCCAGAAGCATGTTTAAAGTACACTTTCTACCTGAAAATCCTGGTATTCTATTTGACACTTTCCTCTAAAAGTTAGTTAATTTATGATTTTAAACTTGGATTTATTTTTGTATGTGGTGCAAGGTAATTGTCCCATCTCCTCTCCTGAAAAGTCCATACTTGCACCACTGATTTAAAATGCCTCCTTTATTCTATGTCAGATTCTCCTAGCTGCATAGATTTGTTTTTGGACTCTCTTCTGTTCCTATGATTTATTTGTCCATTCCTGCCCCAATGTTATCTGTTTCAGATATTCAAGCTTTATAACATGTCTTTAGATATGATAGGAAAGTTCTTACCTCACCATTTGTTCTTTTTCAAGGTGCTCTTACTACATATACTATACAAAATCACCATGAGATATTATACTTCTATATGTCTATGTGTTATTTTCAGTTTCCTCCATTAGAATGCAAGCTTGAGGGCAGGAATTTTAGTTTGTTCACCACTGTACCCCAGTGCTCAACAGAGGGCCAGAAGTATAATAGGTTCTTCATAAGTTTTTGTTAAATGAATCAATGAATGAATATATGAATTTTACAAGCATCCTGTTTTATGAAGAGTACTTTTGGTATTTTGATTGGGATTGCATTGAAGTTTTAAATTAATTTGGACAATGACATTCTTGAAAGTTCCCATTCCTGAACATAACACATATCTCCACTTAGTTGGGTGTTTTTTATGTCCTTTAATACAATTTTATTGTGTTCTCCATGAAGTTTTTATATATTATTTCTAATTCATATATAACCAAATATGTCATAGTTTTTGTTTTTGGGGAATTTAAAATTTATCATTACATTTTCAAATTGTTATTGCTGTATACCAAAAAGTTACTGATTTATAAATAATGATCTTGTATCCTAGCCACTTTGCTGAACTCATCAATTGTTGCTTTTGGGTTTTCCCACATTGATAATCACATTCTTACAAATAATGGCAATTTGGCCTCTTCCTTTTCAATCTTTAAACCTTTTTTTTTTTTTTAAAGATTCTTATTACTTTAGTTATAACTTCCAGTGCAGTGTCAAAGCATCTTGGCATCTTGGTTTGCTTCTGACTATACTGGGTATATTGTTCAGGATTGGCCAAGGTATGCTGCAGTACTAAACAACCCCCAAATCTTGTGGCTTAGCACAACGAAAAATGTCTTTCTCACTCCTACCTCATGTCCAACACAAATCATCGGGGAAGAGGGTTTTCTTATTGTTGTAACTCAGAGACCCAGGCAGAGGGAGGCTCCATGATTTCAATGGTGGGAGGAAGGGCTGGGGTGAATTACATATGAGATTTTACAGCTTCCACTCTGAAGTGACACATGTTAAGTCCACTAACATTTCAAAGCGAGTCCCGCAGACAAGCTTAATTTAAGGGAGTAGAGAAGTGTAATCCTACTTTATGCCAGAAGGACAACTGGACTGTGGGAATACTCTTAACGATGTTGACTCTAAGTTTCTCGTAGATAACCATTTATCGAGTTCAAAAGAAAGTTCTTGAGTTTGTTTAGAAATTGTTACGCAAGTTAAGTGTGTGTTTCAAGTGTGTCTTTATCATGAGCAAGTGTTACATTTTATCATTCAACGTAAACGATTCTGTTGAGATGACCAAATGTTTTTTATCCCTGAATTTGTTAATGCAGCTATCCACGTCATTTTTCTACCCAGAACAGTCTCCTCCATTAACCATTACGACCACTTTACCTGGTTAATTTTCCTTCTCATTCTTTTGCGTTCATTTATTCATTCATTCATTCAGCAAATATATATGTGCCAGATGCTATTCTAGGCACTTGGGATATAGCAGTGAACAGAACAGACTAGGGTCCTTGATTGTATGCATCTTACACTGTGGGGAGAGTTGGAAATAAACATATAGAAATAAATAAGGAAATTATATCACACTAGAAGGTGTTAAGACTAATGGGAAAGAAGAAAAGCCAGGTAGGGAGAATGGAGATATTGTTGGAGAGAGGCAGTGAAAGTAGGTCTCACTAGAAAGTGACATCATTAAGGCAATGACTCAAAGCAGAGGCATGGGTTACGAGATGGATATCCAGAGGCAGACTATTTTGGGTACAAAGGCCCTGGAACGGGAGCTGCCTGGCATGTTCCAGGAGCAGCGAAGAAGAACTGGTGGCTCCAGTCAAGTGAGTGATATTGGTTGGAGAAGAGCCAGAGAAAGAATAGAGGGGGAGACCGTAAGGCTCTTGGAGGTCACAACAGCACTTTGACTTTTCCTTGGAGTGAGATGGGAGCTATTGCAGGGTTTTGAGCAGGGGACGCACAGCAGGATCTGACTTGATGCTTTAAAAATATCCCCCTGATGCAGTGTTGAGAATTTCGTTAGGGTGGCAAGGGTAGAAACAGGGAGACAGGAAGACTCTTCTGCAATAAAGCAGGCATGAGATGACGATGTCCCTACAAGAGTCGTAACCGTGGAGGTAATAGTAAATGCTGGATTATAGATATATTTTGAAGGAAAAAAACCATTAAGATATGCTAGTGGATTGGATGTGGGGTATAAGAAAATGAGAGGAGTCAAGGTTAACTCTAAAATTTCTGACCTGAGCTGGAAGGATGGAGTTGGGAGAAGATTCAAGTGCAGGTTTTGGAAGGATGACCAAGAGTTTAGTTTTTCTTTTCTTTCATTATGATAAAAATTTTTTGTTGAGATCTAATTCACATACCATAAAATTCATCTTTTAAAATGTGCAATCCAATAGTTCTTATTACATTTATAGGTTGCACAAGCATCACTACTATCTAATTTCAGAACATTTTCATCATGCCAAATAGAAGCTCCCAAACCATTAGTAGTCCCTCTCCAGTCCCCACTTTCCCCAGCCCCTGACATCTACTTTCAGTCTCTATAGATTCACCTATTCTATATGTTTCATAAAAATGGAATCATGCAGTATGTGACCTTTTGAGACTGGCTTCTTTCACTTAGCCTGATGTTTTCAAGATTCCTCCATTTTGTAGCTTGTATCAGCAGTTCATTCCTTTTAATGACAATAATATACCATTGAGTGGATATACCACAATGTGTTTATTTATCAGTTGATGAAAATTTGGGTTCTTTCCACCTTTTTGTTCTTGTGAAAGACGCTGCTGTGAATAAGTTTCATTTGAACATATGTGTTCAATTCTCTGGGATACATACTGAAGAAAGGAATCACTAGGTCATATGACAACTTCATGTTTAATTTTTTGAGGAGCTGTCTAAATATTTTCCAAAACAGTTGTACCATTTTAAAAATTCCCACCAGTAATGTACAAGGGTTCCAGTTTCTCCAGATCCTCACCATCCCATTTTGTTTTTTTTAAAAATTGACATCCCAGTAGGTATGAAATGATATCTCATTGTTTTTTAACTTGCATTTCCCTAATCGCTAATGATATTGAGCATCTTTTCATGTGCTTATTGGACATTACATATCTTCTTTTTTTCTGTATAATTTTTTTTCTTATTAGAGAAGTTGTACGTTTACAGAACAATCATGCATAAAATACAGGATTTCCATACACCATCCCACTTACAACAACCTGCATTAGTTTGGAACATTTGTTACAATTGAAGGTAACTTGTTTTTATAATTGTACTCTTAACTAAAGTCCATGCTTTAACTTAGGGTTCACTGTTTGTGTAATACAGTTCCATGGCTTTCTGTAAAATTTTTATTCTGTTACCATATATGCATTTTCCTTTTTAATCACATTCATATATATATTTCAGTACTGTTAATTGCATTCTCAATGTTGTACTACCATCACCACCACCCATTACCAAAAGATTTCCCTCATTCCAAATAAGAACCTTATACATCATAAACCTTAATTTCCCATTCCCTATCTTCACCTTGTCCCCTGGTAATATAAACAGTATTCTGGATTCTGATTCTATCCAGTTTGCTTCTTCTAATCATTTCAAATCAGTGAGATCATACAATATTTGTCCTTTGGTGTCTGGTTTATTTCACTCAACATGATACTTTCAATGCTTATCCATGTCACATGTATCAGGACTTCATTTCTTTTTACAGCTGAATTATATCCCATTGTTTTTATATACCACAGTTTCTGTTTCCAGTCATAGGTTGATGGACACTTGGGTTGGTTCTTTCATCCTTTGGCAATTGCGAATAATGCTGCTATGAACATGGGTGTGCAAATATCTATTTTGAATCCCTGTTTTCAACTATTTTGGGCATAGATCTAGAAGTGGAAATACTGGGTTGTAGCAGTTCGATATGGTTATGAATTCCAAAAATAGATATTGGATTTATTCTTGTAATCTGATCTGTACCTGGGCACGATTGAGTTATGATTAGGGCGTTGAGTCCCCACCCCATGGTGGGTAGGGACAGAAGCCTTAAGCTGAAGCCTTAAGCTGGAGCCCCAGAAAGTAAGCTCACAGAGGAAAAAGAAGCAAGCCCCAGGAAGAGAGAAAACCTGAACCCAGGAAAAAGCAGCCTGAGGAAGGTAGGAACCCAGGAAGCCTGAACCCTCACAGACGTCCATAGCCATCTTTCTCTAACTCGTGAAAATAGACTTTGGTGAGGGAAGTAACTTATGCTTTATGGCCTGATATCTGTAAGTTCCTACCCCAAATAAATACCCTTTATAAAAACCAACCAATTTGTGGTATTTTGCATCAGCACCCCCTTGGCTGACTAATACATGGGTCATATGGTATTTCTATACTTTGCTTTCTGTGGAACTGCCAAATTGTCTCCCACAGTGGCTGCACCATTTTACATCCCTACCACATTGCATATCTTCTTTGAAGAAATATCTATTCAAATCTTTTGCTCATTTTAAAATAATAGGTTGTCTTTTTATTGTTGAATTATAAGAGTTCTTTATGTATTCTGGAGCCTAGACCCTTATCAGATAAATGATTTGCAAATATTTTCTCTCATTCTGTGGATTGTCTTTTAAGAGTTCAGTTTTAGACTTGTTGAGTTTGAGGTGTCTTATCTGTCAAGTAGGCAGTTAAATATTTAAGTCTGAGAGAAAGGTGAGGACTAAGAGATAAATACAGGATTCATCTGTGTATGGAAGAATAATATTTAAGTCATGAGAATAGGCATGATCTCTCATCAAGAAAGTGAAGATTGAATGAAAGAAGATGTCAAAGACTGAGCCCTGGCATATTCCAACATTCAGAAGTCAGCGAGAAGGGAAGAACCACCAAAGGAGACAGAGTAGGGGCAGCCGGTGAAGCAGGAGGCAACCAAGAGAGTGTGTGATCCCAGAAGCTACAGAAGAAAATGTATCTAGGAGGAGGCTGTGTTTACCTGTGTCAGATACTCCTGATAGATCCAGTGAGTTGAGGACTGAGAAATGACCATTGGGTTTAGCAACAAGAAGGTCGTTGGTAACTTGATAAAGAGCAGTTTAAGAGGAATGTTGAGAAAGAAAGCCTCATCAAAACAGGATCGAGAGAGTGGGAGAGAATGGATGTAGCTCAGTAGTTGAGCATCTGCATCCCATGTACGAGGTCCTGGGTTCAATCCCCAGTACCTCCTAGGAAAAAAAGAAAAAGAAAGAGGTGGGAGGAAGAGAAACTGGAGACGGCAAGTACAGACATCTGTTTCCAGGTTTTGCTGTAATCCTTGGGTAGAGGAAGAAGTGAGGCCAAGAGTGTTTCTTGGTTTGTTTTAGTTTATTTGATGGAAGAAACAGCATATGAAATGAGAATGATCTAGGCGAGAGCAAAAAATCAGTGGTGTAGGAGAGAGAGAAGAGAATTGCTGGAGCGGTGTCCTTGAATAGCTGCTGGGAGGGGTTTGGTGCCAAGTGGAAGGCTGGCCTTCGTGTATGGAGGCAGAGCGTGGGTGCAGACGCTGGCCATTGCGGGAGATGGCAGACCGGGTTGGCGTCTGCGCTTCCGTGTTTTCAAGCAGAGGAGGAGGCAAGTCTGGCTGAGAGTAAGGATGTGGGAGGAGGTGGTAGGAATAAGAGAAGCGAAAGGTATGAAACAGGGATCGAGGGAAGGGAGAGCTTGTAGACTAGGGAAGACTGTCAAGACCCCTGTCAGCACTAAGCGTTCATTTGAGGTCTGTGGTCTTGAATTTGAAGCTCAGGTCAGATATCACTTCCACAAGAAAGGTTTCAGACGTCCCAGATAGGTCATTTCCCCTGTCTCAGGGGAAATGTGTGCTGCTTCTCCCTCTGACATGCAACTAGTATGTCAATTGAAACAAAATACCAACACTCTTCAGCTCTGTGTGCCTCCCTAGACAGTAAATCCACGAGGACGTGAGCAGGGACTGTCTAGTTCATCCCTGTATCTCAGCATCCAGCTCCTCTTGCATAGTAAACTCATGCCTAGTTATTAAGCAGCTGAATAAATGAAGTGAATGAATGAGAAAAGGCCTGGAAGTGGCATGGGTGCTCTTTGGTTGGCCTAGATTTCTGAAGTAGCCCCTTCCTCACCTCTTCTCCATTAGCCCCTCCTCCGTCCCTGGGAGACTGTGTGGACCCCTCTGCCCCCTCCTCCCGCCCTTCTCCCCCCACCCTCCTCTCCCCGCCCCCTCCGCCCCTGAGCTCTCCGCAGCTCGGAAGCTGTGGCTTTAAGGGCCCGCAGAAGCCGAGCGGGGCGGTGATTGGTGGTTTATTCTAACGGCTGGAGGATGAGCTCATCTGCAGCCAATGGCCCAGGCTGCACCAGGCTAGAACCCTGCACAGGGCTGGAGGGCGGAAAGCAGCTGCGGGAGCTCTGCCGCCCGCGGGGCGGTGGCGCCCGGGATAGGTCTGGTCCGCGCGGACGGAGCACCTGGCTCGGGCAGGTACGGGTGTTTGCCCTGCTCCTGCTCCATCATCTTCCCAGGCAAGGCCGCCCCTCCCCTCACTGCCCCCAGCCCCGCCTTCTTCGGCCGGGCTTCCGCGGGATCTTGCACCTCGTGCCCCTGGGACTCGCTGCCTCCGGTGTCCAGACGCGGCCATGCGGCTCTGCCAAGGCGGCTGGGATGGCCCCTGACCCCAGAAGGCCTTGGTGACCCCCAGAGCGCAGGCCTCGGAGCTGCACGTCCCCCTTGACTGGGCCCCGCCGGGAGGGTGCGGCCTCTTCCCCTCCGCATCCTGGGTGGCGGGCAGCACCCTAGTGCCTTGGAGGTGTGGGATCCCCTCCTCCACCTCCCTCCTGTTTTCCTGCCTTTCTCCACTGGAGGCAGAACTGCCCTGGGGTGGGGAGTTCGGTCTCTGCCCCTTCCCAGTGGGGCCTGAGGAAGCTAAGGTGCAGGGGCTGCAGCCAACCCCGCCTCCGTCTGGGCCCCGTGCCTTCCGCAGCCACTGTTCTTGACCACTGGGTCACACATTACTCAGGGAGGAGCTGCTGGGGGGTCCCGATGGGTCCCTGGCCTCCTCAGACAGGCAGGCGAGGGGACAGCGCCATGGGTCTCTGGTCCCACCCCACCCCGCTGTGAGACTCGCTGGGTGGTACTGCGCTGCCACTCAGTCCCCTCATTTGCCAACAGGCTTTAGGGCCCAGCTCCTGCCCAGACAATGCCGTGCTCTGGGGACAGGGGGTGTCCCGATCACAATGGCCTCATGACATGTCGGGGGGAAGGTGCCATTGAACTGATCCTTGAAGGATAAAGGAGCGGGGGAGCTCGTGGAGGGTGGAGGGAACAAAGCAAGGAATAGCCTTGGAGCTCAGGGACCCTCCCCCAGCCTCAGGGAAGGTGGCCCCTTATGCATTGTATACGGGACACCAGGTTTGCACCCTGGGAGGCCCGTGAAGGCAGCAATGCTTGTTGAACTTAAAGGAAAATAGAACACACAGAAGCATCCAGCCCCGTGAAGGGTCCTCGGAGTGGAGGAAACCCGGGTGCAGATAGCGGCCTCACCCCCGCGGGGGTCTCCCCTCAGGTGCCTTTCCGTTCCAGGGCCCAGCCGCGGGACAGTCATGAGCCTGGTGGCCTGCGAGTGCCCACGTGGCCCCGGCCTGCAGCCTGAGCCCTGCTCACGGGCCCGCTCCCAGGCCCACGTGTACCTGGAGCAGATTCTAAACCGGGTGGCCCCGGGGGCGCCCGAAATGACCGAGCACGCCTACCTGGTGGATGCGGCTACGCAGATTCGGCTGGCCCTGGAGCGCGACGTGAGCGAGGACTACGAGGCGGCCTTCAACCACTACCAGAACGGCGTGGACGTGCTGCTCCGTGGAGTTCACGGTGTGGCCCGGCCGACCAGGGGCAGGGCGCTGGGTGGGGGGCGCCGGGTGGGGGAAGCCGGGGCAGGCCTCATCCTGCCATTTGTCCATCCTCACCGCATGTGCCAGACACTCGGCAGGGCAGGAATAATAACTGGCTTTTATTACCAAGTTCCTCTATGCCAGGCACTGTTCTAAGGGTTTTCTCTGTTTGAGCTCCTTTGAGGCTTGGCGTAATAGAAACTACTAGACCTGCTGTTGCATATAATTCCAAGTATATAAGAACTCTTGTTAGTCCCATTTTCCAGATGAGGAAACTGAGGCACTGGGCAGTTAAATAGCTTGCTCAAGGCTGCACTGGTATTAAGCAGCAAAGCTGGGGTTTGAATGGTTTGGGCTCCAGAGTCAGTGCTCTTGACCGCTGTACTGACTGTTCCTGAACTGGGCTGGACTCCTGCCTTCTAATTGATGCTGGGCAACTGTAGTTCCCCACGGGAGGAGCAGTGAGGGAGAAGTGACAGGAGGACCGAGAGAAACTGCTCGCCTCCTACTGTCCTGCTGAAGGGACCCCTCAAAGCCCGGAAGTTCCTTTGCCCTCTGATCCTGAACCCCCATCCCCGGCCTTTTTCACACTGGGTGTCAGAGAGGGGTGAAGGCATGCTCTCTGGGAGCTTCTGCCTCCTGGTCTGAGAAATGGACATGGAGCTCCCCACCCGGTCCCTTCCCAGGGTGTGATGGTGGCCAGTGAGTTGGTGGGCGCCAGCCACAAAGGCTGTTAGCTGAGTGGTGCCCGTGATTCCCAGCTTCCCCTGGCCATCTCCCTTCTCCCCCCTGCCCCCCAAGGAGAGGCCCCGAACAGATCTCGTCAGACTCTGGGAAACCAGCATTAGACACAGGAGCTGTCTCCTCCCCAGAGGCGGAGGGCTGGCCACAGGATCTAGGACCCTCATCATCCAAGGTCAGGGTGGGGGGCAGGAGTGGGCTTTGATGACCCTCCCTCCACTCCCCCCTCCCCCCCCCAGTCGACCCCAACAAGGAGCGATGTGAGGCTGTAAAGCTGAAAATCACCAAGTACCTGCGGCGGGCAGAGGAGATCTTCAACTGCCACCTGCAGAGGACACTGGGCACTGGAGCCAGCCCTGGCACGGTGAGGAAACCTGCCCCCCGCAAGGCCTGAGCAGCCGAGGGCTCTGAGGGAAGTAGCCCTGCTCCCCCTGGCCGAGGGGCGACCACGCCTCCCATCGCAGGCTGCAGGGAGGGGCGCCGCCCCCAGGTCTGGCCTGGGTTGCTCCCCTGCCCTTTCCTTCCAGCCTCATCTCGCTCTCACAGGCCCTCCGTGGTTCCTTTGTGCACCAAACACTCACCAGTCCACCCCCCAGGCTGCACTCACTACATAGCCGCACTCGCGGCTCCACGCACGTGCACGCGTGTCCGCCCTCAGTAGCCCACGCTTCTGCTCTTTTTTTTTTTTAAAGATTTATTTATTTAGTTAGTTCTGCCCCCTCCCCTGGTTGTCTGTTCTTGGTGTCTATTTGCTGTGTCTTGTTTCTTTGTCCGCTTCTGTTGTCGTCAGCGGCACGGGAAGTGTGGGTGGCGCCATTCCTGGGCAGGCTGCACTTTCTCTCACGATGGGCGGCTCTCCTTTAGAGGTGCACTCCGTGTGCGTGGGGCTCCCCTACACGGGGGACACCCCTGTGTGGCACGGCACTCCTTGCGTGCATCAGCACTGCGCATGGGCCAGCTCCACATGGGTCAAGGAGGCCCGGGGTTTGAACCGCGGACCTCCCATGTGGTAGACGGACGCCCTAACCACTGGGCCAAAGTCCGTTTCCCGCACGCTTCTGCTCTTGTTGCGCAGTGACTATTAGGAGCAGACACGCGTGCGCACATGCCCGAACACATGCGTGCACATGGGCACAGATACTCTTCCCCCATGGTTCTTCCTAACCCCGTCGGCGTTCAGTGAGGGTGGAACACGCATGCGCACCTTCGTGCCCACAGGTATGCGCAGACAGGCCACAGACGCCTCCTGGGGTCGCTGCTTTACCCCCAAGCAGGTGCCCAGGCCGCATACCCAGTCGGTGTTCCCTGCGAACTCCTGGCCATTTCCCCACCCCGGGAGCCTGCTTCCTGCGGTCAGGGCTCTGGAGACGGCCTCTCTGGACCAGGGCTGGAGGGCGAGGCGCGGCCTGAGGGGGGCGCCCTGGGCCGGCTTGGGCTCCCCCGACAGTTGAGGCCGATTCTCAGTCCCACCAGGGCCTGTCCCTGGGGGGTGGGGTCCTGCCCGCCGTGCTGTCCCGGGAGCCTCTGGCCCCCGCTGCTTGGTGAGAAGGCCGTGGCTTGTCTCCTCAGGGTTTCAGCAGCCTGAGGCTCCGGCCCATCCGCACCCTGAGCTCGGCCCTGGAGCAGCTGAGGGGCTGCAGGGTGGTCGGGGTCATCGAGAAGGTGAGTGGGTGCCCGGGCTGTGGGAGGGAGACCGTGGGTGGGGCTGGGGGCGGCGGTGGGGAGAGAGCACGATGCACCCCTACTCCACCAGGGGCGATGGGAAGGGGCCAGAGGGTCACAGGGGAAGAAAGCAGCCGAGGCAGCGGCGCCCCCCCCCACCCCCCCCCCCCCCCCCCGCCTCCACGCACAGCTCAGGCTGGGGTAGCCAATGGCCTCTCCACGGCCCTCCAGACACACAGAAAACCCTCCCTGAGAGATAAGAGATAGAAACCACAGCGGAAGCAGTGCCCAGGGCACCCCGCCAGCGCTCACTCCCAATTCCCGCTCCCCACAGGCCCCCACCCACACTCACTCTGCACCCCGGGGCTGCGGCCAAGGGTTTCTCGCCATGCTGCCCCTCCCCTCCCAGCCCAGCTGACTGCTGTGGATGGAACGTGGTCATCTCCAGACACCCGGCCTGCAGGCGGCCCCGCTGCCCTGAGCCTTGTTCGGGCCTCTGCAGCTTTGCCCCCACCCCCCGTCCCTCATGACCCTGTCTTGGACCCTTGCCCCCACTTTGGAGCAGACAGGAAGACAGGAGATGACACCCCAGCCCTTACCTGGGACACTGTTAGTGTTGGGGGAATCAGAAGGACAAAACAGTTGGTGCAAATGTGATTAGATTACCTTGTGCCCCCAACCCAGGGGTGTTGAGTAGTGGCTAAAGCAACTCCCTCCCTTTCTGGCTGTTTATCAGAATCACCTGGGGAGCTTCCAAAAAATAGAGATGCCTGGGCCCCACCCTAGACCTGTCAGAATTTCCAGGGCTGAGCCCCAGCATCTGTAATTTTTAAAACTGGGTCTGGGAACCCACAGAGAAAAGGAGAACCGTGTGTGCCGTCCCACACCCCGGAAGATGATGTGAACTGGGGGGGTGGGGCACGGTGTGGCCGTGGGCAAGTCCCTGCACCTTTCCGAGCTTCAGTTTCAACTGTAAAGTGAGGTAAGAACCCCACACACACACTCCACAGGAAGTCTGGGAACTAACATGAAATAATTTTGGAGAAAGGCACATGCCAAGATGTTTGAGAAATATTTGGTAGCTTGAAATGCCGGTGACATGAGCCAACTGGGAGGCGAGCAGAGGACCTCTTGGGCCCCAGGGCTTGCTCCAGCTGCTTCTGCCAGGCCCCTGGAACAGGCCCCAGACCTGCAGTGCCAGGCCCTGCCAGCTTCAGTCTGCAGCTCCGGCCTCCCCTCCTGCTGCACTGGCCTGTGTGGCCCTTGCCAAGGTCACCTGATTGTGCCCCATGGACAGACTGGAGAGGTGACCCATATCTGCAGTCCACAGAGTGGGATGCCTGAACCATAGGTTGCTATGGAGAGAGGGGTCCTAGGTCAAATAAGTTTGCGAAACAGTGAGTTAGAGTTGTTACTTTGTTTTTTTTAATGACAGGAGTTCTGGGGGCTTTTAGGATGCAAACATGCACTGAGTTTCCACAAGGGAGGTACATGACACAGAATTCCTCAAATTCGTTTAATCCCGGGACGTGCATTTGGCGAGCGGGAATCCAGTTTCAGAGGCCTGTGTGTAGGGGAAGCACAAATTAAGGCCAAGCCAACCATCTGTTTTGAGATTGCCCTTCCTTCCTTTTTTATCCTATCTCAGGCCTGCGAACCCCCTTCCTTAAGTCCTGCTTTCTTTCTTGGTGTCATTCCTAAGCCAGGAATACCATGTTCCCCCAAAATTAGGAAAGGGGTTTGGGCCACTGGACACAAGTCCCTGAGCTGGACTGGATGCCTGTACCCCTGATCCTTCCAGAGCGCGGCCCAGGCAGACCTGGGCAGGAGGAGCAGTGGCAGCCAGCAGGAGCCCCAAGGCCAGGGAGCCTTGCTCAAAAAGAGCCATGAGCACGGCCAGATGTGTCCAGTTGTGAGGGTTCCCTGGGCTGGGAAGGGATCTCTAGGAGTTGAAGCGATGTTGGCAGGGGTGGGAGGGAAGGGAGGGAGCAGCGTGGCAGATGGGCCAGGGTGTCAGCCAGCAGCGGACCAGCACACCCAAAGGTCTGCTGTCGAGTGTGCGCCTCTGAAGGTGTAACCGGACAGAGTATTTGCTGAGTTCTGTCTGCCCAAAAAAAAAAAAAAAAAAAAAGAACCAAAAAAACCACCAGACAAGTCACATCAGAGAGAGGTTTAAACCAGAGGTTGTAACTAATAGTCCCCCCAGCCCAATTTGGACTACAAACTTATTTTACTTGGCTTATATGCAGAATTGCCGGTTTTGGGGTTTGTTTTTTTTTTTTGCAATTAGTTACCAACATTTAAAAATTGGCAGATTTCATTTGAAAAAGTCCAGAAAAATCCTAAGATCTGGCTGTGCCGGGCTCACATTCCCACGTAGCAGCAGGGAGTAGAGGGCTACCTGCGTTGGAGAGCAGAGCCCTCTCGTCTACTGCCGGCCTGCCCTGCCCTCCGGCCCGCCCTGCCCTCCGGCCCGCCCTGCCCACCGGCCCGCCCTGCCCTCCGGCCCGCCCTGCCCGCCGGCCCGCCCTGCCCTCCGGCCCGCCCTGCCCTCCGGCCTGCCCTGCCCACTGACCCGTGTGTCTAGCCCTCGTGGGTCTTGGAGTTTGAGAATCTGGTTAAACTTGGACTTGTTTGACCTGTGAGAGATCCTTCCTGGGATTTTGTTGTGTGCTTCTTTGAAGAGTTTAATGCGTTTCACCCACATTTTGTCTCTGTGTCCCAAAACTCAGCTGAGTTTCGTTTAAAAAAGATTTCCCTTTTATAAAAGGTGAGCGCCGGCACCCAGAACCGCCTTCCACCTTCCCAATAGTAAAGTTTACCTGACATTCCTAAGGTAAATTCTAATTTACAACGCCGTTACACTAAACAAATCCTCACTGTCACTGGGGGGCGGGGGGGAGGGGCGCTTGTACAGTGGTGCTGTCCACACACGGTGGCTACTAGCCACACAAGGCTCCCCCGTTGCACTAGCCACATTTCAAGCCACCGATGGTCACACGTGGCTCTCGTCTGGGACAGTGCAGATCTAGAACATGCCCACCATTGCAGAAAGCTGTTTACAGGTAATGAACCTGAGGTTCCATAGAGGCCAGGTGACTGGATGAAAGCCAGTGCTCTGTCCCCCATTCTGTTAAGCAAAAGAGGAAGGGGGTTTTGTGTTTGGTTTCATAGGAAAATGCCCCCTTGTATTCTTTTGAGACATAGTGTAAGAAAAGGAGTTTAAAGCAGGAAAAAAAATCCCTCACCACCCTCCCTAACTCTGAGGTCATCACTGTTAACGTTTTGACTTCTTTCTAGGTACATAGGTTCATTTTATTATTTAAAAAAAACCCAACAACACCACAGTTGTTATCAATCTACAGGTCAAGTTTTCTATACAGCTTCCCCAGTTGTCCCTGCTGGGTTTTTTTCTGGCTGTAAATTAGGGGACCTTGCCCAGGGCAGGGAGTGGGAAATCCCACTTGGCAAGGGATGGTGGGGAATTATGAGGGTGTCAGTACTTGTGGGAAACTCTGTTCTCCTAAATATCCCCAGAGTTTTCTTTTCTCTTTCGAGTATTGCACAAGTTTGGTCTGGGAGCCAGGCTGGGCAATGTTTTGGGCCACTGGAGGAGAGACCCCTGGTGGTGGGAAGGCACACCTGGCTCGGCTGCAGGAAGGGTCCCGGGCAGGCATCTCGTCAGCCACCTTCATTTACTATTGGGGAAACTGAGGCCCAGAGGGGCAGGCCCTTGCCAAGGTCCCCCGACTGCACAGTTAAGTCTGCAGGGCTCTGGAATCAGCCTGCCTGGGTTCAAATCCTGACTCTACCACTTTTTATCTTGTTTTGTTTTTAAAATTTTTGCTAATGACAGAAGTTGTAGGTTTACCAAAAACAGGTTAAAATACAGCATCCCCATCTACCCCAATTATTAACACTTTGCATTAGTGTGGTAGCTTTAGTACAACTGATGAAAGCACAGTTTTATAATTGTACCATTGACTAAAGTCCATAGTTTACCTTAGGGTGTACTTTTTCCCCCAATACACCATCCTATTACTGACATCTTGCATTGTGGTGGTACATTTGTTATAATACATGAAAGAACATTTCTATAATTGTATTATTAACTTTAGTCCATCATTTACAATAGGGTTCACTGTGTTGTATACGGTTCTGTTTTATCTTTTTTTTTAAAGATTTCTTTTTTATTTCTTTCTCTCTCCTTCCTCCCTGCCCCCAGTTGTCTGCTCTCTTGTGTCCATTTGCTGTGTGTTCTTCTGTGTCCACTTGCATTCTCGGTGGCACTGGGAATCTGTGCCTCTTTTCGTTGCATCACCTTGCTGGGTCAGCTCTCCGTGTGTGTGGCACCACTCCTGGGCAGGCTGCGCTTTTCTCACGCAGGGCAGCTCTCCTTGTGGGGTGCACTCCTTGCTCATGGGGCTCCCCTACGTGTGGGTCACCCCTGCATGGCAGGGCACTCCTTGAGCACAGCAGCACTGCGTGTGGGCCAGCTCACCACACAGGCCAGGAGGCCCTGGGTTTGAACCCTGGACCTTCTATATGGTAGGCGGACACTCTTATCAGTTGAGCCACATCCACTTCCCCTGTTTTATCTTTTAATTTCTATTCTAATAACATGATATGACCTAAAATTCCCCCTTTAACCACATTCACATATATCATTTGGTGCTTTTAATTACACTCACACTGTTATGCTATCATTACTACCATCCATTGCCAAAACTTTACAATCAACCCAAATAGAAATTCTGTACAAATTAAGCATTAACTCCCCATTCCCTACCCCCAACCCAGCCTCTGATAACCTGTATCCTAGACTCTTAACTCCATGAATTTGCTTACTCTAATTATTTCATATGAGTGAGATCATACAATATTTGTCCTTTTGTATCTGACTTATTTCACTCAACATAATGTCTTCAAGGGTCATCCATGTTGTTGCATGAACCAGACGAGTGGTGTCTTGAAATCCCCAACTATTATTGTAGAGTGTCTGTTTCTTCCTTCAGTTTTGCCAGTGTTTTCCTCAAGTATTTTGGGGCACCACAGTTAGGTGCATAAATATTTATGATTGTTATTTCTTCTTGGTGGATTGCTCCTTTTATTAATATATAGTGTTCTTCTTTGTCTCTTGTAACAGCTTTTGACTTTAAGTCTATTAATATTTTGTCCATTATTAATATAACTACCCCAGCTCTTTTTTCATTACTATTTGCATGGAATAACTTCTTCCGTCCATTCACTTTTATTCTATTTTTATCTTTGGGTTTAAGATGAGTTTCTTATAAACAACATATAGTTGGATCATGCTTTTTTATCCATTCTGTCAATATGTCTTTTGATTGGAGAGTTTAATCCATTAACTTTCCATGTTATTACTGTAAAGGCAGTACTTCATCTACTTTGTCCTTTGGCTTTTATACGATGTATATTTTTTTGTTTGTTTCTCTTTTCCTTTGTGGCAACCTCCTTTTCCATATAGCTGATCTTTTTTGATGTATCTGATCCCTTTTTTATATTTTTATTTCTGTATATTTTTAAAATACTTTCTTTGTGGCTACCCTGGGGTTTGTTTTACACAACCTATATAACTACTAATTTGAAGATACCAACTTAGCTTCAATAGCATACATGTTCTCTGCTCCCATTTTCCTGTATCCCCTCTACATGTTGTTTTTGTCCCACATTACCTCTTTTTATTTTGAGTGTCTATTATCAGGAAATATGCCTTTTTCTTGTTCAGTTGTATTCTGACTCTTATAGGCATTCAAGAGTAGTATTTTATATTGAGGATATAGTACTATTGGGTTTTGCATTTATCTTTTTAGTTACCTTTACTTAAGATCTTCATTTCTTCACACTACTCCAAGCCACTCTTTCCTGTCTTCTCCTTTCAATCTGCAGAACTCCCTTTAGTACTTCTTCTATGGCAGATCTTTTGTTGACAAACTCTGTTTCTGTTTATCTGTGAACATTTTAAAATCTCCCTTTGTTGTTTTCATTGTGGCAATATAATATATACAACATGAACTTTCCCATTTTCAACAGTTTCATGTATACAGTTCAGTGGCATTCACATTCACAATATTGTGCCTGTCACCATCAAACATTACCGTAACTTTTTCATGACCCCAAACATGGACTCTGCGCCCACTATGCAATAACTTCCCATTCCGTCCCCACTCCTGGCCCCTGGTAGCCTGCAATCTACTCTTTGTCTCTATGGGTTTGCTCTCCCTCATTTTTGAAGGAGCTTTGCCAGATAAAGAATTTAGGGCTGGCAATTTTTCTTTTTCAGTACCTTAAGTATATCATAACACTACATTCTTGCAACCATGGTTTTTGATGAGAAACGGGCCCTTATTGAGGATGACTTGTATGTGAAGTATCACTTTTCTTTTGTTGCTTTCAGAATTCTCTCTTTATTTTTGGTATTTGAAACTCTGATTAGTATATGTCTCGGAGTAGGTCTATTTGGGTTTATTCTGTTTGGAGTACATTGCACTTCTTGGACATGTATATTTATCTTTCATAGGAATTGGGGGATTTCTAGCCATTATTTCCTCAAATATTCTGTCCCTTTTCCCTTCTCCTTCTAGGAAACCCATGACACATGTTTGTATGCTTCATGCTGTCACTCAAATCCCTGAGATAATGCTCAATTTTTTTCTATTCTTTTTTCTATCTGTTCTTCTACCTGTATAATTTTGGTTGTCCTCTCTGCTATTAATAGTTCATTGATTCTTTTGCTTGTTCAGATCTTTTGTATGCCTCTAGTATATTTTTACTCTTCATTATTGTGCCTTGTATCCCCATAATTTCTTTTTAAACTTTCAAATTCTCCTTTATGCTCACACATTGTCTTCCTAATATCCTTTAGCTCTATGTCTTCATTTTCCTTCCTCTCCTTGAATTGATTTAGGAGATTTGTTTGAACTTCTTTGATCAGTTGTTCCAAATTCTCTGTCTTCTCTAAAGTTTAATTTCCCTTGCCTGAGTCATAGCTTCCTGTTTCTTAGTATGGTTTGTAATGTTTTGCTGATGCCTGGGCATCTGATTATTTTGGTGTATTAACTCTGAAAGTCAATTCCTTCTTCTTGTCTAGGGTTTTGTTGACTGACTTTATGTTAAGGCTCTTCTTTGGCCCTAGGTCTCACTTATTCTGGACCTTTAGAGTAGTTTGTTCAGATTTTCTCAGCTCTTCTTCATCTCTTGCTTACCCTGGATATGTGGTACAATTTAAGATTGTACTTTTTGTTCAGTTCTTTCACCTCCAAGAGAAAGCTTCCTTTCCTTTGTTCCTTCTCTGAAAATCTTGATCTGTCCTGTTGGTTTTTGTGCAGAATTTTCTCCACAATTTCTATGATTTATTTAAATTCTCTCCCTCCCACAGTACCTCTTTTTTCTTACACTTTTCAGTTCTGAGAACTGTCCTGTCTTACAGCAGCTTAGTCTCCCCTGGCCCCACTCCCCCCACCCCCATTTTTTTTCTGAGGCTTTTTTGCCTCTGGTTTCTTCTGTGTTTAGAGTATTCAGCCCAGGGACTCAGACGGGGTCAATCCAGAAAGGTCTGTTTTGCATTTAGGTCCAATGAACAGAGACTGTTCTACCATAGTCTCTCTCTTTTTCCCCCCTGGGGTCCCTTTTTTTTTTTTTTAATTTTATTTTATTTATTCATTTTTTAAAAAATATTACATTCAAAAAATATGAGGTCCCCATTCACCCCCACAGCCCCCACCCCACCACTCTCCCCACAGCAACACTCTCTCCCATCATCATGACACCATTGCATTTGGTAAGTATATCTCTGGGCATCGCTGCACCTCATGGTCAATGGTTCACATCATAGCCCATACTCTCCCACGTTCCATCCAGTGGGCCCTGGGAGGATCTACAATGTCCGGTAATTGTCCCTGAAGCACCACTCAGGACAACTCCAAGTCCCAAAAATGCCTCCACGTCTCATCTCTTCCTCCCATTCCCCGCACCCAGCAGCCACCATGGCCACCCTTCCCACACCAATGCCACATTTTCTCTGTGGACATTGGATTGGTTGTGTCCATTGCACATCTATGTCAAGAGGGGGCTTAGATTCCACATGGATACTGGATGCAATCCTCCTGCTTTCAGTTGTAGGCACTCTAGGCTCCATGGTGTGGTGGTTGACATTCTTCAACTCCATGTTAGCTGAGTGGAGTAAGTCCAATAAATCAGAGTGTAGGAGTTGAAGTCTGTTGAGGTTCAGGGCGTGGCTATCATATTGTCAGTCTAGAGATTCAAATCCCCTAAATATATCTTAAACCCCAACACCAACTACAATTCCAGTAAAGTAGCAAGAAAGGCCTGTGAAAAGAGATCCCATCTGAGTCCAGTTCCATCACGCAGAAACACCGGCTCCAAAGAAGGGCCAACTGACATGGCAGTGAACCCCATCTGCCATGACCATAGAACCCATGGGTCTCTTTAGCCCTCAAAAGAACCAATACCTGGGGTTGTGTCTACTTTATCTGTCTCTGAGACTCTGCTCAGGTGTGCATAAGGGCAATCCTTCTGACAGCCTCCAGACTCTTTTTTAGACTCATAGCCATATAAACTCATTTCTCCTTTCCATTTCCCCCCTACATTAGGTCAAACAGCATTTTAAAGTCATATTATTATATGTAGACAGGGATATTCTGCTGATCCGTGTTGAACCTTTAATTCAAGGTCATTTTCTAGTTGCATCTTCAGCTGGTATTTGGTAGTGATCCCTCGGTGCCAGGGAGGCTTATCCCCGGGTGTCATGTCCCACACTGAGGGGAATGCACTGCATCTACATGCTGAGTTTGGCTTCGAGACTGGCCACATTTGAGTAACATGAAGGCTGTCAGGAGGAAACTCCAGGCACAATGCTGCTCTAGGCCTTGTTCTTATTGGGCGTATAGGCTCACAAGCATAGTCATTAGTATCAGGAGCCCACTGTTGGACCCTCATTCCTTCCTGGTTCTTACCGTTGCACCTGGGGGACTGCTGCTGCTCCTGGGGTCCCTTTTGTATGCAGCGCTTCTCAGCTACTTGTGTTCCCTCCTGGGTCTCTGCCCACTTGGGTCCCTGTGCCGGGATATGCATGGGGTTCTGATCACTGCTGTGAGTGGCTCTGTGGTCTGCATCCTCAGCACGAGGGACCCCGTGTGACTCCCAAGCTTCATGAAGGGAAGGGGTCTGGACTGCCAGGTCCAGGAGGAAAATCTCCTACCTGATCTTGGAGATTGTCTTTTCTCTGATTCGGCATTTGTGTAGTCCTTCTCCAGTCTCTATCACCCTGAACTCTACCACTTTTTGGTAGTGGCCCCATAGACAACATCTCTGATAATTGATTTATCAATAAATTGGGTTATTTTTTTTTTTTTAAAGATTTATTTATTTATTTTATTTCCCCCCCTCCCCTGGTTGTCTGTTCTTGGTGTCTATTTGCTGCATCTTGTTTCTTTGTCCGCTTCTGTTGTCGTCAGCGGCACAGGAAGTGTGGGCGGCGCCATTCCTGGGCAGGCTGCTCTTTCTTTTCACGCTGGGCGGCTCTCCTCACGGGCGCACTCCTTGCGCGTGGGGCTCCCCCACGCGGGGGACACCCCTGCATGGCACGGCACTCCTTGCGCGCATCAGCGCTGCGCATGTGCCAGCTCCACACGGGTCAAGGAGGCCCGGGGTTTGAACCGCGGACCTTAAATTGGGTTATTAATAACACTCACCTGGTAGGCTTGTGGGAATGAAATGATTCATGTATAGTGCTTAACAGAGAGTAAGCGCTCTATAGCCAGTGTGGCGTTTCGCCTATGGTAATTGTAATAAGAATCACTATTAGAATGAATCGCTTGCTTTGCGAGAATGCTCTGAAGTAGGCACTGCTATGACCTCGTTTTACAGTTAAGAAGAGCAAGGCTCAGAGAGGTGACGTGACCGGGCAGATGTGATCACTGACATTCTCACGGCCTTTACAATTCACAAAGCACTCTCGCATCCATGGCCTCAACAAATCAGTGAGGTAGGGAGGGTGGGCCTTCGTAATTCTCGTTGGGTAGAAGAGAAACTGGAGGTTTGGAGAAGCCAACTCGTTCACTCAAAACCCACACCCAGTGCCCTTTGCCCTTCTCTCCTCCCAGGCCCAGCGACACTGCCGTGAGGCCTGGCTCCTAACCCACGGCGGCCCGGCCCAGTCCTTCATGGAAAGTGTCTGCAGGGCAGGCTGAGGCCAAGGAGTCACAACCCCAGGAAGCTGGGCCCACCTCCACACGCCCCTCATCCTGCCCCGGGGCATCCGGCATGCATCCTCCTGGGGTGCGGCCCACCCCTGCCCACCACAGCGATGAGTCAAGGGCCCAACTCCAAACGAGGCCCTGAGCCAGCGCGGGCAGATGGCAGACCTTCAAACCAAAACCAGAATGGGAAGGCTGCTCTCCAGAGACAACCCCCAGCGATAAAGACTTTATTTAAAAGAAGGGGCAGAGACCTAAGGGGCCTGCTGGCCTGCTCTGGGGCATGGCTCAGGCCAGGGGTGACCTGGAATCGCATTCTCAGGAGGAAATTAGACACAGTGTGATAAGACACCCCTAAGGATGAGGCCAGAGAGCACTGGAGACAGATGAGAGCCCCTAGCCTGAACTGAGGGGCGAGGAAAACTTCCTGGAGGAGGTAGCACCTGAGCACAGACCTGCAAGCCTAGCAAGGGTGGGTTAGCAAGACTGGATGGGTGTCAGCCTGGGGAGGGGGCTACTTTCTGCACCGCTAGAGCCTACCCTTCCTACCCCACCCCTGGAGTGTGTCGGCCTTGGTGGAGGAGTCGGGGCTGGGAGCCCCAGGAACTAGCATGTCCCTTGACCGGTGCCTCCTGGACCTTGGCAGGTGCAGCTGGTCCAGGACCCGGCAACTGGAGGGATCTTCGTGGTGAAGGCAGGTGCCACCCCACCCCCTGCCACCCCGCATTCCACTTGGGACTTTGTCAGAGCGCTTGGAAACTCCTTCCCTCTGGAGAACCCCCAGCCCAGGACCCGCATCTGAAGGCTATGCCTCCCAGACAGACACACACACTGCTCATCCGGGAGGGTGCAGGGACCTGGATTCTGATGGGAAGTGGGGGTGAGGGCCCAAGCCAGGACTGGAGAGCAGAGGGGATACAGGTACCCCTCAGGGTGGCTCCCACCCCTTGTCCAGTTGCCCCTAAAGCCAGGGCCAGGGTGTCCTGTGGCAGCAGCCGCTGCTTCTGGCCTGTCTCTGGCCGACCTGCCTGTCTTGCCCCCTCCCCAGAGCCTGCCCAGGTGCCACGTAGCGAGCCGGGAGCGACTGACCATCATCCCGCATGGCGTTCCCTACATGGTGAAGCTGCTGCGGTACTTCGTGAGCGAGGATTCCATCTTCCTGCACCTGGAGCCTGTGCAAGGTGAGGGGTCAGTCTTGTGGGAGGATGATTTCAGGGACTGGTCGTGGTGGGTTCTCTGTGGTGCCAAAAAAAAAAAATGTATTTGCGTCTGCTTAGGAGTTACGTATCTATTTTGTGCCAGGTTCTGGGGACCATATCCCCCTGCCCCCATGAGGATACTTGTTTTTTTTTAAGATTTATTTTTTTATTTATTTCTCTCACCACCACCCCCCCACCCCAGTTGTCTGCTCTCTGTGTCCATTCGCTTTGTGTTCTTCTGTGACCGCTTCTATCCTTATCAGCGACACTGGAAATCTGTGTTTCTTTTTGTTGCGTCATCTTGTGGTGTCAGCTCTCCGTGTGTGCGGTGCCATTCCTGGGCAGGCTGCACTTTCTTTCGCACTGGGCGGCTCTCTTTATGGGGTGCACTCCTTGCACATGGGACTCCCCTACGCGGGGGACACCCCTGCGTGGCACGGCACTCCTTGCACGCTGATCAGCACTGCACATGGGCCAGCTCCACACGGGTCAGGGAGGCCCAGGGTTTGAACCGCGGACCTCCCATGTGGTAGACGGACGCCCTAACCACGTCTTGGGACACAAATGGGAGGCCCAGGACCCTGAAACCAGAGACAAAAAACCAGGGTCGACTGGCTCCCCGGGTACTGGTGGGGGGTGAGGAGGCAAAGGGCCCAGAGACAAGGAGAGGTGAGGGTCAGGCCTGGGTAGGGAGTGACCAAACGCAGGGTTTCCACGGGCCTGGCAAAAGCCGTGCTCAACCCCCTTCTCCAGCGAGCGCCAGGCCAGGGACTGGGGCGTCCCGGGGGGCCTCCCTGCACACTCTAGCCACCTGAACGGGTAGAACTTCCCAGCCCAGCCTCGCCGGCCTCCAGGACCCTGAGGGCTTTCAGCCGCCTGCCTGCCCGTCCCTCCTGCGCTGGCCGCCTCCGACCTAGCCTGCGGCCCTAGGGGTTACCTCTCTGCCCACAGCCTTGGCTGGGCTTTTCCCTCTGGACAAACCTTTTCTGAGGCTGTGGAGCCAGACCAGCCCTTGGTGGGAAGCTGGTCATTTAGCTGCGGAGACAAGCCTGCCCGTGAGGAAAAGGGGCAGGGCAAGCCAGGGCGGCTGCTTTTGCCATCGTCACCTGGCACAGTGACATGCAGATAGTAAGTGCTCAATAAATTATAGTGGAACAGAGGAAAGAATGAAGGAATGAACAGGCAGGACAAAATGGAAGGGGTAGAGATCATGTCCCCTGGGGGTAGCTAGAGCCCCAGGGCTGGGGTCACTAAGAAATGCTGTGAGAAGGAGGCAGCCCTCTGTTGTTAGAGACCTCCCATGGCTTGTTAGGAGATGTGAGGCAAGGGGCAGGCAGGCATTCTAGGCGGAGGGATGGGAGCAGAGGTGAGGAGGGGGAGCTATGCCAGGATACCTGGAAGGCAGCCGAGGCCAAGGGGAGGGCGGAGCGGGACAGGGGGCCTGCTGTCCACGCTCTTCTCCCCTGTCCCCATGCTCACCACTCCTGCGTGGCCAGGAGGCACGCTCTGGTCGCACCTGCTCTCCCAGGCACGCCCCCAGCAGTCTGGGCTCAGGTCTGGCTCCACCCAGGAGAGGAGGAAGGCTCAGCTCAGTTCCCGTCTCAGCCTCCTGACCTCAGCGCTGCTCCCCCCGGGTCACACCCACTGGCAGGACAGAGTCCCCCTGGAGCCTCTGCGGACCTCTCAGAGCCTTCCTCCAGCCAGGGAGGCGCCACCTGGCAAACCCCAGAGAGGAGCTGAAGAGGAATCCACAGTCAGAACTCACGCTCCCTCCTTGGACCTTCCCAAGGCCCCAAGTAGTCGCCTGTACCCCCAAGCCAGGAGGGGACCTGGCCAGAGCTTGGACACTGGGCCCCCTCGGGGGCTCCTCTGGGTTCGTGAGGGGGCTGGCCGGGTGCTGGGGGCCTGTGGCCGAGGCAGGGGTCAGAGCCGCCCCTCGGGAGACGGAGCCAGCTGGAGCTCTGGTGCCTGGCGCGTGAGGGAGGAGCAGGTGAAGCAGTGGGCGGCCGAGATGCTGGTGGCACTGGAAGCACTGCACGAGCAGGGGGTGCTGTGCCGGGACCTCAATCCCCGAAACCTGCTCCTGGACCAGGCAGGTAGGTACCCGGGGCCCGGTGAAAGGGGGCAGACCCCAGAGTTCCAAGACAGAACAAGAATTCCTCAAAACCAAGGGAATGTGGAAGTTACCTGCCTCACCCGCTACCTCCCTCCAGCCATATCACACAGGACTATGCCACAGTCTTGTTGGCCAAGGCTGAGCTTGGAGAACAAGCCCCTTGCTCCCCCATGAGTCTAGGGCAGCAACCTTTACGCATACCCAGTGGCCTCTGGGCCTCAGGGGGGCCGTGCATGTCCATAGGGGGCTTGGCCTCAGGAGCGGGTTGGGGAGAGCCCTGGAAACCCCCGCCCCCATGCCGGCTGCTCAACAAGGGCTAACCAGTTCTTGTCCCTGTCTATTCCTTCCCCAACCCCCACTGGACGAGAAGGTCATATCCAGCTCACGTATTTTGGCCAGTGGTCAGAAGTGGAGCCCCGGTGCTGCAGGGAGGCTGCGGACAACCTGTACAGTGCTCCAGGCAAGGGGGGAGACCCGAGGGAGCCCTTAGGTCGGGGGCGTCTTCACACAGACTGGGGGGTTGAGGATGGCAGAGGGGATGGGCCTGGGTCTGAGGTACATAATGGAGACCCACCCTCTCAGGTGAGGCTGGGACACGTACAGATGTGTTTTTGTTCCCGCAGAGGTGGGTGGGATTTCTGAGCTGACCGAAGCCTGTGACTGGTGGAGCTTTGGGTCTCTACTGTATGAATTGCTGACAGGAACGGTGAGTAGCTGGGCAGGGTGTGTGGAGGCTGGGCGGGAGCCACCGAGGGCAGGTGGACAGGGCTTAGTCCAGTCAGCCAGGGTCCGGGTTCCCCGCATGTCCACTGCCACCAGCCAGGAGAGAGACACTTAGCACCCCACCCCACTGGTAAGGCTACTAGCTAACGAGACTTGTCAAACATATGCGAATGAGAGTTGAGTTGGGATGGTCACAGAAGGTTTCAGGGCCAGGGCCCAGGCTTGGAGGGTGGAATTCGACGCGGCCCCTTTTCCTTGGAGGACCACTGGCTCATCCCCCAGCCTCCTCTCCCTACTGCTCACCCCGCCACCCATTCCCTTCTGGACTGTGACCCGCAGACCTTGGCTGGAGGATAGGAAAGAGGGGCTTGTGCATCCAGGCCAGCTGCTGCGCTGTCCAGCCTGGGTCAGCCCGGGGCTCAGGGTTCCACATGCAAGCACCCTTACCCAGGAGGGTGGCCTCTGCCTTCTGTCCTCCCGTGTTGAATTCAGCTCAGCACCTGGGTCCAGTTAGGTTAGGAATCAAGGGAGAGGCCAAGCTGCATTTGAGCAGGAAATGGCTGGAATGGAGAATGACCTGCTGTCCAGATGTGACCAGTCTGTCCTGGCACCCTCCTTCAGGCAACTGCTTCTGACAGCCCTGGATGCCAACGTCCCCAAAGAGGTTCTCTCCTCTGGCATTTCCCGCCTCCTCTCTGACCCAGGCTCCTGGCCTTCCTCCTGGCAATGCAGGTCATCTTTACCAGGGCGGTGGAAAAGTTCTGCTTTTCTCCCTTGCCTCAGCCCTGCCTCAGCCCTGGTGGTAGCGAGCCATGGCATGGCCTGCTATCATATGCGACAGTGGAGATTTCTGTAAGGAGACAGGTTCCAATGCTGTTTCCAATAAAGTCTGCCCTGACTTACCCCAAGACTGATGCTTCTAGCAAGCTTGGAGTCAGAAGGATTTGAGTTCAAACCCTGAAGTCAGTACAAGTCCCTTTACCTCTCTGAGCCTGCTCTGGTTCTTTAAAATGGGAAAGCTAATAATTAACTTTGAGAATTGTTGTGGAAATTAAGGCTAAGGTGTGCCTGGCACACAGTAGATCCTAAGCAACAAGCAACTAAACATCATCATCATCCCCATTGGATGTGACATGGGAAAAATTAAATCCTGGCTGACACTGGAGTGTACAGATTTTCCTCGGGTTGTCTCTTCAGAGGCTGCGCCTTGTGTCTTCCCAGGCACTAGCCCAGAAGCACCCTTCAGGAATCCAGGCCCACACCCAGCTGCACCTGCCCAAGTGGCTCAGCAGCCCAGCGGCCTCCCTGCTGACTGAGGTGAGCTGGCCCTGGCTAGAGGCAGCTTCCTGGCCTGCCGGGCGGGTACGGGGGGACAGAACCAGGGGTGTGGACAAGCCGTCCTGATCCTGCATGCATGCTGTGGGAGTGGGAAGGCAATGGACACACATTTCTGTATGTTGGTGGCCAACGCCGACCACAACCCAGGGTAAAACTGGAAATTCTGTGGGCTGGCAGGAAGTGAGCCATACCCAGGACGGGTGACTGCAGGACCCAGAGGTCAGCCCCCTCCTCAGGAACAGTGGCCATGGGGAAGGCCTGCCCAGAGTGCTGACTGGACCTTTCTTTGCAGCTGCTGCAGTTTGATCCCAGCCGGCGCTTGGGCTCTGGAGGAAGCGGTGTCAGCAAACTCAAGTCCCACCCTTTTTTCAGTACTATCCAGTGGAACAAACTGGTAGGGTAAGAGGGGTAGAGAGGGACTGGAAGCAGCTGATCTCTTCTGCGTTTCCTCTCCTCTCTTTGCCTGTCACCCAGAACGGGCCTCCCTAATCAGTGGGTCTCAGGCACGGTGCAGGGCCTGCTTTCCGGCTCAGCTGCTTCCCTCGGGCTCCAGAAGTAATTATCTCCAGGCGTCTTCTTCAGGGCCACCTTCCAAGAAGTCTCAAGAGTCAGCTTCTGGAGAGACCACTTTTAGTCACTGCTGAGGGGGAGGGGCAGTGAGCTCTCATCCCGCTAAACAACTTGGACCCGTCCACCCACACTTCCTTCTGCCTGTCAGCCAGCAGGTTCCAGTTGAACACAGACTGTGCCATGGCCTGTGCTAGGTGCTGCATCTGCCACACTAAAAGTTGCCTTGTGCTGCATCAGCTCTGAACTACTGACCACCTGGCTGAGCGGACCACACGGTTCTGAGACTCATCGCCATGTTGTGTTCCAGCTGGGACACCTCTGCAGACTCATCCCAGGACACGGCTACACTGGCCCAATCTACCCAAACGAGGGTTGTCCTGGCTGGTTATTTTAGCCACGAACTAGTGGCCTCTCCTGCCAGAGGCACTTCCTGCGGGGGGGGGGGGGGGGGGAGCGGGGGGGACGACACACTGGGGAAGCAGGGAAAAAGTGCATAGTGCAGGGTGGGAATGGGGGGGGGCAGGATGGTCCATCTCCACTCCTGTCCATGTTCCCCCATCTTGTGATCTCAGGCTAGAGAGCAAAAGGGAGGATAGGAAAGTAAAAGATGAGAAATGGAGGAGGGAGGAATACCCAGCTCTGACACTTCGAGCAAATGTGAAACCAGAATAAAGGAATCCCTTCCCCAGCTGACCAGTATGGAGAGAAAGGGGAGCTTGCCCCATGGGATGGAAAGGAGACCACAGTTCAGCCTCCAGGCTAAGGCAACAGGGCAAGTTGTGCCCATTATGATTCCCCTCTGGAGCATTCATCCTGTTTACCACTTGGATGCTGGTCAACTGCTCTCACTTCATCCCCTTTTGGAATGAGAAACCAATGGCATAATTACCCAAGCTTATAGCCAGCAGCAAGGTGTTTCTGGTATCTGAAGAGCTGGGAACAGTTACCCCCAAAGACAAAAACTTACCTCACCTCCACCCAGTTTGGGTGCCATCATTCCTCTCTCTTCTCCAGATTTACCCAGTCACTGGGGTAAGGCCAACTTCACCAGACCTCTGCCCCAGCTCCCACCTCCAGTGTGCCTCCAACACCACTAGACCCCAGTAGGCGGCACCTCAGACTGTCCTCCAGTTGGCTATGAAGGGCCAACTGTAACTCTCAAGAGACACTTCTCATGGGAAGGTCTTGGCATGCCTCGGATGGAGTCTAGGGCATAGAGGACACAGGACAGCACACCCTGTCTCTCATTCTATGTGGTCTCAGTCCTGATTTTCCCTCGGGCTTGCCCACCCACCATCTGTCTTCCTCAAAATAAAAGCTGCGTAGCTTATGGTGTTCCTGCCTCAATGCAAAGAAAATAACTCTTGACAGGAGACTGCAAGTCTCCCCTGGAGAACATTCTCTATGTCAGGCAAAAGTAAGCTTGGCTCTAAGCCAAACTCAGCATGCAAATGCATTACCTTCCCCCCTCCCCCCCCCCCCCCAGCATGGGACGTGACTCCCAGGGATGAGCCTCCCTGGCACTGAGGGATTATTACCAATCATTAGCTGGTAATGCAACTAGAAAGAGACCTTGAATAAAAGGGTCAACTCAGACCAGCAGAATTTCTCAGGCTACGCGTAGGATCATGTGTTAAAAACTGCTTTTTCACCCTGAAGAAAAGGGGAAAATAGCTAAGACAAATGAGTTTATATGGCTAAGAGGCTTCAAAAAAAGAGTTGGGAGGTCATCAGAGGGGTAGGGGTCGCACTTATGTACACCTCAGCAGGACCCCAGTAAAAGCCAAAGTAGACACAACCCTAGGTACTGGTTCTCCTGAAGGCTACGGAGACCCACAGGGTATACGGTCATGGTAGATGGATTTGGGAGTTCTGTGCCATGTCAGTGGGCCCTACTTTGGAATTTGTACTCCTGAGTGTGATGGAGCTAGAATCAGATGTGACCTTTCTACACATGCCTCTTCTCTCACTTTTACTGAACCTGTGGTTGGCACTAGGGATGGTGTGTACTCAAGGGACTTGAATCTCTGGACTGCCCATGTGCCAGCTGGGCCCTGACCCTCACACTGGAGTTGCAACTCCTACTCTCTGGTTTGTTGGACTTACCCAGGGAGGTGAAGACGGTCAACTACCACACCAGGAAATCAAGAGTGCCTACAAATGCAAGCAGGAGAATCCCATCTATCATCCATGTGGAATCTAAGCCCCCTCTTGATCTAGAGGTGGAGTGGACATCACCATCCCAGGGTCCACAGAATGGAGGAATAAAATATGGATTAGAGTGGACTTACTGGTATTCTTCTATAAAAATATTGACTAGTAATAGAAAAAATTTAGCATTGAGGTGGAGAGTGGCCACAGTAGTTGCTGAGGGCAGGGGGAGGGAAGAAATGTGATGTGGGGGCATTTTGGGGACTTCGAGTTGTCCTAAATGGTATTGCAGGGTCGGATGCTGGACTATATATATATATCCTGCCATAACCCACTGAATGTACTGGGGGAGAGTGTGAACTACAGGGTAAACTATTATCCATGTGGCACAGCAGTGTTCCACAGAATTACCAAGTGCCATGAGTGTGCCACAATGATGGGGGAGGTTGCTGGTGTGGTAGGAGGGGTGTGGGGAGGTGGGGGATATATGGGAACCTCTTATGTTTTCTAATGTAACAATTTTTGAGATGTAAATGTCTTAAAAAAAATAAAGTTCACAAAAACAATGGGGGTGGGAGTGGGGGTGGGGAGTGGGTTATATGGGAACCTCATGTTTTTTAATGTAACATTCTTTGTGATCTATTAACTTTAATTTAAAAAAGTGTTTAAAAAAAAAAAAGAGTAAGCTTGGGCCTTCCAGCAAGTAGAAAGCAGGGCTGGTGGTAAAAGGTATGCCAGCCAGTGCCCCCCAGCAATGCAGCCTCCAGCCTTGAGAGGAAGTGGTGACATGGGAGGCACTGGGCTCTGAGGGAAAAATATAGGAAAAGAAGTCTAGGAAGAGGGTCATGTCACCCCAGTGGGAATGCTACTTGGACTCTATACAATGACCCTTTGAGATTATGGTAGCTTCTGAGAAAATGGAAGCTCAGAGTCAAATAATAGGACCTGGTGGACCCAGTTCACATTCACAAGTCTAGTCTGTGTTCCTTCTTCCACTCTGCCCTAAGTCAGGTCAGCCCACTCCAACCACTGCTACAAGAAGTCACTTTTGGAACCTCTGGGCCTCGTCCATCCATCACTCACTCACATCTGGTACTTTGCTTGGCCCTGGGCTTAGAATTCTGAGGTCCCAGACCTTATGGGACTTATTGTCAATCTTTCAGTAAATGGAACTATTAATACCTACTTTGTAGGTTTACTGGAGAAATTAAAACTCCTAATACTGTGCCCTGGACCTTAAAGATCATTCTAAAATTCTTCCTTTCATTAAACCTAAACTTTTTCTACCTACGAGCTGTAGTTCCACCCTCCGAGACCCACTTTCTTCCTATGACCAACCTTCGTATAGGGATAGCCTCACGGCAAGCAAAAGGATCAGCACATGGGAATCTGTGTGTGGAAAGGCAAGGCTTGATTTAAAACGGGACACCATCACACCTGTTACCTAAAAATCTACCAACTCTGTCCACTCATCCTCACAGACCACTGTTCCTGTGAGGTGATCTACCCTTATAGGTTCTTACTGATCTTGAGCATCTTGGTCACATAACGGCAATCAAATCTAACATATGAAACTAAAAGGATATGCCTCACCTCTCCTCAATCCATCCCAGAAATAATGCAAACCTCACAAAATTGTAAATGTCTACTGGTATTCTGAAGGGGCTTCACAAAGCTGGGAACCCCAATATCTCCTTAAGAGTAAGATTTGACAATTTCAAGGGGATCACTGGAAGGAAACTGGGGTACCATGAGATTACCATGCTTTTCCTGGCTGGGCAATCGGGGTTCCACCCTGTCAAATTTGAACAGTGTTAACTTATTTTAAAAGTATGGGCCATCACAGGATAACCAATAGGACATTAAGTGGCTTTTAATGCCAACAATTATTGGTGCAGTAGTGCTGGAGACTTGCACAGCCAGTTACCAAAATGCACCCAGAACCTGGAACCCTGTTTGAGAATATCTGCCCTTTAATTTTCATTTAAAATCAGTTTCTTTAAATATTTTAGTTACAATTTCTGAATAGTGAAGACAGAATAGTAGATACTGCAGGCACTCAGTACTGGCTCCCATCCTCTTCCCTCCCCCCACCCTGCCCATCCCCAGGCCCTGCTTCTTAGTTAGGAAATAAAAGTGGGCACTTTGCATGAAATAAATGGCCCCCTGGTGTCAAGTGTCAGCAGCCTCAGGCCTGGATATAGTTGGATACAAAGCAATGAAGCCCACTAGTTTTTCCTGACGAAATCCGTGCAATTAACCATGCTCCAAGGAATTCCAATGATTGTGCCCAGACAGTGCGCAGTACCTTAGAGATGGTATCAACCACTTCAGCATTGTACCAGCATCTTGGGTTTCCACCACAGACCACCCTCCCCCAGATCTGTGTCCTTCAGAAGAACAGTTCTACGGCCCTGCTCCCTAAAGGCCGTAATGCAGGAAGCCACAGAATTGCTTCTGAAGTCCCACATGCTATACCAACTTGAATTTAAAAGCTCAGAGCAATCTGAGCCAGTCCACTGGAAACGTGTCCCCTTACCCCCACCTCCAATCTACCAGGCTCCAGCTCTTGGTTGTGACCACTGCCATGATGTGCTCTAAATAAGAAAAATGTGCTAGAATGGTTTCTAGCAGCCAGAAAAGGGTTTGGAAAAGGGGTCTTCCTGGTGTGAGGATATGAAGGAAAGTGTACATAGACAGCGTGGGTTCTGCTGCCATCTATGTTCACATTTTCAACCTCAGAAGGAATCTGCCTTTTCCTCCCCTATCAACACTCCTCCAGATGCCCTGGCCTGTGCTTCCTGGAAGAGGTAGAAGAGGCATCTCAAAGTCAGTGAAGCTTAGAATGAAGGTGCCATTTAAGAAGCAGCACCTCCACTCTTGTGTTCAATACCTCCACACAGGTGTAATCATGTAAGAATGTGCACAGCCGGGATGGAGGCTGCACTGAGCTTGGGAGGCACAGTATCCTGTTAGGTGTGCCTGGAGAGCGGACAAAAGATAGAAACTTAAGAATCGCATGGTCCCCGGTGGTTCCCCGATTGTATACTGGCACTGGGGAGAAGCAAAATCATCACTGCAGAGGGCTGGTGGAAGAAAGGCAGGAATAGCAATGAGCATCCATTAAGAATCTCTCTCTCTCTCAAGTCTAAGGTATTCGAATATAAGAGAGGGGTGCAGAGAGGGGGCGAGCCTGGCAGGAACACCGAGAAAGGACCTGCAGCTGCTGGTTACATGTGTCCTGGCTTCTTGTCTTGAGGCCAACAGCATGTGCCTGTCTGGCACAGGCTAACTCAGAACCCGTGAGGAGACTGGGAGAAGACTGGTTTTCAGTTCCTGCATGGTCGAGTAGTAGGGCATGTGGCTTCTTCCTAAAGGTCCAGTAGAAGGACTCTGGGATCCTCTACCGCTGCCTTGATTTTGCGGAGGAAAGTCACTGCCTCTCTGCCATCAATCAGCCGGTGATCGTAGGTCAGTGCCACATACATCATGGGCCGCACCTCCACCTACAGAGAGGAGAGGTTAAAAGGTTTTTCTGGGGAGTGGATGTGGCCCGAGTGGGTGAGCTCCTGCTTCCCATGTACGCGGTCCCAGGTTCAATCCCTGGTACCTCCAAAGAAGGAAAAAAACAAGCTTAACCAAGAAAATAAGATTCTCCTCACAAAAGCCTTCTTGAATACCCTGCTTTCTTACTCATCTGTGGTCTACAGGGAAGTTTTTCTCTTCAGTTCTGGCTGCCTTCAGCTGCTTCTTTGAGTTTAAAATTTAAATTTTTTTTTTTAACCCTAAATCAACACACACTCTGAGATTGTATACAAAATTGTGTGGGCATTTTCAGGGGGAATATCTATAATTTTCAGAATCACAAAATAGTGACCCAAAAAGGTTCTAAATATAGGAGTCTAAGAAAATTTTTCCCTATCTACACTTCTTCCAAAGGCCAGCTAGAGCTCCTCTGACTTGATTCTCTGAACTCCCAGAGAACTTCTAAGCCTTATCATACAACTTAGGAAGCTTGTCTATTGTTCTGCATTGTTGTCCTGTTTCTTGGGAGTAAGAATTATGTCTCCAAATGTTTCCCACCAGATGTATCCTACAGCACCTACAGAGTGGTAACCAACTGCATTCAATAAATGCTTGTTGAATGGTCCCAAATAAAGGAACAAGCCTTCTAAGCTCAGTGGTTCTCAAATTTTAATATGCATCAGAATCACCTGCAGTTTCTGATTCGGTAGGTCGGGGACAGGGTCCGATAATTTGCATTTCTAATAAGTTCTCAGGAGATGCTGATGCTGATCCACAGAAAATTGAGAACCAATGTCCTACTCTTAATTAGAAACTAAGAAACAGAACTCAGGCCTGAAATTTTACTGAATCTTTTAAAGTTTAGTTTTATGATTTAGTTAGACCTGATGTCCCTCTCATCATCAATTAGCCACTGGAACCTTGTGGATGATGCTTCCTACCTTGCCTCCCACAGCCACCGGCCTATCAAAGATGGCGTGCATGCCCAGGATGGCAGACTGAGGGGGGTTGATGATTGGCGTTCCAAAGAGTGAGCCGAAAACTCCTCCATTGCTAATGGTGAAAGTGCCACCATCCATATCTTCAATGGCAAGTTCATTCTTTCGGGCCTAAAAAAACAGAGATTTCATAACTGAAATATTAAGCCCGCCCGGCTTTCTTCACCCAAAGAAAGATCTCCAAAAGGCTCACATCTGAGGCCAATAGGTCTTCAACATATAAGTTATTCAGTTGAGATGAAAGTAAAGTGTTCCACAAAACAAAGGATTGATTCCAATTTTTTCCCCTTTGATCTTCTTTCGTGAGATCTTCTGTCATGAGAGCACACTAAACTCTGCCAGATACCTGTACTTCACTTCTTATGGGCTACTGCCCTTCTCAGGGACATGGATTTCTTATGGAATAAAGTGAGACTTCAGCCTCTTGAACACAGCTTACTGTGTTCAGACTCTCTTTTTGACTTGCCCGGCATACTCATGCTTCTACTTTACCTTCTCTCCCAGTTCACTGATGGTTCGCTCAATATCTGCATAATTCATGGTTTCCACATTCCTGATGACAGGAACCACCAGACCCTGAAGGGAGTAAAAAGCTGTTTTCAGTTGCGAATGAACAGTCCCCTTTAAAGTTACAACTCCCCAGTGTACAGCCAATGTTCTCCCCTCTCCGGAATACCTCTATTACTCAACATCATTCGCAGAAAGTCTTAAGTATTTAGGCCTGAGATTAAGATCAAAGACTGTATCTATGGTCAAAAATAGGTTAGTCTTTTACTAGCTCCCAACTAAATAGAAATCATTCCCAGGGGTCTGCTTTTTCTGACATAGATAAGGTCAAAGTCCAGGACTAGATCTCCCCACCTCCTGTTCAAACATACCCGTGGAGTGGCCACTGCGACACTGATGTCAATATAATCCCTATACACCACCTCTTTGGTTGCATCATCAATCACTATGAGAGAGAAAATACATGTTACATACAACTCTCCAGGGCTAACCTAATGAGGTAGTATCTGCACTGCTAGAGTGAAAAAAGAACACGTGGCACCTGGTACAGTGTAGGCTGACCAACCAACATGAAAACGACCGCGTTACAAATGTCAGCCAGCTCCATTCTTACCCCCATCCCAATCAATCATATGCCTGACTGAGCCTGAGCATGGGTGCATCCATTTCTTTGGCAGCTCTCAGGAGGAGTCAATACACTGCCTGACATGGGATGAGTACATATGTTCATAAGCACTAAATTCTTGTTAACTAGCTCTGCTCAAGCCCTCCCTTGGCGGAGAATGGCTAGGTTGAAGTGCTCCAGAGAAGGCAGATTAGCAAAGGAAAGCGGGTAGGGGGATACTGCTTCCTACTTTGTATAAGGGGGAAGAGGGTGGCCTCTTTTTAACAAGGGGTCCATGAGCTTGAACTGACATTCAAAAAAACATTCTTGTGGGGATATGTTGGTGTGGGTGTGATCTATTTATTAAATAATACACAGTATAGCGTTGACTTAGTAAGGGGTCCCTGGTTTTTACCTGACTGGCAAAGGGGTTTGTGGAACAAAGAAGGTTAAGAACCCTTGGTCTAGGAGATTCAGGAGGAAGCAGGATGAATTGGCTCTAGATATGCTAGCTTGAGAGAGCAAACTAGCAGCTGAAACTTAGGTCTAGGGCTCATGAGAAAATAAAAAGGCTAACAGACTTGGGAATCTTTTCCATAGAAAGAAAGTCTAAGATGTATTGTTAGATAAGATACTCAGGAAAAGCATATAAAGTGAGAACAAGGTCAAAAGAACTTTAAGAAATGCCTACATACATGGGCATGCAGAAGAAATGGGGGCTAAAGAGAAGATGGAGAATGAGCTAGTTAGGAAAGTATGAGAAGAATACAAGAAATGAAAAGAGGTATACACTGGGTAAAACAAAGACAGCCCTTCTACCTATCAAGAACACACCACTCAATGAAAGGGACTAGGGCTTCTATTTCTAGATCTTTAGGGACAGTGGCATTGCTGAGAGTTGCAAAAGTGTTACTGACCCTCTCCAACCTTCCAGGGAACAGATAAATGTCCCAATAGGAAAAAGAAAACAGCATGTTAGGCCAGTACTTCAATGACGCAGGTGAATAAAAGAGAAGAAAAATGAGCACCAAGTACATAAAAAAAAAGGGGCCAAGTCCAAGGCTTCAGAATGAGATCCATCGATCTGAGATCAAAGGTCACTCTGGAGCTTGCACGGGGTGTTAAAGTCAGGCCCTAATAAAACAGGGCCCATCGAAGAGGGTTGTTAGACAGCACATGAACTTCCACCCTGACATGAGAATCTGGAGTGCTGGGTCACCCCAGAATTGTTTGCTGTCAGAACAGCTGCCAAGCTGCACAGTGGGAAGAGAAACTGTTCTGTTCAGCTTGTGGGGAGAAAGTAATCATGATGCCATTTCAGGAGACCAAAAATGAAGGTGAATCAAGAACTCGCTGGGAAAGAATCATGTTTTCACAGGAAGGAAATGAAATGCCATGTGGAAGCAAGTCTGTGTTCCTATGCCTACCTCCCAGAAACTCTGTGATTCTGGCCACAGCAAACTCACCTGCATTTACAACAGGCTGCTCCTGCAAGGCAAAGGCTGAGGCCTTCACAAATGCTGACATGAAGCCTAGTTTGAGGTTATGTTTCTTCAGAAAAGCATCTTTGTGCCGAGCCCTCATCTCCTGGATGTTACTGCAAAAACACATTACAAAATAAACACAAACAAAGGCTTTTTTCTTTTAGGAGGTACTGGGGATCGAGGGGACCTTATACATGGGAAGCAGGTGCTCAACCACTGAGCTACACCCCCTCTCTGAGTCTTAATATTTTGACTTTCATAGGGGTTTCTAACTCCACCATGATTGGGCACGTTTTTTTCCATTACCCTGGGGCCATCCACCTAAATTCATGTTTTGAATAGTCTAATAGAGGTCAAAACAATAACCTTGTTCTTTTACCTCCACTCCCCCCTCCAAAATGGATATAAAGGAATCAGGTCCAATCTGTCTTTAAGGTGGCTTGAGCCCTTTACAGGACTCTTCATGTTCCAGAAGTCACAAATTTTCAGTGGCAGATGAACCAAGAGATCACACAGCACACTAACATTCTTGCCCTGGATGAGAAAGCGATTTCTAGCTAAGATAAAATCATGAGTCATCTACCCTGAAAATTTTTTTAAAGCATAAATGAAGTCCACAAAATAAGCAATATTCTTTTTATTCTTGTTAGAAATATTTTTTTAAAAGTCACCAAAAGCTGCCGTGACCAAAATGGAAGGTTAACCCAGTGCTCTTTTAGGCTCATGTGAAAGTCAGCAGATTCATTCATCTCCCCAGAGTTAGCATGCCATCCACCAGTTCATGCAAACAGGTACTGAACACCAGCTGCATGCAAGGATCAGAGCTGAGCACCAAGATACAAAGATGAAGACACAGCTCTTCCTCGTAAGGCTAGTTTAATGGAGGTGCTGTCCTTGGTAGTTAGAAAAGTGCTTTTTTCATGCAAGAATCAGAGCATTCTGAGAACCCTTTTTATGAACAGCCTTTGGTCTTTTGAAACTGGTTGTTCCATATACACATGGAAGGAAGAGTTTGGGAAAATGGCTTTCCCATCATTTTGCAGCAAAAACCTCACTATTTATCGGAATAGAGTTCCATGATGGAAATTGAATTTACCATTATCTCAGGTCCAAAAGCTCAGTTCTCCCTATAATAGCCTAATTAAGCATTAGCAAAAACAATAAGATATGGTACAACTTTAACTCCCCCCTTCAGACCTTCTGTTTTTGAAAAAAGGAAATTTTCCTAGGGGGACTGATTGGGTTTAAAATGTTTGTTTTCCTGAGTCTAACCTTATTTTGTGCTAGGATTACCACCCTAAAGACATTACTGGTTCCCAAGACACAAGAGCGGCTGAGAGGGAAAGAGAAGTGATAAACATCTCTGCTCTCAAACCTGCCCAAATGCTTTTGTCTCGTCATTAGTAGTTTCTATTTCAGAGCTCTGTCCTTGGAGGCAGAGGCTGGGCCAACAGGGAAGAAGAAGAGGTCTGAAACAGGCCCATATGGGTTGGCTGATCAGCACAAGACCCAAAGGGCACTCGATCTAAACAAGATTACTGGCTGCAGCAAGACCCAGGCCTTCCTTAAGTAACACTTCAATTAGCAGCTGAAAGGAGATCCAGCTACTGTTACTTACCTTCCAAACAAAGCTGTTGGGCCAAAGGCATCTTTCAAAGCCACAAATATTTACATGTTTTGTCCTAAGGAATTGGGTAGAATTTCAAAGTCCAATTCAATTTGTGTATAATTTGGCCCTAATGCACTGAAACATTAGCTGTAGCCTTTCTGATCCATTAGTCAAGGTCATTCCCCACATCCTATGGATGAGAAATCTTTGGCTTGAATGACATCAAGTCTCTTTATGAAGCTTCGCAATAGGATGGATGACATCTACTGAAACTGGCCACAGACCCCTACTCTGAGAAATGCCACAGCATGCTCTAATTAAACCACTGCCTTCTATTTTTCAGATCCCATTCCACAGGAAAACAATTCTTTCCTAATGAAAAGTAGACTGGCACACTAAATACTCAGGACAAAAAGAAGCAAAAGGTGATCAGCAGACTTCAATTACTTCCTGGATTAAATATAAAATCCTTATACTGGTTTTCAGAACATTCTGAAATGTGGATCCAACATTAATATTCTTTCCTATGGATTCCTTTCAGCAGAAATGATCTTTGACTATATCTTAAATGTGTCATATACTTTTCTTCCCATGACATGGTCCAAACTGCTAACATTACAGTCTAGAATGACATTTCCCCACAACCTTACCCATCAAAATGCTCATTCTTTAAGGCCAATTTAAAATCTCTGTCCTCCAGGAAGTTTTCCTGATCCTACCCATCCTACTCTAACAGCTGGCTACAGTGCTTATACTTGCTATAACAGTTATTTTCCTCCCTTTCACATAACAACTATAGTTGTTTACACTAGTTATTAAAATGGTAACAACTTCATAGTCCTTCGTTTGAATCCATAAAATCTCTATACACCTTAGACTCAGGGAGACAGATTTTAGGCTGATGGGCATCTGATCTCTTTGCTTTGCTTAGTGCTTAGCAATAAACTCTTGGGAAGCAGATATGGCTCAAGTTTTTGGGTGCCTGCCTACTACATGGGAAGTTCCAGATTCAGTTCAGTGCCTCCTAAAGAAGAGACGAGCATGAGAGCAAGCTGACAGGACTGGATAGCACAGCAAGATGAAGCAACAAGATGCTGCAAAGAAGAAATACAATGAGAGATGCTCAAGCCACTGGGCGCCTCCCTCCTACATGGGAGGTCCCGGGTTTGGTTCCCAGTGCCTCCTAAAATGATGAGCACGCAACAAGCAGACAGCAAGTGCAAAACTATGAGGAGGGAGGAATAAATAAATCTTTAGAAAAATAAACTCTTTCTCCCTTTGAAACCCCAGTGTCTCAGGAATTGTCATTTGAATGCATGGAGCAGAAAACCCCTCCCATCCCTTGGTTTTTATTAGTAATACTACCTCTGCCCAAACCCTAAAAACAAAAGATCTCACCCTCTTTCCCACTTCATACTCATTTTCACATTTCAGGTATTTACTGTTCTAGACTTTATTTAATGTTTGTTCAGACCAGACAACCAGCTCTGAAAGCATAAGGGCTCTTTTCACTCATCTTTGTATCCTCCTTGAATTCTCTGTATCTTATATATGATAAGCACTTAAAAACTGTGTGGTAAATTTAATTACATTCTCTTCCTTGCAGTGCTGATCATTTGCATCAAAATCCTAAAGGAGAAAATAGGTGGGTTAATAATAACCTCACTACAGAAATGGGTATATTGAAGTGGTTCTTTTGACGTTTTTTCTCCCCTTTATATATGTAATAGTTTGATATTATTGATGAATTCCAAAAAGAAATACTGGATTGTGTTTGTAACCTGGTCTTTTCCTCTGGGCATATTAGTGTATTGGCTTCAGAGGTTTTACTTTTATTTGATTAAATTATGATTAGGGCTTTGATTGGGCCACATCAGTAAGTTGTTGAGTCCCTGCCCCTTGGTGGATGGGGACTCACAGATAAAAGACATGACAAAGGACAGAGTTGGGAGTTTTGAGCTGGAGCCTGGGAAGTGAACACACAGAAGAACAAAGAGGAATAAAGACGGCTCCTTAGACATGGCAGAAGCCCTGGGGAAAGATGGAGCCATTTGCCTGATAGTCTACAGCTGCCTTGTGAAACGAGCACAGCAGCTGAGCCTGGAGAGAAACAGACTCTGGGAAGAGAAGAACACAAGAAGCATGAACTCTTGGCAGACATCGGCAGACATCTTGCCCGAAAACACGGCAACAGATTTTGGTGAGGGAAGTAACTTATGCTTGACAGCCTGGTAACTGTAAGCTTCTACCCCAAATAAATTCCCTTTATAAAAGCCAACAGATTTCTGGTATTTTCTAACAGCACCCCTTTGGCTAATACAATATATTTTGAAGTTTTTATTTTTAAAAAATGCATCTTACTTTCCATTTCACTATTAAAACTGGGAAAGGTGAGTTATGACAAACCTATGCCTTTTCACCTACCCAATTCTGAGTCACTTAGGGACAAGCCTAAGGAGCAGGGACTGAGAAAGCTGCAGGGCAAAGTGCCCTCGGTCTGGGCTCACCATCAAATGGCTCTCCATCCCCAAGGGTAGGCCCCAGGGGTAAGCCTTCTCAGCCTGGTTGCCCCTTCTCTGCTTGGCAACCCCTGATACAATCATCAAAAATTAAGGCTACTATCAGTCTCATTAATTAGAAGATTCAAGGTATGAAAGCTAAGCTTTTTAAGTCACAATGGAGGCAGGCATGGTATTTTGCAAAGTCAATTAGGGGGAAAACCAACAATCATTTGGAGTAAGTCAACAAAAGACAGTATGAGCACCTGTCAGTTTTGGAAGCAGCTCTGGGTACGGACTTGGGCAAGTTCAAGAATTCTCCAAGGAGGGAAACGGACTTGGCCCAGTGGTTAGGGCGTCCGTCTACCACATGAGAGGTCCGCAGTTCAAACCCTGGGCCTCCTTGACTCGTGTGGAGCTGGCCCATGCGCGGTGCTGATGTGCGCAAGGAGTGCCCTGCCACGCAGGGGTGTCCCCCGCGTAGGGGAGCCCCACGTGCAAGGAGTGCACCCCGTAAGGAGAGCCGCCCAGCGCGAAATAAAGTGCAGCCTGCCCAGGAATGGTGCCGCCCACACTTCCCGTGCCGCTGACGATAACAGAAACGGACAAAGAAACAAGACGCAGCAAATAGACACAGAGAACAGACAACGGGGGGGGGGGGGATTAAATAAATAAATACATCTTTAAAAAAAATAATTCTCCAAGGAAAAAGAGAACAGGAAATAAGGACTCACCTCATGTCAACCTCATTGAAAGTAGTCAGCATTGCACATGTGTTCTGGGCCTCCTTTAGACGCTGAGCAATGCGCTGCCGCATCCTGTTCATTTTCTCCTGAAAGTGAAGTGGAATAAGGATTGACAAGATGGTTTCTTGAGATGAAGTGTTCTCCATTTAGAGGGTGCACTCAGCTTGCTAGGAGTAGATGGACTATAGAAGCACAGTATCTGAGTACAAGAGCTCTAAGCTTCCCCTGTCCTGTGGTGGCCTTGCTCCTCCGAGCAAGAACAAGAAAACAGGCAGAAACTACTCACGCAGATAGATATGCCTGAAGTTTAACTAAGACTAGAGGCCCAGGAAATGGTTTTATTTCGAAACCAAGTTCAATTCATGAAAAGGAAGAATGTGGCTTAGGTTTAGCCAGCCAAGAATCACTACAGCAAGGACAATTTCTGGGATACAGACTTGCATGAAAATAGCTACTTGTGCAGAGAAAAACACATAATGGAAATTCATGAGCAACAAACTTTGAGGCCATATATTTTTAAGAGATATTCACAGTCAGGGGAACCCACACTCTTGACCATACTTCCTTGAGGTTTTATGTCTGCCCCTGACAGCTACTGCTAATGCATACTTCTTGGCTAAGTATCCTGGAAGTAGAGGAATAGAACTCAGTAAACCCTTTCTCTGTCATGTGTCACTGGGAAGTGGAGGAGGGGTGGCACGACTAAGCTACCATCCATTACAAATATTTTACTCACCCAAGTCATTTGAGTGGCAGCATAACATAGCAGAAAAAACACTGGACAGGGTTCAGAAGACCTCAGGCTCTGTCCTGACTACCATTTGATGGTTATGTGACTATGAACAAGTCACTTCCTGAAACTAAGTTTCCTCATTTTTCAAACAGGAAGTACTTGCTGTATCAAACAAAATATCTAACATGAAAGCATTTACTTTAGGGTCATGATATAAACATACACACCAAAAAATCAACATTCCAGTTGATAATATGTTGAGCAGTAGTATTACTCATTTTACTGCTTCTCTAATCAAAGGCAGAACAGGAGGGACACAAACAGAATTAACTTTAAAGGGTCAACAGGTCAACACTTAGCACACTATTGGAGTAAGAGATGTTCTCCTAATTGTAGTACACAGCTCCTCATGGAGCTGAAAAGATACTACTGTGTAGATCAGCTAAGTTGTCTCCACATTTCTACATAATACTAGAGAGTCAAAGTTTTTGTATTTTTCTAAGTTGAAATCTCTGGTAGGAAAATACATTCATCAATAGAATGAATTCAATTACATGTATCATCTCCTCCTCTGAACATACAAAATTTGAGCCAGTTTCTCATTTACAGAGTAATCCCGAACTCCTAAAACCCCGGCCTATGAATTTTAGAATTCTGCCAAGTCCAAAGTTTATCTTGCCACCAGTGAAGCAATTTTTAAAATTTGGGAATATTAAGTCCAAGCTACACTAGCCATCAAAGCTTTCAAGGTCAAGGGAGGGGAGCAGTTGTGTGGCAGTTGAACTCCTCCCTCCTACATGGGAGGTCCTAGGTTCAGTTCAGATGCCTCCTGAAAAAACAGAAACAAACAACAAGCAAAACAAACAAAAAACCAACTCAGGGAAGCCAATGTGGCTCAATGATTGAGCACTGGCTTCTGACCTGGGTTCAATCCCCAGCCCCCCATACCTCAAAAAAAAATTAAGGTCAAGGGAATGAGCTGCAGGGAACTGGCCATTCAAAGGTAGGCACCACCACACCCACACTAAACTTGTCTCAACATTGCCCCTGTCTCTCTCTTCTGACAATGTTCCTCAGAGGCTTACCCGATGTTCTGAACGCAGACCTTTGCCAGCTCCTGGCTCAGCCACTGGAGGAATGGCAGTAGGTTTTACGGCAGACACTGAAAAAGAAGAGATAGGGTACGGCTGCATCAGAGAAGGAAAGAAACATTTGCTAAGTATGTGCTAGTGCTTTCATACTGTACTACCCTTCCCATTCCAAAGATGAAAAAGCTGTTGAGGGAGGTTATGTAACTAGCCTAAAGTCAGACAGAAGGCCAAGACGCAAACTCAGGTCTTCTGATAGAAAATCTGATATGGCCTGTTCAATGTCATGACTGGTTTCAGACTTTACCCTGTAAGGGAACATGGCATTGGAAGAGAAGTTCTACAAAGATATATGGGAGTTAGAGGCTTACCTGGTTTGCTAATAGGACGTTGGGAGGGTGAGGGCACTGGTGGCATCTCTGTGGGTATGGGTGCTGAAGGGGGAGGAGGAACTGCCGATGCCACAGGCTCTTCTTTTGGGACTGTGGCAGCAGGAGCTTCAGCTGGCTTGTCCTTAGCAGAAGCAGCTGGAAAACAAGAAAAACAGATGCTGTGGGCACTGTCTGGAACGGAAAGCAACCAAATCACAGATGCTAAGCACAATTTAGCAGCAAAAGCTCTATCTCCAATAATTAATAAATGTCTACTTGTTCTATGCAAGGCACTATTAGATTCACACCATTGACAGGAGGCATTATTCTACTCCCAGGGGCCCCTATATGGTTCTGTATAACTGGCTTGCTTAGCCGTCTGATTTCACGAATATCTACTAATTGTCGAATTCAGCAAGTACTTTCAAATTACCAACTAAGCCCAAGGAAATGTAAACTTCCAAGCAAAAAAAGGCAATTTAAAATGCTGAAACACACATATAAAAGTAACATATTTCTAAATATGGTTATGCTAAGAATATCACCTTTTATTTTACATCTCATAGGGAAGAACACTCTACCAAAAACCAAAAGTTTAAATAATTAAGGGCTCATTAAGCTTATGAGCTCAAAGCAGTCCAAATAGAATATGCTCATAAATGAGATGGTCAAGTAATAAACTCACTTTAAATTAGGTGTTTAGATTCTTACCCATCTGGACATCAAATCCAGTTTTGTATTTGAATTAGAAGAATTTCCTTCTGCTTTAGCTGTGAGGGATGAATGATCAGAAGATAGAACTCTTCAACTGGAAGAATCACTCTTATTTCCTACTCTTCTTCTATGCATGTTTTCCCATTCTGAGCTTCTGGGTTTGCCCTGATTAACCTCAAAAAATGATGCAATCTATCATTCCTCTGCTTGACTATTTTAACACTGACGAAGAAACAGACTTTAATCTACTTCAGTATTTAAGAGTCGGAAAAGTAATTTCTCTTCTAACCTCTAATATTGACTGTGGTGTCCAGTATAAATCCTTTCTCTTGATTTCATATTTTCTTCCCATTAGGAAGACTACCCTCCATAGAGATGTTGTGAGAAAAGTTTTGAAAAGATACTATGATGAATTCTACGTAACAGCCACCATGAAATACTGCTTCTCCTCACATTAGAACTGTAGTTCTCAACACCAGCTATGTGTCAGAATCACTTGGGGAACATTAAAAACAAACAAAAAAACATTGCCGATAGCCAGGATCTCATAACCTCAGACTTAAGATTCTCTGGGCCTAGGCATTTGTATTATTTAAAAAGCTCATGCATGATATGATGCAAGGGCTAGGGGAAAAAAATCATTGCCTTTAGAACTGTCTTCATTTCTATTATACCCTTAAGAAATGGCCCAGTCTAAGAAACATATATGGAAAGAACAGAGCATTACGAGTGTCAATTTTTAATACAATTTTCTTCCAGAACTTGATATTTAAAGTTCACACTATTTTAGTATTACCTCACTTATTTCCTCAACTAAGGGCAGCTGAAATGCCAAAAAGTCTTTGAGACATTAGGGAATTAGCAGATATGCTGAGCCCCAATTCCAAGGGGGAACAATGGAGATCTAACAACCAGGAGAACTTCTTTACCGGCAGTTTTCCTGAGTGTGAAAAGAGGAGTATCTTTTTCTACTTTTTCTCCATCAGGTACCAAAAGAGCTTCAATCACGCCACTTGCTGGTGATGGAACCTGCAAAGATGTCTGGAAAAGGAAGGAAGATTGAGAAACAGTTCAAATTTTTACTCAGCGTTGGAAAATTAATTGTATAAAATCTCAAACTTGAGTCGCAACAGTTGCAATGCAGATTTATAAGTCCCTGCACAAAGAAACAGCTAAGGCTACACTTGCAGAGTCAGGGTGATGACAAGTAAACGTATTTTGAAGATGAGCCCTTTCCCAAACCATTAAAGCAAAATTCAGTTAATGATTTGCCAAATGATATGTGAAAACTGGAAACAGCTCATACAAAATAAGTTGCTTTAAAGTTAAATAAAAAAGACAAAAGTACATATGATGCGAACAAACTAAAACGAAACTTTAAAGTTTTTTTTTTTTTCTAATGAGCTATTTCAGCATCTTTGTAGGCTTTAAAGTAACAGGTAAGTTCCTTTTTTTTTTCCTTATTATTTTTTTTAAATGTTACATTAAAAAAACATGAGGTCCCATATACCCCCCACCCCACTTACCCCACTCCTCCCACATCAATAACTGCTTTCATCATCATGGGACCTTCTTTACATTTGGTGAACACATTTTGGAGCACTGCTGCACCACATGGATAGTGGTTTACATTGTAATTTACACTCTCCCGCAGTCTACCTGGTGGGCCATGGAAGGACATACAATGTCCAGCATCTGTCCCTGCAGATGTTGTCCTTATGTTCTTTCATCAGGTTAAGAAACCAAGAGGAGAAAATGAAGCATTGGCACGAATATAGGCCAAGCCTACCTTGTCCGTTTCAATCTCACAAACCACTTCATCTTCTGCAACTGAATCTCCAACAGCTGAAAAGACAATCAAAAGCTACTTGTTGGGAAGCAGATTTGGCCCAATGGATAGAGCATCCGTCTACCACATGGGAGGTCCAAGGTTCAAACCCAGGGCCTCCTGACCTATGTGATGAGCTGGCCCATGCACAGTGCTGATGCGGCCAAGGAATGCCGTGCCATGCAGAGGTGTCCCCTGCGTAGAGAAGCACCACGCGCAAGGAGTGCGCCCTGTAAGGAGAGCCGCCCAGCGCGAAAAAAGCACAGCCTGCCCAGGAGTGGCGCCGCACACACGGAGAGCTGACGCAGCAAGGACACAACAGAAAGAGACACAGATTCCGTGCCGCTGACAAGAATGCAAGTGGGCACAGAAGAACACACAGTAAACGGACACAGAGAGCAGACAACTGGGTGGGGGGGTGGCGAGAAAAGGGAGAGAAATAAAAAATAAATCTTAAAAAAAAAAAAAAGCTACTTGTAAACTGAAGCTGATGTGGCTCAAGCAGATGAGCTCCCGCCTACCATATGGGAGGTTCCAGGTTCGGTCCCCAGTGCCTCCTACTAAAGAAGACAAGCAAGACAGCAAGCTGATGCAACAGGCTGGTGTAGCAAGCTGGCACAATGAAGAGACACAAGGAGGAAAACACAGTAAGAGATACAGTAAAGCAGGGAGTGGAGGTGAATCAAGCAATTAGGCGCCTCCCTCCCACATGGGCGGTTCCTGGTTCAGTTCTAGTGACTCTTAAAAAGAAAATGAGCAAACAACAAACAGACACAGTGAGCACAAACAATGAGGGGGGTGGGGAGGAAAAGAAAAAGCTATCTATTAGGGAGGAGACTCTCATAGCCACAAAACTCCATTAGCCAGTGTGTTACAAGACCCCTTCTACATACATAGAGAATAAGGTGGAGCCTTAAGTTTCTATTTAAAGTTAGGAAGCGAGAGGGCAATAACTCTTACCTTTCTCCCACCTGACATCCCCCTCTGTGACAGATTCTGCAAATGCTGGGGTTTTGACTATAATCACATCATTCTCTAGAAAAGAGCAAAAAAACAAAGTCACAAGTAGTCATTTTGCTTTTGCTTTTTCACGTTTGCCTTAATTAAGCTCAGTCAGTTGTTGCCCTTCCCATTAAATCTCAATCCCAAGAAGGAAGGGGGCTGACGACAGGTACTTACTGCATACAGCTGTAGTTCTGAAGAAGCGGATATTGAAGACACTACTGCTGTTAATGCTATCAAAACAAAACAACAGAAAAGTTAACTCCTTCAAGCAGGCAAAACTGCTCACATTTCATTGTAGTTAAGGCACCACTTTAAATGAGTAATTCTTGACCAGGGGTACCCATCAATGCCAACTTTTTCAAAGGCCCCCACCCTCAGAGATTCTGATTCAAAAGGTCTGGAGTAGAGCCTGCATGGCTTTGGTGCCTAGTGAGCTCCTAGTGTGTATCGGACACAGTGCTGCAATGAAATCCAGCTCTCCCAAAATGGAGAGGAGCATATGGTAAGCTACCTGGGTCCTTTGCAGACCTACCAAAAGGACTCATCTTCCTAATTAGGTTTCTTTTTTAACTAATTACATTCAAGTAAGAGATATTGCATGCCCTCAGGGTATATGGCTTTGTGCCTTGTAAAATGGACTCTCAGTCCTCAGGATTACGGATTTAGATAAGATAATGCAGCAAGATGACTTGGCAGTAGGTAAAACAAGGTATCAGACAAAAAGAAAAAAAATTTTTAAATAAGGTGGGAATCTGTTCTCTTGCTAGTAGGCAGCACATCAGTCTACTCTGGGCTCATTCAATAGGAACCTCAAAAGGCCAAAGTGTTTTCTAACATGGCACTTACTTTAAATAAACTGGAGAATGGTTCTTCTTGTATGCACAAAACCCTTAACAGTGGTTACCTCTAGGAAGTGGGAGCTGTAGATATATATGGGTAGTTACCCATACAAACACATTTTGGAGGGCAGGGATGATTTTAGACTGATGGGGACTTCCATTTTCTACATAATAAAAAAGCAAAACAGATTTAAGTTGTGTTTTGAATTTTTACTTTTATGATGCCAAAATGACTATAAGGTCTATATAGAATCAACAAAAATATACATTATGAAAAAAATAGAGAATACAGAACAGGCTGCATCAAGTTTGTAACCATGTGAGAGTAATGTCTATGGAAAAGAACAAAAGCAAAATAAAGTGCAAAGGCACAAAGGGCTGCAGATGCCCAAGGGCTGGGAGCAATGGCTGTCTCTGGAAAGAGGAATCTGGTAGAGCTCTAGGACAAGGGTAAAAATTCTCATGGATACCTTTTAACTTTTTGTTTTTTGAGCCATGTAATATTCATTACCTATTAAATAAAAACACAAAACTAAAAATGGTTTTACAATAAAAGATTTTTAAAAATTGAAGTGGGTATCTTATTGACAGAAAAAAATAAACCACAAAACAGATATATTAGGGTGATATCACCCCCTAAAAGTTTAGTTATTTTAATAATTTATTTTCAAATATTATTTGTTTATTGCAGAGATTTGTGGTCTCCCAATTTTCATTTAAATTGCAAATGAGCTGTTCATTTAAAAATCTCTGAATTTAAGTTTGTTTTGAATTTTGTAACTAGCATTTTAGAGGATGTTGCATTTGTACTTTGTTGTGTAGAATGAAAGACTTGTACTGAATAAACCTGAGATTAAAAAGCAAAAAAAAACCCTCTGAATTTTTAAAATAACTTTTTACTGTGGAACATATTTATAACTCAAAATCTCTAGATTTTTTAAATTACAAAAGTATGTTTACTGTAAAATATTTAGAAACAAGAAAAAGAAAAAAGCACTTATAATAGGATTATATCATATAGTACGAAATGGGATAATTTTGTAATTTGCTAATTTTTCCACTTTATCATAGCGTGAACATGTTAACACAGCATAATTTAATCAACCTCCTGTTGTTTGGCCATTTTGAGTGAAATCTGTATATACTAGGAGTTCTTCAATATGGATTCCTAGAAATGGAATTGCTAGATCAAAAGGTACACCCAGTTCAAAGACTTCTGATTGCCAAACTGCCCTACCAAAAATAAAACAGCAATTCATTCTTCTAGTTCTGAGAGCATCATTCTTTCAGTTTAAAAGAAACACCCCCCCCCCATACACAGTGAAGGAGCTCATCTACTGACCCTTTACTCTGAAGACTCTTGCTGTAAAGTAGCTTGATAGCTATTTTTTAACAGACTGCTAGAAAGCATCCAGTTACCACCACCCTGAAAAACACCTGGAATGCAAAGTAGCCTTACACAACGTTCATAAACAGAAGTTAATCTGAAATACACAAGTGCCCTTTCTACAGACTGTGTCTTATGCAACAAAAGCATTTCCTCCGAGCCCATCAAAGTCTTACAGCTCAACCAACTAGTGCCTTTAGCGTTTCTAAAATTAATAACTATGTACCAAGAGGATGCTCTCAAGTTACACCATAAATGCAACCTCTGGTCTTTCAGCTGCACTTGCATGCAACTAGAACATCAGTACCCTTCTATATCCATGTCCATAATTGAGGGTTCCGTTTTAACTTTCATTATAATCTGAACACCTGAGGAGGACAGGTACACTCCTGGTCCAGCTCCTGACATAAAGTTGATGTTCAATGTCCATTACACACAAAAAATAAACATCATGGTTAGGTCTGCACACTCAACATAACCATGTCGATTTCTAGGCCTGGAGGCCACTGAAGAAATCAGATGGCCAAATTTAGAACTGGTATCTTAATAAATACCCCGTGGCCACATATCTGAGCCTCCCCAGTGATACTTACACAATCTTCCTGCTGTCAGGGTAACCTGGTCCCTGACATAAGGAGACCCCTGCAAGAAACAAAACAACGCTTAACCAACAACCCTTATCTTACAAAGGGCACCTGCTAGGAATGGAAAAGAGGTATGCTCACCCCTAACCCTGAGAGATTAGGGTCAAGGGCAAGCAACAAGATCATCTTAATCACCAAAGCCCTGCTTCTCAATCTTTTCCCCTAAAGTGTCCTTAATGGCAGGGGGCAATGGGTATGCGAGTTTAGAGTGAGTATGTGTTTAAGGAGGCAGGGGGGAGGAACACAAGGGTATAAGCACAAAACAGTTTTATATCTTGTTTACCTTAAAAATCCATAAACTTTCTATTTTCCCTATTGTTTTCATAATAAGAAGTCTCTAATTCTCCAAGTTTTCAAAGTCAATTGAAGCTTGAGAAAGACATATGATGGTTTATCTTACGCCTACTCATAACCTAATCTGAGAAGGGGATGGTTGGTAGGGTGGATGTTTGGTCTGGGTTTCTGTTTCTCCAGTTATAAAATGGACTGGACTGGCAGTAGCAAAGACTGGGCTACTTTAGCTTAGGAGCCCCAGTCTGTCCTAGGACTGAGCTAATAATTTCCCCACCTTTCAGTTTAGTGCCATCCTATGCCTTTCCTGAGGTCTTCCACCCTGCCTTCCCTGGGGGGATGTGGGGGTATGGGATATAAATATATTTTTTTTCTTCCCCAGATCTTAACAACTCTTTCTGAACCATGGGAGATCTCTCTCTCTCATATTCTCACATCCACCTCCTCAAAAACATTCCTGGATTTCAGAGTCAACCAAGTCACCTATGTCCAGCAGCCAATGAGTCTGCAGTACAAATCCCAAGCATTGCAAATCTTTGAACTAGAACAGCCAGCAGCCATACTGATTTTTGGAACCTTGAGTCAATTTGTTCGGAGCATGTGAGTTTATAAAAACTTTCACATGATGACCTCATTTTGATTTTTGAGTCTCACAACTCTCTGGAGTGGAACAACCATCTGCAATTATTCTCATTTCTTATTTAAATAGGGCTTCTGGAGGTTAAGTGACTAGTCCAAGATGAGCCAGGGTGCAAACCCCAACTACAAGGCTCTTTCCATTGTCATGCAGTCTATTAAAATGGAAGAAACGTTTACTGGCCATTTTTCAGGATTCCCTGTTGAAAAGAACATTCATTATTGAGAGCTCATTGTGCTGATACTGTGCTAGGTAGGTGCCTTATGTTCTCCTGACTCTTGGGATAAAGCCCAAAATCTTTATATGGTCCTATCTTTCCTGCCAGACAGGCTTCCTTTCATTTCCATGACCTGTTAAGCTCCTTCCTGCCTGAAAACCTTTGCACAAGCCAAGTCCCTTTGTCTGGAATATCATGCTCTTGGCTGACTCCTATTTATTTTTCAAGTCTCTCCTTAAATGTCACTTTTTTTAGGAAAGCCTCTACTGAAATTATCATGGCACTCAACACCCTTCCAAACTGGATTACATCATCCACCCCATCATCATAACCTGTGCTTCTCTTCTGTTGTACAAGTTATCACAATGTAATTCTGTCCTCATGTGTGCATAAACTTATATATACTCTTCCCAGCTAGCCCATAAGATCCCTGAGGGCAGAGACCATCAGCATCTCTGTTACCCAGCACAGTATCTGGGACTGAGTAGAAACTCAAATTATCTGTGGACTATATGAGTTTGGAGTCAGGCAGACCTGACTTGGCTAATAGTTGATCGAGTGACCTTGGCCAAGGTACTTAACCTCTCTGAGCCTCAGATTATGTATCCGTAACACAGAGATCATACCTCTCTCTTACTGATTTGTGATTAACTGAAAAATGCCAAGAAAATGATTAGAACAATGCTTGGCACACAGAAAGCCCACAATAAAGATTCACTCATCAATACATATTTATTCCAGGCATATAATTAAAAATAAGCCAAGTCAAATACATCATTAGTGATTTCCCAACAAAGTATTGGGATAAAATCTAAACTTCCAAGTCTCTACACCATCCTCTGATGCCACTTTCTCTATTAACCAAAATGCTCCAGCCAAACCGCCTTTTTTCTAGTTCTTAAACAATGCCAACCTCTTTCCTTCCTCGGGGACTTTGTACATACTGTTTCCTTTTTTTTCTCTCGCTCTTTACTGGGCTGGCTCTGTCACACCCTCCAGGTCACAGCTTCGTCACCCACTCTGAGAGGCTTTCTTTGTCTACCCTCATTCGCTTCCTTCTCAGCACTTACTAAAATTTGTGACTATTTGTTTAGCCACTTACATTTTGTTTTTCTCCTTAGTCTGTAAGCTCCATGAGGGCAAGAACTGTTACCTGGTATATTCCCCAGTTAGTGCCTAGCACAGTGCTTACACATAGGAGACACTCAACAATTATGCAAGAATGAATGACAGCTGTAATTATTAAACACCTGTAAAACGTTAAACTACTTAGGTCACACCGTGTTTCAGTCCTACATGAACACTATGAGGAGAAACACAGGCTCCCCGATTTTTTACTTTCCTCACATACTCCTCTGTCCAAGAGGACATCATTTTAGGTAATGGCAAGGTTAGAACTTACCAGGCAGGGAACGTCTTTCTAGAGTGCCATTCCCCTGTTAAGAAAGAAGACATTATGGACATCACCTTCGATGAAAGGAGGAAAGAAAGAAGTTTTTCTTTTAAAGACAAACTCAAAGCTGTTTCAGTGCAGGTGACAGATGCGTCTCGTGACTCCAAATGGCAAATGCAACACCCAGGGCTCGCGATCCCAGCCTGCCAAACTATCTCAACTTCCCCATGAGGCTGAAACCCCCTGATTTTAACAGACGAGACGAGACAGGTCCCCGGGTCCCGCCGCGGGGGGGCACAGCGGTGCGCCCTCCCCAACTGAGTCTCGTATCAGGGCGGGCGCAGGAGCGCGCGGCTCAGGAGCCCTGCGCGGAGGGTGGGGATGCAGCAGCAGGCGGGCTGCCTCAGGAAAGCGCGGGGCCGCTGGGCGCTGCAGGCCCGGTCAGGCGGCCCCGGGAGAGACAGCGGCCCCGGGCCACCCACCCGCGGCCTCCGCGTCCCGGTGCCCTTGGTGCTCGGCCTGGCCGGCGCGCCGCGCCCTGCCCCTGGCCCTGGCCCTGTCGGCTGCTCGCCAGCGGGCTCCTCACCACCAGGACGCTGGCCGGGCCGGACGTACCTTCTGGAAAGCGGAGAGGGAGCGGCTGAATGCCCGGGACACGCAGCGGGACCGGGACAACATCGCGAAAACAGCAGAGTAGAAGGAGGGCGGACAACGGAAGTGGGGCCCGGTAACAACCGGAAGTGCGGCGGGCCGAGGCACCCGCCGCGCATCTAGGGGTGTTCGGAGCAAACCACTGGCAGGGGGCGAGAATGGGGGCCGCGGAGCAGCCGCCGTCCCTGTCCCGGAGTCCAGCGCCCCCGGACACGGGGCAGCGGGGCGCTGTCCGCCGTCCTGGGCCGTTTCCCCCAAAGGTGCCCACAACTGCCTGGAGCCCGGATCACCCAGCCTTTCCGCAGAACCGGACGCTGAGCGCAGCGCTTGGGACCCGGGGGCCCAGCGCCCTTCTGCTCCAGGGTAAAAAGGCGAAAGGCAGGCGTGCACGGGCTTTGAATTCGCCCCTTTGCAGACATTCCTGCCCGGTCTTACACTCTCGTGACCTGGGTGCCTCAACTGTTAAAGTGGTACTTGTCAATTCCCTGCCTCCCTTACCCCAAATCAGAGAAACAGTCCCCGAGGAACATCTAAAGGATTCCCACTGACCTCTTTCTTCTTCTTATAATCAATTTAACTGAAACATATTCATAAACCATACAGTCCATCTAAAGTGTACAATCAATGGCATTTGGTATAATCACAGAGTAGTGCATTCATCATTTCAATCAATATTCGAGCATTCCCATTGCCCTCTTACCAAGCCAAGGCCTTCACCAACTAGCCTTGGACCTGAACCCTATCTGTCCCACTTCCTACCCAAACTCCCTCTAGCCAAATTAATTTACCCCATATATCCTGTGTATTTTGGAGGTTGTTAGTTTGTCACCCCATCCCTAGAATATAAACTCCATGAGATCAGGGGTTTGTTTTGTCCACTGTCATATCCCCGGTATGTAGAACAGAGCTTGGCATAGGTAGGTTCCCTGTACAGTGAATATTTGCAGGCTGGGTTTGGGCGTCCTAGCTTTTGGCATACCATTCTGCCTGCTGCTTTAAAAGATCCATTACTGGCCATCCCCCCCAATGTGCTATTTATTTCACTCCTCATACGTTTGTGTGGGTTGTTCCCTACTTCTATTTGTCCAGGGATTCCTTACTCTTCCTTGAAGTCTTTCGGAAAACCTCTCTAATCCCCTCTGGTAGAGGAAACAGATACTTTTTCTGTGTCCAAAGCATTGTGTCTGTATCTCTACAATTTATTATATTGTAGTGTCCTGCTGACTTGTCTGTCTCTTCCACTTGAGGTGCAGGAGAGAAAGGGATGACTATTTTCCTGAAACTCTTGGCACAGAACCCTGTGCCTGGTACTTTGTAGGCATGCAATAAATATTTGTGGAATGACTAAATACTTCCATGCTTACAGTGCTGCTGGACATAGCTGAAGAGTCCAAGAAGAGTAATCAGGAGCTTGGGCGATGGCAATCTCTTGCCAGGGTTGCTGTTAAAATTTTCTTAGATCGCTACCTAACTCGTTCAGTTTGTAATAATTAATTTTTAAGGCTTTTATCTAAGGTTTAGAAACTCAAGTCTGAATAATGTAGCAAAGAACTTCTGGAGTTTCAGTGATTGCCCAAGTTAATCTTACATTTTACTGTCTTAAACACCATGGATATAACACACAGACACACACAGAACCATACATGGACACGCCCACGTGCACAGTAGCTTTCAAAGTCCCTCTCAGAGGATAAAGGTTGAAACTCCTTTCCTCAAGATTCACATATGAGCTTCCATGGAGTCCAAGGTACAGCCCAGTAAGCTCTGCATTTAGAGCTTCACAGGATAGAGCATTGTCTCTTGGGACAGGAATTTATGAATACAAGTTGTGGCAGTGTTCAAAAGAGAAGTTTTAAAAAATGTTTTATTGTGAAATGAACATCCAAAAGGGTATATAAATACGTGTACACAGTTTAAAGAAGACTAATAAGAGGAAATTCATACCCACCACTCACACTTAGGAACTAAAAAGCCCTGTGTGGCCTTTCTTCTCATTAGGCAGCTCCAGGAACCGATCCTGGGACCTTCCAGAGTGGGAGAGAGGTGATTATTCTCTTACACCACCTCAGATCCCCTATTCTGCTAAGTCTTCTTATTTTCTCTCCTCTCTTTCTCTCATTGCATCATCTTGCTGCGCCAGCTCTCTGCATTGGCCAGCACTCCTGTGCGGGGCAGCTTTCCCATGCAGGGCAGCATTCCCACACAGGGCGATACTCCTGCACAGGGCTGCTTTCCTGCATGGGCCGAACCCTGAACCTCCTATATGGTAGACGGGCCCAATTGGTTGAGCCACATCTGTTTCCCCTTTGCTTTCATTTTAGTTTCAACACCCACGTGACCTAAACTATACACAGATTTCCCCCCCTATTTTTAAATTGATAAAAGGATGCATTTCAAATTATATATGATTTTTTTTTGTTTTTAGAAAGGAAAAGTGGCTCAGAGTGGGTGGCTCGTGTTTAATAATACAGCTTTCTTCTCCCTTTTCTATCCTCAGATTCCCCAATATTCATAAATGTGGCCTGAACCATGCACTCCCATCTTTGCTTATATATTTATATTATTTATGCTAATGTATTTATGATTATTATCGATGGAGCTTAGCCTGTCCTTCCATTTCTGGTCTCCTTAAAATAGGGACCATGCCCTATAATCACTTTGCATTACTATGATACCTTCATTCCATCTATCCACGAAGTTGCAGTTAAAAATACTGGGTAGGGAAGTGGACTTGGCCCAATGGATAGGGCGTCCGCCTACCACATGGGAGGTCCAAGGTTCAAACCCAGGGCCTCCTGACCCGTGTGGAGCTGGCCCATGCGCAGTGCTGATGCGCGCAAGGAGTGCAGTGCCACGCAGGGGTGTCCCCCACGTAGGGGAGCTCCACGCACAAGGAGTGCACCCCATAAGGAGAGCCACCCAGTGTGAAAGAAAGTGCAGCCTGCCCAAGAATGGCGCTGCACACACGGAGAGCTGACACAACAAGATGATGCAACAAAAAGAAACACAGATTCCCGGTGCTGCTGATAAGAATAGAAGCAGTCACAGAAAAACACACAGCTAATGGACACAGAGAGCAGACAACTGGGCAGGAGGGGGGGAGTGGGGAAGGGGAGAGAAATAAAATATATCTTTAAAAAAAAACTACAAAAACAAAGTCCATAAAAATAAAAATAAAAATAATGGATAGATTAATACAGAATGAAAATCTAGAGAATTTTTTTTGGCTATTTTTGAACTTAATGAAAATGAAATAATGACACCGGTATCATTCTGTGATGTCTTTCACTCAATATTATGTTGTTTTTTAAATGTTTATTGTATTTATTTCTCCCTTTCCCCACCCCCCATTGTTTTGCTCACTGTGCTCTCTATGTCTGCTCATCTTCTTTTTAGGAGGCACCAGGAATTGAACCTGGGACCTCTCATGTGGGTGGGAGGTGCCCAATTGGTTGAGCCACATTCACCCCCTGCTTGTGTGTCTCTCATTGTGTGCCTTCATTGGGTCTCCTCGTTGCATCATCTTGTTGAGACATCTTGTTGCATCAGCTCACTGCACTAGCCAGTCTCATCTGCTTGTTGTCTTGCTTGTCTTCTTTAGGTGGCACTGGGAACTGAACCTGGGACCTCTCATGTGGTAAGCTGGCACTCAACTTCTTGAGCCATATCTACTGCCCTCAATATTGTTTTTTTAAAAAAGATTTATTTATTTTTATTTATTCCCTGCACTTTGTTGTTCATGCTCACTATCTGCTTATCTTTTTTTTTTTGGGAGGTACTGAGAACTGAACCCAGGGCCTCCCATGGAGGAGGGAGGCACCTAATCATTTGAACCATCTCCGCTCCCCATTTTGTTGTGTCCCTCATTGTATTTTCTTGCTGTGTCTCTCGGTTGCATCATCTCATTGCATAATTTTGTTGTATCAGCTCGCCGCACCAGCCTGTCATGTCAGCTTGCTGCCTTACTTGTCTTCTTTAAGAGGCACCAGGAACCGAACCCAGGACCTCCAATGTGGTAGGCGGGAACCCAGCTGCTTGAGTCACACTGCTTCCCAACGTTGTTTAAGGACTTACCTACGTTGATCAGTTGAGCAAGTTGATGAGCTGAGTTGATAAATCAATGAGTTGAGCTCAAGTTCATTGAGTTTCATTGCCCTATTTCACAACATTCACTTTACTCGCCTATTTTTTAAGTGGATGGAGGAGAAAATGACAAAATTCAGGTGACATTCATGGGTAGGGAAATTAAGAGTCCTCCCCAGTTTTACCAGGGACAGGGGCTGCTGGCCCGGCAGCTGGCCTCCCAACAGTGTTTTGGATCTAATTGGAGGGAGATCTCACGCAGCCTTCTTTTTGAGCCAAGATATCATATTTTGGTCCTGAGTGGGCCCCATACCCTCAGGATGCTGGAGGAGCAGGGAGAAGGATGTTTACTTTGAAGCTGTGTTCCTAGGCAATTTGGAAGTAGAGGTCTAGAGCTCCCCGCTGGAGGCCAGAGCTATTGGTAAAGTCGGATAATTCAGTCCACATACTTCTCAAAGGGCTCCTGGTTCCTTTGGCAAGTAGAAAAGAGATGGCATTTCAGGAAAGTCCTCTCTTGACTGACTTTCTGGCACCTGAGTTGGGGTGGAGGTGGGAGGTGGGGGGGGGGCGCAGCCAACCAGCTCTGACCCTATCTGCATATTCATAAGTCCCCCACGCTGGTTGGCTGTGCTGGGGAGCCCCCGCTGCCCCCAGGGCCAGCAGTAGCAGCAGAGCAGCCCTGGGCTGGGTAGGTCAGATGGTGCTGTACACTGAGCAGCGGTCTGGAGGTTTGGAGATCTGCCTGGAAAGGGAGCAGGGAAACCAGAAACACTTCCTGACCGACCCAGGCTCTGTCTCCCCAAGGCTGGTGAAGAGAACTGTTCGGCCTCTCCAGCGGACCCACCTGGACGCACAGCCTGGACCTGCAGACCTCTTCTCTGTGAGTAATACCACGCCTTCCGTTTACATTACCAGAGTACTTTTTAAAATTATGGAATGTTTGTGATGAAAATTTTCAAGCATACAGAAAAGCAGAGAAACTAGGAATATCCACACATAACGCACCCATCACCTAGAGTGAACAACTGTTGATATGTTACCATATTTGCTTCATCTATTTTTGTCAGCTGAAATACTTGCAAGTAAATTGCAAACATCAAGATAGTTCACTCCAAAACCTTTCATTCTGTTCTCCCACCAGTCCTACAGGCAGGCAATTATTATATTTGAAAAAGGCACAAAGAAGCTAAGTGTGGCTTGAGGGCAAATGGCTTGGAGCAGAGGCCAGACCTCTTACCTCCCAGCCTGCCTGTTCCGAGCCACCTGAAGGTGTTTCTCCTTGTGTGATTTGGGGCATGTCCCTTCACCTCTCTGGGCTTCTGTTTCCTCGTCCATAAAGCGAGGATGCGACATGAAGAACAGTGCTTTCCTAACACCGGTCTATCAAGTTTTCAGAAAAGGAGACAGGACTGTGTGTAAAGTCTTTTATGGAGCTGAATGTATTCCTCACATTATGCTCACACCCCCTGTTTCATACAGGCGTGGTTAAGATTATTTTATGACATAAAAATGATAGGAGATAAGAGATACAGTGTTTGTGTGTGTGTGTATGTGTGTGTATGCCCTTTTTTCCCAAAATAAAATGTTGACAACTCAAGCTGGTCCAAAAAAATTTTTTTTCATTGTATTAATGGTTGAAGTCTAAAATTCTGGAAAGCACCCACTCTACCAGATGATCCCTAAGCCCCTGCCAACCCTAAAGTTCTATGGCTGTGGGGCCTCCCAACCCCACCTTAGGAGGAAAGGAAACGACAGTTTCAGGAGAGCTTGTGACCCCTGTGGCCAGGGCACTTGGATGTGTTATCCCCTGGGGCCCTCACCGTGCTCTAGGAGATGGGTACTGTTAGCAACCCGTGAAGAAACAGGGGGACAGAGGTGAAGTGACTTGCTTTAGGGGGAGAGAGGTGAAGTGACTTGCTTTAGGGGGAGAGAGGTGAAGTGACTTGCTTTAGGCCACGTGAGAGCCAGCGATTCTGGCCCAGGGACCTGCCCGCTACCATCAGGGCTTTGGACCTGGCTGTCTGCGTCTGTGATGAGCATGACCTGACTCACGTTCTCTGTTGCTGCCGTCAGCCTGCGCAGTGGGAAGAGCTGTTCAGGGCTGGACTGGAGACGGAAGGGGTGACCCAGCCAAGCAGGGTTGTTGCCACATCTTAGAGAAGGAAACAGAGATGAGGTGGTTTACAAGAACACCTTAGTACGGGGTAAAAATACTATATGACTTTGAGACGTGCCACCCTGAAGAAGCCAGCAGGGATGGGAGACTGTTCAGGAATCCCGTGGGTCAGACAAAAACGTACTGGTCTGTAAACGTGTGATTAAGTGATCATTATTGTGAATGGCCAGCGGCGCACTCAGATCTCAGGGCATCTGCGTAGGAGAGGCTGGTTCAGGATAAGGCATTGTCCTCCGCATTTCTCCAACCCTGTTGCGGTGGTTCCCTAGTAGGCTCAAGGTTGGTCCATTTAGAATCCAATTGAGTCTAGGAAGTGAAAGAACAAAATACTGCAAAGAAAAAGCCTAAGTGTTCCTAACTAGGCAAGAACTTTTTCAAGGAAATAACAATCAACCTTCCTGGTGTAAACCTGGATTAAGCTTCAGATGACAGTGATGAGAACGAGATAGCACCGCTTGGGCTTTACGTGGTGCCTTGTACCCAAGGAGTCCCCAGAGCCCATCTTGCTTTCTTGACCATTGCCCTGTACCACTGCCGCCCCTGCTGAGCGTTTTAGCAGTGCTTGCTGCTCCCTCCATGTGGACACACCACAGAACACAGAGGCACAGCCTGTGCATTGCAAGGCGCACCTCAGTGGGCCTCGTGGGCAGTCCTACCCCTTTTCCCCACGTGGGTAGAGCTTTGGGAGACTTCCAGGGACCACCCATGCAGAAGGCACAGATTTACCGGAAAAGTCCCCTCATTAGGGGGTGATTTGCATAGCCAATAATGCCACAGTGTATTAGTCAGGTTCTCTAGGGAAACAGAGTCAACAGGAGATATCTGTCAATAGTAAGAGATTCTATCAGAGTCTCTTATGTGACCATGGGGATACACAAGTCCAGGTTTCGCAGGCAGGCTGCAAACCAGGGGCTCCAATGATCGTCCAGCGAAGGTCCTTGATGAGTTTCTGGAAGACGTTGGCTGTCCAGAGACGAGCTGGGAAATTCTCTCTGAATGCTGGAATCACTTCCCCTTTTTAGGCATTCAACTGACTGGGTTAAGCGGCACTCATTGCTCACAGCAATCTCCCTGGTGAATGTAGAGGTAATCAACCATCTATGCAATAAAGTCACTGGTGACTAAAATCCATAAATTACAGTTAACCCTGTGCTTGCTTGACCAAACAACTGGGCACAGTTACCTGGCGGCGTTGACACGTCAGCCTCACCACTGCGCACAGGCACACCCTGCTAAGTTCCAGATCTTGCCCATGGGCTTTGACACCTCTTGAGCTGCAAGGAGACAATGCACATCTCTTCACTTTACACTTTATAGTTATAAAATCCTACAAAGTTGATCTTTCCCTTATCTCAGGAGCCCTGTGTTCTGTGCTGCCTATGTTTGTGGCTAAATTTGCTTCTTGAATGAGGCATTTGGTTTTTTTTGAGGTACCCGGGGGCCGGGGATTAAACCCGGGACCTCGTAGTGGGAAACCAGCACTCAAGCACTAGCCACATCGGCTTCCCTGAGTTGGTTTTGTCATTTATTTTGCTTGTTGTATGTTTCTGTTCTTTCAGGAGGCACCTGGAACCAAACCAGGACCTCCCATGTGGGAGGCTCAATCACTTGAGCCACATCTGCTACCATCGAATGCGGTTTTTAATGTCTGGTACCCAGGAGTGTATATCTGGGAAAGAGTCAATGAGAGACAATGTAAGCTTTTAATTATCCAAGGCAAAATTTTAATTCTTTTTTATTATAAAAGTAAAATCATACCCATTGAAAATATGAAATATACAGAAAAGTAGAAATAAGAAATAGAAGAAAAAAATTACCCATTGTCCCATCACCCCAAAACAACTATTGCTAGCATCAAGGTATTCTATTTCTTTTTTTTCTTTGCATTTTTAATACCTAATTTTGTTTCCTACTCCTTACTTATTATAAAGTAATGTTATAAAAACTCTTCTTAAACATGAATTTTTAAAAATCGCTGTAAAATATAACACCACATTAATGATACTGTATTTTATAATTTATTTAACCAGTCTTTACTCTTATAAATAATCCTGGGATGACCATCTTTGATATAAATCTATGGGTATAGCCATCACTTTCTTGGTTTAACTTCTTAGATGTGGAATCATTGATTTAAAGGGTATAAACATTAAGTTTCTTAATATATATTGCCTAAATATTTTCCCATAAACATATGGAAACTGATCAAGATAATTTGAAATCAAACTTACACAAATTAAAATAACAAAATAACATTTTAATCCATCATATTCATAAAAATTTAAATCTGATGATGCCCAGTGTTGATAAGAATGAGGGGATATGTTGTTTACCTATAGTTATGTTAGTAAGAGAGCAAATTGGCTTATTTAAAAGCATATTCAAGTAATACACAAATACATTCTTGTAAAAATTCAAGCAATACAGAAATATAGAGAGTAAAAATTGTTAAATAAATAATGGTATATCCATTTGAAGGAATATTATCAGCTTTCATGATGACATAGATTGATATTCACTGATATGAGAGAGAACTATGTAGCTGTAGTTCCATTTTTGCTTTTAAAATTTTTACATAATTGTAGGTGTGTGTACACAGAGAAAAAAGTCTGGAAAGATTAAGGACATCAAATGTTAGCTACTTTTCTCTGGGCGTCTTTTTTCCTCTTTATACATTTATATATTGGGGAAGTAAAATGACCACATACTACTTTGGTTAAGGCAATCAAGCTATTTGTAAAGGGCCGTGACAATTGCTACTTCTATCAGTGAATATGAGAGTGCTGCTAGTTAATTTTCAAACAAAAGGAGTATCCCTGCTTCTCACAGGCTCACCCAGAAAAAGGGCACTGGACAGCACAGAGGTTTCCTGTTTTTCAGCAACCCAGATTCAGAGTTTCCATGATTGTCCTACAGAGATGGGCGTAAACATCTCTGGGCACCAGACCACAGTGGAGTCTGGCTGGATTTCCAGTTTCTGGCCTCAAGACCTTCCTGCTCATTGTTGCTTCATTAAACACATGGGGCCTACTCTCCTATCCAAGTAATTCTGCCTTCTGGAGCAACAGACTACATGGAAATTCAGAAACAATACCTCAAGTAACCCACTGGGAGAGGTGGCAAAGCTGGTGGTTCTGTGCTCCCCTTACCTCTCACTCTCTCTCCACCCACCACCCACCTACCTGTATATCCTAAGTTTATTCCATGCACAAAGCTCTGAGCTTGGGCTGGAAGGATCTAAAATAAAGAATCTCTGTTGGAGAAATAAAAATCAGTATAAATGAAGTGTTTAGAGAATAATTCATTCAACTAAGTCAACAAACATCTATTTGGTAATAGATAGTTGGCAGTTAGGCACTACTGAGGGACACAAAGAAGAGGGGGTTCACAGTTTAAAGGGGAAGGCACGGTGCTTCAGAGAGGAGGTGACTTTTCAGTTGAATTTTGGAAGAGGAGGAGTATGTCGGGTGGAAAAGAGGGAAAAGAGGAAACAGTAAGTGCAAGGACAAGGAGGCCTGAAGTTGTCCAGCAGGCTCAGGGAACACACAGTCCACGGTGGCTCCAGAAGAGTTAGATTAAGACTGCACTCAAGAAGGACTGAAAAAACAGGAGCAGATTTGGCTCAAGTGGTGGAGCACCTGCTTCCCCATGGGAGGTCCTGAGTTCAGTTCTAGTGCCTCCTAAAAAAAAAACAAAAACAAACAACAAACAAAAGAAATGAAAAAACCAACTCAGGAGCACCAATGTGGTTCAGTGGTTGAGTGCCAGCTTCCCACATACAGGCCCCTGGTTCAATCCCTGGCTCCCTAGTACCTCAAAAAAAAAAAAAAAAAAAAAAGGACTGAAAAAAGAAAAAAAAACAAAAAATATATATATATACATAATTTTTTAAAAAAGAACTGAGATATCTGAAGTTTATGGTCAACAGGAAACTAGCAAAGACTGATTTCATGGAAGGGCATAACCAGACCCACATTTTAGAATATTAAAGCCAACAGAAGTGTCACTGAGAAAAACTGAGACAATCAAAAGAGAACTGCCACCAACTCCCGCCCCAGTATCGCCCCACTCATCAGCACCTGTGTACAGTGCTGCCTTGGGTCCTGGGAGCATAGATGAGCTGCACATTCTCCTATCTCCTGTGCTCTAGATTCTTCCTACCCAAGGCCACAGCCCAGAAAATTTCCCCCTTTCACCTCCAAGAACAAATTTGCTCTTTCTACAGGATCATTTCCACCAGCCTACACAATGCTGGTATTTCTCCTATCTTGCAAAACCCTTTCTTGACCCCACAACCCCTTCCAGCCACTATCCCATTTCTTTCCTCTTTATAAAAATCTTTGGAAGAGTTGCCCTGTTCAATGTCATGAGTTCCTCTTGCCCTCTCCCTTAAATCCACTCCACTCAGGACTTTTCTCTCTCCACAGCACCAAAATGGTTCTGATCAAAGTCCCTAATGACATGACTTACTGAATCAAATGGTCAGTTCACAGTCCTATGTAACTTGACCTCTCTCTCCTCCTAGAAACACTTTCTTCACTTGGCTCCCAGGGCCTCACTCACCTTTACTTTTCTCCTTTCTCACTGACTGCTCCTTCTCAGTTTCCTTGGTTGATTCTCCTTCTTGTCCCTGACCTCATGTTGATGGTCCCAAGCTTGGATCTCTGTCCTCTTCTCCTATTACACACACTCCCTTGGTGAACTCATCCATCTACAAACGGACAACCCTCAATTTTATTTTTCTAGCCCAGCTGTCTCTCTTGAACTCCAGGCTTATTTATCCAACCACTTTCTCTTCCTTTAGATGTCTGTTAGTTATCTCAACTTTAACATGTCCAAAACTGAGCTCTCAATCTTCCCCTGAAGCCTGTTCCACTGCAGTTCTCCCCATCTCAGCTCAAGAAACTCTGTCCTTCCAGTCGCTCAGGTCAAAATTTTGAAGTCATCAGTGATGTTTCTTTTTCTCTTATACCCCATATTCAGTCTGTTAGCAAATCTTATTGGCTTCAATTTCAATATATATCCAGAATCTACATAACTTTCTGCTTTCATTGCTACACCTTTGTCCAAGTCATCGTATCATTTTTCACTTGGATTATTACAGCAGCCATCTGAGTAGTCTCCCCACTTCAGCCCTTGCTCTCCACGCCATCCCTCAGTCTATTTTCCATCCATTAGAGAATGATCCTTTTAAAATGAAGTCATGTCATATCTCTTATCATCCTCCAATGGATCCTCATTTATCTCAGTGGAAGTGCCGTATATAATGTAGCTTTCCAGTACTTATATAGTATGTTATTAAGCCTGTCTCCCTTTGCATGTACATAAGCCTCAGATCGGCATAGGGTTTGCTCTGTTGTCAGCACTCAATACATGTTTGTTGAATGAATGAATGTACAAGAAGGATCAGAGTGGGGAGAGGCCACAGGAAGGGGGACCAGTTACAGGGCATTGGAATTATCTAGATGTTCAATTATGAGGTCCTGAATTGGGACAGTGGTAATGAGAAAGGAGTGGTGGAATGCAGTTCAGAGCCACTTTTGCCATGAACTTGGTGACCAAAATCAATGTTGAGGGGAAGCAGATGTGGCTTAAGTGATTGAGTTCCTGCCTATCACAAAGGAGGTCCTGGATTTGGTTCCCAGTGCCTCCTAAAGAAGATGAGCAAGATCGCGAGCTGACGCAATGGGCCGGCATGGTGAGCTGATGCAACAAAATGACACAAGAGACACAAGAAGGAAAACATAATGGGAGTCACAGCAAAGCAGGAAGCGTATGTGGCTCAAGTGATTAGGCACCTCCCTCCCACATGGGAGGTTCCAGGTTTGGTTCCTGGTGCCTCCTAAAAGGAAGACAGACAGTGAATGCACACAAACGAGGGGGTGGGGAGAAATAAGTAAAATAAATCTTAAAAAAAAATCAATGTTGAGGATGAGGAGTAGAGCAAGAGTCAATGAGATAACCTTTATTTCTGTCTGGAACAATAAGATTAGTAGTATAAGAGGTGAAGCAGAGTGATGGGGGCAGCTGTCAAGTATGAGTTTGAAAATGTTGAGTTTAAGGAGGAAATGTTCGCAGTAGTCAGAGTAATCATAACCAGCCCCCATTTCTTTTTGGAGCCTACTTAAAAAAAAGATAAAAGATAGTCTTGTATAATTTTTGTACAGCTCCCCTTGGTTAGAATATCAATTCTGCCAGTTTAATGATTATTATTTAGAAAGCAGTTAAGGTACACTCTATGATTCAGTCAAGCCAATTAGATGATAAAATCTGTTAAAAATAATTTTTTCATATTACACAAATAATATCTATTCACTGCCAAATTATAGGAAGTTAAAAAATGTTTCTCTCTCCCAAAGGAAGAAAACTATCTAACCTGTTGGTATAAATTTGGTAACAACTAATACTTGCATTTATATTCGCTTGACAAGTCATCTATTTTTATTTTAGTATTTACAAATACTTCAATTAGTTAAAGCAAGAACTTTCTATTCATTCTGCCTCAAAGACCTAGCCTTCTTTCCAGCGCTGGTATTTGCCCCATGATGGTACCACCCCGAGTGGAACATGGGAACTTGTGTTGGGTGTCTGTCCATCACCCAGCAGCTCCAGATGGAAGCTGTGGCCACGTCTGCAGATCACGGTGGCCCTGCCTAGACCCCACTGGCTGCAGAGGAGCTGAGATCTGTCTGTTTCCATACCTGTAAAATGGAATGACAGGGAAGCAGATTTGGCTCAATGATAGAGCATCCGCTTACCACATGGGAGGTCTAAGGTTCAAACCCAGGGTCTCCTGACCCGTGTGGAGCTGGCCCATGCGCAGCGCTGATGCACGCAAGGAGTTCTGTGCCATGCAGGGGTGTCCCCCGCATAGGGGAGCCCCACACGCAAGGAGTGCGCCCTGTAAAGAGAGCCACCCAGCATGAAAAAAAGCACAACCTGCCCAGGAGTGGTGCCACACACAGGGAGAGCTGATGCAGCAAGATGACGCAAGAAAAAGAGACACAGTTTCTGGGTGCTGCTGACAGGAATACAAGTAGGGCGGCGAACTTGGTCCAGTGGACCCCCGTGGAGCTGACCCATGCGCAGAGCTGATGCGCGCAAGGAGTGCCCTGCCACGCAGGGGTGTCCCCCGAGTAGGGAAGCCCCATGCACAAGGAGTGCGCCCATAAGGAGAGCCGCCCAGCGTGAAAGAAAGGGCAGCCTGCCCAGGAATGGCGCCGCCCACTTGGAGAGCTGACACAACAAAAAGAAACACAGATTCCCCTGCCGCTGACGACAACAGAAGCGGACAAAGAAGACGCAGCAAATAGACATAGAGAACAGACAACCGGGGTGGGGAGGGAAGGGGAGAGAAATAAATAAATAAATCTTAAAAAAAAAGAATACAAGCGGACACAGAAGAACACACAGTGAATGGACAGAGAACAGACAACTGGGGGTGGGTGGGAAGGGAGAGAAATAAATAAAAAATAAATCTTAAAAAAAATAGGAATACAATGTTCTCACAGTCATGAGAATTAAAACAGATAATGGATATAAATAACTCTTGCACAAGGCTGAGTAAATGCTCAGTTAGCTACTCTCATTATTACCATTGCTGTAGTTGCTGTTATTAATAACAATGTATTAAATATCATGGCCAGGTAGCAGATACTTCTCCCAGAGATCTCTCTTGGGACTCTCTGGCCTTGCTCCTCCAAGTGTGAGCCCAATCAGCAGCATCAGCGGCACCTGGGAGCTGGTTAGAGGCAGCATCTCGGCCCCGCCCCACTTCTAGTGCATCGGAACCTGTGTTTTAACAAGATCCCTAAGTCATTCAGTTGCACATTCAAGTTTGAAGAGCTTGACTGCGCAAAGTCACATATACTGTTTTCTTCCTGTTTCTAATTGCAGGAGACTTCCCAGGAGGCTTTACAGCCCTGGCACCCCAGAGTCTGAATCCTTCTTCTGCAACCGCAGCCTTTCACCCTTCTGCGTCCAAAGAGCAGCCCCGTTCGCACTCTGAGCGCGCCTCCAGCTGAGAAGATCAGGAGGAGGGATTCCTCAAGCCCTCGGCTCCCTCCTGCAGCCCCTCCTGCAGCCCCGCCTGCCCGAACCGCCTCTGAGCAGGCGCCTCTGTGGAGCCAGGAGATGGATCCAAGCTCCGTCCTGCCTTCTCCTCAGTCCCGCACCTGCTCCCGCCCAGCAGAACCCTGTTGGGAAAGTGGGAGAAACCCGTCTGGCCAGGAGCTGGACAGAGACGCCCCCTTCCCCTGGAGCCAGGTCCCCAGCTCCAGTCTTGCCGACCCTGACTGGTTTGGGGACCAGCACATCCAGGCTAAGAGGGCCAGAGTGGAGACCATCGTCCAGGGCATGAGCCTCTTCCCCTGCCCCTTGGGGTCCGGCGAAGTCCCAGCCAGGGCCAGCCCATGCTGCCCAGAGAAGGCCCGGGAGCGGAGGAGGAAGCAGCGCCTGCCCTTGCAGCAAGGCCTCCTGGAGCCAGGCGCTGCCGGGGACCGGGGCCACAGGAAGGGGCCAGGGGGCCCTCGGGTGAGAGAACAGCTTCATCTGCTGAAGCAGCAGCTGAGACACCTGCAAGAGCACGTTCTGCAGGCAGCTGGGCCTGGGGCCACAGCTCTGGGCCCGGAGGATCCTGAGAAGGGGAAGAGCCCTCTGAAAGTAAAGCAGAGGAATGGCTGTGGGGCCAGTCGCTGGGCTCTGGACAGGGACCACCAGCAGGGGTCCGATGCGGACCTCTCCAGGGCAGAAAAACCCAGAGTATCTGAGGCGCAATACCAGCCTTCTGGAGCACGGGCTTTGCTGGAAATTCTGAGTAAAGAACTGACCAAGGCAGTGTCCCAGGCTGTGGACTCAGTCCTACAAAAGTTTCTGGTGGACCCACCAGGCCACCTGACTCGGCTGGAGCGAAGCTTCCTGGGGCAAGTGGCAGAGGGTAGGAGCGAGCTCTCACCTCTCGAAGGAGGTACCTGCAAAGATCCACTTCCTCTGGCTGCCTTGCCGAGGAGACTCCAGCCTCAAGCCGGGGTCCCGCTGGGGAGCGCAGCCCTGGCCAAGCCCCTAGATCCTCCTAAGTACCCTGCCTCTCCAAGAATGATCCCCAAACCATATCAGGGTCCCCCCACAAGCTATCCCTTGACTGTGCCTTCTCTCGTGCAAGAAACTCAGATTCTTAGCCAGCTACTGAGCTGTGGACACAGTGGCTCTTGGAACAGCAGTCCTCCCCGAGACTCGTCTTCCGGACGCCACCTCTTCTCAGAGGCCGCTGTGGGACCTTGGGGAGCTGTCAAACTGCACCCGTCAGTGCTGAGCCAGCAGCAGCGTCCCCTGCCCTTCACCTCTGCCCACCTGGAAAGTCTGCCCCTTCTTCCTTCAGTGAAGATAGAACAGGGCCGGCTGCAGGCTGTCACTGATGCACTTCCTGTGTCTTCGGTCCACATATCCTTTACTGGTAATGGAGGTTCCCGTTACCACTGCAGAGAGAAATGGGAAATCTAGAAGATGAGGAGGTGGGGGCAGCAAGTAACTATATGGCATAGGGACTGACTTTGCTTCCAGATGTCTTCTTACTGCTGATCGTTTCTGGGCCTTTCTTCTCTAGAGCTCACAGCTCATTAGGCCCCCCCAAAAGTGGTGACCCCATTCTGGGACTTAAGGAAAGTTCCTTTGCTTTCTTCTGTGACACATCAGATTCCACCATTACTGACTCATTCCTTTGGGTCTGAAGGTGTTTGGGTTGTTGGTTTGTTTTTAAACTCAGTGGGTTCCCCAAATACAATAAATACTCTATGGAAGGAAGATCCCCATAATTTGGTTGTCAGCTTCCCATACACCTGGGTGGAGAGGGACACAGGGATGACCTTATCCGAGGCACGGCTTCCCAATCCCATGGCTCTATAGGCACAAAGCCTGCGCTGTTCAGGCGACTGGTGCGGAACATCTGAAAGACTGGGAGCTTCTGGAGCAATGAGAAAGGGGAAATTTTTTTCATGGACTAGACCCGCAGAGGCAGCTAGAAGGGGAAGAAGCCTTCCGTTTTAGGAACAGCTTCCAAGGAGAGGGCTGCAGCTTGGGGGCTGGGCACTTGGGGAAGGCTGAGGGGCCCAGGCTGCTCTGCAGGGGCCTGGATCTTATTGCATCATCTTTGCAATCCTTGGGCAGATCCCACTCTTTAAGCAGTGTTTTCCAGAATAAACTTCAGGATATTAATAGTTGTTGAATTAGAAGAAAAAGTAGCTTGGGTAAACATTGGGTTAACGTCTTTACTGCAGGACCTCTCAGAAACTTTAACATGCTGAAGTCCACTGCGAAGCTCTAAGAGGGCAATGTATGCAGCCCTAAACTCGTATGACCAAGACCCTATTTCCAACAAGCATCTTGAAGCACTAAAGTTCCTTGGAACACATTTTGGATGCTGTTTTTTTTCTCTTCACCAACTGTGAGCAGCCCTCAACTGGGTATCCAGGAGTCTGTGAAGTCATAGATCCAGGTATAAATAGTCGGGTCCTCTGCCTGTCCAGCTGTAGCTCATGAGGGCCGCAGGACCGAAGGGAGTGAGGGCGGGAGCAGCTCACCCAGCTAGAGGCAGGCTCTGGGGTCCTATGCTCTGAGCGCCCCCTGCTGGTCACATGTGTTGGAAACAGCCCTCCTAAGCTCTGGCGCTGCTTTTCTGGGAGGCACTGAGCAACTATAAGATCATCGCTAAAAGCAAGGAATCTTCTTGCAGGTTATGAAGATACCAGCATAGATTGGCTTTCCTGTTGGCAATAGCTCTGTGGGAGAAAGGCTGCCAATCTGCTTCCTGACGGTACTTTCCCGGGGGAAGGGGAATGCCGATATTTGTTGGGCACCTGCTATGTGCTCATTTCTGCCCTGTGAAATGAGGTTTGGACTCGGAGCACTTCAGGTTTCAGGGGCCCATTCCTAAGGGAGATCTCCTGGGTTGGTACATGGTGAGACAGGCTGCATGGGTGAGGTACTCAGCTATCTCTGGAAGGATTTGGGGCCCCCGTGCAGCACCCTGGCCCCGCAACTATTCCCTTCTGCTTTCTGCCTATGCTCCAGCATTAGAGATTTATTCCTGTGTCTCAGGAAAGCCACCTAAGGGTGAGCTGCTTTAAAGTGCAAAAGAACTTTCACATTCCCATGACATCCCTGCAAAAAAGGCAGGGCGGGGCGATGAGATAGAAACGAGTGGCCTTCTTTGAGCACCTCCTCAGGGGCAGGCATTGCTGTGAGCAGTTTGTATGTCTGTGGCCACCACCGCTTGGTCACAATTCTGAAATCCAAACAGCTTGGACATTCCCCGTGATTTTTATTCCCGTAAGATTGATGTGAACTTTTTTGGTGACAACACAACACCTGCACTGATTGGGGGCTGTCTATGGACTTTCTCCCAAGGTGTAATCGTCATACACCTTGATGTGGGAATATTAATCTATCAGCTCACAGATGCTGCTGTGGAGGTCAGCTAACACATGGCACATACCCCGGTTTTTGTAAAGGAACAGAAATTCTGAAATCTGAACCCCATATGGCCCAGGGTTTCAGATAAGGGGTTGTGGGCTTATATTACCTCCCAATCCTCAAGCATTCACTGTAGGATCAGGTATTTGAGAGTTGGGGGCAGAGAGGCAAACTAACTTGTCCAAAGACAAGCACAGAGCCAGGATTTAAACCCGGGATCTGATTGCTAAGCATAAGCCTTTAACCATTATACTATACATTTAGAAATGAGGCCCAGAGAAGTTAAGTGGCTTGCCCAAGGTCACATAGCAGATCGGTGGCAAAGTCAGTATCTGAAACTGGATCTTTTGTCTCACATCAGGGATCTGTTCCACAGCACTTATGAACCTAAGGGGGATTCGAAGTAGGGCCGCGGGGAGGCTGAGGTCTTCTGCGTAGGCTTGGGTGCCTGGATCAGCTATAACTGAAGATGGTTTGGTTTCCCTGGCTACACTGCTTTATCCTACTGAGAAGTCTTGATTGTTGTAAAGTTACAGTTCTCAGACCTGAGGTCCAAGGTGACTCAGTGTAATGTTCCTCACCTGTCTTGAGAATTGTCCTGGGAAATGCTACGTGTTCTCGTGTAAGAATCTTTATTTCCCTTCCAACCTGGTGCCAGGCAGTCATGCCACTGCTCTCTGCTCTTCTTAGAGGGGAAGGAATCTATTCCCAGAGTGAGGTATGTTTTGGAAAACAACTTTCATATTTGTGTATGGATTAAGGTTGACTTTTAAAATATTTACTTGCTCCTTCATCCAACGAACATTTATTGAGCACCTACTAAGTTCCTAGCACTGGGCTAGGCATGTGGATACAGAGATGGGGAGATAAAGTCCTTGCCCTCAAGGAGCTCACAGTCTCAGTGGGGAGACAAACATGCAGTAAAAATTCCAATAAGGTCATTGCTACAACAGATGTTTGTACAAAAAGCCTTGGAGGAAGGTTTCACAGAGGAGGGAGCCTCTAAGCTGGGATGTGAAGGAAGAAAAAAAGTTCTGCCAGGCAAATGGAGAGCAGGTCCAGTCCAGCAGTTCAAGCTTTTCTAACAAAAGCAAAATGTCATCCAGGATTCTGAGTCTGGTTAGATGCTTGCTGGTTTAAACGCTGTGAAGGCAATTATGAGGGCCAGGGTAGGTCCATTTGGTTGACACCTCTCATTTTACAGATGAGGAGATTGAGGCAGAGAGGAAAAGTAAATCTCTAATTGGGGGCTCAAAATGGTTTGTCTAGTGTAGAGCTGCCATCTCTTCCCACCACATTCTAAAAGCACACGCACACAAAGTACAATTTGGTACCATATATGCCATTTGACCTTTACACATCAAATGTTCTTTAAATTCTGTAACTTTACTGTGCACACATGGTATATGGTACCCAGCATCCATGAAGGAAAATTTATCTGACAGGACTTGCTACAGATAGAAAAATGGAGCAAATATACAGTTCAGCCAGAAAAAAAAAAAAAAAAAAAAGCACAAAGAACAGGACAATTACTATTTGGATAATTTGATAGAATTTTTGATAAATTGATGTTTTAAAGTGATCCTTTTCCTTGACACTGGGATAAATCCAGGAGGGTCTAAATCCTGGCCACTTGAAGAAGGCCAAACTAATGTTTTTCTTCACACGATACCCGAGCTCCAGCCTCCTGAAGGCCTATTTCCCTGATGTTGAGGTAAAGTCACTCAACTGAGTTTCAGCTTCTGCAGAACTCCCAAGTCGCAGTGCGTTTTGCTTGGGGTGCAACAAATCAGATCATCATCTGTGTAGTTTAGCTGCCCTTTGTGCTGTGGACAGAATCTGTGCAATTTCCAGGTCGGGCTGAGCCTGTCTGAAGAACCATGAGTAGTGGTGGGCTAGGAAGGTTGAGTGTCTGGACTTCTGAGTTTCCGGGCTGTAGCTCTACCCAGAAACTGTGAGTAGAGAGCGGGGCAGGGCGGGAGATAAACACTAGTGAACCGCACCTTTGACCTAGGGCACTGTCTTTGCTGGGGACAGAATAAAAAGTCTGACTCTGTCGAATTTACATTAAAATTCCTGTTTCAAATCTGAGTGACCATATATATGGATCAAGGGTGACAATAAGGAAAATCAAGCTCTGATTGTTGGAACCAGACAGCGCCTGTTCTCAAAAAAGCTTCCGAGGGCCTCCTTTAGCCAGGGTGTTGGGTAAGGGGCTGCGAACGCCCCCTGCTTTGGGCCTCTACTTTGGCACAAGGCTCCAGTGCTACCATGCAGTCCCCCTGGGTGCAGCAGCAGCAGGCACCACACTGGCCAGTGGACTCTCCCACCGTCACACTGACACACCGGGAAGTTTTTCATAACCTTCATAAATCTAGTATATATAAAAAGAACATTTTCTAGTGGGCAACGTAGCTAATTCAGATTTTTCTATGTATAACTGATAGACTTAGAAAACGGCCATGGCTTCTTTTTCAGAAGAAGCTCTCTCTAATGTTGGTTGAGGTCATTCTTATTAGCCCCTGTGTGGAGCTGAAGCTGGCAGTTCTGCTTTGAGCACCGTCTGACTTGATGGGCCCCGTTGTTTGTACAGTTCAACCGCTGCATCACCTCCCAGATGATCAAGTGGTTCAGCAACTTTCGTGAATTTTACTACATCCAAATGGAGAAATTTGCACGGCAAGCGATTTCAGAAGGAGTCACGAATCCCAAAATGCTGGTGGTTCTCCGCGACTCAGAGCTTTTCCAAGCTCTCAGTATGCACTATAACAAGGGAAATGACTTTGAGGTAAGTCCGCATATGTGGGTCCCATGAGGTCTGGTAAGTGCCTTCCCTTTGTGATTGGAGTTTTAAACAAGATTGCCTTTTATGTATGTCCTCACGTCACTGAGAGGCCAGTGCAGCCTAGGGCCAGTCACCCACCAAGATTACAGCCTCAGCATCTTCTCTCTTGGGTATCAGGTGGATATAGGAAACAGAATATACAGCCAGTCTTCATTCTGAAATTTAGCAGAGGTCTGCCAGGTGTTATGCCATGTTGGACTCTGTAACTATCAAGTTGCACAATTTGTTTACCTTTTGCCCTTAGTGCCAGGAGTTTCAGGACTAAATTCTGTGCTCAGTTGCAGCGCTTTGCCTTGGTCTAGGTTTTCTGTACAACCCTATTGTTATTTTCAACATTTGGTTCATATTGTTATTCTAATTTGAACAGTTTTATTATTTGTGGACCTTTTATGGTAAGTCACCTCAAATCGTTTCTGGAAATAACAATGCTCAAGCTTTTCGGTCCTTTTGGGGATCTCTGTGAAGGCACGCTGGTGGCACCTTAGAGGTAAATCTTCAGTAAAGGGCAAGCAAGTGACCTAAGCTTCATTGGTGTGAATTCCAAATTGAGAGTCATACTTTTTCTCATATGCAACTGACGACTTTTTGTTATGCTGGCATCTTATTCTGCAAAAGCCAGCTGTATGTGGCCACAGAATATACTTCCTTCTTCTTGCCTTTCTCACTTGACTGTGATCACATGGGGCAGTCTATTGATATCTCCAAGGAAAGGAAGAACTGCTGGCATCAACTGGTCAGATGCGCAATCATGAGGTGTTTGGGAACCCAAGACTGCCTTTGGGGAAAATGGACCATGTCCCTTGAGTCTCTCAAGATCAGGGTGAGTGTGAACAGGGTACCATTGCCACATCTTCCCCCACAGAACCGGTCATTTAGTGTGAAGTGGCAGCAAGCCCCAGGCCAGGCTGGATCTGGAGCAGCTGTGGGAGGGCCCATCATTTATGGTGCCAGTCTGGGCAGGAGTCCTGGACCTGATTCTTGAGTCCCATTCCTGGTTGCTCTGGAAGCAGAGATGATTCCAAGCCTCCTGGGTCCAGCCCCAAAAGGTGGTGGGAGGAGGTATGACAGTCATAAGCTTGAGGGCATTCCCTTCCATATGAGGCACTAAGGAAAAGGATACTAAAAACCTCTTGTGAACCACAAGTTTAATTTCAATCAAATCCGAGTCACTTATTAAAAAGTCACCTGTGAGTGGAATCAGCTCCTCCTACAAAGGAATATCCTTGATGTGCTTTCTCCCAGGGCTGTCTCATTGGAACTGCTATCTTAAGGGCTGTGTTTGATGAGGGGCAGGGGATTCCTAAGGCTGCAAAAATCAGGGACCCCTAGAGCAGGGATGCCCAAAAAACAGGTAGCAAGGAGCAGTGAGGTCTGTGTGACGGCAGTGCTTCACAGCCTCACGGCTTTTCTTTCTTGTGGGTCTCTTTGGGAATGCAGATCCCAGATTGCTTCTTGGAAATCGCCAGCCTGACGTTACAGGAGTTCTTCAGGGCTGTCTCCGCTGGGAAAGACTCAGATCCTTCCTGGAAGAAACCCATTTATAAAATTATTTCGAAACTGGACAGTGACATTCCAGAGATATTCAAATCTTCCAGCTACCCCCAGGAGCTGTTTCGGAGTTAAGATCCCACAAGAGGGCAGAGTGAGGAGTGACAGGCCAGGGCTCCCTGGACTTGTCCTAAATGGCCGTCTGTATAGCTGTAGTCATATGAAAGGGCACAAGGAGAAACCCCCAAGAGAGGCACGATTACCAATTCTGATCATTTATTTCCTTTTCCAGAACCATCAGAGGCTTAACCCAAATTCTAAAATGTATCAGTTAAGTGTATTGATTAATTGGTATGTCAGTGCGTCACTGTTAAAGGAATACAGCAGTGTGCAATCAGAAGACCTGAGTCTCGGCGCTACTGTGTCCAGGTGTGGTGACCCTGGAAAACTTCCTGGTATCTATGCACGTGTAAAACGAGGCTGAAGGATTAAAAGGTAATAATATGTCCTAACGTGCTCTGTGACATATTACACACTACACAAATATTATCCCCCCTCCTCGGTTTTGAAATAAGGTTCTTACAAATTGCTGTTTTGGTTTTAATTGCCTATTTTTCAAGCTCTACCTATTTGCCAGACATTTTCACAAACATTATCTTTAAACTTTTCACCAACGCTAAATAATACATAGATATTATCCCCATTAAAAAATGACCAAATACGTTTTAGAACTCGTATGTAACTCTCCAAAGGCTATAAGCCAAGGAGGGTGCTTTGGTAGTGATGGTAAGTTCAGAGGAACCCAAAAACTTCCGACACCAGACTGCATGCTGCCCCTCACAATCTCAAACAGCAGGCATCCAGTGGCGATGGGGTGCTGCCAGCTGACAACCCCTGCCTAACAGTTAGCAGTGCTTCATCGCCCACGATTTCCCCCTGATCGTTTCAGCAAACCTACAATAGAAGTTTCTGCAGAACACGAGTGTTGCTGTTCATTCACATTCATCTGCTGGAAGAGTCTGTCAGCTGGACAACCTAAATAGTTAGGTCATTGCTGACCAATGCAAATGATGCCCCATCTTCATATCTACAGAAAAAACGGAACTGCAGCCTGTGAGAGCTATTAATAGAAAAAGCCTGAGGAGATCATCTGGTCCATATCGCTTACATTAGGAAGGAAGCAACTGAGACTCACACAACCTCACAGATGAATGGCATACGTGGGATAAATGCAGCATCACACACACACAACCCACAGAAATGGAAATTTTCCCACTCTATAAGAAAATTACAGTCCATGGCCAATCTTCTACAAGTGAAGGAATTCATGAAATCAACATTTATTCCTACTGACCTAACACAAATTGTGACTTGTGTGAGCACTGAGGCAAGATATCTGTGAAGCTGAGTAACCACATCTTCTAAGCTAGTCAGACTCGCGCTTCTGTAAGCGCTGCCAAAGGAACGCGGAGTTGGGGTGGGGAGTCACATCGCGTGAGCTCCTGTAGTCCTGATTAAGAGGTGTCAGCAACTTCATTAGTTTACTTCTTCGCGACCTATATAAATCAGGTTTCATCTCAGCTACCCCACTTCCACAACTTTTCAGGTGGCTTGCTAGCTGGAGCCAATGAGATAAAATCCCTGAACTACTACTGGAAGTATCAACATAAAAAGGTATGAAAGATGATGCTTCCTTTGAATTTTCTTTTACTTCAAACAGCTGAGAGGAGAAACAAGACAAGAAAAACATATTCAGCCCAAGCCTATCTTTTTCAGATTATCTTAACGTCATTTTTAAGTGTACTTAATTACATCCAATTGCATTCATGTCTTTTCCCCATTTACTCCCACAAGTGCCCTTCACAAAAATGAGGGAATCTGCAAAACCCAAGTTTTGAAAGAAGGCTGTCACCGAGTATCCTGAGCAAGGACTGTCAGTTCTCTCTGTATGGGGACAGCAGAAGAACCCACTATTAAGAGTGACATTACAGGAGCGGGTGTAGCTCAGTGGCTGAGTGCCTACTTCACATGTACAAGGTCCCGGGTTCAATCCCCAGTATCTCCTGGGGGTGGGGATAAAGAGTCACATTACACAGCTTTCGACATTTATGGGAAACAACTTCAACTTCACATGATTATCTGATACGCAGCAGCCCTGCTTTCTCTACAAACCTGAAATTCATTAATGTGTGTTTTAAAGACGAGCCAAGCCACCTCCAGGCCCATGAACCTTGTCTTAGGGACCAATTAAATGAAATGTATAAGCTCAAATTGAAAATGTTTTGTATACTTCAGTCTTTCCAGGAAGTGTTCCCTAACCACTGAGCTAAACACAGAAGAATGTATAAATATATATGCTCTGCCAACAGAAGAATTGTTTTATTATATTTTCCTGTTTCTACCAAGTATCTCTCTTTCTCTGTTGGGAACACTTTCTGAGTGTAAGTTGAGCTGGTTTTGATGTTCTTTCAGCAGTTCTAACACTGCCAAAGATCTGGTCATTCTTTCCATTAAGGTGTACGTGGGTGCCATTCACTCGCAAAATAGACTTATTCACAGTCTACCCAAATACTTCAGAGACTGTCTAATCCTTCATTGGTGGATGGTTGTCAGCGGTTGAGCACCTACTTTGCATGTACAAGGTCCCGGGTTCAATCCCCAGTACCTCCTTAAAAAAAAAATTCAAGTGGAATGGTGGATGGTTGGTCCTGGACTATGGTTTTTGATGACAGCTCAAGTGAGGAGTCAATGCCCAATTACTGATTAGAAGTGGGCAGTTAACTGGTATTCTGTGCAGAAAAAGGCTCTTTATTTGAAATACGGTTTCATAGAGTATACACAGCTCTAAAACAGATTCATGTGGTGAGAGGCCAAAGGCATCTCTTAGAATGTAAAAAAAACAATTTCTTTGCAATCAGAGAAAGGGCAAAGCATAAATGGCAAGGAGAGATAAACACCAGTACTCTTTAATAAAAGTTCTATGCTCTGGCCTCATCACTATATGGAGGTTCACTATTAAAAAATTATCTTTGTTTTCAAGGGCAAAATGTAGAATCTTCAGAAAAAAACAATTTAAAAATGGCAATTTCATAACCTTATTTTACAGGTAGTTGTTCGGATACTATTTTTAAAAAATAAAATTCGTGTAAAATTAGCTATAGTTTTGGTAACTAGTTTCTTGATGAAATCCTCCATATTCTATATTTCCATAATCTTTGATTCTAGCTGTTTTCTTGATAGTTTGGCCTTTTCTTTGTAAAGCAGATCCATAGTTGATGATGTATACATTCAGAACAACAGACGTATACTTCAAGACAGAATTTTTTAAAAATCCCTTGATGTTATTATATAAACTCTGCTAATTATTTGTGTAGATTTCACATAATCCAAGATCACTTTCTCAGGACTAAGAAAACCAGAAAAGACAATGAAATAAGAGTCATGGGGGGAGTGGGTGTAGCTCAGTGGTTGAGCACCTGCTTCCCATGTATGAGGTCCCAGGTTCAATCCCCAGTACCTCCTTAAAAAAAAAAGAAAAGAGTAATGGGCAGGAAAGAGATAAAGAACATTTTAGCAAAAATAAGCTATAGTCCTATCAGGATGATGATCAAATTATGTACCTGAGAATTTGAAAAATGCTCTACAAGTCTTAACAATTGCTTCAGGGCGTCATGCTTTAGGCGAAAAATATAAGCTTGTGACAGTATGGCAAATACAATACTTCTCATGAAAATATAAAAATATTCTTGGGAGTAGATGTGGCTCAAGTGGTTGAGCTCCTGCCTCCCACACGGGAAGTCCGGGGTTCAGTTCCTAGTGCCTCCTGAAAAAAACAAACAAGCAAAACAAACAAACAAACAAAAAAAAATTCAGGGAAGCTAATGTGGCTCAGTGGTTGAGTGCTGGCTTCCCACATATGAGGTCTTGAGTTCAATCCCAGGCCCCTGGTATCTCACCAAAAAAAAAAAAAAAAAATTCTTGGTCAGATTTACAGAAGTATATATACACACCTGTAAAGAATAACCTCTGATGACATACTTAAGAGTATTAATCATGCATGCTGTATTTGTTAAACAGATATAGTACTCACACTTAATAAAGATTTTAAGTGCTCACCTGTGGAAAAAGATAATTCACGTATTTTTTCAAGGTCCAACAATTCCTATAGCCCACACGCTCTTAACCTTCTTTGTTCCATGGACCCCTCTGCCAGTCAGGTGACACCACAGACCCCTGACTAAGCCCACACTGCACTGGGTATCATTTGTAAATGTATCACACCCGCACCAGCACGTCCCCACAAGAACGGGTTTGGATTTAAGCTCAAGCTCATGGATGCCCAGTGAAGAGCCCGTGCTATACACCAAGAGCCTCTTTTAGGATATGCCCACCTACATAGTGAGACCAAGTGATCAGGAGTCTAATGCTCGCCCATATCTGGAAAAACCAGGTGCTAGCCTCCAGAGGAAGAACGGAATGTCTGATGAAATGAGTACAGGTATAGGCAATGGAAAAGCTAGAGGGCTGTCTACCTCAAACATGTCTTTCTTCTCATATCTTTCTTTTACCAAGAGCTTTTTGGGCTTATTTTATTTCTCACAATATCACCTTCTTGTTCACCAACTATTTTGTTTTACCATTTCCAAATTTTTCCAGACTCACCCCTTAATTTCACTTAGAAATATATTTTTCTCCCCCATTTACTGATTTCCATGGCTCAGATTCCTAGCTCTTTAATAACTACTTCCGGTCCAGAAATTCTTAATTGGGAAAGGATGTTCTTTCCCCTTATTTACGCCTACTTTATCCCCAATCATCTTATCTGCTGCCCCTCTCTCTCTGCCCCATGATCAATGCCTTTCCTAAGTAGAGTCCTGAGGTTAGGAGCATGGCTTCTGGAAGCTTGTGGTTTCATCCTGGCCCAACCAGTTCTTTGCAAGTTACTCCCTTGGCCTCAGCTTTTCCATCTGTAAAGTGGGTATAATAGTACCTACTTCACAGTACTGTTCTAAGGTTTAGATAATATGTATAAAATGCTCAGCACACTTCCAGTACACATATGTGCTCAAAATATATTAGCTATATTACTCAGGAATCATAAACTTTTAACAAAATAATGAATTTACTTTTTTCTAAAAATGATTTCTTTGCTTAAGAATGGCACTGTGTGACATTTCTGATTTACATATCTTTAAATTTTGTTTTTACTATAACCATGCACTAATATGCACTAATGTACCCATGACAGCATAAAACTTGGGTCCAAACTGATAGGTTAATATGTTTTCTGACAGGTAAAGAAAATCCAGCTAAAATGTATTGAGTCTTGTGTGCCAAGCTTTACGATATAAACTTTATATGCATTCCTTCATTTACTCTTTATAACAACCCCATGTTTATGTGTTTTACAAAGTCTTGGTTACTAAGACTTTGATGCATTTTTGTCTTTTTCAGGTCAATACAATACATTGCTTTTTTAAAAAAATTAGATTAGTTGTAGGTTTACAGAAAAATCATGTAGAATGTACAGAATTTCCACATACCCCCCTCACACACAGTTTTCCCTATAATTAACACTTTACTATGGAAACTTCATTACAATTATTGAAACAATATTACTATAATTATAGTATTAACTATAGCCCAAGTTTACATTAAGGTTCACTGTTGGTGCTGTACAGTTCTGTGTTGTTGTTTTTATTCTGATAATATATATGCAACCTAAAATCTTCCCTTTGAAACACATTCAAATATACAATTCAAGGTACTAATTATATTCACAATGTTGTGCTGCCATCACCACCATCCATTACCAAAACTTTTCCATCACCCCAAGAGAAACTCTGTACCAATTAAGCATTAATTCCCCATTCCCATCCTCTGGTAACCTTCTAGTTTCTGACTCTGTAAATTTACATATTCAAATTATTTCATATAAGTAATACCACACAGAATTTGTCCTTTTGTGCCTGGCTTATTTCACTCAACATGATGTCTTTAAGTTTATTCATGTTGTTACATGTATTAATGGCGGTGGACTTGGCCCAGTGGTTAGGGCATCCGTCTACCACACGGGAGGTCCGCGGTTCAAACCCTGGGCCTCCTTGACCCATGTGGAGCTGGCCCATGCACAGTGCTGATGCGTGCAAGGAGTGCGCCCTGTAAGGAGAGCTGCCCAGCATGAAAGAAAGTGCAGCCTGCCCAGGAATGGTGCCGCACACACAGAGAGCTGAAGCAACAAGATGACGCAACAAAAAGAAACACAGATTCCCGTGCCGCTGACAACTACAGAAGCGGACAAAGACGACGCAGCAAATGGACACAGAGAACAGACAACCGGGGTGGGGGAGAAGGGGAGAGAAATAAATAAATAAATAAATCTTTTAAAACACATGCACACACACACACAAAAACTTCATTCCTTGGGAGTGGGTATAGCTCAGTGGTTGAGTGCCTGCTTTCCATTTACAAGATTCTGGGTTCAGTCTCTGGGACCTCCTAAAAAAACCCCAAACAACAGCAACAACAAAAAACCCAACACCTTCATTCCTTTTAATGACTGAATTATATTCCATTTTATGTATATGTCACATTTTGTTTAGTCATTAATTTGCTGGCTGATGGACACTTGGGTTGCTTCCACCTTTTAGCTATTGTGAATAATGCTGCTATGAATACTGGTATACAAATATCTGTTTGAGTCCATGCTTTCAATTTCTTTGGGTATAAACCTAGAAGTGGGATTGCTGGGTCTTACGGCAATTCTGAACTTAACTTTCTGAGGAAGCACCAAGCTGCTTTCCACAGTGGCTGCACCGTTTTACATTCCTTCTAACAATGCACAAGGGTTCCTATTTCCCTGCATCCTTGTCAACACTTGTTATTTGTTTTTTTAAATAATAGCCATTCTTGTGTGTGAGGCAGTATCTCATTGTGGTTTGGATTTGCATTTCCATAACAGCTAATGATGGTGAGCATCTTTTATATCTTATTGTCTGTATGTATAGCTTCTTTGGAGTAATGCCCATTCAAGTCCTCTGCCCATTTTTTAATTGGGCTGTTTGTCTTTTTGTTTTTGAGTTGTAGGAGTTCTTTATATATTCTGGGTATTAAACCCTTATCAGATATATGGTTTCTAAATATTTTCTCCCATTGTGTAGGCTGTTGTTTTACTTTCATGGTGGAGTCCTTTGATGGACAAAAGTTTTTACCTATACAAAGTCCCATTTATTTATTTATAATTTTGTTGTTTGTGCTTTTGGTGGTAAATCTAAGAAACCACTGTCTAAAACAAAGTCTAGAAAATGTCTCCCTATGTTTTCTTCTGAGAGTTTTACAGTTTTGGTTCTTATACTTAGGTCTTTGATCGATTTTGAGTTAATTTTTGTATATGGTACAAAGTAGGGGGCCCACCTACATTCTTTTGCACATGGATACTGTTTTCCTAGCACCATTTGTTAAATTATTTTTTCCCCATTAAGTGGACTTGGCACCCTTGTCAAAAATCAATTGGCCATAGATATGAGGGGTTATTTCTGAACTCTCAATTTGATTCCATTGGTCTATGTCTGCCCTTGTGCCAATACCATACTGTTTTGATGACTGTATTTTTGCAAATAAGTTTTAAAATCAGGAAGTGTGATTCCTTCACCTTGTTCTTCTTTTTCAAGGTAGTTTTGGCTATTTTGGGGCCCCTTACAGTTCCATATAAATGTAATGATTGACTTTCCCAAAGAAAGAAGTTGGAATTGATTAGGATTGCACTAAATTTGTAAATCACTTTGTGTAAAAATTGACTTCTTAACAATATTTAGTCTTCTAATCCATGAATGTGGAATGTTCTTCCACTTATTTAGGTCTTCTTTGATTTCTTTTGGCACTGTTTTGTCATTTTCCATGTATAAGTCTTTTCTGTCCTTGGTTAAATTTATTCCTAGATATTTGAATTTTCTAGCTGCTATTGTAATTGGATTTTTTTTTGTGTTCCTCTTCAGATTGCTTTTTACTACTGTATAAAAATACCACTGATTTTTGTATACTGATCTTATGCTCTCAAGGCTTTGCTGAATTCATTAGCTCTAGCAGCTTTGTTGTGAAATTTTCAGGATTTTCTTTATGTAGGATCATATCATTTACAAATAGGGAAAATTTTACTTCTTTCCGATTGGTGCACATAGGTCGTTCTCTAGGGTAGACCATATATTAGGTCACAAAAACAAGTATCAATATATTTTTAAAAGATTTATTTCCCCCCCCTTCCCCTCCTCCTGCCCTGCTGTTTTTGCTGTGTTGTCTTCTCTTCCCACTTTCTCTCCTCCAGAAGTCACTGGCATTTGAACTTGGAGACCCCTGATGTGGAGAGAGGTTCCCTGTCAATTGCGCCACCTCAGTTCCTGGTTTCTGCTGCATTTTACCTTGACTCTTTCCTTGTCTTTTTTTTTTTTTTTAATTATTATTTATTTCTTTCTCTCCCCTTCCCCACCCGCCCCAGTTGCCTGCTCTCTGCATCCATTCACTGTGTGTTCTTCTGTGTCCGCTTGTATTCTTGTCAGCAGCACTGGGAAACTGCGTCTTTTTTGTTGTGTCATCTTGCTGCATCAGCTCTCCGTATGTGTGCTGTGCCACTTCTGGGCAGGCTGCACCTTTTTCTCGCCGGGTGACTCTCCTTACGGGGTGCACTCCTTGCGCATGGGGCTCCTCTATGTGGGGGACACCCCTACGTGGCACGGCATCAGCACGGCACGTGGGCCAGCTCATCACACGGGTCAAGAGGCCCTGGGTTTGAACCTTGGATCTCCCATATGATAGGCAGATGATCTATCAGTTGAGCCAAATCCGCTTCCCCCTGGTCTCTCTTTTGATGCATCATCATCTTGCTGTGTAACTCACTTGTGTGGACACTGGCTCACCACACGGGCACTCAGGTGGACACAGGCTCACCATGTGGGCACTTGTGCTCACCAGGCTGACACTTGCACATGGCTCGCCATGCGGGCATGCTTTCTCCTTTTTCACCAGGAGGCCCCAGTGATCGAACCCGGGTCCCCCCATATGGTAGGTGGAAGCTTTGTCACTTGAGCCACATCAGCTCCCCTCAATACATTTTAAAATATTGAACTTACACAAAGTATCCTCTCCAATCACAACAGAACAAAGTTGGAAATAAAAAACAGAGGGAGTACTGGAAAGTTCATAAATATATGGAAATTAAACAACAAACTCTTTAATAATCAATGGGTCAAAGAAGAAATCACAATGGAAATTAGGAAACATCTTCAGGTGAATGAAAATGAAAAACAGAACATACCAAAAGTTCTGGAATGCAAAAAAGGCAGTGTTGAGAAGGAAATGTATAGCTCTAAATGCTTACATTAAAAAAGAAGCTCTCAAATCAGAGACGTAACTTTACAACTGAAGGAACAAGACAAAGAAGAGCAAACTAAATGCAAAGCAAGCAGAAGAAAGGAACTAATGATTAAAGAGGAGATAAATGAAAATAGAGAACTGATAAACAACAGAGAATCAAATCAAAAGTTAGTTCATTGAAAAAAATTAATAAAATTGTCAAACCTTTATCTAGACTGAAAAAGAAAAAAGAGGACACAAAAAACTGAAATAAAAAATGAAAGCAGGGAAAAAGGAAAAATAAAAAGGAAAGGGGATACTATGAACAATTGTATGCCTACAATTTAGATAAACTAGATGAAATGGACAAACTCCTAAAAAACACCAACTACCCACACCGACTCAAGAAGAAATAGAGAATTGCTACAGGCCAATAACTAGTAAAGAGATTGAATCAGTAACCAAAAACCTCCCAACAAAGAAAAGCCCAGGACTAGATGGCTTCACACTGCACAAACTCTTCCAAAAAACTGAAGAGAACACTTCCTAACCTATCCTATGAGGCCAACATCACCCTTATACCAAAGTCAGATAAAAATACACAAGAAAAGGAGATTACAGACCAATAGTCTTTATGAATACAGATGCAAAAATCTTCCACGAAATACTAGCAAACTGAATCCAACAGCACATTAAAAGAATTACACACCATGATCAAGTGGGATTTATCCCAAGTATGAAGGCTGGTTCAATATAAGAAAAATCAATTACTATAATACACCACATTAATAAAATGAAGGGGAAAACCACATGATCATCTCAGTTGAGGTAGAAATGGCATTAATGCATTTGACAAAATCTAGCACCCCTTCTTGACAAAAGCATTTAGAAAACTAGGAATAGAAGGAATATGATAAAGGGCATATATGAAAAACCCACAGATAAGACTTAAAGATCAAAGACTAAAAGTTTCCCCCCTAAGATCAGGACCCCAGGGACAAGAAAAGGATGCTCACTGTCACCAGTTATTCAATGGAAGTTCTAGCAGAAGTTAGGCAAGAAAAGGCTTACATTACATTTTTGACACTCCTGGATTCTATGCTTAGTATCTAATATGGTATTTCTAAAATTACTCAACTTGCCATCTTTAACCACTGCTTTCTGGGGCTGTATTAAACATTGAAGGGACTGTTTTTGGCTTGAATATTTTGTTGATTAATTTCTCTACAGTTATTCAAAACACCTTTGTAGTTGGTCCACTTCACTTGAGGCTGATTCATTGTTTTTTTTGACCAGGCTGGAGGTGGAAGGAGTACATAATGACACAACCTTTTTTTTTCTCTCCTAACATTTAAAATCTATGTTCAGGATTACTTTTCCATAAAGATTAGAAATACTTTTATTTTTTTGAGTTGGTCCCAGGGGGATTGAACCCTGGACCTCACACATAGAGAAGCAGGCACGCAACCACTGAGTAACACCTGCTCCCTATTATTTTTTTTTTTAAAGATTTATTTCTCTCCCTCCCCTCCCAGTTGTCTGCTCTCTGTGTCCATTCACTGTGTGTTCTTCCGTGACTGCATCTATCCTTATCAGCGGCACCGGGAATCTGCATTTCCTTTTGTTGTGTCATCTTGTTGTGTCAGCTCTCCGTGTGTGCAGCGCCACTCCTGGGCAGGCTGCACTTTCTTTCACGCTTGGCGGCCCTCCCTATGGGGTGCACTCCAGTGGGGGACACCCCTGCGTGGCACAGCACTCCTTGTGCGCCATCAGTACTGTGCGTGGGCCAGCTCCACGCGGGTCAAGGAGGCCCGGGGTTTGAACCGCGGACCTCCCATGTGGTAGACGGACACCCTACCCACTGGGCCAAGTCCGCTTCCCTCCCTATAGTTTTTTAAAAAATTCCTCCTCCCTCCCGTGCTGAGATGGCTCCCTTGCCTGTCTGTTTGTCTTCTTTCGGAAGTACAGGAACCAAACCTGGGACCTCCCATGTGGGAGGTGGGTACCCAATTGCTTGAGTCACATCTACTCCCCTAATTTACTTTATTTATGCAAGTAATCCAGCCTCCTTTCTGGTTCTCTTCATTTTACAGTCACTAATGTTGATTATCTTCCTTCTCTGCTCATTCATGAATCTTACTAAGTGGGTTGGTGACTACCTTTTTTTTTCAGAATATTTAAGACTAAGTGTTTTTTGGCTAGCTGATTTTTAAATAAATGGACTTTTTTCAAATCATGCTGAGACAATGGGTTTACCAAATGGATGCTTGGCTGAATCTCACTATATTAAGACCTAGCAAAAAACACAATTACCTCTGACAAGATCACATATCCCATTACTTGATCAAGGCTAAGCCTACTGACTCTGGACTAATCAGAATGAATTTCAGAAACTCTTCTCTTTTATAGAAGTTTTGCCAAAAATGGTACCCAAAGTAAGAGTTTCTAAGGAAGATAGTAAGGTGTAGGTATTAGAACAAAACACAAATACAAACCATCTTCCTAGATTGTAGACTGATCAGCAAATCCTAAAGACCTTAGCTTTGACATCCTAAGCACAAAAATAATTTAAATTCTCATGCCATGTGAATGGTAGACAGGATTATATATCCTTAACCTCTGGAGACAGTAATAACCTAAAGAATGTGAGTGAAGAAGAGCCAAATATATTGACTTAATGTTTAGAATATGACATTAAGAGAATGTTTCTATATTTAGTCACTTCATACACATCAGAGGTCTACAGTCTTCACTATTTTAGGAACTAGAAAAATGCATTGATTGAGCAGGTCTCAAACGCTGGGGAACTAGGACAATTTGACACAAATGCTTGTGAGGTGCTTACCGGTAATTGAGACCAAAGTCAAAAAAGAAATATTCTGAGATTTGGTAGAAAAAGAACTTTCTAGCATTCAATCCTTTGCTATTGTGCTGAAATTGATGGCTATGCCCAAGAATGACCGGTAGTAGATTTTCATGCTTTGGAATGCACACTTATTTCACTACCTAAAAACAATACTGAGCGTGCTTTACCTATTCAAAAGTTATTGAGAGAAGCACCTATGATTATCCCATGTAGACTAAAAAAAGACACTGTATGCTGCAAAAGCTATGTGATCTACTTGCTCAAAGCAGAGGTCCCCAATAACACAAAGTCCTGAACTTAAGTTGGTGAGGGGACTACAAGCAAAGTCACTCATTCCATATCCCTTAACAGTTAAGTTCTTCAAAATCCCACGTGGAGTTTTCAATCTTGAAAATTGCATAGCTCTACACACACACGCAAATGAATGCTTGTAAAACTGGTGAAATCTGAATAAGCTGAGGCGTACACCAGTGTCGATGTCCTGGTTTTTATAATGTACTCTAGATATTTAAGATATTACCATGGGGGGAGGCTGGGTGAAAGGTGCATAGGATCTCCCGTACATTTTTTTTTATAAGTTTCTGTGAATCTACAGTAATTTCCAAATAAAAAGTCTTTTTAAAAAATCTCATATGATGCACCTCTGACGGACCTGGAGCAGTTAATGTCTGCTGCTAAGGTTTCCACTATAGATGAAAGAAAAAGAAGGTCCTTGTGCTGTCTATCTGGTTGTGGCAGCCAAGATTGAGTGGGGGAGGACAGGAAATTCTAAAAACATGGGGAAGGGGAAATAATCTTTGCAATTTGGAAATAAACTTAAAAACTGCAAAAACAAAACAAAACAAAACTCATGTGGACTCAGAATCTTTGAGAAAAAGTTCTACTTAAAGACGTGATGTCCCCTAGAAAAGAGGCAAAATCCACACCACCATAGATTAGAGTACTTCTGTAAGGATACATGCCACAAATACCCAATTATCCTAAATATCAAAGCAGATTAATTTGGCACATTCTAATTTCTTGATGAAATAGAAATTTTCATTGTTTTTTTTTTTGGGGGGGAGGGGTGCTCAGTCTACAGAGATAATCAGAACTATGGGCCAGTTCTGCTCCCTCCAAAACAGAAAGAAGCCATAGAAATACTACCTGCCCACCTACAACCTCCTCCACAAATCAAATTTCTCCTCCAAACTTTCTTTTTTAGAAAATATTTATTGACGTACCAGGAATTGATTCTTGGGCCTCATACATGGGAAGCAGGCACTCAACCACTGAGCTCCACCTGCTCCCCTCCTCTAAACTTTCCAGTACTAATAATACTATACTGTAACTCAGTTCTAGCTATTGTGAGGAACCTTCCCCACAACTGATGGGTCTAGGCTTATTTTCAGGCCCAGGGGTACACATATGATTTAGATTAAAAAGCATTTTAAATCTTGGCTTTATTTGCTCCCAAAGAGCCAGATCCTCACTGTGTCTAAGTTATTTCTTGGCTGTCAATAACTTTTTTGGAAACTGCATTAATTCTTTTAGAATAGGTGGACTTTATTTTGCACACTTAAGGAATGTGTTATTAAGTAACAAGTACCCTTCCAACAACCCCATCTTCCACACTTGCAAAATTAACTAATAGACCAGGGCTATTGGAAACTTGTGTTTAATTAACTTCTTTTCAGCTGGAGATGAAATAAATATTTAAAATCTCCTTTAGCCTACTGATGCTCAAACCTGCCTGTACATTGGAATAACACAGTGAGGGTGTGTTTTTTTTTAGGAGGTACTGGGGAAGTGAACCCAGGACCTTGTACATTGGAAGCAGGCACTCAACTGCTGAGTTATATCTGCTCCCTGTTAGTGAGCTTTTAAAAATATTGATTCTTGGATTCGGCCCCCTGGATTCTGATTTAATCGCTATGAGTTTTGGAAGTTTTAAAATATGCAAAGTTCGATAAGCACTGCTTAATCACAAAATTCTTCACATGAAACACTTTTCATATTCCAACATTTTTTCCAAACGATGCATATACAGAGAAAGAATAAATCATTATTTGAGGGCTTATAGAATCTAAGCAACTATTCAATAAAACTTTACCAATTCACGGGTTTGGGCCTCCATTGACAATGGGCTTCCCTGACAATAAACATTTCAGATCTTGCAGAGGTCCTACCAACATACTCAGGTTCACAGTTACTGAAAGTAAAGGGCTCAAGAAATAAAAATCCTCAAAGCATGTTCTTTTAAAAAAGTTTACTTATTTTAAAAAGTGAACTTATTTTAAAATATCCTCTCAAGAAGTGGGTATTCCAGGCCTCATTAAAACCAATGTATGTATTTGTGAAAGGCAAGGGTACAGTATCAACAACTGTATTTTCCAGGATTACCCAAACTAGTATTAAAGAAGAGATGTGAAGAAAATATTTCATAATACCTGTGGATCCAGTTGTCACAATTCCAAAGGTAGCAGAGAAAGACTTGGAAAGAACTTTATGATTAAGGGAGATATATCTTTTCAATTGGCAATTTAATTTCCCCACCATTGAAACACAGAACCTATTCCTAAAAGCTTATTAGTTTTAGATGATAGCTACTACTTAGAACCAATTTTACCTATTTATATTAATTCCAAATCTAGGTTCAAAAGGCAGAATACAAAAAAGGACAGCATATAAAACTGTAATTTTTTTTTTTGGAGATAGTGGGGTCAGGGATTGAACCTGGGACCCCTATGTGGGAAGCTGGTACTCAACCACCGAGCCACATTGGCTCCCCTAAGTTGATTTTTTTGTTTGTTTGCTTTTTTTTTTTTAGAGGCAAACTGGGAACTGAACCCAGGATCTCCCATGTGGAAAACAGGTGCTCAATCACTTGAGCCACATATGCTCCCTGGAATTTTGTAAGACCAAGAAAAGAATTTCTTTTGATATCCCAGACATCAAGTTAGAACTACAAAACACACATATAGATAATTATAGGTAATTGTCAGAAGGACATAAAAGGAAAAGTTATTTCTCGGTTATTCTACTCTGTTCCATATTCCTTGGGAAAATTTGCAAATGTGTCCCAAAGGGGCATTTACAAGGATGTTCACTGCAACATTGTTATGAGAGTGAAAAACTATCACAAATAAGGGAAAATAATCTATACGTTATACATATCATGGAATATATACACGATGTGTGTATGTGTGTGTGTGTGTGTATATATATATATATATATATATATATATAAAGGCAGTGTCTGCAGAGCAATATGTGAAGAATATCACTCTTAGAAAAAAATAAAACTTATGTTATAAGCACATATATAAACGTACATAAATGCAGAGAAAAAGTCTGGAAAGCCACACTTTAAAACAACAGTAATTACACCTGTAGGATTCAGGTTTTTGTTGCTCGAGCGGCTTTTTTTTTTTTTTTTTTTAAGTTTATCTGTAATATTTTATTAATGAGAATGAATTCATGTTTCATAGTGAAAGAAATATATTTGAAAAAGATAATGCCTAACAACACGCTTTAAGAAAAAAATGGCAAATGTATACCCACCTTGACACTTGACAGGTGCCAACAAAGAAGCTTTAATGTCATGCATCCTGGTTCCCCAGGTGGAAACAGCAGATAGCAATGGAGAGTTAAGAGCAGAATATTTCTGATCAAATTCACATCCAAGCTCCTCAGCTGCTCCATTTAACCAAGGAGAATTTGCACTGTCTTCTTTCTCTGGGATAGGACCATTCAATTGTGCACACACAAGATGCTTACCTGCATCTTGAGAAATAAAGCCCTGGAAGAATTCCCCAGAATGGGTGGCAATATTCATGCTTCCATATGAAAGCAAGCAATGAACACAAACACACACAAAAAACCACTGGAAATTCATTATCGGTGTATTATGTATGTATGACCATCTGGCTCAATGAAAACAAGTTCGTGTGCCAAAATATTGTTAAAAAAGGGTGATTGTAAAAATATTTTCATTTTAAAAGAATCCCTCCAATAGAGATAAGAATTACAAATATGACCTGATATTTCCCTCTCCTACAGATACCATCTTTGCAATAATCATCTTTCATAATTGCTACTGTCCTTCAGGGTATGTCTAAAGTTCCAAAATGTTAGCCTATATTAACGTGTAACCTCCAGATTTGATATGTTGGCTTCACAGTATTTTGAAAAGATTATTTCACAAAAAAATCCATATATCCAATTTATCTTCATCTGGTAACACTGGGTTACCTTTCCTCTTGTAATCAATGGCTGGAGAACCATTTTATTGAGATAGGGCATTTTCCACCATCCCCAGTCCTGACCAGTTATATTGCCCTCCCAACTTTAAGGCTCAGGGTCAGTGGCCATATAAAGTTTGGCTTCTGCTGTAGATTTTCTCACAGTAGAATAAAAAGGAAAATTAATACTTATATTCACATCTCTATGAAAACTGGGAAACTAAACAAAGACACTGCCAAGTTTCAAGAAAAATGGGAAAGAGGTTATTTTTTTCTGAGTGAAGACTATTTCTACATGTCTGATTTACAACAAAGTAGATGTCAGTTGAAAGAATAAGTCACTATGAAAGAACTGTCCTATCTTTTTAAATTAATTTAAAAAATTTTAGGAGGTTCTGGGGATTGAACCCAGGACCTCATACATGGGGAGCAGGGATTCAACAACTGAGCTACATCCACTCCCCAATGGGAATTGGCTTTTTTGTTTGTTTTTAGGAGGTGCCAGTGATCGAAACGAGAACCTTGTTCATGGGAAGCAGGTGCTCAACCACTTAAGCTATATCCACTCCCCCAGTTCTCTTTTACAATGCTTATGGCCCATTGAAGGTATCTGAATTTGTGACACCTGATTTATATAATACTTACAGATAAGCCACTAACCCAAAGATGCAGAGGCAATGTAAAAGCAAACAAAGAATTGTTTTGTGAATTACACATATATTAACCTATATGAATTAATTTTATATTTAAAATTCACCAGGCCATCAATTCTAAATAAGCTTGTTGAGCAGCAACTATACAGAAGGTATCATATTAGGTGTTTCAAGAATGCAAGAGGAGTAAAACATAAATTTTATCCCCTTGGAGCTCACATTTGGAAGTAGGAAAGGCTGGGGAAGAGAATACGATAGGTATATAAGTTACTCTACTAGAAAGGCAAATTAAGAGAAGGTGGTGGGACAAGTACAGTCTTGTGAGAGCTAGAGAAGAGGGCAAGATAGGTTGCTCAGCAACAGCTTTAGGAAGAGGTAACAGGTAACCTCTTTGTGATCTGGGCCTTGAAAAATATTTACAATTTCTAAAGGATGAGATAAAAAGGAGGCAGAAAAACAGGAAAATGTAGGGAGTGTTCAGGGAACAATAAATCATACAATGTGTCTGATGTAGGGTACATATAGTAAGAATTGTGGAAAAGGAAGCTGGAGAATGGCTGCGATCTTATAGCTGAGAGACCTCAAGGCCAAGTTAATGAGTTTGCCCTCAATAAGGTAGGTAACGGGGACCTACCAAGAGAGGTTTAGTTGATCCTTGTCACTGGAACTAAAGCAAAGAGGCTGGTAACACTACATAAGAAATAACAATACAGAAACCAAAATTACTTCTACAAGCTATCTGAAATCAATACATAAATGATTTTCTCTACTCTGGACAGAAAACCCCCCGTTCCTGTACAATAATTCAATTCAATACTCTTGTTAATTTTTAACCTTCTGTAATTAAAAAGAAACCTCACAGGACGCAGACGTGGCTCAACTGATAGAGTGTCCATCTACCATATGTAGGGTCCAGGGTTCGATCCCCAGGGCCTCCTGACCTGTGTGGTGAGCTGGCCCACGCACAGTGCTGCCGTGCGCAAGGAGTGCCATGCCATGCAGAAGTGCCCCATGTGCAAAGTGTACACCCTGCAAGGAGAGCCACCCTGCATGAAAAAAGCACAGCCAGCCCAGCAGTGGTGCTGAACACACTGAGAGCTGATGCAGCAAGATGATGCAACAAAAGTGACGCAGATTCCCAGTGCCACCTGATATATACAAGTGGATGCAGAAGAACACATAGCGAATGAACACAGAGCAGACCACAGGGGGAAGGGGAAAGAAATAAATAAATCTTAAAAAAAAAAAAAAAAAAAGAACCCTCAAATGACTTACTAGGAAACACAAATTCTAGATCTGGTTTGCCATCCACTAACTGTGACACTTAGAACAAGTCACAAATCACTTCTCTTCTTTCAGCATTAGATCCCTCATTTGTAAAACAAGAGGGTTTGACCAACTTATTCTCTAATCTCTCTCCAAATATCAAGCCTTTCAAACTGGCAACCAGGCTGTGTGTGCCAAAGAATGTTTAAAAAAAAAAAAAAAGTGAGCATGAGAGAAAGAGAAAGAAAGAAAGGGTTTGGGTGGGGAGTGGATGTGGTTCAAGCAGTTAAGCCCCTGCTTCCCACATGGGAGGTCTTGGGTTTGGTCCCCAGTGCCTCCTAAAAACAAAAAATCAACAAATGAAAAAACCAACTCAGCCAATGTGGCTCAGTGGTTGAGCATCAGCTTCCCAAGTACGAGGTCCTGGTTCAATCCCTGGTCCAGTACCTCAAGGAAAAAAAAAAAAGAAGAAAGGGTACTGGTGCTGAACTATCAGAGATTTCATCTAAAAACCTAGATTTCTTACTTTTTCAAAAAACCCAAAAGCATAGGACCCATAGCCACAATCTGCTGTATCTGTTGTGACTGAGCAGGCACCAACTCCCTTGAGCTGGACCTGCCTTTTTCTCCAGTTTGCCATTGCCTCTACCTTCTGCTTCACTCATTTATTACCTGCCCAACAATGCATGAGTTTGTGACTCCTGCCATACCCAAAGAAGACAACTCTTCCATTTAGTCACTCTACAGATATTTGAGTCATGCACTGAGCTAGATGCTGTCAAAGAAATAAACATTACTTAGTTAAAAAAAAAAAAAGGAATTCACTGTTAGAAATGATAGATTTGAGGGTGAGATTTTAAGGGAATTCAAATTATGGTAGAAGAGATTACTTCAATTCTTCAAATATAATATTAGAGGAATCTTGAAACTAGATCAACATTATAAAAAACAAGAGTATGAATATTTGGTAGAAAATTCAAGCTTCTGAAGTAGAACACCCAGTCAAGCCTTCCCTTACCCAATAAACTTAAATCCACAGGCCCACGTTAGGATCACAAACGCAAAGTCTGGCTGACAGGTGAAGTGCTGTCTATAATTGCAGAAGCTCAGTCTCAGGCATAAGGATGCTCCTCGGCTATGGTCAAATGTGAAAGCAAAGGAGCCAGAGAACTGAGATCAGATTAGTCACTGAGGTGCAGTGCATAAATAGCCAGGTACTGAGGACAGTGCCCCAAGGTGTTAACTCTCAGTCATGTAGGTGAACCACGGAATCCTAGGAGTAATTGGCTGCTCTGGTCCTTTAAGACACATCAGGGTTCTTTGCTTTGTCAGAATCCTATCATACAGGATTTCCCAGGAAACAAGATCTGCTTTGTCATTTCATTACTGTCATACTTTCTCTTGATAGTAGTTCACTACTGTGCTGTGCTGGTCCTTAAGCACCTATCACCCTCTGAGGATGTCTATGGAAAGGATGTTATCAGTACTGTTCCTTCATTGCTAGAGATTAGGTAAGCCCAAGGAGTGGCAGAGTAATGAGAATATATGAAATTCACCACTAATAGCAGCAAATGATAGCACGAATACCTACTAATAGAGACCTGGTAAATTAAACTATGGTACAGATATAAAAATGAAATAGTCTGCAGCAATAAAATAGAATGAGATGAAATACTACTCAACAATAAAAAGGAACAAACTATAGTTATGCACAACTTCATGAATCCCAAAAGAAATACACCAAGTGAAAAGGAAAAGTCAATCCCAATAGGTTACATACTATATGAGTTCACTAACATAACATTCTTGAAATGACAAAATTATAGAAATAGAGAACAGATTTGTAATTGCCAAGGATTAAGAATGGGTGGTAAACTGTGGAAGGCGAAAAGTGGGGGTTTACCTACACATGTGGTAAAACTGCATAGAACTAAACAGAAAGAGAGGGAAAGGGAGAGGGAGAGGGAGACAGAATATTCCATGCCATGAAAAGAATAGAAAAATGGCTGAAGTAATTTCTAAAATTGTTTAGTAAACCCCCTTACAGTAAGAATGTACCTTTGGAAAATCAAAGAGAAAAAGAGAGAGAGAATGGAAATGTTCTAGATATGATCTGAATGACCTCTAAAACATACCATTAAGGGGGAAACCAAGGTGGTGTATGTAGCATTCTATTATTTGGGTAAACCAAACCAAAATAAAACAACAAAAAAACAAAAACAAAACACCCAATAGGGAAAATGTGTATACTTAATACTTATCCATAGAATTTTTCTGAAAGAACAAAAAACACTGGTTGCCTCTACAAATGGGCTAGGGATTGGGATGGAAGGAATATTTTTTATACACTCTTGAACCTTCTGAATTTTATGATGCATCTATTAATAAATCACCTATTAATAAAATTATTAATTTTATTAATATCACCTATTAATAAAATTATTTTTTGAATATGTGAAAATTATGGCAAATTAATACTTCAGTCCCCTCACCTTTGTTCACACTTATGGTCTGGAAACTGCTTTTTGATACTGCTCCTCCCTTACTGGGCACTTATTAATCAACCTCTGCACCTAAGCCTCTTAAGTCTGTATACTGATTCTGAAGATCAGTGTCCCTGGTTACCTAAAAATGCTTCTGAACAATTACTCTTCCAGCCCAAACACACTGAACTATTGCATATGGCATGGCTCAGTCTAAGCAGCTTACTATAAAAAGTGAAAATTACCTTCAACACAGCTGGAAGTTTTGAATTTCAAAAGAGTATATGAGATTAAGTTAAAGAGCAATAACAGGGGAGCAGATGTGGCTCAAGTGGTTGAGCTTCCACCTCCCACATGGGAGGTCCTGGGTTCAGTTCCCAATGACTCCTAAGAAAAAACAAGAACAAAGAATAAGCAAAACACACTAAAAAACCAACTTGGGGAAGCCGTATGGCTCAGAGTTTGAAAACTGACTTCCCACACGTGAGGTTCTGGGTTTAATCCCTGACCCCCAGGTACCTCAAAAAAAAGCAATAAATGGTGATGACAGCTGCCAATTACTGGGCCTGATACTGTGCCAAGCAATTAACACGCATTATCTCAATTTAATCTTCACAACAACCTTTAATAGGTGTGCTTTGTTATTTTCATTTTTATAGATAAGGAAACTGAAACTCAGATAGATTGACTTGCTTAAAATTACACAGCTTCTACAAGAGAAACCTGAACTTGTACTAGGGTCTGTTGAAATTTAAAAATGAGGAATTATTCTCCTTCTATAACTTAAACTCATCTCAGTTTTGGTAGTTCAGAATTAATACTCTAAAAACTGCTTGAAACTGGTGTATGGTCTTTGTAGATGAGAATATGTTGCTTTTATAGACCTAGCAATAAACTAGGCTCTAGACCCATATTACAAAAATACTTGAAACTTGCAGTTAACAGGATAAGATAACACAAAAGCTGAGGCCCTCCAAAGAAAACCTTTGCTGAATTTTTTTGTCAATCCTATTCAGAATTTAATACTTGTTCTCCAGATGAGATGAAAGTAGGCAAACCTACTTTGGTTTGCCCAATCAATTTTTTATTCATAAAACTGAAGATTTTAACTGTCAGTAAACTTCTGGATTAATCACTGATTTTTTTTTTTTGCAAAAATAACAGCCTTTATTATTATCTGTAAGTCCCTCTTTTTCTAAGCAGCACCACCAAAACAAGTTCAGTAAGTAGATGCTCAATAAATATACCTTGAGTGAACAAGAATGTTTCTAAGCCAGAAATCTAATCATGCCATTCCCTTGTTTGATAGCTCCACATTGTTCTTAAGATAAAAACAAAATAAATATATCATACTGTTATCCCCCTCACAATACTGCCCCTGCCCGCACCCCGCCCCCACCCGGCCATCTGCAGGCTCATTTCAGGGCCCTCTTCCCCTTTCTCTGGGCTGCAATAGCAGTGGCCTTCTTTAATTCTTCATAGAATGTCCTTCTTCCTCAGGACTCTTGCACATGTGGAACACTCTGCCTGAAATTCTCCCTAGGTAGCTCATCAATTTTCAGATTCCAGCTCAAACTCACTAGTCCAAGGATACCTTCCCTGATTACATACATACACAAGTCCTCTTGGCACCATGTTCTTGTCCTTGATGCAGAACACAACAGGCTGTTAATCACTAGATTAATCACTGATATTTGAATCAAACTTCTAGAAAATTATGTGACTCAAGTAAGTGTAAACAAATGGACTACTCTGTATTATTAATGGCTTCTAATCTCTGTAATAAGTCATTAAAATATTCCAAATATGCCAACTTAACCCTAAATAAATGATTCCCACATAGAAAAATTCCTGTGTTTTGTCTACCAACTTACTGGACTGAGCGTTTATGAGTAGAGTTGAATTACTGAAGTGAAAAATTTTAAATTTACTTTAAAAGATCTAAAACATTAAATACATCAAGAACTTTCCCCAATATCAAACTATTTTCTATTAAGACACAAGACACCACAAAAGATTTTAAAATAAATCTAATGTGCTTAAAACAAAAATTTAAAAACACCTGCCAAGGAACTTTTTATGATGATAAGAAAAACAATGCTAGCAAAATAAAAATGCTAACAAATGAAATCCAAATTTGATCCTCTACCTTCTAAGTGATATACATCTTAACAAATAAAATATTTGAGATGTCCAGGCATTTTCTACCCACACCAAATTTTGCCAAGGTATCTGTGGACTATTTTACTTCTAGTGATAATGCAAGTACGAGAATTTCTTAACAGTCACATAGTGGTCTAGCAAAGGCATGGAACAATTGGCTATCTCCATTAATTTTATTTTGGTGCCTAATCCTGGACTTTAAAATATATCTTTTCCATTAGTTTCCTTTCATTGAAGTTATCTGTTATACCAATTTTCTAAGGTAGGCAAAACTCTATTGTCACTCCTAAGGTTGTGTTAACATCTGTATGTTCTGAAAACTAGCAGGCCATTTCTGACTCTCTTCACTCTTTCCTGTCCCCTCTTGGAGCAGAGACACGGAGCCAGGGCTGCAAGGTGAAAACATGATGAATTCAAAGTGATTCATGGGTGATTACCAATTACTGTTTCATTGTTATTCTGAGTATTGTCAATCAGAATGTAAAAGGGTTAAGGACAACTAAAGAAAAACTTCCTCTAGAAGAATGCATATGCCTTTATTTTCTTATAGACTGGAGAATACATCCTGGGAGTTTTGTTTTTGATGAGAATAGACTTTTGGTAACTAGTAAATGGGTTTTTGTACAAACAATAATTCCATAGGCTATCTTGCAATGCACCTTCATTCAGCATAATAAAGACGGCTGAGAAAGATCTGGATATGGAAATGTATTGCAGACCAATAAGCAAACGAAATAGGTTATAAATACTACAAACTGTGGAAATTATTTAATGTAGCAAGTTATACATTCAATATTGACTAACGTTTAAAGCCTTTTAACATTTCATCAGAACTTCAGGGAAGATAAAAGTACAGTCACAAAGTTGTCAGCATTTCCCACTAAATTAGAGTCTTTATAATGTAAGTTCAAATTCTTTAACCCAAAATGATGTGATTCAAATGCTAGTAAATGGTACCTCTATTCACACACTACTTAATGTACGTCATAAAACTAAAAGATTCTTGTCTGTAGCCCAAAAGACAACATTTCAAAATACTCAAGTCTTTTTAAAACAAACTTACATTTGCTGAGGTGGATTATAAAATGGAAATGCTGTTTGAGGAAGAAAGCTCTTCTCCTTCTTTCATGCTGAAGATGACTTCTTTTCTTTGCAGAATGAAAAAGGGAAAAGAGCTGCTTTTCTGTTTTTAAATCGGAATGATATTTGGGTTTTAGTTTTCTATGTTTCTAGGTTCCATCTGGTCTTACACATGAGAGGAAATTCTGTGCAGAAGGCCATCCTTTTCAGGAATGAACAATCTGGCAGAACCTGAAAACGTGTGCATTGCCAGAGGGCTACGTATCTCCATGCTCTGTCCCTGCAACCTTGTTTTAAAAATCAACAATTCAAGTTCAGCTGTAAGGCCACAAGCTCCTGAGTTCCATGCAGTACATCAGTTCTGTTCACCAGGCTTCAAAGCCAGGTCAGGGAAAACCCAAAACATAACATAGCATAAAGGGAGAAAGTGGAAAGGAGAGAAGAACCCCACCTCCCCCCCCAAAAAAGAAGAAAATGAGTCAAATAAAATATGTTACAGAACAGATATGCTTCAGGGAGCTGATAGATATTTGAACTGATGTTTACCAGCCTTGAAGGTGCAAAGATAGAGAAAGAAATCAGCTATAAAATAAAGATGAATGAATATTACTGAACCATGTGTTTATAATAAGTGTTATGGAATCGCTGAGCTATATGAAATTCAACGGAAAAGAGGTTTCATGTTCAGCGAGCATGTAATCAGGACAACCATATTAAAAAAGCATTAAAAATAAAATCAGGAAAACAAAAGAAGAGAAGGGGGCCCATGCTGTATAGCCCATGAATCTCATTGGCTTTATCGTGAAAGTTTATTGTTTTTAATCCTAGTACAATCAGCTACCAGTTACATACAGTAAAAAACAAAAACAGCCACAAAGCAATGAAGATTGAGATAATCTGTGACATTGTACAGTGGAGGAAATAGTCTTTGCCGTAATCCTCCAATGGACCCCACCTGGCTTCAGCAGTTAAGCTTTCACTCCCTCCCTCCCTAAAATAGTTAAAAGGAAAAAATTAATGTCTTGCTTGAGTACAGCAAGATTCTAATACCTCTTGGGGACACTGGAGAACTTTAAAAAAAAACTAAAGCAGTAGAAACAAAACAAGAACTGAAACATGGAAGCAAGGTGACACACAATGAAGCTCCATGAGGCCTTGGCTTCCGATCACCTCAAAGCGAACCACCTGGAAAGAAAAGAAAAGGCTGTCATTCTGGGAAAGAACAGGCAGAAAATTCAGTAGACCCTAGTATCACATCATTCCACTCCTTCCTGAATTTACAGAATCCAAGCTTTATTCAAGTCTTATGTTTTTATAAGTGGGCCTGGTTGCAGAAAATTGCTTCCTTTTCTAATACCCTGTATTGTAAATGTTAGCAGCTAGCTCATACTTACTCTTTTAGAGACAGAAAATACAGGGAAGAGAAGCATTTTTAAGCAAAGCATGCTGTCTTCTTTATCTCAGACCCTTCAAAGCAACCACACAGTAGACTATATGCCTGTGTACTCTTACCTTGGAGGAACAATGACTCCATTCAAAAACTAAGTCTCATATATATTTGGTTCGATTGAGGGCTTTTTCAGCCAGGTGACCACTTTCATCTGTGATCTTCTCCCAATCAGTCTGTCCGACAACAAAACCTATGGCCCTTTTCCTATCTGCGTCCTTCTTTTCTTCCAGGTCTGCCCATCTCACCTAAAAAGAACATAGCATTAGGTTGGGCTTTAGGAAAAATAAATAGGTAAAGAGCTCCTCTCTTTTGAAATAGTCTAAAGGGTAGGATAACTAATTCGAAACCAGGTATTTAAACAATTGAAAATTAGCCAAGGAGAACTGGAAGAAGCCATATAGTTTAAGTCACAGAAAGAAAACTTTCTGGTCAATCACCAAGTCCTAACCTTCTACCTCCTAAAAGGTTCAGCTCTCAGCTCAGTCCTATCTTTTCCAGCTCCCCTGCTACTTCCTTTTACTTCACTGACCTCATTTCTTACCCAAAGCAAAGCACTTTCTCCTAGTATTCCTGCGTCCACTCTTACCACTTCCAATCCAGTCTGCCAGAGTGATCTTCCGAAAATATATAGTCATGACTCTCACCTGCTTTAAATCCTTCCTCTATCTATAGGATAGAGTCCAAGCACACAAGGTTCCTCTTGATCTGGCCCATTTACCATCCTTCGGCATCTCTAGCCAGTGCCTAACAGCATTTAAACAAGCAATGTAAGATTATTTATAGCTCTCAGAGCACATGGGGCCATTTCATGTCTCCCTAACTTTGCACATCTTAGTTCCTCTTCCTGAAACGTTTTTTTCCTAACTTTATCCACATGAGTGGATGGTATGAGTCTAGACATCCTTCCCTGCTATTTTCCTTTGCCAATAAATAATTATTCTTTTCCTGGAATTACTTCCGGATTTTTGACATGTCTACTTTCGACTCCCCAAACTGTACTATAGTTACCCAATTATGGGTCTGTCTTCCCTAACAGACTATAAACACCCTAGGTCAAGGATTGAGTTTTATTTATCTTCACACAATAAATATTTCTTAAATTTTAATCTGAGAGAGGAAAAACAGGGGCTGGTGTTATTATTTTCACTCATGATAACATAAAGAGATCAAGAGACTGACCTGACATCATTTATGGCAAGATTATAACTATAAATATGTGGATAAGAAATCTTTCCTGTTAGTATTCTCATTTTCTAAAAATATAGATTTGTATATATATTAAAAAACTAAAATATATATACAGATAGATCATATTCTGTGAAGTTCAAATACTTCAAAAAGATATTATGAAATAGTTGTTTGCAGTATATAGCACGAATGTCTACAATAATTGTATTTTACATATGACTTGTGATTTATTATCTGCAACAAGGGAAGGGAACCAGAGCACAGTAACTCTATACACTTTACATGAGATCTGGAAATGTTTTATTGCTCTCAGAGATACACTGACCTTCCTTACTGCCATGTATGAGACAGGTAATAAAATAACTAGGTTTCTCCAAATAGCAACCACTTGGTCAAATGAAAGAGATGGAGGAATAGCAGTGGAAAATTGTTAACACCTGACTGTTCTTAAAGCAGATTTTTAGTGTGTGGAGAATATTTGGTTTGATTACCTTTACGGGTCTTAGTAAAAGTCTAATAAGTAATACAGGCTTCTGGATACAAAAATCCTTGGGCCTCTTGCCCATTAATGATGATGAATTCATTCTGATAGATTTATGCACACTCTCTCAGTTCCCATGGGATAAGGTCACACATCTTAAGAAGGATGACTATGATTAGGGGGAAAGATGAATGGACAGACAGATTGTGGCCACTGAGCAAAGAAAAGGTAACTAGTCCATAGTAAATTTAAATCATGACCTCCTTAGCACACATTTAAATACACTGATCTATCTTGTTCTGAATAAATTAAGAGCTAACTTTTAAATCCTCAATTACATTCTTTTTTTTTTATTGACTTTGTAATAATATTACATTAAAACTATATATATCAATTACATTCTAAGTCTTTAAAATTCATATAAAATAAAAAATATGGGATTAGAAGAAAAAGTATATAGTTATTAAAGAAGCAGTATGTTTTAGTATCACTGCCCAAGATTTTAAAGTTGGAATTAAAATATTTTGGAAATCATTGTATTTTGTTCAGATTTTTTATAAAGACTGGTGTTGGAAAATTATTTATTTACATGATGGACTCCTCCAGTAGAGGTCAGTTCCTTGAGAGGCCTTATTATAGTGTTGATACATGGACATTTAACGTAGAATGATTACCAAAATACTAAAAATATAAGGAGTGGAATAAATGCGTTTCAGCTAGAAATGGCTTCTTGAATTTTACTATACTCCCTGATATTCCTAGAGTTATTTTCATTGAAATTTACAACATGCTATCACTTTGTACCCAACCAAGCAAGTGAAACTTTAAAAAAAGAACTTATGGGGAGTGGATGTAGCTCAAGCAGTTGAGTACCTGCTTCCTACATAAGAGGTTCTGGGTTCAGTTTCCAGTGCCTCCTAAACACAAAACAAAACAAAAACAAGCAAACAAACAAACAAAAAACCAACTCAGGGGAGGTGATGTGGCTCAGTGGTTAAACACTGGCTTCCTACATAAAAGGTCTCAGGTTCAATCCCAGGCTCCAGGACCTTAAAACTAAAAATCTAGGAAACATACAGCTCAGCTGTCTTCATCCAACCCAACTTACAAAGAAAATTGCATGGGGTCGCATATTCCTTATTGAAGAGAGTGATAGTTATATGAGAAAAATAAACCTGAAAAAAATATTTCATCCTAGATTATTCACTGATAACAGATCCATACTGGGTTATTATTCCCAAATTAGAGCCACTGCTATTTAAAGCCCCAACCTTAAAACTGAAATAAGAGATATCAATACAAGTATTCCCTGGGTAGAGCTGGGCACATGGGGAGGGCCACTTGTTAGACCTCCCTTACCCATCTCTTCAAGCCACATAGATGAGTGTGGGCTTACAGACCATCTGCAGTATTTGAAGGACTTTGAAACCCAGAAATCTTTGCAATGGTACCCACTGTAATGAAGTTTTACTGGCTTATTTATGTTCTTAGAATAAAATGTTCTTTTAAGTGAAAAGACATCCTACAGACTGTGAGAAAATATTTGGAAACCATACATCTGATAAGGGTTTAGAATCCAGAATATATAAAGAAGTCCTACAACTCAGTTGCAAAAAGACAAACAACCCAATTTAAAAACAGGTAAAGGACCTGAATAGATGTTTCTGCAAAGATATATGATTGGCCAATAAGCACATGAAAAGATGCTCAATAGCATTAGCCATTAGCAATTTTGCAAATCAAAACAACAATGAGATAACACTTCACAACCTCTAGGATGGCTATTATTAAAAAAAAACAAAAACAGAAAGTAAGTGTTGGTGAAGATGCAGAAAAAGAGGAACAGCCACTGTAGAACACTTTGGAGGTTCTTCAGAAAGTTATGGATAGAATTACCAAATGACTTGGCAATCCCATTTCTAGCTATATAGAACTGAAAGCATGGACTTGAATAGACATTTGCACACGAAAGTTCATAGCAGCATATTCACAATAGCTAAACGGTAAGAACAACCCAAGTCCATCAACATGGATGGATAAACAAAATGTGGTATATACATACAATGGAATATATTATTCAGTCATAAAAATGAAGTTCTAATACATGCTACAAAATAGATGAACTTTGAAGACATCATGATGAATGAAATAAGACACAAAAGGAAAATATTATATAACTCACTTACATGAAATAACTATGCAAATTCAAAGAGACAGAAAGATTATAGGTTACTAGGGATGGAAGTGGGAGGAGGGACAATGGGGAGTTACTGTTTATGAGTATAGAGTTTCGGTTTGGGGTAGTAGAAAAGTTTGGTAATGGATGGTCGCAATAGTAGCACAACATTGTGAATGTAATTAATATCACCGAATTGTATATTTCAAAGTGGTTAAGATGGGAAATGTTATATTGTATATGTTACCACAATAAAATTTTTAAAGATATTCTTTTAATATTCAAGCACTGAAGAAATTCATAGAAAAATATAAAGAAATGATACTCAATCTTATTCTTAATTTAAAAAATGCAAAATGAGATACCTTTTTTTCCTCACCTATCAGATTGGCAAAAGGCTTAAAATTTTGATAATACCATTGCTGGTTCAAGTGTGTAAAATAGGCATGGACTTACATGTGATGTATAAATAGGTGCAATCTGTTTGGAAAACAATTTTATATTATCGATCAGAATGATAAAAACTATGACCCTGCAGCTTTAGTGCTAAAAGCTCACAGTCAGGGATATACTTGCCAAAATATGCCAAGACATATGCACCATGACACTCACCAGTTATTTATATTAGCAATAAAATGGAAATAACATAAGCATCCGTCAACAAGGGACTGGTTAAATAAATGATGGTACATCCCAAAAATGATACACTAGGCAGCCACTTAAAAAGAATCGGTAGATCTTGTATATACTTAATAGAAAAATTGAGACAGACTGGCTGAAAAAAAACTTCTGCAGAACAGTGTGTATGTAGATATACACATATAAAAAACATGATTTACTTTACATATATATATAAAATACGATCCCTTTAAGTTTATTTTAAAGGATAGATAGGTTTATCACTTTAATTGAATACAACATCTGTGTGGAAGACCCATCCAACATCCTGGTTCCATTTCTTTGCTCCCTTTCATAGCAAAAGTTCTCCAAACAGTTGTCTACATTTGCTGTCTGCACTTCATTTTCTATTCATTCTTCAATCTATTCCAAACTGAATTCTGTTGCTTATCTCTCAATGAAAGCTATAATCAACCATCTCCATATTGCCAATTTAAATGGCCATTTCCCTGTACTCAACTTAATTGTCTTCTCTGCATCATTTAACAACTGACTGCTCTTTCCTTCTTGAAACACTTGCCTCTATCTGAACTTTTAAATTTTGGAGTCCTGAGTCCTATTTTTATTATTCTTTTTTTCTACTTATACTTTGTCCTTGGGCAAGACATTCAGTTCCAAGATTTTAAATACTATTGACATATTAAGAACTTCCAAATTTATTATTTCAGCCTAATCTCTCCCATGAGTTTCGTAACCAGTAAATTCAACAGTAAATTTGGCATCTTTACTTAAATTTATTTATTTGGTCCCAAACAGAACTTATTTTTCACTCTCAAACCTGTGACTCTTCAATATTCTCTATCTCAGTAAATGGTACCACATACATGGAGTGCTAATGGTCAGAACTGCTAGAAGTCACCCTTGATTACATTCACATCTAATCCATTAAGAAGTCCTGCAGAATCTCCTCAATACCCTATTATGAATCTGGCTCTTCATGCCATGACAAAAGGGCACACAAGTGGTCACTCCCAACTCTTGTAAGACTGTCAAAAAGCTGGCCATGTGAGGTCTTGTTCTCCATATTTTTAAGTTATTTGCACATGTTGATCTGATCATTTATAAGGTCTGACTCCTCTTTTAGTGTCAGTATATATAGTGTATACTAAAGATACAGTATAGTATCAGATATAGTATCTGGAGTATGATATAGTATAAACTAAATCACTTTTTTTTAAGGAGGTACCAGGGATTGAACCCAGGACCTTGTACATGTGAAGCAAGCGCTCAACCACTGAGCTACACCTGCTCCCCCTAAATCCCTCTAAAAAGAGTGTTCACATGATTTTCTGCCTATAACTTTCTAAAACCAATGCCTAAATGGGTCCTTTATGAGTTGGCAGTTATTGACAAGGTCTCTTACCCTCTTCTTCCCAGGCTCAGAAGCACGAGTATCATAATCATCAGGGAGCTGAAGATAATCCTCCATTCTGCTGGCAATCGCCTCCCAGTCACGTTTCCTTTTTGTACCAGTCCTCAAGCCATCCAACTTGTCTGAGGGACAAACACAGAGCCGTAGCATTAAGGAAGAGTGTGAGTTTGTACAAAACACACAAACAAGGGAAAAGAAAGCTGGAACACTTTCAGAGGACACATCCACATTTTTGAGAGCAGCACCACTGCAGATCCAAGTTATCTTCTTGATTGAAGTAATACCGAGTTCTGTGCCATTTCCATAGTTTATTTAGTGATCATACTGGAAGCCATTATGATGCTGGTTTAAGTAACAAATATGGGCAAAAGCAAGAAAAGACACTTTTCTCCCGGCCTCCTTGGCTCCCCCTCCACCAGATCACAACACTTCAGCTCGCATGTTCTGAAGGAAAATGCAAAGTTGGGCTTTTCTAAGGTCAATTTCTTCCACTCTTTTTTCTTTTTAAACAGTATTAACACTATCCATTTAACTTGCAGTCATGTGTGATACTGTGTCATATGAAAAGCAGGTAGTACTAAGAATACAAAGAGCCAAGCTAATGTTTAAGAACGTTTTAGATGAACAGTTTCTATTAAACAAGAATACTGGAATTTTGGCAGCTATGAGAGGGATTCACCATGAGTTAATGTTTATGAATAAGGTGACTGTACAAGATCACCACTCTCTTTGGTTGTACTGTTGACCATTCTGAGGCTAAGGGCTACTCAGCCTAAATGACCAGATCTGAATTTTCTTCCTGAACCCTCAATTTGAGAGGGCTAAGGTTTCGAAGGGCCTAAAAGTATAATCAATTAAATGAACAGGGATTGCTGATTCAGAAATTACGAGCTATGAGCTTAAGTGTTTTTAAGAAGTACACGCAATGAAAATGTGTTGCTTTTTTTATTGGTTGTTAATATTCATTTTGAATAATCTGTGGAATAAGTTATATATATATATTTTAGCTACCTTGAAGCACTGAAGTTTTGAATCATCAGAAGTTACAGAAACATACTATTATTAAACAGATTAAAAGGAAGGCCTAAAAAGTTTAGAAATGCAATAACCACACTTTTGGAACTCAATACATTGTACAGAGTATATATAAATAGAATCATTTTAGGCTCCAGGTTGCAAATAACTTGATATAAAAAGAGAAGTGCATTGGAAGCAGTGACAGGAGCGAAGGTTATACCTCAGACAGGAAAGTTTCACATATATCCACATATCCTAACTTATACCATATGGGTTCAAACACCAGTAAGATTTTGCATACTTGGCAAACCTTTTATTTCCTAACCACCTCCCCACCACCATCCCAAAGCAATACAATTGAAAAATCAGTAAGGCAAACTACTGTAACTTTACAAAACTCAAGAAAACTTGTATCAACTCATTTTGGCAAAATTTTAACATGGAAGGATTCAAAATAAAACAGTGTTTAATCTCAATTATAAATCACATGCTGTACCAAATAGCTCTATCTGCTTGTACATGACAGGCCATATATCACACAGGATCTTAAAGAAGTGACCCCTTGACTGCACAAGGTCACATGATATTAGAAAACTAACAAAGCCCCACAATTAAACTGTTCTCAGTTCAACAGTGTACAGTATTACCAGAAGAGTAGAAAGTTCCAACACACTCATTATTAAATAAACCTCAAAGGATTTTCATACTTAATAAGATCAGCTTTGCCATTAACATATTTCAAAGGAAAAATTTTGTATTTCAATTCCACGAATAGACCATGGTTAGGCAGCAATGCAAAAAGGACAGGATTAAACTAAAAGAACTTTTCCTCATATATTTGGTATATGACAGGAGTTACAGATCAGGAGCTCCATATTTGCAACATGAAGTTCAGAAGAGCATGTATTTCTAGTATAAAGCACTCTTGTTTAAAATGTTTAATTAGAAATTTTATTGTGCACAACTTATTTAACATTTTCTTGTTGGGGTTGAAGAAAGGCTCACACCTATTCCACACAGCATCTTGGAAACCCAAATGCACAGATGTAGGGCACAAGGTGAGGGAAGAGGAATCTGGAGTGTTAATTAAAAAGGAAGACTGATGTCCAGTACACTCATACTAGTAATTTTCAGAGGTCTGAGTTTCAAAAGATGTAGTTTTAACATGAAAATGAAGTTTTAAATATCCAACTTGGCAGGCCACAGATTTTCACATCTTCGAAACAGTATTTATCATTATCACACAACAGAAAAATTTTTCAGATGCATCTATGTATTTTCAAAACATAAATGATATTTCCAAAAATCTGTTCAAGGGAACATACTAGGGCTATTTGCCTATACAAATAATAATTACACTTCATCTGGGAAGAGATGAATCTGTCTGACATGTAAAAGGCCATTACATTACAACTCATGAGCACAGGCAAATGACACTGAGATGAGAAAAGCAAAAGTATTTGATGTGGAAAACCAAAATTAGGATGCTAGCAGCAGCAAATATTCCAGTCCTCACAGTTTGAGAAACTAAAATCATGTCGTTGGAATTTAAGTAGTTTTGAAGCTGAATCCCAGCATCTGTTGTGACATGTAAGATCGACCCTTATATTAGGATGCCAGTGTCCCAGCTGGGCAGGAGCCAGCCAGGTGTCACCGAAGGTGGGCCACAGGCAGCCTTCAACAACTCTACTACACTGAGACCAGGGGAAATGCAGGCCTGTTCTGAATTGTTCTAATATTATACAACTTCCAATTTAACAGTCAAAACGCAGGTTGAACTTTATATTGTACCTAATGAGCACAGATCAAGAAGTGAGCAAAGAGATTTAACCAGCTACCTGACAGACTCATTAAGTATTTTCTCATTGACAGACCCATTTGTGAATAAAATTTCTCAGTTTTAGATTCAGCTCTTCTTCTGGCTCAACGTGTGACAATGCTAAAATTTAGTATGTTTCAACCCCACATAATGATGTTACCAAAAATAATTTAAGAATATCAATAAAGTACTCAGAAAAATAAACAGTATCTGGTAATCAAACAAATTAAATTTGCTATTTTATAAGAAAAGCAAAATAGGCTAATTCTTAGCTGCAAAATCCTCATATTTTAGAGAATTTTCTTTCTGTTGGCTCCATGGATCAGCCTCAAAGAAATAAACACTTCCAAGAATGTCCACATTCAATTTGCCTTCCTCCATAAGTGGATTCATTCTCAAGATAGTACAGAGGTGCAAGATGAAAATTATTATACAAAGTACCATCACTCTCATTAAAAACAAACAAAAACCCAACTGAAAACATGTTAGAATTTATTTCTAGATCCAGTACCGGATCTTCAGTACTTTTAACTGAAGTTAACTGAAGTGGTTTATTAAATAAAACCATTCCTGGAATTCAGTGTCTTAACTTTCTGCCTTTAAAATTGGCTGAATTTATATGAAACATGTTTTTTGAGAAGCAAATGGTAGATCAGAATTTACTCCAGAAATCAATACCAAGTTTAATACCATATTAAACTAAATTCCATTTTCCCTTCTCTTTAGAAACCATAAAAGAAAAGTAGAAAATGGACTAATGCAAGTTTCAAAAAGTATTATCCCAGATCATATATTTCAGAAAGTCTCTGAAGATTATATGCTTAGCTAAAATATCTATCACTTTTACAATCATCTTGTCTACCTTTATCTTTGCCCCAAGAGATAATCACTATTTAGAGAACCAGAAAAGAGAAAAATGATCTTATAGTCTTACAGATTAATTTAAAAGCACAGATCTTAATACAGACAAAAGCTTATGTCAAAATAAGGTCTAAAAATCACTTGTGATTGATTATCCTCCTACATATTTAATTGCATTTAAATACTTATAAGTGCTTTATAGGTCTAGGGAAGAAGACAGTTGTATATTATTAAGATGTTCCACAGAAGGAAGAATAGTAGAAGAAGGTCTCAGTAAACACATATAATTGTCACATAGCATACACTCGGTTAACTTTACAACCCAACACCTAACCAAGAAATATCTTTTAATGTAGGACCTGGTCAACATAAACTGTTAACATTATCAGTTGGGCAAAAAGCATAGCCCATTTCAATTGTATGTAAAATGCACCCCTCCCAAGTAAAAAACACAGACAATGGCCTAGTAGTGAAACCACTAAATGATTCAAATTTATTCTACAAATTTAAGATATTTAAATGGTTATTTCTGTTTTGGAGTAACAGCATACCAGGAAGAGAAATGCAGAGATTGACAGTTATACTTCATATATTAGTAAGCCCAATCTTCTCAGAAAGTCCTTACCACATTTTCCTAGATTTTTATTAATATACTTTAATCAGTATCTTAAGGAGTTCTCTTTAAATGAGTAAAAAATTAACTGAAAAACTATTTTGTATTATCATCATGAAATAATGGAGGAAAATCCATTGGATACAAATGATTTTCTGCTTGACAGATAACCTCAAATTAAGCAACTCCAATTTTTTATTTAGACAATCACTTTAACCAGATTTACCTCGTAATCTGTCACTACACTACAGAGAACTTGAAGGAAAATTTAAATGGAATCTTACAAAGCAGACTCCTCAAAAACTACTAGGATTTTTATAGTTACCTATTCCCTACCCAGAAACTCTTTATTATACAAGGCAAATAATTTGCCTTTTAATTATTTCTGACTTTAACATTTATTATTATTATCCAAAATATGCATCATCAGGTTCAACTTTGGACCACAGTTAGTCTTTAAAAAATTAGAAATCTTATCAGCACCAACATTTCTTTGATTTATATAAAAAATGGATTTTAGAAGTGAAATTATTTCGTTACTAAATTTACCATATATTTCCATTTACTTTAAAAACTTACTCAAAAAACAGCATTGAAGGTAGGTTTTTTGTTTGCTTTTAATACTTTTTTCACTCTCTGTCACAACAGGTAACTACACTACAGTTAAGCCAGAAGCTAGCAAAATAGACTGGAGAATGTAAGGTAGGCCAAAAATCTTGGTTTTAAGCAGAGATTTTGGGAAATTTGCTCTTTTTACAGCAGAAAGATCTATTACCATTACCACGAGGTATCATTTATAAAAACAGGAAAAATGAAATACCCACCTAGCTTTGCCTCAGATGTGTCCATCTCCCATTTGCTTTTCGGAATGTAACCCTAAATTGTACACAGAGAGAAGCTCGAAGGGTTAGAAAGAGATACATACATGCATATCACTTTTGACTGGAAAAGCATTAAAACTGGGAATGGATTCAGTTTCCACTCACTAGTTATAAACATATCCTTAGGGAAAGCACAGTCTCATTATCTTTGAAGAAACTGAATTACCTAATTCACCAAACTTGACTGCCCAGATTTTAGAGTAGCCACTTCAGAATAGTATCATGAAGGCGCTTTGAGGCAGCTACAGCTCAGGACTCACAAATGTAGTCTGAACAACAGCTGTTTAGCAAATATAAGAATGTACAGGTAGTTACTGGACTCATAGAAATATGATTCAGAATAGTATAGGATTTATAATACTAGCTAGGTTATTTTCTAAATGCAATTGCTATTCTCAAATGATATCCCTGAAATCCAAAAAGTGTTCTGCAAAACAGTTACTTTATATTCCACTATTATTTTAAATACTCAAAAGAAAGGAGAAAACCTGGTATCGCTGAAACCAACTACAAAGTTCAACCTCATTTTTAAAAGACTCAATCCATTTACCAGTTAGATCTTAAAAAAATTAATTTGACTGACTCAACTTCAGAGCCACTTCTCTTTCATCAGGTGGAAACTAGGTTATTGTTTCTGATGTTTTTAAAAACTACGTTTCCTATTAAATGAAAAACCAGGTATCTCCACAGGCAACTTACATCTTATATTTTAAAAAATGACAGGATGGTCTTTTTTCAAACTCTCATAAGATTTTCAAATTTCCCATTGTATCTATTTAACTATGTAGTAATCCTTTCAAGTTATTTACTTAGCAAATGTATGCTTTTTCCTTGTAATTTATCATGGCTCCCCTTTTCCTTCATCTGAACTCTCTTCTATTGGTCCCTAATATACAGAAACTTTAATATTAGGACTTATTATATTGGACTGATTCATCAAAGGTGTCAGCATCTTCTTTTAAGACTCTCTATTGTTGGGAATGTTTAAGTTCATAGAACAGACTGACACACAAGTATGTTGGGAAGTATTTTGAAGACTTCATGACAATAGCTTCTGTGTGAGAGTTTACTAGAGTATCATCCTTCCAGGAAACCTACAGATTTTATACATTTCTAATCTTTAAGCCAGAACAAATAATTCAATTTCAACTTACTAGATAGCATTTCAGGTTTTAAATTATACCATCTTTTTCAATACATTTTTAGAAGAAACCAAGATAAAGCTTTGCTGAAGTGATGGTGCTAAAAGGTAAGTACCGATAAAATGTATATGAATTACATCTCAAAATTCATCTGAAAACATTAAGCATCACTAGAATAATATACTTATAAGCTGAATCATATCTACTAGGTTCATTGAAACACTAAAGAGGGCAAATATCATACCAATGATCCACCAAAAAGAAACTTAACCAAGAAAAGTTTGGATTTCACCCCGTTATTTTAATCAATGCAGAGTAGAAAATGCACTTTACCAAGAATTCCATTAAAATGGTCTGAATGACATGATACTTGCTTTTGACCCTTTGGTTAAAATTCTCCAAGAATCTTTTACTCTTGGAATAGACCCCAACAGTAGAAGATCTGGATTCTGCATCTTTGAATGGGTTAAGAGAAGTTTTATAACAAAAAGATAGGCAAAACAAGTATATTAATTTCCCCCTGCTGGAACCACCCTGATAAAAACTTTATCATCTTTCCACTGCTCATGTGAAATAGTAGGCCATTTGGAAATAGATAGTCCAGCAGGGTAGAGTTTTAAGGCTCCCTTGACATGTCTCTAACGTAAAAATACAGTATTAAAGAGTGTTTTACTTTTAAAAATAATAGGACATTCAATGAAAAGTCTGATGTTATGAACCATATCCTCAAGTGAAATCTCTACAAAAGGAAGACGGAGCTTCAGAAAGCTAAAATTTTATAGACTCTCACATGATCACTTTCTAGTACATACACTGCAAGTAGTTAAAGAGGTCATTAGCTATATTCCAGAACAGCATGGACCTTTAAGTGAATTTCCTGCCTACATTTTAGTTCATATATGTCAAAATACAACTTAATTAAGAAAAATGGAATTTATTAAAAACAAAAACAAAAACAAAAAACATACTGAGACTCAAATGCCATTAACTTTAAAGCTTATTTTTTAATCCACATTTGCAATCTAGGCATGTAGCGGTTAACACCACATCTATATAAACACACAGTTTTATCAAGAGCCCTCTATATCACATGGGTTTGATGAGACCAGTGTATACTTTAGGGGTTAGGAATTAAGAGATCTCACTTTGTACATTTTCAGAAGAGTATGAGAAGCAGCTTCAGCAAGGGCTGAGGTATTATATAAACTGAATACTTTAAGAAGCAACACTTGCAGGTCTCTGTACCTCATTAGCAAACACTGAAAAGTCAACATAACTCTATAGGTCGCGTATTCTTCAATGACAGGGCAAGGCAAACATCTCTACAAAAGTGTGATATAAAAAGCATATACAGTAGGTACAAGGGAACTTTGAACTCATCCTATGTAAACCTCTAATCAACCTGTGCAAAATCCATTGCCTACACAGTCAAATAATTTCCCCAACAATTAAAAGGATAAATGCAGAAGAACAAATCCAGCAGTAAGTGGGAACCCTCTGCCTTCTCAATTCAGTAACAGTTCTTCTGCATCAGTTGAAAGAAAGTCAATTCTGAGGTCTTGTAGCAAAGAAGAGACAATTATACATATGTTGGGTAAACTGCACCACATACCTACTGGAATGTAAGAATGTCCTTTCATATGTAATCAATTTTCTTGGTAAGGTAAATTCCCCTAAAACCACCCACCAAAAAAGACCAGAAACTTACAAGGGTAAGTTTCTCAGTACTCTTAAAATTTTCTTTCAACAACAGTACAGGGATCTTTTGGTTTGGGGAAAAATAAGAAGTATCCAAAAGTCTTCTTGAAGATGAGTAAGGAAATTTTTTATCATTAAGATGAATATTCAAAACAGTAATAATCTGACCACAGATCTGAATTTAAAACACATTCTTAAGATTTTTAATAAAGAGACACTTTGTTCAAAGTGGTTGTTCTGTCTCCTACCAGTTCGCTTTCCTCTTCCTCTGCATCTTTCTTTTCTTCTTTCTGTTCTTCAATATTTGCATCAAAATCTTCCATCTCTACCTACACCACCCCAAAAATTAAAAAAAAAAGAAAGACTGAGTTAACTTAAGAAAATATTGACTCCCTGAGATCTCCAGTGAGCACAGTTTCCAAAAGTAAGACAGCAGATTCACTGTCTTTTGAAAACCCTAAAGTTCGAAACAGAGGTAGTAAAAGAGAGAACAATACTTCTGCCTTTAGTTTTCTCGAGATATCTACCTTTATAACTCCCAATGGAATTCAGTATAATGGCTTTACTCTAAGTAGATGTTCTCCTGTTTTGAATGCCTATGGCTTACTAGGATTTCTTTTTAATACTTTTAAAAATTATTCTTTCAATTAAGTAAAATATTTAAATAATTCAAAATTCAAAACATGAGAAAGTATAGTGCACAGTAAGATGATAGTAGCTTAGAAAACTCAGAATGACAGCAATGGGAACAGAGAATACATGAATTAGAAAAGTACTGATAAGGTAAAATTGGCAAAACTTGTAGACTGACTAAATGGTAGTGGGGTAAGGTTACATACCAGAATAAGGGGGAATGAAGCATCAAGGATAACTCCAGACTGCTTGTTTCAGTAACCAAGTGACTGATTGGCAGTTAAGAGCTATTAAATTTGTGAATACTGAAAGAACAGGTTTGGATGAATTACATTTTAGATATACTGAGTTGGAGGTGTACTAAGGTAATACATGTTTTTCTGTAGAGAATTTAGAAAATAAAGGTAGAAAGAAGAATCACAAAATCACTCATGATTCCTCCACTCAGATATAATTATTGTTAAGAGACTGACATAATTTACTCCAGTCTTTACAATTTAATATTAAGGGCATATAAGTGGCAATTAAAATTACTAAAAAGATTATCAGTGTAGATTGTGCAGAATGAAAATAAGGTCAAGGAAAGAAATATTATCATGTAAATCATTGGTGGGAGTTTCTGGAGAACGGTGGGGGCAGAAGCCAAAAGGAAATGGTTGAAGAGTGGCAAGGAGGTAAAAAAAACAATGGCAACAATGACAACAATGTGAGGAGGTAGTCAAAGGATACAGAAGTACACAACTTATTAAAATACAAAATTTCTCCTTTCCATGATAAAGATAAGCTTCCACCAAATTAGTAATTGAAACAAGGAAGAATTACTGGTGGTGAATTTGTTGGGAATGGTATATTTAAACAGCCTCAAAGTATCTGTCAGCAGATTACTTGTTACACAGGAAAAGAGGTACCTTGATAATAGAAAAATCTGGGAGACACTACTGCAAGTGACCAATATTTAAACCACCAATAATGAGATAAACTGACACCATATGGCTCCTGATGTGATGCACTGAGGACACAATATTACTTAGGTAGTATTCCTGGTAATGTTCAACCTAAATCTAATCATGTAGAAACAACGTCAAACTTGAATTGAGGGGCATTCTATGAAACAAATGGCCTACACTTTTCAAACATTCTTTGCCTTTCATGACAATGAAAAGAGGCTGAGAAACTGTTTTAGATTAAAGGGTTATATCCTAGATTAAATAAAAATTTCTATAAAGCATATTGGAGACATTGGTGAAATCTGAATACGGACTGTTTATGAGAGAATTTAGGAAATTTAATTTTGGAAGTTTATATTACATAATATAGTATTATATCAATATTAAATTTCCTGAATTTGATAATTGACTTCTGGTTTTATAAGAGAACTTCCTTGTTCTTAGGAGATACCTGAAGTATCTACAGGTAAAAAAGTTATGAGATCTGCAACTTAACTCTCAAATGGTTCCACAATAATAATGCTAATAAGTAATCATCATCATCATCATAATGTATATGTACCTAGTACAGAGAAAAGGCAAAATATTAACAACTGGTGAATCTTGATGAAAGGTGTTCAAGTGTTCATTGTATTATTCATGCAACTTTTCTGTAAGTTTAAAATATTTGAGTCAAAAGGTGGAAAAAGTTACTTTTGCATTGCATTCAAATCAAAGGGCACTTACCTCTTCAATAGCAGCATCTTGCAGCAAAGAACGAATGTCCAGACGCATCATATGACGAGGTGCAGTTTCCCAGTGATCAGCCATCTATTGACAGATTCAAGAGGTCAAGTTGGGACCTCACATATATATTTTTAATGTAATATTATTACAAAGTCAATAAAAAATAAAAAAAATTATAAAAAAAAAAAAAAAAAAAAAAAGAGGTCAAGTTATCTCTAAAAATTACTCAAAGACCAAGTGAGCATCTAAGGCAAATTTAACTAATACTGTGAAGTCTAACAGACCAGTTCTAGGAACAGCTACACTGTATCTTTCACTTATATACTAAGGAAAAGGAATCTTTATTAAATAGGTAGAAAAGATATTCTGAAAGAAAATGGGATAAATGAGAATTTCTACACAAAATGGTGCTATGGACAAAATGAAGTTCAGGATACATCACTGTTCCATGTTTCTGAAAAATCACCTTGTTTATTTCTTTAAGCTTTCTTCCATGAATATTTCTCTTGCCACAAGTCTGGTTATCTGCACTCATTTCAGCCAAATACACCTGAGAAAGAATGAATGCAGATTAGGCAAACAAATAATAACACTTAAAGGACAACTCAAAGTGCTTTAAAGTTCTTTTAAGTTTATACCTCAAAACCCTTGGTTTTTGCAGCACTCCAAAACTGGTCAAAATGTCTAACTCTATCATTGATGGCATCTAGGATGATGAAGGGGAAAAATCCATCATCCAGAGTCTTTTTGAAGGTTTTGAACATGCTGGTGCGGTAGGTCTCCTCCATCTCAGCTTCATATTCATATTCCATTACCTAAAATCCCCCAAAAGAAATCCGGAGTTAGCAAAAGCAAAAAATGGTTAGCATTTGGATAGAGATGACTTCATAGTCTTTCTCTCATACTGAGTACTAACATCTGTGTTCAGAAAAAAGAAAGGTTTTTCTTATCTTCAAAAAAGTGACATCTCTCTTGCGATATGTTTTCCTTTAAATACCATTAACAAAAGAGGATGTAAACTGAGGGGACTATACCATACCTTCTTTTTCACTTTCTTTCCGGAATCTGGATCTTTCTCTTCTTTTTCCACTTCAGTGATGAAATAATCATCAAGACTTAGAACTCTGGGTGCAGGTCCTCCAAATTCTACCTCCTTATCCTAAGAATCATATAGTCAAGGAAGTTAAAGACAATTAACCTAAGTTGATTAATGAGCTAAATTAATGAATGGTTATATCAAACTTCCCTCTCCTGGCTAAATAAGATATAACCTTCTGAGGGTTTCAAATCAATCCAAGGCAAAAAAATATGTCTCTGTCAAACAAAAGTTTATAAAGGGCAGCATCTACTGCATGGGCCAACTAGAATGGACCATATGGGAGGCACCTATACTGGTATCACGCTGCTAAGAAGACAAGTGGCTAACAAAAGCAACTGCTTATTTGGCTTTCTCATACTCACTCGAATAAGTTTTGCAACATGTGTCTTTCCACTCCCAGGCAATCCTCTCATTATAACAACAATCTGAAACACAATGGACAAAAAAAGTCACTCAGAGGAATTTTTTTTTTTTTGCAACGAGATCTTATAGTTAATAATGCTCTATCAACTCTAGATGTATGAATTAAAATATCTAGCTGAAACCTCCAGGTGCCAGTTTATTCAAATAGAGTTTAATTATTTTGAAATATGAGACAAATTTAAGAATATATATAGTTGGAGGGCACTAGGAAAATAAGCCTAAAATATCAAATCTCCTATTTCTCTTTTTGTCCCACATACCATAAAACCAAAGCTACTTCTCCCCTCTTCAAAAGGCAATTGAGCTCCAATGACTTAATTTTTAAAATTTTCAACAACTTTTTTGCCAAGCAATTAAGATCTACCTTCTTAAAATATTCAATAGGGTAGGCAAATTATGAGATTTCAATTGTATGATGATTTGGAGATGATAAGATGCCTTGAATCTGATATTAGTACTATATTACAGAAAAGTAGGGGCTTTGTGTTCAGGATATTTAAAAGATCTCTTATCAAGCTTCTAATTTGTAAGAAATCTAGTTAACTTCATAGGACTCACTCTCTCAGGCCTACTCTCTCGGCCGGGTGGTTTCAGAATATCATCTACATTCTTAGATTCAGGCTTCTTCTCAACCCGTGGAGCTGGGGGTGGCTGGTGGCTTAGTGAAGGAGCTGGCAGAGGCATTCGTTCCTCAGGGTAAGTTCTTCGCTCTCCTGGAATTCCAACAGTTGAACAAAATTACTATTTATATAACAATTATTTAAAATTTTAACACTCTCCACTCATCCTAAGGTAATTTAATTCAGACCAAGTCTAATGATTTGGAGGCCACTTTTAACCCTATTTAGAAAAAGTTTAAGGTAATGTAAAGCTATTGAAATCAAGAAAATGAAAAGATTTCTATAGGATTTTAGGCCAACAAAAGAAGGTTCTGTAAAATACTGAATTTATCATTATCTATATTAAATGTAGTCATAAAGCAATAGCACATAGAACAATAATACATACTTTGCAGGATAATCCTAAATATGACTGATACAGACTGTTATACAAATTCTGCACTAAAGTTTTAAGAACAAGAGTTACTAAGGAAAGCTTGTTCCTATAAATAAGTATGACATTTCTAGTTTAAGTATAAATTATAGCAATGATAAACACAAAAGCAACCTAAATATCTGTAGCAGTTTGATATTGTTTATGAATTCCAAAAATAGATATTAGATTGTGTTTGTGAACTGGTCTGTCCCTTTGGGCATGAGATTGATTCAGAGGTTTTACTTTTACTTGATTAAATAATGATTAAGGCTTTTGATTGGGCCACATCAGTAGGACACTGAGTCTGTGCCCCCTTGGTGGGTGGCAACTCACAGAGGAAGCGCACAGCAGAGAAGGGCAGTGAGAGTTTTGAGCTGGAGCCCAGGAAGTAAACACAGGAGAGAGCAGAGCAGCTGAGCCCGTAGAGAAATGAGAGCCATGAGAGAGACAAGACTTATCCCAGCCTACAGCTGATTAGAAGAAGCTGGGACCATGGAACCTTAAGAGGAAGAGGAAGGCTGAACATCAGCATCCATCTTTCTCCAACCTGTGGCAATAGACTTTGGTAAGGGGAGTAACTTATGGTTTATGACCTGATAAATGTAAGCTTCTACCCCAAATAAATACCCTTTATAAAAGCCAATAGATTTCTGGTATGTTGCATCAGCACCCCTTTGGCTGACTAATACAATGTCCAACAAAGAGGGTTTTATATTCTGTCTATTCAATGAAACACCAAAGAACCATTAATATAACAGGTTTCTGTATGGAAAAAAGGTTATGGCACTACCATCAACTGGCTGGAACAAGCACAATACAGAACTTATTGATATTTTTATTATAAATTCATAAATGTGTCTATGAATAGAGAATGAGAGTAAATACATAAAATTATAATAGTTAAAGTATGGTGAGTGAGGGGATAGTGGTTTTTTTCCCCTCCAAAATTTCTTTTATAATATAAAAAAGCAATTTGTTTTATTAATTACATTGTATTTTTCAATGATAATGCTCCCATCTCTGAGAAATCTGTCAATGGATTTTACTCTGAAAGTTTAAATTCAAAGTTATGATGAAAAGCATCTGCCAATGTGTACATTCTCAATACACTTATCATTAAAAAGGCGCTGCTCTACCTCCAAACATGGACGGTCCTTCATAGGCTGTTCGGTCAGACTTCCGATCATAGGATGGCCTATCAAATCCTCCTCTTCTGGATGAGGAATGATCTTTTTTGTCTCGGTATGACTGAGTCCTAGGAGGTGTAACAGGAAGTAGAAATAAAAAATAAATGGAGGTCTCTGCTTTGCAATGCAACAATATTATTTGCCCAGTGTTCTCTATGAATACTGTACATAGACAGTACATTCTATCTTGATTTTGCTTTTCCACTTATATCTGCTATGTATACACACATGTAAAAAGCTCAGGAATTGCAAAAAGAAATCCTCACCTACAAATCAGTAAGTACTGCACCTCTATTGACAATACTACTTCCTTTCCCTTCTGGCCATTTCTATCTCCCATTTAATTCTCTGGAATTCAAGCTGGAAAAACTCAAGCTCACACTTTCCTGAAAACTGGTCCAAAACTGCTCTTCTGTCTACAAATTATATACACACATGGATGAAAGGAATATATCATATACTAAATTTCCATTAGGTACACTGACTTTTGCTGATCTTAAGTATATGGTAATTTGCACACCTAGCAGAGATATTTTTCATAGCATACCTATCATCTCGCGGTCGGCGTTCTCTGTCAAATCGGTCCCGGTCATAGTCAATAATGCCACGCTCTCGGTCTCGGTCCCTATGTGTATCCCGATCCCTTTTAAAATCTCGATGATCTGCTGTGACGTTACTTTGACGATCAAAATACTGCTCACGGTCTCTGTCTCTATCATAACGATCACGTTGGCCTGCATGCTCTACAAAAACAATTTGTACAATGTAAGAAGTCTATCCCTCTCTCTGAAATAAAAGTAGAAAAGTACAAATCTAACTTTATAAATTGCTGCCCTAAACTCAACTTAAGTATCTTTAGCACTATCAAAGAGAGATCCAGGTAATCTCACAAAATGAAAATCATGATAATTAGGTCCTAAAAGGTTAAAAATACTGATCTCTGGGAGGACTATTTACCTGTCTCAAATGTTGATCTGTCAGGTAATGGATCTGGGCGCAGAGTTATTCTTTCTCCATAGGGTATCTGCTCAACTTTATTAGTAGATAAATCTGATAAACAAAACCAAGGATAAAATGCTATTAGAAGTGAAGCTTAAAGAAACCAAAGCTGAAGTAAGAGTTCCTCTAGAATCCCAAATATGAGTTTACCACCATTACTCACCTCGGCCGTGACCATAGTCAACAGTCTGCTGCACTGGCGGTGGTTTGGACATTGGTGGCATACCCATAGGCAGTGGGCCAGGAGGGGGAATGGATGTGTGAACAGGTGGGGGTGGTAGCAATGGAACAGATGGAATTGTTGCAGTTTCTGACTTAAATTCTGAATTCAGTCCTTGATCATCATTTGTATCCCAGAGTCCATAGAAAGAATCTTCATCCCAGCGTTCCTGTTCCACAGCAGAGGTTTGTGACTTTATCACTGGAGGAGGTGGTGGAGGAGGAGGAGGAGGGGGTGGTGGCGGTGGTATTGGGACAGGTGGCCTAGTCACAGGAACAGACGATCTTGCCGGTGGAGCAGATGGTCTTACAATTGAACCTGGTGGCTTACCCATAGGAGGGGGTGGTCTATATGGCCCTGGAGGCTAGAGAACAGAGTAAATGACTTAGTGGAAAGCATATCATGATTTTTTCACAGATCAGTGGAAATTAAAATCTGATTTTTGAGCCATAAAAGAAAAAGTTGATGGGAAGCGGACTTGGCCCAGTGTTTAGGGCGTCCGTCTACCACATGGGAGGTCCGCGGTTCAAACCCCAGGCCTCCCTGACCCGTGTGGAGCTGGCCCACATGCAGTGCTGATGCATGCAGGGAGTGCTGTGCCAAGCAGGGGTGCCCCCCCGCGTAGGGGAGCCCCATGCGCAAGGAGTATACCCTGTAAGGAGAGCCGCCCAGCATGAAAGTAAGTGCAGCCTGCCCAGGAATGGCGCCGCACACACGGAGAGCTGACACAACAAAAAGAGACACAGATTCCCATGCTGCTGACAACAACAGAAGCAGACAAAGAAGAACATGCAGCAAACAGACACAGAGAACAGACAGCCGGGGGGGAAGAGAAGGGGAGAGAAATAAATAAATCTTTAAAAAAGAAAAATAAAAGAAAAAGTTTATAAATTGGGCTCATTTAAAATTCAAACCTTTTTGCTTCAAAAAACACCATTAATGGGAAGTGGATTTGGCTCAATGGATAGAACATCCGCCTACTATACGGGAAGTCCAAGGTTCAAATCCAGGGCCTCCTGACCCATGTGGTGAAGCTGGCCCACACACAGTGCTGATGCACGCAAGGAGTGCCGTGCCATACAGAAGTGTCCTCGCATAAGGGAGCCCAACGTACAAGAAGTATGCCCCATAAGTAGAGCCACCCTGCATGAAAAAAGTGCAGCCTGCCCAGGAGTGGGCTGCGCACATGGAGGGCTGACACAGCAAGATAACACAACAAAAAGAGACACAGATTTCTGGTGCCGCTGACAAGAATATAAGCAGACACAGAAGAACACACAATGAATGGACACAGAAAGCAGACAACTGGGGGGCAAGGGGGAATGGGAGAGAAATTAAAAAAAAAAAAACAACCAAAAAAACCCATTAAAATAAAGAAAAGACAAGTGACACAGAGGGGAAAATATTTGCAAGTAACATATCTGATATAGGACATGTACCTATACTTCTTAACAATTCAATAAGAAGACTACCCAATTTGAAAAATGGGCAAAGGACTGGAATAGACATATTACTAAATAAAATATATGAACAGCAAGCAAATGAGAAGTGTTCATCATTAGTCACTAGGGAAATGCAAATTAAAACCACAATGAGCCAATATTTCACATCAACGAGAATGGCTATAATTAACAGGACAGAAAATAACAAATGATGGCAAGGATGTAAGGAACAGGATCCCTCTTAGATTAGTAGGAATGAAAAATGGTACAACCTCTTTGGAAAAGAGTTTACCAATTTCTCAAATGGTCAAACATAAATTTAACGTACACCCTAGCAATTTCACTCCTAGGTATCTATTCAAGAGAAATAAAAACATGTCTACCCAAAGACTTACATGCAAAATATTCATAGTAGCATTATTTGTAATAGCCAAGAAGTGCAAACAACCCCAACGCCCCTCAACTGGTGAACAGATAAATAGAACACGGCATAGCTACACAATGGGATGTTATTCAGCAATAAAATTTATTGATTCATGTTAAAACATGGGTGAATCTTGAAAAAGTTTCGTTAAGTAAAAGAAACCAGACACAAAAGACCACATGTGTTACATGACTCCATTTATATGAAGTACCCAGAAAGATCCAGAAAGTAGATTAGTGCTTGTCTAGAGCTGGGATAAGAATAGGGATTAACAGTAAACTGCCATGATGGATCTTGCTGGGATGATAAAAATGTTTGAAAACAGGATTATGGTGATTGTGGCATAACACAGTAAATTTACTAAAAATAATTGAACTGTACACTTAAAATGGGTAAATCATTTGGCAAATAAATTAGACCTCAATTAAGTTGCAAAAAATTTTGAGGAAAAAATTGTCCTCTTCCCCAATATACCTACTTCTTTTTCTCCTTTCCCAAAACTTATTGAAACTGATTATACTAGCTACTTCTACCGTCTTTTGATTTTGTTACTTAATTCAATATATTGTTTTAGCCTCAAATGCGGTTATCAAGACAAATTATTAAAAATTAAGAGAGTAGCCACTTGGACACAAATGTCCCATGCCCATCCCAAACATACTGCTCTTTTGTGGTTGGGGTCCTGGCATTAGTATAAAGCCAAAACAAGGCAAAAAACCCTCCATATAGTAATACTGATATTCACCCACTGGTTATGAAACTCTGGTATATACTATCTTCCCACTTCAGAGACCTATCTCTTCTACAAAAATAGTGAATTTCAGTATAAGAAAATAAAACTCTAGACACTCTTCTCACTTCTACTCCTTTCAGTTGTTGGGCTGACAATAGCAGTGTGTGGAAAGGCTGATACCAACACAAAACATCAGCACTGGGAATCAAAACAAAGAAACCAAATGGAACTCTAAAAAGGAGTTTACATTTGTTTTCCCAAAGCTATTTCCAAATGTCAAGAGAAATGTATATTAAGGTGATGGTAGAACCTCTTGGCAGATAGGTTCTATCTACTCAAAAACTGAAGCCCCATTGTCAAATAAATTTTATTTCAATCTTTGCAGACCTGTTTTATTTATTTTTAAAAAGATTTATTTTATTTATTTCTCTCTCCTTCCCCACCTCCCCCCAGCCCCAGTTGTCTGTTCGCTGTGTCCATTTGCTGCATGTTCTTCTTTTTGTCCACTTTGGTTGTTGTCAGCGGCACGGGAATCTGTGTTTTCTTTTTTGTTGTTGTTGTTGCATCATCTTGCCACGTCAGCTCTCTGTGTGTGTGGTGCCATTCCTGGGCAGGCTGCACTTTCTTTCGCGCTGGGCGGCTCTCCTTACAGGGTGCACTCCTTGCGTGTGGGGCTCTCCTAAGCGGGGTGCACCCCTGTATGGAATGGCACTCCTTGTGCGCATCAGCACTGCACATGGGCCAGCTCCACACGGGTCAAGGAGGCCTGGGGTTTGAACCACGGACCTCCCATGTGGTAGATGGACGCCCTATCCACTGGGCCAAGTCCGCTTCCCTGCAGACCTGTTTTAAACACTCATTTCCCCTTTCCCTTAGTTCACTGTTTCTGGTTTGTTTTTGTCTCATTGACAGCTATTGCAGACCTTAGACTGCCAATAATATAAATTACTTATGCATTTTACCCAAGTATAGACTGTACTTTAACCTAAACTTTGAGGAAAAAAATGAATTTGACAAATATGCAGGGAACATTATTTAACTGGAGGACACTCTAGGCTAGAGCTAACGACAAATGGTTTTATCTAAAGGCAAAGTTCATGAGGATATCGTATTTTAAATGTTAAGAAAACGCCTATATGGGACAAAGTTATTTCGTTTGGAGCAGAGCTATCAAGTTTTAAAAATCCTAAGAACTCTTGAGGATTATGTCTATAAATAAAACCAAAAGTGTTTTCTTCATAGTATATACTGAGAGCAAAAGATATGTTTATTAAAAAACCTTGCTGTATTTATATGAGAAAGGATTAATACCTATATTACATTAAGAATGATATAAGTTGATAAGATAAACCTTCAGAGTCAAACAGATAAATGGGTAAAGGACAAAAACAGAATTTACTTGAGAAGAAATATAATTAATACAGGAAAATATTTATGTTCCTATGTTAACAAAAATGAATATCAAAACATTTTGTTAAAACTATTAAACTTAGTAAAAGAAAAATTATTTGAAGCTAGCATAGAGAGCCATTTGACTATATTACAAAAATCATGTAACAATGTCCTTATTCTTTGAAGTATCCTACTACAGGAATTTAAAATTACTCTTAAGACATATCCAAAGTAAGAACTTGTTTCATTAGTTATATTAATAAGAGTGAAAAACTGGAAACAAAAGTCCAACCAGAAATGGAACTGTTTAATATATTATTGTGTATCAAAAATAATATAGAGAGTGGATGTAGCTCAAGTGGTTGAGCACCTGCTTTCCATGTACGAGGTCCCTGGTTCAATCCCTGGTACCTCCTAAAAACAAAGAAATAAACAAACGAGAAAACCAACTCTCAATAGGGAGCAGATGGAGCTCAGCGACTGACTACTGACTTCCCATGTACAAGGTCCTGGGTTCAATCCCTAGTACCTCCAAAAAAAACATCCACCCACCCACCCATTCACCCATCCATCCGTCCATCCATCCATCCATCCATTCATCCACATATAAATATCTTGAAAGGTGCAGCAATATGGAAAAATGTTTGAGCTGTTACATGAATAAAGCAGGAACGTGGATCTATGATTTAGAGTTTCTACCATTTGCTAAGAGAAACAAAGATAAAAGGCATACTTCCTACACTTAAGGGCTCAGTTTAGATGTAAAGACAGACAAGAGGTAGAAAAATAAAAATACAATATGATAAGGGCTATAACAGAGGCTAGTATAAGATGTGACAGGGGCACATAGGGCAGTTGTCTCACACAAATGAGAGAGAAATGAAAGAGAAGTTAGCAGAGCTGAGCTGAAAAAGGTGAAGAACATGAACAGTTTGAGGAGATAGAAAGGAAGAGACTCTAGGCTTAGAAAACAACGTGCCAGGTGTGCAAAGGTGTGGAGAAGTAGAAGAGCCCAGCACATCACAAAATTTTTAAGTAGCTCTTCATGGAGCTAGAGTGGAGTGTAAGGGAATGGAGTAGCAAGTAATGGTAAGCAGGGGTAAGGCCAGTTCATGAAGAATATTGATGGCCATGCAAAACAGTCTAGATTTTATCCTGAGAGCCATGGGGAATGCTGAAAGGTTTTTTTTTTTAAAGATTTCTTTTTCTATTTATTCCCCCCCTCCCCCACCGTTGTTTGTTCTCTGTGTCCTTTTGCTGTGTGTTCTTCTGTGTCCACTTGCATTCTTGTCAGGCAGCACCAGCAATCTGTCTCTTTTTGTTGCATCATCTGGCTGCATCAGCTCTCCATGTGTATGGTGCCACTCCTGGGCAGGCTGCGCTTTTTCTCGCATGGGGCAGCTCCCTTTAAGGGGCGCACTCCTTACCCATGGGGTATCCCTAGGCGGGGGACACCCCTGAGTGGCATGGCACTCCATGCGCGCCGCAGCACTGTGCATGGGCCAGCTACACACAGGTCAGAAAGCCCTAGGTATTTAACCCTGGACCTCCCATATGGTAGGTGGATGCTCTATCAGTTGAGCCACATCCGCTTCCCCTGGAAGGTTTTAATGTCAGGGAGTAAGATGGTGAGATTTATGTTTTAAAATACACACCTTGCGGGAAGTGGACTTGGCCCAATGGATGGGGCGTCCACCTACCACATGAGAGGTCCACGGTTCAAGCCCTGGGCCTTCTTGGCCTGTGTGGAGCTGGCCCATGTGTGGTGCTGATGCACACAAGGAGTGCTGTGCCATGCAGGGGTGTCCCCTGCATGGGGGAGTCCCACGTGCAGGGAGTGCGCCCCGTGGGGAGAGCTGCCCGGCGTGAGGGAGGGTGTAGCCTGCTCAGGAATGTTGCCGCACATGCGGAGAGCTGGTGCAGCAAGATGGCACAAAGGGAGAAGCAGATTCCCGGTGCCACTGATGGGGATGGAGGCAGTTACGGAGGAGGGCACAGCGGGTGTACGCAGAGAGCAAACAACGGTGGGGATGGGAAGGGGAGAGAAATAAATATAAATAAATAAATGGATCTTTAAAAAAAAAAAAACACACCTTGGCCAGAAATCACATCAGTGCTGCCTGAAGTAGAGGGTGGGGTGGTCCTGACTACAAAGAGAACCTTTGGGAGTGATGGAAATTTATCTTTTGGTAAACATTTGCCAAAACTCAAACTGTAGGCATTAAATAGGTATATGCTATTGTATGTAAATTATACATCAAAAAAGCTTATTTGAGGGAAGCGGCTGTGGCTCAATCAGTTGGGCTCCCGTCTACCATATGGGAGGCCCTGGGTTTGCATCCCAGGGCCTCCTTGTGAAGGCAGGCTAGCCCGCACCCTGGGGAGTGCCGCCCGGCCCTCAAGTGCCACCTGGCCCACAAGCGCCACAGAGAGCTGACTCAGCAAGGTGACGCAATGAAAAAAGGGAGACAAGCAAAAACACAAAAGAGCGCGCAGCGAGTAGCACAGAGAGCAGACAGCAAGCAAGCTGCAAAGGGAGAGGGGAATAAAAGAAATACAGACACAGAAGCACAGCGAATGGACACAGAGAGCAGACAGCATGCAAAAAGCCACAAAGGTGGGGGGGGGTTTAGAAAAAAAGAAAAAAAAAAGCTTATTTGAAAAATAAGGCAGCGGACTTGGCCCAGTGGTTAGGGCATCTGTCTACCACATGGGATGTCCGCGGTTCAAAACCAGGGCCTCCTTGATCCGTGTGGAGCTGGCCCATGGGCAGTGCTGATGTGCGCAAGGAGTGCCGTGCCACGCAGGGGTGACCCCGCGTAGGAGACCCCCACGCGCAAGGAGTGCGCCCAGTAAGGAAAGCCACCCAGCACCAAAGAAAGTGCAGCCTGCCTAAGAATGGCGCTGCTCACACGGAGAAATGACACAAGATGACCCAGCAAAAAGAAACACAGATTCCTGTGCTGCTGACAACAACAGAAGCGGACAAAGAAGACGCAGCAAAACAGACACAGAGAACAGACAACTGAGGTGGGGGGAAGGGGAGAGAAATAAATAAATCTTTAAAAAAAAAAAGAAAAAGAAAAAGAAAACGGCAACTCTGGCAACAAGGGAATGGATCAGAGGGAAGTAAGATGGAAAGAGATAAATTAGGACTATTCTGAAATAATCTAGGCAAGAACTAACGAAGCATACAATTCATCCAAAGTGTACATTCAATAGTATTTGGTATAACCGTATTTGGATGAACTGTATGCTTTAGTAATATGTACCAATAAAATTGGTTTTTTGATTTGTTTAAAAAAAATCAATCAATAGAATGATTGGAAACAGAGGGTTAAGACAGAGAAAAGAAGTAAGGTTGACCTTTGGGTTTCAAGTTTTTCAGGTTTCAAGTTTAGGTGACTAGGTGATAGTGAAGAGAAAGAACAAATTTCATAGGGGATGATAATGAGCTACATTTTGAACATACTAAGTTTGACAGGAGACACATGCACAGAGAGAAACCCTATAGGCTGATGCTTGTATAGGTCAGGAGATAGGACTTTGGGAGTCAATGCCATTATGGTGGTCACTGATGTCAACAACTTATCAGTGTTATGTATTAGATCAGGATGGAAGGAAACACCGAGAAATGAAAACAGTTAATTTGATGAAATGGTTTAAAGGTGGTTTTACTATGTCATTATACTGTAATTAAGTGATTTGCTAACATTTTTAAAGTCCATCACTGGCTTAAAGGTAAAACAACAAACAAAAACAAAGCTTAACAAAGGGAGCTCCTAATCACACAAGTCTTCAACATAAACCACTCCTCTTTACTACTCCCATCTAAGCGCAAAGGAATAGCAGCTGGAAGAGGTGGGGAGCACACTATAACACTCGAATGGGAAACATGTGGGAACTCCTGGTTGGCCAAGATGGGAAATGGGACTGTTTGAACATAAAGGATTAGGAAAATTCTACAATTAAGGCATGGCTGGTGTACTATATCATCAACTTAACTTTTTTCAAAATACACATTTTTTTTTATAGACGCTTATGCTTATTATAATACAAAAAAAAAAAAATCAAACACACAAACATACAAAATAGAAACTATTTCATTTTCTGAGTACTTTTTCCCATACCGGATACATTCCAGGTCTTGAAGATGTATTCTGCAATCTCAATGATTCCTGGGGTGGTGGATGGTCAGGCATCTGTGGCTCAGACCCAAAGTCTTTCATCTTTTGAAGCTGTTCTTTCTGTTCCCTGTAAACAAACAGAACAAAACTGCAATGTTTTTATGTCTATTCCATTCTTAAATGACTGCAATTAACACTACATAAGAAAAAGACCTAAAAACCTTGCCCTAAAAAGTACCCCCCAGTGTCCAGCATGTCTGGTGTAACGTACACTTGCTTTCATGTAGCTAACTGAACAGTTATAACCTATACATAACTATAAATTACTGAAGGGCTCTAAGGACAGATCCCACAACTTGCCTCAATAGTTTATTCTAGTATCTCATTTACTTTGTCATGTTTTTCTTTCATCCAACCAAAAACTTTCTTGCTCTTTCTTTTTTGGATGTTGTTCAATTTACTTTTTAGGCCAGAGGTTGCAAAATGGTGGCCTATAGGCCAAATAATGACCTAGAGAGGTTTTTAAATTTGGCCTTCACATTGGTTTTTAAAATTTGAATCCCTTGCTATTATCGACAAAGCAATTATTGACTTCCAATATACATGTAAATTTTTAAAGTTAGTTAGTTAACATTGGGCCTACTTTCCCACATTCCAACAATCAGCTGAAGTGAAATAGTGGCCACCCAGTTCAGATGAAATAGTTTGCCACAATCCCCAGCACACTCTACAGATTAACTCCTAGTCCCCTTTCAATCATTTCTGTTACTGGTTTGGCCCTTGTGGGAATTTCATTTTATGAGCCCTGCTGTGAGGGTAAGAACAATTGTCAGTATATACCTTTAAAAACAATACTTCATATTCCCAATGAGTAATTACGTAACTCCTCAGGGTTTTGTTTTGAAATCTCTGGTCAAATTCTTTTTACTTTAAACACAGGTACCTAAACACACCTTAAACACAGGTATTTCTACTGCAACGTCTGCAGACTTCTTAAAATTTTCTACCTAAGTTTTATAAAGCATAGTAACCCAAATGGACAAAAATAAGGGTCAAGTATCTAATATTCCATATGACTTTACCCGGACACCACAGAGCCTACTTATATTCAACTGATCACTTTTACTTCCTATGTCCTATGTCCTATGTCTTGTTTAATTGTTTCTGTTGCCTAGAAAGAGTTAAAAAACAAAAAAACAAAAAAATGGAAGAAGCACCTTTTTATCCAATGTTTATATGTAAAGCAATACTGAATGAAAAGGAGACTTTAAAAAGAAAAGGAAAGAAAGCCTAGCAGCTTAGCAACAGCTTGGTGTTCTCCATAAACAACATAGATTTTACAGTTAAAGAGAACTGGATTTCAAATTCTGGGTTTGCAACTTATTAACCAAGTAAGCTTAACCTCTCTGAGCCTTATTGTTCTCATTTATGAAATGGGGGATACTACTACAAATCTTTATAGGCCTTTGAGATATAAGGGTTTGAGACAAGAAACAGGAGGACTGAGATAACATACGCTAAATGATTAGCACAGTGCCCGGCACACAGTAAGTATTCAATTAAAGGTGCCTGTGGTGAATAGTGTAGTAGCTGGATGTTCTATGGCATGCTTTCCACATCTTCTTCATGAGTAATCTGGAAAAAATACATCTTAGAGCATAGCTTCTATAGATAACAGAAATCTGTTTTGCTATCTAAGGCATTCGATCCTTCATCTTTACCTACAGCTACACACCTATCATACTTTTCTAGTCCTAAAAGCTTCAGTTAAAATTTCAGTTGTTGTATAGTCCACACACTTATAGACCTGAATTGAAAAATGAAGGAAAAAAATACAACGAAATCTATCAAAACCTAATCATTAGTTTATTTTCTCAAAACAATGTTAATTCCTAAGAAATTGCTAAAAAGCCTGCAATCTGTCACTGACTTCCTACCCTAGGATGTAGTTGGTTTAAGAAAGGTTTCAAATAAGTTAATACACACAAAGTACTTAGTACAGTTCCTGGCACATAGTAAGCACACAATAAATGTTAGCTTTTGTTATTATTGCTACCACATGGGAAGCATTATATAGATATCTATAAATAGTTACTTGATTAAAAGTCAAGAAATATAAATTCTATTCTCCCTCTCACAAAAAGAACATTTGATTATGTAGAAACAAGTAATATTCTCAAGTAGAGATATCTGCTTCTAGTTATAATCAAAGAGAAAACATCCCAAAAAGAAAGTATCAAAGGTCAGAAGAATCTGAGGACATTCCCACGTAAAACATTCTTAGCTTCCACAGAGAAAAACATGAATCATTGACAGCACTTTGCAAAATTATATCAAAGATTAGTAGATATGAAAGCTACCAGATCTAATACCAAAGAACAAGCAGCCTACTGGGGAAAAGGGAGGCCACACATGAGCCTTGTGGAATCCAGAGGACTGGAAAGTTGAAGTTCGACACTTCAAACACGCACAGATATGGCATGTCAGCAACACATCTACAAAAGCTAAGGAAAGTTATCAATTTTCACATTTCAGGGCATAATTTTTTAGTTAACACAGTTCTTAGATACCCATCCTAACCCTAAAACAGCACTGAATGACAAGAAATATAAATTAAAAGTATGTGATAAGAACTTGAAGTAAAATGATTCCATTCAAATACATCACATAAGTTAAAAAAGAAAAAGAAAAAAGCAGTCTGAATGTGGTTTTGACTAAAAGGAATGATCTTAAGTAGTCAACTTACCGAAGCATTTTCAGTTCTTGTGCAGCTTTCAAAATGATTTCGTGCTGCCTCTGACTTAGTACCATAACCCCTCCAAGGCCTTGGTCAGAGTCTAAGTTTGCATCCGACCCCATCATTTCAGAAGAATGATGTGAGGGCATATGTTCCGCCATGGGGGAATGTCTATTCACATCAGATGGGTACCATCTGTCTGACAACCGTTCTCTTTCCCAGTCCATTCTGTCAGGAACATAATCTCGCTTTTCCCGCCACGTGTCTCCTCTTTCTGGATACTCTCGAATCCTCAACTCACCCCTATCACGGAAATCTCGATCATACCCATGGTCTCGATTTCTTTCTTCTCTCCATCTATCATCCCGATATCTATCCAAAGGTGGAAGAGGTGGGAGGGGTGGTAAAGATGGAAGAGGTGGAATATCTCGTTCACGAAACTGTGATTCTTGTTCATCCAGTGGTCTCCCATAATCTCTGTCCCACTCATTATCCAAATTTCTATCATATATATCCATTGGTCTTCCAATCCGATCCACATCCCTGTCCAAATCCCTGTCCATTTCCCTATTGTAGTCCTCATCCATATCTTGATCTCTCTCCCAATCATCCCACCAAGGGCCTCGCCTATCACCATCATGAGACCGAGATGGTGGCGCTAAAAATCTGTCTTCTCTGTTATATGGATCTAGTGTATCATCCTGATAGTCATGTTCACACTCTCTCCAGTATCTCTCTCTATCCCAATCATCAAGTCTTTCTCGTTCCATTGGAGCATTTCTACCATCTAATGGGAACTCTTCATGCCCTCTCTCTTCTCCATGGTTCCACGGAGCCCTAGAAGGCTCTTCTCGGTGATATGGGTACATTTTTTCCCCACCATCTCCTGGCTCTGGTCTGAATGGACCTCTATCACGACCAAAATCTGGTCTTCCCAATCCTCTTTCCCGACTGCCAGGCCCTCGAGATGGTCCCCTCTCCCTGCTCCCAGCTCTTCGGGGTGGCCCCCTCTCCCTACTCCCAGCCCTTCGAGGGGGTCCTCTCTCCTGACTGCCGGTCCTTCGGGGTGGTCCCCTTTCTCGGCTGCCAGCTCTACCTCTGTCCTGGCTGCTTTGCAGACCACCTGGCACTTTCTCCCGACTGCTTCCCGGCCTCATCAACCCTCTATCTCGGCTGCCTTCTCCTCTGCTCATCTTCTCTCGACTGTCTTCTCTTCTACCCATCATCTTATCACGCATGTCTTCTTGTTTGACCAACCCTGGGCCCCCACTGATTGCCTGGCCTCGACCTCTGTTTAACAGTCCTTTATCCCGTGTGTCTTCCATTCTGCTTTGCCCAGGACCTCTGTAAGATGAAATGTTGCCTCGACTGCCTTCTAATCTATTATCTCTGTTATCTGGCCGAGGTAGGCCTTTATCTTGGTTGTTTTCTGAATGGGGCAGACCAATACCCATAGATTTAAAATCATTATCTGCAGTTAATGATGATGATGTTGCTACAGCTGCTCCTCCCTCCATCCCCCCCGTTTTTGAGGGAAAGGTAGATTGAGTAGGTACAGGCTTATTTGCAAGGGGTACAGGCTGTGTAAGAGCTTGGGCTTTGTCCATTTGGGTCTCCATACTTTGAGAATTCTGGTCCCAATTAGAAGGCTCTATGGACCCTTCCGAGACTTCACTTTTAGGTGGCTCTTGTTGAGAGTCGCTTAGATTCTCATTTGACTGAGCCGCCTTGGCATCCTTTACATCTGTTGTAATGGAAAATGCAGTCGATTGCATTTTTAAATTCTTCTGCTGGTTACTACTGGTGTCTGCTAACGGTTCTTTGTTTCCCGAAAGAGGTTCTGCTTGTGACTTAGGTTGCTGCTGATGTTGCTGTCCAAAAGTTGGTTTGGGGCCTCTCCACTGTGGTCCACTCTGTCGAGGACTTAGGGATGTATTGGGGGTAATATAAAACTGAGATGCTGGCCCCCGGGGAATCATTCCCCATTTGCTTTTAGTGCCCTCTGCTGGGTGACCTTCATATCTGGGTCTTGGCCCATCTGGGCGATTTCCTTCAAAACGAGGCCCTTTGGGTCTCGGTCCTTCACACCTTGACCCTAAATCCTCAAATCTTCGAGGACCATCAAATCTACAAGTAAAACAAGAGATATTACTCAAAACAGTAAAGCAGAAAAAAAAATTCTCCATGTATGAATATTTAAGGCATTCTTGCCTTTGAATGTGTTCACAACAATGGCTCAGTCATTAATTAATTAATGCTAAGGTGGCAGTGCACAGAAGGCCTCAAGCCAGGCTTTGGAAATCATGTCAGTGGTATCTATCTAATTCACTTTGACACATTGCCTGCAGCAAGTCACTGATACACTGAATTGTTAAAAAGCAATTATAAATATTGTACCTTGGAAGTTAGAAAGCCCAAGCATTTAAATGGAAAAAAAAAGTTAAATTCCACAGCTCACTCTGACAGTATTTTTAGAATTATAATATAAATAAAAACTAAATGTGAAACAGTTAACAAAAAATAGGTGGATATAAGTATTCTCTGAGCCAGCATTAACATCTTGACTAACTGACAAAAGTTTAAAAAACAGCAGCCATGTCTTAAGAGTGTGCTTTGACATTTTAAAAAGTCTGGATGGAGCTGTTTCTGCTATGGACCCACTCACTCATTCAGTAAATATTTAGTGCACATACCCTATTTGTCAGGCATCACACTATATCCAAGGGATATAAAAGTGAAATATCATCTGTGCACTCAGAGTTTACAACACAGAAGAAAGGGAACCTAAGTATAAATAACTATAATGACTAAAGTCTATCTGCCTACAATAAAGAGAGGAGACAATGGACAATTCTACTGGGAAAAGAAGGTGCTGGAGAAGCCAATGTGGCTCAAGTAACTGAGTTCCTGCCTACCACATGGGAGGTCCATGGTTCAGTTCCCAGGACCTCCTAAAGAAAACAGCGAGCTGGGGTGACAGGCAGGAGCAGCAAGCTGACATAACAAGAGATACAAGAAGAAAAACATAAGAGACAGAACAAAGCAGGGAAGAGAAGTGGCTCAAGTGATTAGATACCTCCCTTCAATATTGGAGGTTCAGTTCCTGGTGCCTCCTAAAGAAATAAAGCAGACAGACAGACACAGCCAGTTCAAACAATGAGGGGGGTAGGAGGTGGGAATAAATAAATAAAATAAATCTTAAAAAAAAAAAATGTTGTCCAAAAAAGGCTTTATATAATAGGAGATGCTTAAATTAAGCCTTGAAAGACAAATTCTCTAAGATTAGGCTGTCAGAGTGTATTGGTGATGAGAGGAAGGACACATCAGGCTAAGGAAGCTACATGATGAAGGCAGAAAAACACATTTCAGCATAGCATGCATAGAAGAGCAAACAGTTTAGCACAGTTGAAGCAAAGAGGGTCGGGGAAAGATGAGCAAGAGGGAGTGGAAAAGCAGCACACTGAGATAAAGTAAAGAGTTAGGGAAGGGTCAATCCCCCAATGACCTTGTAGGCCTTGTGTGGCAGACTGCTGGTGGTCCTCCAATATCCATTCCCCCTTTTTCTATAATAATAGAGCCCCCTATTTTTAGGTGGACACACGGCTACTCAGACAAAAGACTCCATTTCCCAATCTCTCTTGTTGCTAGGTGTACCCAAGTTCTGGCCAATCGGCTGAAAGTGAAAATGATTTACACAACTTTCCGGGTTTCTACTCTTAAAGGGGAACAGCCCATCCTCTTAGTCATCATGTCCTTATTCATTCTGGCCACACTTCTGACAGAGTGGTGAAACATCCAGGAGCACATGGTTAAGGACAACAGACTACAGATGGTAGAGTGACAAAACAGAAAGAAACTGGATTCCTGACAATGTGGAGCCATCATATAGGCCCTGAGTAACACTTCTAACTTGTTAAAGTCATGTAATTTTGGATCTCTGTTATAATAGCTGAGCTAATCCAGCTGGTTAAGGAATTTGGAATTACCTTGTAAGTGTCAGGAGCCTCTGAATATGGTCTGATTTTTAAAAGACTGCTCTGGCAGAAAAGTAGTGGGTGGGTAGTAGGGAAAAAAGTTTAAAGATTATTTTCACAGTTTGAGTGAGTGAAGGTTATGTCTAGCCCAGGACAATGACTAATATGAGGACGTAGAGAAAGGGGTAAAAATGAGAGGCATGAAAGAAGGAAGAATTGATAGGATTAGCTAACAGATGGGATCAAGATAAAAATGGAAAAGGAAGAATTTAGGACAATTACAAAGTTGCTGGCTTAGGTGACTGAGTAGACAGCAATGCCCCTCATGAAGATAAGAAACAGAAGAGTTTTTATTTCATTTATTTGGAAAATCAATTAAGAGACATAAATTCAGTTGCAACAAAATTTTTGCTTCCCAGTCCTGTAACTTTAGGCTTTGCTGATTTAGAAGTTAAAAAAGGAGGACGGTTTTTACCAGGGGACACCACAATGATTCTATTGAACTGCAAGTTGAAATGGACACCTTGTCACTTTGGGCTCTTCATGCCCCTGAAACAAAGGGAGTTACTATACTGGCTGGGGTGACTGATCCTGATTACCAAGAGGAAACTTGACTGCTACTATATAATGGGGGTAAGGAGAAATATGCCTACAATGCAGGAGATCCTTTGGGTCACCTCTTAATATTTCTATGTTCTGTGATTAATTAAAAAACTATAATAATCCAATTCAGGAAAGACTGCTAATAGCTCAGACCCTTCAAGAATGAAGGTTTGGGGTTTTGAACTGGAGCCCTGGGAAGTAAACCACAGAAGAACACAGAGGAGTAGAGAGAGCTCCATAGAAACAGCAGAGGCCCTGGGAAGAGAGGAGTCACCAGAACTGAACCTGGGACCTCCCATGTGGAAGGCAGGGATGCAACTGCTTGAGTCACATCTGCTCCCTCAAACTATTTTGAGAATCCATTTCTCATCTATCAGATTGACAAAAATTTAGATTGTGACTTCTATTAGATTGTCACAAAAAGTGTGACAACATACCCTGTTGCTAGAACAGGTGAGAAAAAGCACTAGACATTAAGGAGAAGACTGTGAAATTGGACTATAAGTTAAGAACATCAAAAGACACCATTAAGAGAGAAAAAAAGCCTAGGAGAGAATATTTACGACATTTACCAACAAAGGATACATGTCCAGAATTCTTGAAAAGCACTAAGAAAAGCCAGACAACCAAACAGAAAAAAAAACAGGTAAAAGACATCATGGCACTTCAAAATAGAATAGCCAAGCAGAGCACATATAGCTCAATGGTTAAGCACATGCTCTGCATGTATGAGGTCCTGCATTCAACCACCAGTATCTCATTTAAAAAAAAGAGAATAGTCAAATGGCAAAAAAAAAAAAAAAAAAAAAATCACATAAAAGGATTTCAACCTCTTCAGTAATGAAAGAAATGCAAATTAAAACCACAATCATGAAGTTATTTCACACCTGCCAGACTGGTAAAATTTTTAAAAGACTGCAACACCATGTCTTGGTGAAGAAGTGTGTAGCAGTTTGATATAACTGATGAATTCCAAAAAGAAATACTGGATTATGCTTGTAATCTGATCTGTACCTGGGCATTGCCTCCTCACCCCTTGGTGGGTGGGGCATGGAGAAGAACAGAGTTGGAGATTTCTGATGTTAGAATTTGATGCTGAAGACCGAGGAAATCAGCACCCTGAGGAAAGAGAAGCCAGCCCCAGGAAGAAAGGAACCTGAACCCGGAGAAAAGCAAGCCCTACGAATGTAGGAACCCAGGAAGCCTGAACCCTGGCAGATATCGGCAGCCATCTTTGCTCCAAATAGACTTGTGAGGGAAGTAACTTATGCTTTATGGCCTGGTATCTGTAAGCTCCTACCCCAAATAAATACCCTTTATAAAAACCAACCAATTTCTGGTATTTTGCATCAGCACCCCTTTGGCTAACTAATACAAAGTGGGTCAATATACTCTCATATGCTGCAGATGGAAATGTGAATAATTTTGGCTATTTATTACTTAACAGGTACAAAGTTTCTGTATTGGTAATGGATGGTGATGATGGTAGCACAACACTGTAAAAATTATTAATGCAATTAAATTGTACACTAAGAAATGGTTAAAATGGCAAATTTTGTTTTATATATATTACCATAATTTAAAAATTAATTTAGGAATTATTTAATAAAGCTTGAGACACACACACATACATGCACACACACACAAACACACACAAAATAAAGGTTTGGGTTACACTACCAGGCAAAGAACCACAACCAGCTAAGGCGCTTGATGAAGGCAAAGGGAATATACAGAAGGAAAAATGGAAGAAGGCAAAAGGAATATATAGAAGGAAATATATAGAGGGATAAATAAAATGATCAGGGAAGCGGATGTGGCTCAAGCAACTGAGCTTCCGCCTACCACAAGGGAGGTCCAAGGTTCAGTTCCCGGGGCCTCCTGAAGAAGATGAGCTGGTGTGACATCAGGCACAGCGAGCTGACATAACAATATGATGCAACAAAGAAACACAAAGAGGAAAGACAATGTAAGACACAACAAACCAGGCAGCTGAGGTGGCTCAAATGATTGACCTTCCACATGGAAGGTCCCAGGTAGGGTTCCTGGTGCCTCTTAAAGAAAAGACAGACAGCGAGTGCAAACAACGAACAGGGGAAGGAATGAATAAATGAAATAAAATAAAAAAACCACAATGATCACTAACAGTTGCAGAAATGAGGACTATATTATGGTTAAATTTCTTCCTTATTTTTTTATAAATGTTTTATTATATATATATACTTATACATATGTAAAATGTTAGTTTTCTTCCCTCTCTTATCCCCTTATCATCTAGCATAAGATGTATTAATAATAGTTAACATTACATCACAATATTTTAATTACAGGCTACCAGGTGACCAGTTACAGGAACAAGAACTGTAAATTATGAATATTTCTTCCTTAATTTGATATTTATGTACTTAAATATATACATGTATAGTAATCAAATATTTAATCAATATTTCTTGGTTATTTGTTTTCTCCCTTTAAGATGTATTAACTGTATTTTTTTATTTTTTAAAAAGATTTATTTATTTTTTCTCTCCCCTTCTCCCCACCCCCCGCCCCAGTTGTCTGTTCTCTGTGTCTATTTGCTGCGTGTTCTTTGTCTGCTTCTGTTGTTGTCAGCGGCATGGGAATCTATGTTTCTTTTGTTGCATCATCTTGTGTCAGCTCTCCGTGTGTGCGGCGCCATTCCTGGGCAGGCTGAACTTTCTTTCGCGCTGGGTGGCTCTCCTTACAGGGCATACTCCTTGCGCGTGGGGATCCCCTGCTCAGAGACACCGCTGCATGGCACGGCACTCCTTGTGTGCATCAGCACTGCGCGTGGGCCAGCTCCACACGAGTCAAGGAGGCCCAGGGTTTGAACCGCGGACCTCCCATGTGGTAGATGGATGCCCTAACCACTGGGCCAAGTCCGCTTCCCAATATTAACTTTATATTTCAAGATTTAAGATACGTGAATCAGCTAGAAGCATATTTCCCCCAAAGTAAAAAAAGGTCCTTTATATCCTCTTTTGGGAAAAGAATCAAGAGTATTTTTGATTGTGCAGGGATAACGGTATCATGTTAGGTACAAAAGTCTTCTTTGTGGCTAAACCTAATTAGAAACATACAAGAGAAGGAATTGTGGGAAATGTACTTCAGTCTAGTCAAACTGACATATTATAAAGTCATCATAAGAAAGTAAACAATGCATAAATACAAAATAAAGAGAAAAAGAGGATGCCGTCAGTGGAAGAGAAATTTTTTTTTTTTTAAATTCTGGGAGGCAATGAACAAATATGAGTGGTAACTTACAAAGCAGGAAGAAGCTAAAGTTAGAGTGCTGGTTGCAGAAGGGGATATAATCAAAACGGGGCTGGCTTGCTCACAAAACCCTAGAGAAGTTCAAGATTCTGGAATACCTGGAATGCTGGGGAAGGACAGGAATAAGACTTGGGCTAAAAAGATGTAAATTAAAATCTATATTCCAAACCATCAAACAGTTTCCCCCTAAGCTGAATGTCTAAGTTTGTATATTTGAGGGCCCACTAGTATTAGCAGCCAGTTTGCTAGCCCCTCACCCCGAAACACAGAGCTCCCAATCAGATTCTCAGTGTCTCTCACTCCTAAATATAAATGGACAAACAAGGATCACTAAATATTTGAGGAAGGTCTCTAAAATGAAAGCGAGAGACCAAAGATAAATACATAGAAAGTGGATGAAGAAAATAGCTTGGCAGTTTGAAATTATTTTATGAATCCCAAAAAGAGAAAGATTATGTTTTTAAACTAATCTATTCCTGTGGGTGTGATATAATTTGATTGCATTAAATTTGGTTGAGGGTCCTTTGATTAAATTACTTGATAAGATCACTTTAGGGCATTTAATTAATTGGACTACATCAGTGGGGTGTGAGCCAGCTTGGGTCTCCACCCCCTGACTGGGTCTGATATAAAGGGAGACAGAGACAGACACGGACACAAACACAGACAAAGGAAGTCACCATATTTGATCCTGCAAGAAGAATGAGAAAGGACTCCATTTTTGCCCACAACTAAGCTGCAAGGAGAGAAGCCCCTGAGAGGCACAAAGAGCCGAGGCTGAGGGAGATATGAGCCTTATGCCTGATGACTCACAGCTGAACTTAGGAAGAAAGTAGAGCCACTGAGATTGAGAGAAGGGCCAGTAAGAGACTAGCACTATGCTGAGTTTGCCTACAGTAGCAGAAAGGCATAGACTTTGGCAGAGAATGGCAGCCATCTTGTTTTACCACATGGCTACTGACTTTGGTGAGAAATCACCTCTTATGGTACCTTGAGATGGACTTTTCTCAGCTGTGGAACTGTAAGCTTTTATCCCAAATAAATTCCCTCTGCAAAAGCCAATCAATTTCTGGTAATTTGCATTGGCAACCCTTTGGCAAACTAAAACAAGCTGTAATGTAAAAACAGAAGAGGACTTAAAAAAAAAAAAGAAACTCAAATTGGTATATTCAGAAGGTTTCTTAAAGATACTTTACCTACAAATCAAGAATATCCTATATATAAAAAAGAACCAGAAGACTGTAAAAAAACACACTTTTTAAGTTCTCAAAATAACAAATGCAATAAAAGGATTAAAAATTCAAAGTATCTCAGAAAATACAATGAAATGAAGAGATAACCAATCCAGTAGATTCAAAATCTTACTAATGAAGAGTTTCCTAAAGAAGGAAATATGAAACGAGAAGAAATAAAGATAGAGCATAATACAAAAAAATTTCCAAGAGTTAAGAGACTGCAATCTCAAGATGGAAAGGACTTAGCACAATTAATAAAATTAAAAAAGAAAAGAAAACCCCACAAAATCATGGCACATCATTGTGAAATTTCAGTATACCAAGGTAAAAAGATTCTAAATGTTTATAGCAGTGGGGAACAGATGACAGAAGAAAATAGAAAATGACCCTTAAACTCTGTAGAAAAATTATATGCAACTTCAAAGTCTATATCTAAATTATTAATCAAGTATGAGGTTAGAATAAAGACATTTTCAAACATGCAAGGACTCAATTTTCTTCCCACCCACATTTCCTCAGCAGGTTACTTGAGCATGCACTTGGGAAAAGAAGACACTAAGTCACAAACAGGAAGCCATCAGGTACAATAAACAGTGAGCCCAATCCAGGAAAGTATCAAGGGAAATGCTACAGTAATGGCCATGTGCAGATCTTAAGAGCAAGTTACCAACCAATCAGCCCAGGCATCCCAAAGAGGATGCAAAACTGGAGAAAGATCCTCCAGGAAAAAAGGGGATGGCACTTTTAGAGATAGGAGGGACACAGAGGATCACTTTAAAGAAGATATAACAGGGGAAGCAGATGTGGCTCAACTGATAGAGCATCTGCCTACCATGTAGGAAGTCCAGGGTTCAGTACCCAGGGCCTCCTGACCCATGTGGTGGGCTGGCCCACACTGAAGGAGTGCTATGCCATGCAGGGGATCCCTCCCGCATAGGGGAGCCCCACGTGCAAGGAGTGCGCCCTGCAAGGACAGCCGCCCTGTGCAAAAAACACAGCCCGCTCAGGAGTGGTGCCGCACACATGGAGAACTGACACAGCAAGATGACGCAACAAAAAGAGATACATCCTGGTGCTGCCTGATGAGAATGCAAGCAGACACAGAAGAACACACAGCGAATGGACACAGAGAGCAGACAACAGAGGGGGTGGGATAAATAAATAAATCCTTAAAAAAAAAGAAGAAAGACAACTAGAAATTATAAAAAAAGTAACCCATAGTATACCATTTAGTTCTACAATGAATATTTACAAAATAATGCAAACATTGTTACTAATTAACCAAGAATAATGATACAAGTACTATATTGGACAGATGGGTTTAGGGAAGAGGAGTGTGGTGTAAGAATTAAAAATAATAGGTAATTATATAATATCTAAAATGTATGAATCAAGAAAGAACAGCATAAGCAAATTATTTTGAGATTTAAAGCTAATTACCAAAAGAAACCGCTAAAGAAATAAAAGAAGATGTCACTGGGAAACAAATGTAGGAGGGCTTGGGGCAATTGATGGCAGTTTTTCTTGATTTTGTTTTAAGCATTTTTATGTGTATCACTTTGACAAAAATGTAAAATGTGTTTCTTTCAAGGGCAGGAGATAAGCCCTAACCAGGTGAATGGCTTTTTCTTCTGAGAATACAAGAAAGAAGATAAAGGTGGGTACATAGAATGTTGATAAATAAAGATAAAGGCAAGAAGTGGACTTGGCTCAACGGATAGGGCATCCGCCTACCACATGGGAGGTCCCCGGTTCAAATCCCGGGCCTCCTTGACACATGTGGAGCTGGCCCACGCACAGTGCTGATGCACGCAAGGAGTGCCATGCCACGTAGGGGAGCTCCACATTCAAGGAGAGCTGCCCAGCACGAAAGAAAGTACAGCCTGCCCAAGAATGGTGCCGCACACAAGGAGAGCTGACGCAGCAAGATGATACAACAAAAAGAAACAGAGATTCCCAGTGCCCCTGATAAGGATAGAAGCAGTCACAGAAGAACACACAGCGAATGGACACAGAGAGCAGACAACTGGGGTGGGGGGAAGGGGAAAGAAATAAATACAAAATTTAAAAATAAATCTTTAAAAAAAAAAAAAGATACAGGCTGTAGGGAAGCAGATGTGGCTCAAGCAACTGGGTTCCCATCTACCATATGGGGGGTCCCGGGTTAGGTTCCTGGGGCCTCCTGGTGAAGGTAAAGCTGGCCTGTGCTGTGGAGAGCTGGCCCGTGCCTGCGCCACAAACTGATGCAACAAGATGATACAACAAAAAAAAGACAAAGAGGAGAGACAATGAGAGCCACACCACAACAAACCAGGAAGCTGAGGTGGCTCAAGTGACTGGGTGCCTCTCTCCCAAGCTGGAGATCACAGGATTGGTTCCTGGTGCCTCCTAAAGAGAAGACGAAAAGAGAAGACAAGCAGACACAGAAGAACATGCAGCAAATGGACACAGAGAGCAGACAGCTAGCACAGGTGGTAAGGGCAGGCGGGGAATAAATAAAATAAATCTTAAAAAAAAAAGATAAAGGCTAGAAGTAAGGGAGTCACTGGGCCTGATAGCCTTGACTTTCTCTGTGAAGCAAGAAGCTAAATTAAAGATATAAAGCCTGTACCAATTTGGTATTTATGAATTCCAACAACAGATATTGGGTTATGGTTGTAAACTGGCCTGTTTGCGTAGTAGATTGTATAGGATTCAGAGGTTTCACTTTTACTTGTTTAAATTATAATTAAGGCTTTGATTGGGTCATGTCAGTAGAATGTTGAGTCCCTGCCCCTTTGGCAGGTAGGGACACACAGAGAAAATGACAAGGCAGAGGACAAAGCTGGTGTTTTGGATGCTGAAGCCTGGGAAGTAAGCATTCAGAGAAGCAGATCCGTGAGGAAAGAGAGAAGGCTCCATGGGACAAGGCAGAGGCCCCAGGAAGAGAGACGCGCATTCACCTGACAGTATAGCTGGCCTTGTAGAGAGAGCAAAGCAGCTGAGCCTGGAGAGAAACTAGCTCGAAAGAGAAACAAGACTTGTCCCAGCCTGCAGCTAAGATTGGAAGAAGCTGGGACCACGGAGCCTTGGGTGGAGGAGGAAGACTGAACCCTTGTAGACATCGCCCATCATCTTGCGTCAACACATGACAACAGACTTTGGTGAGGGAAGTAGCTTACACTTTATGGCCTGGTAACTGTAAGCTTCTACCCCAAATAAATACCCTCTATAAAGCCCAACAGAGTTCTGGTATTTCGCATCAGCGCCCCTTTGGCTGCCTAATACAAGCCAAATAAAAACATTTGCTGAGACAGAAAGCAGCACTAGGGTAGATGGCCTATGTAAAGCAGTGACAGCTTGGCTCAGTATGGTAGGTAAAGGGAAAAGTTGCTAACCAGGGATTTGTCAAAGGATGCTAAGAATGGAGGCTACATATCAGGGCTTGTGATGATTTGGTTCCTTTTTCTGAAGTTACATTTATGAATTCAAAATTCCTGGAATAATATTTTAGACCATTTAAGTTGTGTAAAATCATCTGTTGTGCATTCAGTTCAGCAATTAATTCATATTAATGGTAAGAGAAGCCTATCCCCCAAAACATACAAGAGTTAGTGAGAAACTTATCAATATGTTATCTAGTAATCAAGTTCTAGATGTGACCGAGTTCTCTTCCTAACTAAATTGTGAATGTCTTGAGAATTTTGTCCAAGACTGGCATTTTGGCATAAGCAACATTTACTGAACACCTACAAATTTATCAGGTACTGGGTTAGTGCTAGAAATAGAGTGATATCTAACTTCAAGGAGTTCACAGAAGAGCGAGACAAGTAAATAAACAAAACAGAGTTTGGTAAACAAAGGACAGGTATGTCTTGCTCACTGTGGTATCCCCAATGTCAGAGTCACTGAAGGATCCTAACACATAATTACTGAAGCATCATCCCTGGAGCAGGAAAAACACGAATCAGCCAAGCAAATAATGGGAGAAAAGGGATTTCAGAAAAAGAGGAGGAATGTATAAAAAAATCAAAAGAAAGCACAAAGGAAAAATCAGACAACTAAAGGTATACAGATAAGAATGAAGTAGAGAACATGGCAAAGAGTCAATAAAGACAATGAGCTCATTACTGCATAGTCTGCCTATACACAGAACATGCAGTTTCCATGAAAGGATAGGATGCTTTGCTTTCAAACTAAATTGTTGATAGACTGTCAAGGGCCATCATTTTATTTATTTTTTAGGGGCCAGAATACACATCAACCAATTGAAATATACTTTTAATACTACATATAAAATGGAAATTATTTACTAATAGAGCATAAAGTTTTCAAGATTCAAGGATGTTAAAAAAAATCAGACTATCAAACCTTTTTCATGTGTAAAAGCAAAAAGTTTGTAGGTCTCTGGAATAAATATATGAAGAGATACTCATACTAAATGTACAAAAATAAGCCATCTTTACACAAATACAATGAAACACTGAGACTTTTCAATATATAAGCAAGCATTTGAATTAAAGTGAAAACACAGCATATACTCACTAAATATAATTACAAAAAAATAAAAATGCATGCATGCACTTTGATTAGATTAAAAGAAAAATAAGTACTTGGTGTTAAAATATTTTAAAAAGTTTTCTCTATAAAGTTAAGTGTTTCATAAGTCCCTAAAGCGCGCGCACACACACAAACACACAATCACTTAATTTAGGTCTAAAACCCTTAGAACTAGGTATGAAAATTTCAAAATATGATATAAAATTTCTAAAATGGGAATAAAAACTGAAGTGGTGTGAATACATATATCCTTACATAAACATAAACATTTACATAAACATACTAAAATCAGCAGACCATGTGAAATACTACATTTTAGAATCAAATTCCTGCCCCTTTAGTTTTCCTATGAAATAATGCCTAAAATAGGCATTAGAAAATCTAATATGTATAAACAAAGCACCTAAAAATCAAAATTCCCGAAGAGAAATAATCACTATAAACAGAAACATTCATGACAAATGGAAGAATAAATTAAAACTACAGCATTTACAGTCCCTTACTAATCCTCATAAGACAGTTAGAGAATGGAAGAGGTATACTATTACAATCCTAACACCATCCAAAATATAGTCCTGATGAATCAGAAGCCCTGATATTAGAAGATGTCAATTGTTCCTCAAAATGATCACGAGATTCTTGGCAATGCTCATCAAAACCCCCAGCAGGGGTGATTCTAAATGTTATGTGGGAAATGCAAAGGACCTAGGAATAGCCAAGAATCTAGACTGCAGGTCAGTAAAATGGGTCAGACAGGCCAGATCTGATTAGGAATAGTTTTTCACATTTTTAAAGGAGAAGATAGGAAGAGAGGAAGGGAGAAAAGGAGATAGGAGGGAAAAAAGAAGGGGAAGGAAACGGGAAGAAAGGAAGGAAGGAAAATATTTGACAGAGACTACATGTAGCTGACAAAGCCTAAAAATATTTACCATTTGAACCCTTACAGAAAAAGTTTGCTACTCTGATCTATAAGAACAGAATTGGAGGACTTACACTAACAGACATTAAAACTTACAGAGCTACTATAGTTAAAGACAGCTTGATACTAGTGCAAGGATAGACAACTAGGCCAAAGGAATAACATAGAGTCCAGAAATAAATCCACACATGTAGACACTTGATTTAAGATTAGTATGACATTACAAAGCAACAGAGAAAGGATAACCTTTCCAATAAAGGATGCTGGAATCCACTGGATAGGAGTACAGAAAATATGGAACCTTGACCTCCTACCTTACAACATTACGAAAGCTATTCTATAATGATTGCTCATTTAAAAATAAAAGGTAAAACAATAAAAGAAAATAAAAATAATACATTCATGGCCTTGGGGTAAGCAAAGATTTCTTAAACAGGATACAAAAAAGCACTAACCATGAAGAAAATGATCAATAAAATAGACTACTAAATTAAATTCAAGAATTCCTATTAATGGAAAGATACTGCTAGCCCTCAGGAACCACTGGAATTCACAGGACCCAATTATAGTTTTTTGCCATTGTTGTTTTTAAGGTGGTACCGGGGATTGAACCTAGGACCCTGTACATGGGAAGCAGATGCTCAACCACTGAATTACATCTGCTCCCCAAATTATAGTTTTCATAGTCTTTTGAAAAATTGATTCTAATTATTTTTAAGGATTGATATGACATTTTTTTCCTTACAGATTTTCCCAAAAACAAAAAAAAAACCTTTTTTTTTTAATAGAACAAACAATCTATCTTGCAATTACCATATGGATTCCTTGGATCCCTTTATAAATCTAAGATATACGGGATCTTAGTGGTATTTTTTCCCATATCATGAAACATTTTGTGATTTCCTTAGCCTAGAATTCATTACTTATCAATTATTCCTAATTATGCTAAAAAAAAGATTAAAAAAAGAAGAAAACAAAATGATAGAATTGCCTACAAAAATGACACAATGGAAAAATATACCATCATCCCTCTTGCACTGCCCAAAATATTATAGTATGCTTTTTAGATCTTAATGAACACAGTTGAGAATTCAGATTTTCATTTCCTGCTTATAATGACAAAGAGAAGAAAACTTAAAGAACACGTGGTTTCAAAATTATTAAATGAAAGAGAAAATAAATGCAGAGACAGCAACAAATCTAGGCTTTAATAATGATGTCAAATAGATGATGAAAGTGAAATTTCAGACTGAGTCTTCACATGATGGGATCCTAGATGAATTTTCTCAAACTCAAGATTCAAGAAGTTAACAACATATTCCTAAAGACAGAAAGGAAATGTGGTATCCTCTTCTACTTTGTTATTCAGTAGGAAGGACTTCATCACATCTTTTGTGACAAGAACCTGGACCATCCTGTTTTGCTAAACTAATATGTAACAGAATTATTTCACCTTTTATGTTTGTGTTTCAAAATATACTCAATACAAAGAGCTTTTCTATTTTAAAAATCTTATAAATTTCTAAAACTTGTTCATTATTCCTTTATTATTTCAGTAAATTCATAAAATTACTTTAAAATTAAAAACAATAAAAAGGGTTCATTGGACCCAAGTGGTGAATGGTGAAGACTACTTTTCTGGTGTATTTAGGGTTAAGAAAGTAAAACCATTGAGCTACAAATTGAGAAATTTGCAACACATATAATGGACAAAGAACTGATATCTAGAATATATTTTGAAAACTCCACAGGAGTGGATGTGGCTTGAGCAGGTGAGTGCCCGGCTCCCACATGGGAGGTCCCAGGTTCAGTTCCCAGTGCCTCCTAAAGAAGACAAACAATGAGCAGACATCAAAAAACAAAAAACAAAAAACAAAAAAAAAAAACAAGCAATGAGCAAAAACAAGTATCAAAACAATGAGCAAAATCAAACAAAAAAAAAACGACCAATTGAGCACCCACCTCCCACACGGGAGGTCCCGGTTCAGTTCCTGGTGCCTTCTAAAGGAAAAACAATGAGCAAAATCAACAAGCAAACAAGGAAAACAGACAAGGGAGCCATCTCCAGGTGGAGGTGGGGGGGCAGTTTAAAATTACAGTTATCTAGGAGTAAATGCATACATAATTTCATATTAAATCTTAAAAAAAAAAAAACCTCTAATAATCCATAAGAAAAAAAGCAGATATAATCCAAAGAAAAATGAGGGAAAGACTTGAATAAGCATTTCACAGAAGTAGAAATCCAAATGACCAATAATCAAATGAAAAGGGAAAGAGGAAATCCAACTAACCAATAATCAAATGGACAAATTTCCAGGTTAACAGGGAAATGCATATTTAAAACCACACTGAGATAACACTAAATATCCAAGATGACTAAAATTTAAAGTTTTACAATAACAAGTGCTGACAAGGGCATGAAAAAACTAGAATACACAAACACTGCTGATGAGAGTATAAATTCAAACCACCACTTTGGAAAACTGTTTGAAAATACTGTACCTTCTAAAGCAAAACATACACAATACCCCATAATCAAGCAATTTCAATCCATGGTATATATCCAACAAAATTAAATACACACACATCTAAAGGGACACACATAAAGCACCAAAAGATACACAGCCGTATTTTTCACAATAGCCAAAAAAACTTAAACAATCAACTTTAGAATGGATAAACAAATTGTGGTATATTCACATAACAGAATACTACACAGGAATGAGATTGAACAAACTATTTACTGCCATACCCAATATAAATTAATCTCACAATAATATCATAATGAATGAAAAATGCCAGATTCAAAGAGCACAGTATGATTCCATTACATAAAACTCATTAACAGGCAAAAATAATCTATGATGTAAAATGTCAGAACACTCTAACTGTAGTACAATAATAGCATGTTATTGGTAAATAAATTCTCTGTCTTCTCAACATTTTTTTTCTATCCCACTTTGCTGGGTTTTTTTTTTTTCAAGTTAAGTGCTTTGTCATCTCAGTTATTTGTTTATAGCAAAATGTGAATTCAACTAAATTAGTTCATGAGTTTTCTTAACAGTGTGGCTTATTCCTCGCCCAGTCTCTTTCTCTAATCAACTTCCCTTTTTTTTTTTTTAACTTAAGTACAAACGAGATCAAAGAACTATGCCTGGGTAATAGTCACAAACTGTACTCTATAAAAGGCCAAGTGAGCAAAAGAAGTGAAAGGGTGATAGAAATGGTAATGACATAAGTTGCTTTGAGAAGTTTTTGAAACTTCTGATCAGGATCCTAGACAAGAACACAAAAAGCCATCCTTTCCTTGACAAATTTGCAGGTGAAAAAGATGAGGAAGGAGATCGCATAACTAAAACAAAGAATTAACATTCATTAAGATTTCAGCAGATTAGAATGAAGGAACAAACCTAACTAAATGAAATGTAAAAATAAAGACTAAAACTAGAAAAAGAAACAAAATAAATCACAACAAAAACTGAAAATTCAGGGGAGGACTTGGTTTAATAATAGTTAATGTGAAAAGATCTCAGAAGCCAAGATGATGTTAAACTCAACATGAGTCAACACTGTGACAGTGCTGACAAAAATACAACCAAAAAAAGTGATGTTAAGCTATCTAAGTACATTATAACAAAGTTGGTACTAGTCCTCTACAACTGAAATGTTCATTTTGAAGGAGAATGACAAACCAAAGGGCATCAAAGGACAGTTAGCATAACAGGAGGAAGCTAGAACAAATATAAGTGTGAAAACGAAAGAGAATTTGAGTTTGTATGATGGCAGGGCAGAGTGGATAAGGCAGGATGGATGGGGGGGGAAATGAAGGTAGTCTTTAAACAAACATGGGACACAGTACAGAAGAGGGATAACTCGTTCTGTGCTGCTCCACAGAGGCATATCTAGAATCAACAGGTAGAAATTACAGCAACACATTTAGGTTCAGTGTAAGAAATACATTTTCTAGAAAACTGTTGATTCCTTATATGGCAGTGATCCTTCTTGCAATGCAAATGTTCAAGTGGAGTCCAATACCTGCTTGTTAAGAAAGTATGATAAACTTAAAAGTAGATCAGAGGGTCTTGTTTCTAACCCCATCTCAACCTTTACTATAATAGCTGTCATCTGGAGCTATTTATCCAAATCTCAGCTTTCCTTATCTATTTATTACCTCATAAGATCGCTAAGAGGAATAATTAAGATAATAGATGCCAAGAGCTACCATGACTAACTAAAACACAAACCAAATGTGAGTTACCATAGAGGCATGTATTGTACTGTACTAGATAAATGCTAATATCTTTTTGAACACTAAAGTTATTAACTGTACCTTTGAGGCAAGAAAAAATTAAAACAGGTCCTAAATTTAGCTACGATTTGGTAGGCAAAAGAAAACATCAATACCACAGAAAACAAAGGAGCAGAAAATTTGTGTTTGAGGAGGTGTTAAGAATATACTCCTCTGTACAAATTAGTCAACTGAACTAAAAGGCCAAGACTCAATCCAGGAGTTAAGTAGGAATTCAAGATATTCATGCTGTAGCAGTTAGAGATTATCCCAGAAAGAGAAAGATTATGCCTGTAAACTAATCTATCCTCTGGGTGTGGTACCCTTTGATTATATTAAATTCACCTATGATATCTTTGATTACATTACCTGTTAAGACTAAGGCTTTGACTCTACCACATCAGTAAGGCATGACTCAGGTTGGGTCCTCACCCCCTTGATGGCCTATATAAACAGACACTCACTAAAGAAGACACATGAGAAGAGAGAGGGAGCTCTATCATGTTTGATCCTAGGGCACTGGGGAGAGATGAGCTATTCACCCCATAATTTGCAACTGAAGAGAACAGAGCAGTTGAGCAGCTGGGCAGGCCCAGAAAGAAAGATGTCTATGCTAGAGACTGATATAGGAAGACCTGAGAGACCAGCAGAGATCACCTGTCATCTTGCCTCAACACATGGCAGCTGACTTTGGTGAAAAGTACCTCTTATGGTACCTTGAGTTGAACTTTCCACAGCCTTGGGATTGTAAACTTTAACCCCAAATAAATACCTTTTATAAAAGCCAAGAAATTTCTGGTACTTTGCATCAGCACCCCCTTGGCTGACTAATACACATGCCAAATAAATCAAGACTTCAACTGTATTTGTAATCACTGACAGTATAAATATTATTGAGTCATACTTCCATAGTAGCATGTGACTGGACTCAGTCCTACTCTCCCAGCTACATTACTCCAAGTAGGTTATCTAACCCTCTCAGCCTCAGTTTGTAAAGGGTAAATGCAGGAGAACCTGCCTATTTCATAAACAGTTGACAAGACTACATGAAGTTAATATATGCCAAGTCTCTAGCAAAGCCTCCTGGTACACAGAGAATTGCATGTTATTGCCTCTATCTTCTTAAATTAGGTTTAAATTTAAAATGATGTAGATCCACTGATGCTAAGATGGAAAGATAACCAATATACTGAAAAGTAGAAAAAAATACCTTTAAGATATGCTCAGTGTGACCCTATTTTTATAACATAAAAATTAAAACAATTATCTCCAGATGGTGGAATTAGGTGACTTTTACCTATTTCTATACTTTCCTATAATGTCTGAATTTCATATAAGTATGTATTTCTTTTATAATTTCCAACTGAAAAAAAAAACTGAAGATATTTTTCTATATGAAAATTAGCACTTAGGTCAACTTGGGGAGAAAAAGATTTTTACAACGTTAGAAAACCAAACTTAACCCTTTTTAAAAGGCATGAAGAGAAAAAATTTAGAAAGTATACTAATATTTTTGTTTTCTTTTCTAAATAAAAATGTGATTCAAACAAAAGAAAGACATCTCCCTAACTGAGGAAAATATAAATGCCCATGAGGTCAGAGATTTGGTCTGTTCTGTTATATTCACTACTGTAACCCCAGGGCCTAGCACTGAGCAGGAACTTAACAAATATTTGCTGAACAAAACAGAGTCCCATTTACCTTTACACTAAATTTCATTGCTTTATATCACTAGAATATTGGCTTGTTCATCTTCATCCCCAAGAGTTGGCATATTCTCTAACAAACAGTAGTCACCAGTTCAATTGTCAAATAAATTAAAAGCAAGAAAGAGATACAATATATTCCATAAATATTGCTTTTGAAGCTGAAGTCATTGAGAAATTGATAAACATTACTTTAAAACACTAAGCTCATTCTGGACTACAACCTGTACATATAGGATATAAAGGTAATGACTTCAAATAAACGGGACATTTCTAGATTTTGTTATGTTATTTCTAATAAGCTAACGATACTAATGGTTAATTTTGTATCAGGAATATATAAAAAATAAAAGCACATAAAAGAGAATAATAAAATAATATTAATGAAGCTCTCTGAAGACCTATGTAGCCTAAGTCAACAAATCAAACTGAAAAAAAAAAAAGCAGACCTACCTTGGGCCTCTTGGACCTTCCAAGTAACTGCTTCTAGGAGGATCTGGAAGCAGTCCACCTGACCTCACTGGCATGTCCTTAACTGCAACTGGCTGAGATGGAGCAGCCGAAGATTCCCCAAGTCCTTGCTCAGATGAATATGTACTATATGGCAGAGAGGACTTGTTCAGAGGACCTTTAGAATTCACTTGTTCTGATGCACCAATAGCTGACTGCAATGGAGGATGGTAAGTTGAGGGTGGGGTTGAGCCAAAAGACACAGGAGTGGGAAGTAGTGCTGGTCTAGGTTTCTCTGGAACTTGTGAGCTCTGAGAACTGGAAGCTGGTGGTACTGGAGCTGCTGTTAACTGAGGAGGTATCCCTTGTGGAACCCCAGGGGGAGGTATTCCTGGAGGAGGTGTGGCTGAAGACAATGGTGGGAGGGGCATAACAGGTGGCGGTGCTGTTGAAGAGAGAGATGGTGGGGGAAGAACTGGTGGTGGCCCTGCAGAAGAGAGGGAAGGTGGGGGAAGAACTGGTGGTGGCCCTGTAGAAGAGAGAGATGGAGGCATCCCTGGTGGGGGCACAGAGGTTGGCAGAGAAGGTGGCATGACAGGTGGGGGCATGCCAGGGGGTGGCACAGTAGCAGGTAGGGCAGGGGGCATCACTGGTGGTGGTAATGATGGAGGCAATACCGGAGGGGGCATTGTTGGTAGAGGTGGAGGCATCTGAGAATATGGAACAAAAGGAGGTGGCATTGACATGTTCCCCATATACTGATTTTTCATGTTTTGAAATGAATTGACTTTCTCCTGGAGATAGGTCTGAGAGGCTTTCATGTGCCCCTGCCATGTTTTCCACTGCTTCTCATACTCCTGAAGCTGATCTTTATGAGGATAGGAATGGAGCTGTTCTTCCCATAGCTGAAACTCTCGCTCCCATTCTTGGTAGAGATGTTGAAACTGTTGCTGCTGCATCTCATAGTGCCGCAGCTGTACATCTATAGACATGGTCTACAAATAAAGGGATAAAAATTATTTCAAGACAATCATATAAGAATTAATCATAAGCTAAATTTAAATTGTTAATGAACTGAGGGCATTTGAAGCCTTAAAAAAATTAAACACTAAAGACTTTTGGAGGTTGAGGATCAGTTTGTTAAATCCTTTCAATAATGTTCATTTTCTCTTTTTCCTTTGACTTATTTATATGTTATCAGAGAATTGGACAAACCAACCAAATACTAAAGTAAATATCTATCTCAGCAATGAGTAATTTTCAAGTTTTTAATATTACTATTGATTATTGTAACAACTTGAAAAAAGATCTACTATTACAGACATAAAGACACAAAATAATATCTCAAAGACACAAGTCAAACAAGTATTTAAGTCACTTTCTTTTACAGTGTATTTGCTTAGGTTTTGTTGTTGTTTGTTATAGGTCTTCTTTTGGTGGCTTATTTATTTGCCTATTGCTGTGTGTTTGTAGGCAAAAGACAGGTTAACTTATAACTACAGGCACCCCTCATTTTATCATGCTTTGCTTTACTGCTTGCAGATAATATATTTTTACAAATTGAAATGCTCTACGGCAATCTGGTGTTGAGCAAGTTTATGGACACCCTTTTTCCAACGTGTGCTCACTTCGTGTCTGTGTCACATTTTGATAAAATTCTCTCAATATTTCAAACATTTTTATTATTATTATATCTGTTAGGGTGATCTGTGATCACTGATGTTATATTGTAACTGTCTGGGGGCACCATGAATGGTGTCCCTCTAAGACGGCCCATTTAATTGATAAATGTTGTGTGTGTTCTTACTGATCCACCAACCAGCTGGTTCCCCAATATGGAAATTAGTTCAGTTAATAACCCTACAGTGGCCTCTACGTGTTCAAGTGAAAGAGTCACAATTCTCTCACTTTAAGTCAAAACCTAGAAAGGATTAAGCTTAGTGAGGAAGGTATGTCAAAAGCCAAGACAGATCAAAAGCTAGGGCTTTTGCACCAGTTAGCCAAGCTGTGACTGCAAAGGAAAAGTTCTTGAAGCAAATTAAAAGTGCTATTCCAGTGAACACAAGAATGATAAGAAAGTGAAAAAGCCTATTGCTGATATGGAGAAAGTTTTACTGGTCTAGATAGAAAATCAAAAGAGCCATAGCATTCCCTTAAGCCAAAGCCTAATCCAAAGCAAGGCCCTAACTCTTTTCAATACTATGAAGGCTGAGAGAAGTGATGAAGCTACAGAAGAAAAATCAGAAGCTAAGTAGAGGTTGGTTCATGAGGTTTAAGGAAAGAAGACATTTCCATAAAGTAAAGTGCAAGGTAACGCAGCAAGTGCTGATGGGAAGCTACAGAAAGTTATCCAGAAGATCTAGCCAAGAAAACTGATAAAGGTGGCTATGCTGAACAGATTTTCAATGTAAATGTTAACAGTCTTATAGTGGAAGAAAATGCCATCTAGGACTTTCATAGCTAGAGAGAAGTCAATGCCTGGTTTCAAAGCTTCCAATGAAAGGCTGACTCTAATATTAGAGGCTAATGCAGTTGGTGACTTTAAGTCATAGCCAATGCTAATTTACCTTTCCAAAAATCCTAGGTCCCTTATGAATTATGCTAAATCTACTCTGCCTGTATTCTATAAATGGAACCACAAAGCCTGAATGACACCACATCTGTTTACAACATGGTTTACTGAATATTTTAAGCCCATTGTTGAGATCTGCTGTTCAGAAAAAGATTACTTTCCAAATATGACTGCTCACTGACAATGCACCTGGTAACACATGAGCTCTGATGGAGATAGATGTACAGTGAGATGAATATTGTTTTCATACCTGCTAACACAACATATTTCTGCAGCCCAGAGATCAAGGAGTCACTTCAACTCTTAAGTATTATTATTTAAGAATTACATTTCATAAGGCAATAGCTGCCTTAGATAGTGATTGCTCTGATGGATTTGGCCAAATTAAATTAAAAACCTTCTGAAAAGGATTCACCATTCTAGATGCCATTAAGAACATTTGTGGGAAGTGGCTGTGGCTCAACTAGTTGGGCTCCCATCTACCATACAGAAGACCCTGGGTTCACGTCCCAGCGCCTCCTTGTGAAGGCAAGCTGGCCCGTGCACCATGGAGAGCTGACGGCCCATGCACCATGGAGAGCTGGTGCAACAAGATGATACAGCAAAGGGATACAAGCAGATACAGAAAAAATGTGCAGCAAATGGACACAAAGAAGAGACAGAAGAATGGAACATGCCGCAAGGGGGGGGTAAATAAATAAATTTTTTTTTTTAAAGAACATTTGTGATTCATGGGAGCAGATCAAAATATCAACATTAAAAGGAGTTTAGGAGAAGTTGATTCTAATCCTCATAGATGACTTTGAGAGGTTCAAGACTTCAGTGGAGGAAGTAATTGTAGGTGGGGTAGAAACAGCACAAGAACTAGAATTATTATAGAAGTAGAGACTGAAGATGTAACTGAACTGCTGCAATCTCATGATACAACTTGAACGGATGAGGAGCTGCTTCTTATGGATGACCAAAGAAAGTGGTTTCTTGAGATGGAATCTACTCCTAGTGCAAGTGATGTGAACAGTTGAAATTATAACAAAGGATTTAGAATATTATATTAACTTAGTTGATAAAGCAGTGGCAGAGTCTGAGAAGATAGATTCTTAATTTTGAAAGATATTCTACAGTGGGTAAAATGCTGTCAAACAGCCTTGCATGTTACAGAAAATATCTTTCAAGAAAGAAGAGTCAACTAGTTGATAAAGCAGTAGCAGAGTTTGAGAGAATGGACTTTTAATTTTGAAAGAAGTTCTACTGTGGGTAAAATGCTGTCATACAGCCTCCCATGCTACAGAGAAATCTTTCATCAAAGGAAGAATCAATCAGTGGAGCAAACTTCACTTTTGCTTATTTTAAGAAATTGCCACAGTCATCCCAAACTTCAGTAACCACCACCCTGATCAGTCAGCAGCCATCAACACTGAGGCAAGACCATCCCCCAGCAAAAACATTACACCTTGCTGAAGACTCAGGTAATGGTTAACATTTTTTCTCAGTAATGTAATTTTTTTAAGGTGGTACCAGGGATTGAATCTAGGACCTCATACCCACAAAGCAGGTGCTTAACCACTGAGCTACACCCACTCCATAAAGTATTTTTTTAATTAAGGTATATACACCACTTTTTAAAATATAATGCCACTGCACATTTAATGAACTACAGAATAGTATAAATAATAACTTTTATATGCCCAAGGAAACCAAAAAATTCATGTGATGTACTTTATCACAATATTCACTTTATAGCAGTGGCCTGGAACTGAACCCACAATATCTCCAAGGTATGCCTGAAGGTGGTAAAAATTGCTGGTTCTTAAATTTCTCAGCAGGAGTACTCTAACATCGAGCTTGGGATGACATGATAGGAGACTCCATTACACCACCCCTCTCAAGAGCCTTTATATTATACCATACTTCCCAAGCCTCCAGGGTAATGTGACAGATAAGTACTTGGGCATCCCTTGGGAAACATCTAATTGGCAAAATTCACTATCTTTAATACTTCAAACTCAAATTTCTTTCAGGAATAACAAACTTCTTGGAACAACTTCCTATTTGTCAAATGAGGAAGCACTCGCCTGTATATGTGGTGGCTGCTGTATAATCTGCTGGTACTGTTGTAGGATCTGCTGCAATTGAGTGTGCTTCTGCATTATTCCCTGATACTGGAAGCCAACCCGATGTTGCTGGTGCTGCTGCCAGTGTGCTGCTGCAGCCTGCAACTGTTTTAACCTGGCATCCTCTTCTGGATCCTCAGACTAAAGATAAAGGACACATTTTTATATGAATCATAACACAGTAAACAAATTAATAAAAAGCAAGAATATTTTATATAGGTACTATAAAATTAGATAAACACCTAGCTTTATCTCTACTGTTATCATGGATACTGGTACAAAGGAATCTATAAATTCCACAGGCTTCAATGGAATAATCTTACTGTTCTTAATAGGATAACAATCTTCCCAGTAAAAAGTGACCCTTCAATTGCCGTACTTTTCACTCTATGGATAAGCTTCCAAAGTAATCCTTTCCTTTTTCACTTTAGTCACTTTCCACCAAAGGACTACATTGTAATCATTATGTTTCAGTACAGTTTACACATAAGACAGTAGGGAGAACAATATCTTCGAACCAATGTGAGAACTTCCTATATGCCACTCATTACACCAAGCGACAAAGATCATCACATTTAATGCTTCAACAGGTCTATTAGACAGGCACTGTTTAAATCTGCCTGTTTTGCAGATGAAGAAATTTAAGTACAGGATGCTTAACTAACTTGGCCAGAGTCACCACCAGCAAGTGGCAGTGTCTGGACTCCAGCCTGGGCAGCTTGACTCTACAGCTGAAGACTTTAACTACTGCCCTGTGTTGTCTATATAAAACCATCCTGGCATCCCTTTAGTGGTTAACAGACACTCAATTCAGAAGTGTCTAATTTTTCACTCTCAGTTAAACCAGGAAAAAATTTCCTTTTCTAAACCCGATAAGGCAGATGATTATTCCACAAATGGAATTTTATATGTACTTTAAAACATATGATGTAATTATTACCACTGAATTGTATACTTGAAAGTGGTTAAAATGGGAAATTTTGAGTTGCATATAAATTACTATAGCCAAAAGTTTAAAACGAAATGAAATGTAAAAAACAAATGAACAAAAAAAAACCACATGAAACAAAATATCCATTTGTGTATATAAATGTACATAAGTGAACCCCCCTCCCAAAAAAAAGGGCAAAATTTAGTAAATACCAAATAATTAAGTATATGGTTACCTGGGGTTCCTCAGGTGGGAGAGGAGGTGGCACCTCTTCATTAGGGGGAGGTAATGGAGGTTCCTCAGATTGAGGGGGTTCTGGTACTTGACTGGTAGCAGGTACTGCAACTTCTTCTTTCACTGGCTCTGGTGTATCCTTTGCTACGACAGGACTCTTTTTGTGTCCTGGCAAATGCACTTTTGTCCTTTGTTGCAAACTAAGCAGGTGCTGTCGGTACCAATACTGCTGCTGTTCCTACCAAAGAAACCATTTTAAGAACTTTAATTGACAATACTGGCATCTCTGCAACTTGGAGCTGACAAGAAATTACACTTGTGTCTATGTTCATTAGTCTATTTGTAAGAAAAGACAAAGCTAGACTAAGAAAGACAACTAATTAAAACAAGATCTTAATCAATAAATAGGCTAGAGAAAATTTTCAATTCCTTTCCCAAATTTATAAATTTAAATTAAAGCATACACATGAAGTCAACATATTCCTCTATTCTCTTAAAATGCACGCACTTGGAAATGGGAAGAATCTTTTTGATAAATGATCAAGGTTAACTTTTTCAGTATTCATAGCTACTTGTTTTTAACCTGTCCTTAGCTTTGCATATTTACCCTTAGGAGTTCTTTAATTAATGAATACAACCAAGTAGTCCTACCTCCTCTCTTTCTGACTCTCTCCTCCAGTGCTCCTCTTTCTTTCAAGCACCTATTTTATTATCATTCTATCCAAAGTCAGGTATACACACATACATTAGAATGTGGTGTGTTTTAAAATGTTTTCTAATTAGTTTAAAAGTCTTGTCATCTAAATTATAATGTACTTTAATTTTCTGGAGGCTTGTTTTGGGTTTCCCTATATACCTCTATGATTAACAGCATATACTTCCACTACAAGTATGTGAGATTATTACAAAGATGCAAGATTTTATGAAATCGATGAAAGTGATGTTGCAGACCTTCCAAACTCATTAATGACAGATGAGGATCTGCCAGAACTCATACCAGTTAAGAACCAAAGAGAATTTTTACAATAGTAACTGAAAAAGGAAATGATCTGAATACCAAAGGTTGAAAAATAGCCCTGGTGAAAATTTATATATCCCTAGAATATTTTTCCTGTATTTATATATAAAGGTAGTATATACTATTGCCATACAATTTTGTCACAAACATTTTAATTATAGCACAGAAACAACCTATACTTTATTCTTTGTTCATTCTAGGACTCAACTGTAATTTCATGTGTAACAATTCCATTAAATAAAACATTTTCATCATTTTGAGCTTTGTAATTCAAGATTGTGTTTTAATCTAATTTTTTACAAAAAGTAAAAATTAATGAACTTTTTGTCCCTGTGGTAAGTGGATTTTACTTAGCCAATTACTAATCCAATTACCTTTGATAACTAGGATTTCCTATGATAATATTTTATTGTATAACCTCTTCAATCTTGCAAATGGATGCATAAAATATACATAACATATACTGCCACCATCCCCAATAAACATACTACTTTTTAAACTATTTTTTTCATTTGTAGAATGCAATTTTCTTGGGGGAGAGTTATTTTATACTATCTGGTGCTTATGCACACAGTAGGATGTCAATAAATGATTGCTGATGAAGACCTTCCTTCTAGGCCACTCATTTCTATTACTCTGAAACTTGTTCCAATCTATTGGGAAGAATTAGCTCCATGTCACTAAATTTTGGCACATGATTCTTTTGTTTTGTTTTTAATTATAATACACATAATCATCAGTTCCCAAGATATAATTACTTTTACTAATCAACATTAAAAATTGCAGTGACTATGATAGTCAACAATAATTTAGTTCCTATTTTCAACTCTCTTCCATTATTTTAGGAAAATACTAAAAATACCAACAGGCTTACCTGAGCGCTCACAAAATTACTCAGCTCTGTCTCTTTCAAAAATAAGTTAAAAGATTTCTTTCTTAGTTGCTCTGACAGCATCACTAAAGGATACAAAATGCACACTATCTTTCATAAACTAGAGACTACAGATATGAAGACTGTATACCTCCAGAGTCTATCAATTTGCACCCACCTGATTCTCATGCTTCCCATCTCTGTCTTAGACAGAGCTAAGAACCTTGTTAGGGGCTCAAGTACTTGCTGAATCACTGACAGTAGTAAACCTCATATGCCAATTTCTATTTAATATGAACCCAATAAGCAGAAAACAGATCTAACTCAGTTCTGGGACTAGGCTTCAATACCTGTTTGAAGCTCTACAAATGAATAATGACAACACTCAGAAATGTCTTCAGAGACCCCTAGAGGAAGGTAATTAGCTTTCTATTTTAGAAAGGAAAAAATCTGCCTGAACTTGCTAATGAAGCTGGGACTAGGAGTCAGTTCCTCTAACTGTCCCATCCTATCAGACAATTCCATCTCATAAGGGATATTGGTTCACTGGTAGGAGAAAATCATAGCATATGTGATTTAAAAAGGGAACTAAAAGAGATTGAATGAAGGGAGTTAAAAAGCAAAGGCTGTAAGAACTATTTGTCACAAATATCCTCACCAACTAAGGTGCTAATTTATGCAGCTAATTTATCCCCCAAAAGAGATGCTAATTTACTACCAACCACTTGCTACCTGTACAGTACTGAACTAGGTACTAAAGGAAATAAAAAGGAGGAGAGTAGAAGTGTGTGTGTGATATTTTAAAAGATTAATTTGGAAGGTTACCCTCTTTATCCAAGTTAATTGTTATAAATGGCTAATACTGAATGTTGTATGTCTTACATCCTAAATCTTTTTTAAAAATAGCATTTATTTTTTATATATTTTTTTTAATTTTTAAAAATTTTTTGGCTTTATTTATTCTTTTAATATTACATTCAAAAAATATGAGGTCCCCATATACCCCCCCACCCCCCTCACCCCACTCCTCCCCCCCATAGCAACAATCTCCTCCATTATCATGAGACATTCATTGCATTTGGTGAATACATCTCTGAGCACCGCTGCACCTCATGGTCAATTGTCTACAGCATAGCCCACACTCTCCCACATTCCACCCAGTGGGCCATGGGAGGACATACAATGTCCGGTAACTGTCCCTGCAGCACCACCCAGGACAACTCCAAGTCCCCAAAACGCCCCCACATCACATTTCTTCCTCCCACTCCCTACCCCCAGCAGCCACCATGGCCACTTTCTCCACACCAATGCCACATTTTCTTCGATTACTAATCACGATAGTTCATTAATAGAATATCAGTAAGTCCACTCTAATCCACACTCCATTCCTCCATCCTGTGGACCTTGGAATGGTTGTGTCCACTCCACTTCTATATCAAGAGAGGCCTTAGATTCCACATGGATGCTGGATGCAATCCTCCTGCTTTCAGCTGTAGGCACTCTTGGCTCCCTGGTGTGGTGGTTGACCTTCTTCAACTCCATGTTAGCTGAGTGGGTAAGTCCAATAAACCAGAGTGTAGGAGCTGAAGTCTGTTGAGGCTCAGGGCCTGGCTATCACATGGTCAGCCCAGAGATTCAGGTCCCCTGGGTATATATTAAACCCCAGCACCTACTACAGTTCCGGTAAAAGTAACAGGAGAGGCTTGTGAACAAAGATCACATCTGAGCCCAGCTCCATCACACAGAAACACAAACTCCAAAGTAGGGCCAACTGACATGGCACTGAACTCCATCTGCCATGACCATAGAACCTGTGGGTCTATGTACCCCTCAGAAGAACCAATACCTGGGGTTTATTTTTTATTTTTAAAAGCTTTTATTATTTATTTCTCCCCCCTTCCTCCACTGTCTGCTCTCTGTGTCAATTTGCTGTGCGTTCTTCTGTGTCTGTTTATATTCTCATTAGGCGGCTCCGGGAACAAATCCTGGGACCTTCTGGAGTGGGAGAGAGGCAACCATTTTTTTGTGCCACCTCAGCTCCCTGGTCTGCTGTGTATCTTATTGTCTCTCCTCTGTGTCTCTGTTTGTTGTGTCATCTTGCTGTGCCAACTGTCCGCATGGACCAGTTCACCACACGGGCCAGCTTGCCTTCACCAGGAGGCCCCGGGTATGAAACCCTGGACCTCCTATATGGTAGACAGGAGCCCAATTGCTTGAACCACATCCGCTTCTCTATCCTAAATCTTTTTTTTTTATTTAAGATTTTACTTATTTCTCTCCCCTTCTTCCCGTTTTCTGCTCTCTGTGTCCATTTGCTGTGTGTTCTTCTGTGTCTGCTTGCATTACCAGGTGGCGCTGGGAAACCGCATCTCTTTTTTGTTGTGTCATCTTGCTGTGTCAGCCTCTCCATGTGTGCGGTGCCACTCCTGGGCAGGCTGCGCTTTTTTTACGCAGCATGGCTCTCCTTGTGGGGCACATTCCTTGCACATGGGACACCCCTAGGCGGGGGCGCTCCTTGCGCATGGCAGCACTGTGCCTAGGGATCAAACCCTGGACCCTCCGTACGGCAGATGGATACTCTATTAGTTGAGCCCCATTTGCTTCCCTATCCTAAATCTTTTTTTGATGTTTGCATTCTACTCCAGGAATTAGGGTCAGATAATCTTAGTCCTAACCTTTTTAAAAAATGTTCCTTTATTTCACCTCTTCTACGTCCTGGCCTTATTCTCTCTTTTCCTCTCTCTCTTTCAGTCAAACTTCTTGAAAGAGATGTATATACCCACCATTCCCATTTCCTCACTTTACATCACTCTTCAAATATGGCTTCAGTCACTATGAAACTGCTCCTGCCAAGGTTTACAATAATCTACATGTCAGTAAACACAAAAGTCAACTCCCAGGAATTGGATTTGGCTCAACGGATAGAGCATCCGCCTACCACATGGGAGGTCCAGGGTTCAAACCCAGGGCCTCCTGTGTGGAGCCGGCCTATGCACAGTGCTGATGCGCTCAAGGAGTGCTGTGCCACACAGGGGTGTCCCCCGCATAGGGGAGCCCCACACGCAAGGAGTGCGCCCCGTAAGGAGAGACACCCCACACGAAAAAAGTTCAGCCTGCCCAGGAATGGTGCCGCACACACGGAGAGCTGACACAGCAAGATGGCGCAACAAAAAAGAGAGAGTTTCCCGGTGCCGCTGACAAGAATACAAGCGGACACAGAAGAACACACAGCGAATGGACATAGAGAACAGACAACTGGGGTGGGGGAAAGGGAGAGAAATAAATAAATTTTTTTAAAAAAGTTGACTCCCAATCTTTATCTTTCTTTTTTTTAAGATTTTTTATTTATTTCTCCCCCCCCCCCCGCGCCCCTCCTGCAGTTGTCTGCTCAGTTATCTCTCAGCAGTATGTCACACACTTGACCATTCCCTTCTCTTAGAAACAGTCTTCCTTTCATTTCTGTGGCACTACACTGTTCTGATTTTCCATCTACTTATTTGGCCTTTCCTTCATTGGTTCTCTTGGACAGTGGTATTCCAGAGGGTGAGGCCGAATGCTCTTTAACCTGTTTTTACTCTACACACACTCCTTGGGAGATCTCATTTACTTCTGTGCCTTCAATATCATTTTTATGCTGATGACTCACAAATCTTTCATGTTTCTCAGATCTCTCTCCTAGACTCCCTTCCAACTGGACATCTCCATTTGGAACCTTAAGTCTCAAAAGACCTCAAACTCAGTATGTCTAAAAATTAACTCATTATTTCTCCCTCATCCCCAAACCTGCTCTCCTCTTCTTCAAGGTTTTCCTATTTTAACAATGGAACTCATCCCAGAAACCCAGGAATCATCCTTGGAGCAAGTAAATATTTTTCCAGTTTTTCAACTTCTCTCTCCACTTTCATTATCCATTATCATCTCTTGCTGGATTACCTCAATAATTATTCTCTATACATCAGTCTTGCTCCTTTCTATTCCACTGTCCACAATGAAGGCAGAGTGAACTTTCAAAAATGCCATCTATCACATTCACCTATAAAAATCATTTGGCTTTCCACTATCCCTAAGATAATGTCCTTAATAATTAGAAAAGAACCTGATTTGGTCCATGCCTACTAGTCTCACCCTGAGCCTTCAGTAAGCCTAACTGGGCTTAATTCCTTGAATTTTAGTTAGTTCCTATCATCCTCCAGGTTTCACTTAAATATCACTTACAAAAGGCGGACTCTTCAGTTAGGTTAGTGCTCCCAGTTGCAGTCAATCATTTAACAAATATTTGTTCTTCACCTACAATGTGCTACATATACCCTATAAATTCAGTGTGGGCTGAAAAGCTGTCTTTATCAAACAATCGAGTGATGATATATAATCCATAGCACCCTGTACTTTTCTAAATCTGTTTTTTCCAAGCTGCTACAAAAAAACTTTGTTTATACTTGTTTCAGGGCTTGTTAGAGAGCTACCAGGTGGGAGTTAAAAAGATGCCTCCTTGAGCAGGTGTAGCTCAGTGGTTGAGCTCCCGCTTCATAGTACAAGGTCCTGGGTTCAATTCCTGGTACCTCCTAAAAAAAGTGCTTGGGCAAAAAGATGCCTCCTGGCTAGAGGGAGGGACTCAGGCAGGAGCCTGGATGCCAGGGGAATGCAAAGGGATCCCTTCCCAAATGGCCTCTGGGCTCTGGAGGCTCCTAGTCTTGCCTTTCAAGGAGATCCTTGCCCAGCCTGGCCTGCTGGTCAGTCAAACTGCAGAGGTTGGCAGATGGTCACTCATATTCTTGACCAGTTTCACTCGCCTTGTCTAGGAAATGATTCTCCAGGAAGTCAGAGATTCTGGGGGGAGGAGGGGTTGGGGATCTGTGTTGGCAGATCCCAGGGTAAGCAGATCCAAAAGGGCCTGGTTCAGGCTCTTCTCCAGAACCAGGACAGTTTTCAAGCCATCCAGGGTTTTACCTCACTCAACTTGTGACGGCTTCTGCATGTCCTGGAAGAAGGTGCAGCTGCTGCACTGGTTTTGCATCTTCAAGAGAAGCTCAGTGTCCTCCTCCTTCTCCTTTGCCAACTCTCAGAAGAAGTGGTCCAGGTCTTCCAGGGCCACATCATTGCGGTCGAAATAGGAGCTCAGAGAGAGGCAAGTATAGGCAACCTGCAGATTCAGGTTGACCAGGCGGCTAATAGAGGCCTCCATTTGAGCAGAATAATTCTGACAAATCTGGGAGCTCATGGTTGGTCGACAATAAGGAGTTAACCATTAAAAAAAAACAAACAAACGTGTTAGCTGGTCCCAGAAGCAGGGGATGGCCAAGAAATTGGTCCCAGAGATTACAACTGGAGAAGCAGTTGGAAGGTGGTCGACACTGAAGAGGTGGGGGAAATGGGCCCCAGGTCTGTTCTGTTCCAACAGTGTTGAAGCAAGAGACAGATCCGCAGGACCACAGGGCATGCTGTCTCTTAACTATTAAATATCGTGTTTTTAAATCACTGTACAAGTCAATGAGGAAAGGTACCATGTCTTATTCGCCATTTCATCTCCAGTACTAAGCATAGTAGTTGGTACACAGCCACTTCTCAATAAATACTTGAGTGTTAAATAGATGAAAACCTCAGAAGCTCTACTCAAAGTCAACTGCTTAGAGAGTAGAAGTGGCTCAAGAGGCTGAACCCTCTGCTTCCCACAAGGGAGGTCCCAGGTTTGGTTCCCCGTCCCTCCTAAAAACAAAAACAAAAATGAAACAAACAACAAGCAAAACAAATGAAAAAACCAACCCAGGGGAGCCGATGTGGCTCAGTGGTTGAGGGCCAGCTTATCACATACCAGGTCCAGGGTTCAATCCCTGGTCCCAGCACAAAAAAAAAAGTCACCAGTTTTACCCAAACCAGTTGTTTTAATAAAAGGATAAATAAAATCACAATTCATAAAAAAAAAAGAGGCTGTTATGCACTTTATCTAATAAATCCGTTAAACACACACAAAAAATAAGATAAACACATTAAAAAAATTGGTACTTCAAAAAAGACACATTTCATTAAATCACCAGTGCTTTACTCTGAAATCTAGAAATTAAACGAAAAAATCAAGCATTTATCTTGTATTTCTTACACTAATAATATTTCCAACCCAAGAGTCCTACTTCATGAGGGAAATAAATGTGTAAGAACTAGTGGAAAAACTCACCATATTGCAACCATTACTATAATAATTTATTCAAACAAAGACCATTAGTGCATGACCCATTAGATGCAAGACTGATGGGAAGCTTTATAATGAAGGGATCACACTGTCACCACCTGAACCTACTGATCAATGTGGGCACCACTAAGAGTAGCACAACCAGGGAAACAGACTTGGCCCAGTGGTTAGGGCGTCCGTCTACCACATGGGAGGTCCCTGGTTCAAACCCCGGGCCTCCCTGACCCGTGTGGAGCTGGCCCATGCACAGTGCTGATGCGCGCAAGGAGTGCCCTGAACGCAGGGGTGTCTCCCACGTAAGGGAGCCCCACGCGCAAGGAGTGCACCCGTAAGGAGAGCTGCCCAGCGCAAAAGAAAGTGCAGCCTGCCCAGGAATGGCGCCGCCCACACTTCCCGTGCCGCTGATGGCAACAGAAGCGGACAAAGAAACAAGACACAGCAAATAGACACAGAGAACAGACAACCGGTGGGGGGGGGGGGGATTAAATAAATAAATAAATCTTAAAAAAAAGAAAAAAGAAAAAAGAGCAGCACAACCAGACAATGTGTGCCTTTTAACGGGATGTATATGAAGTATGTAGCACCACCTATGACTCAACACTTGCCAAAAGAAAGCTGAACCTAAATATACAAAGCCTTCGAGGTTAACTTCCAATTTACCAGAATAGGCCAAAAAATACCATGAGAAAACAAACAGATAAATACAGGAAGGGGAGATTGTACAGTACAAATGACACATACTTTTCATCAAGTTCAATGGCACAGAAAGGAGGGGGTAGAGAAGAGAGGGGACTTATTCTACATCAGGGATTCTCATCCAAGGGTGATTTTGCCCTCCAGGGGACATGTGGCAATGTCTGGAAACATTTTTTGTTGTCACAACTGGGGGATACTGGCATTTAGTAAGAAGAAACCAGAGATGCTGCTCAACATCTTAAAATAGCCCCCAACAACAAAGCCTTATCCTGCCCAAAACGTCTATAATGCTAAGGTTGAAAAACCTTGATCTAGATTAAAAGACACTTTTGTGTACCTGTTTGAAAAAAACATTATTGAGTTAATTATGGAATTTTAACATGGACTGGCTATTGGATGATAAGAATTTTTGTGAATTTTGTTAGTGTAATGAGACAACAGGGGAAATCTGAATATGGATAGGGTATTAGAGGATACCAAGACTCTGTTGTTATTTTTTTTAGGTGTTATAATGCTTCTATTGAAGAAAAGATATTTTTTTCTTTTAGAGAGAGATACCTAATTTGGAATGTCGGGATGAAATGACCTAAGATCTAAGATCTGGGAAGCAGACTTGGCCCAATGGATACGATGTTTGCCTACCACATGTGAGGTCTACGGTTCAAACCCCAGGCCTCCTTGACCCGTGTGGAGCTGGCCCATGTGCAGTGCTGATGCGCGCAAGGAGTGCCATGCCATGCAGGGGTGTCCCCCACATACGGGAGTCCCATGGACAAGGAGTGCGCCCCATAAGGAGAGCCGCCCAGCGCAAAACAAAGTGCAGCCTGCCCGGGAATGGCGCCACACACACAGAGAGCTGACGCAGCAAGATGATGCAACAAAAAGAAACACAGATTCCCGGTGTCTCTGGTAAGAATAGAAGCTGTCACAGAAGAACACAGCGAATGGACACAGAGAGCAGACAACTGGGGAGAGGGGTGGAAAGGGAGAGAAATAAATAAATAAATCTTTAGGGGAAAAAAAAAAGATCTAAGATCTGCTTTAAAGTATTTCAGCAGCAACAACACAAAACACCTAGATGAAGCAAAAATAACAAAATCCTGATAGATGCTGAATCTGAATGATACTTTTACATGTTTAAAATCTTTCACCATAAATATTTTTAAATGATACATTCCAAAAATAAAATATGACTTAAAGAATGATACATATGCAGAAGGGTTAATTGTCAAGAGATTGGTGCTGGCATGAAAAAAAAAAGTTTATCACCTAACAAAAGTATTTTGAGTCTAGAACATGACAACTCTTGCTCTTGTACCTTTGTCAACAAATCTTTATGCATATATATTTTTAATGTAATATTATTACAAAGTCAATAAAAAAAAAAAAATTAAAAAAAAAAAAAAAAAAAAAACAAATCTTTATGGAGCGCCTAACAATTTGCAAGGCACTGTCCTAGGTGCTGCAGGGAAGAAGATGAGCAAACCAGTCCTCGTCTGCAAGGGACTTAAAATCAGAACAGAACAAAACCAAATGGGCAATCTCAGTCATGGCTTCATGTAGACTCCAATATTTGAGATGTACCTTGAAGAGATACTACCAAAAGGAAGGAGGGAAAGTCGATGAAGTTGGGAGGAATCCTAGACACAGGCAGGAAAGCTAAACAGGCTCACTAGGCCCTTCTTGACCTGGCCCATGCATACCTCTCAAGCCTCATCTTCCACCAATGTCTTTCTGGCTTTCACCAAAGAACTGGAGGCACTGAATATTCAAGATACCCAAAGAAATTTACTACAGACAAGGATACAAAGGCAGAAAAGAAAATGCAGTATTCATGGACAGTATTTATATTAAGGACCAAACTGATACCCCACCCTCCACCACCACCACTCCGAAAATTCCAAAAATTCAATTCATTTCTCTCTAAAAAGTCAGAAAAACAGTCCAGTAGAGATGTGAATATAAATGTCATATTTTTACTGGGGCTTACTCTGAGGCTGTTTGACAACAAAAATACACAATAGATATATATTTTTCCCATATATCACCCTATTATGGTGATGAATGCACAACTCTGATTATATTGAGAGCCACTGATTGTACATTTTGGATGGATTGTATGGTAATGTGACTCTATCTCAATAAAACAGCTTTTTTTAAAAGTAACTGTCATTCTGTCACAGGCTTTACTAAGCCTAATCATAAATACCAACACCAACAATGTTGTGATTTGATTTTATACCTTCCATTGTATTATTAAATATACTTGTCAAATATGAAAAAAAAAAAACTGGAAATTTCAGAGTGGAGTGAGAAAGAAGCCAGAAATTGTCTATATAACAGAAAATTTTTGAAGGAGATAATCTGGCAGAATGGTACTACTTTGGCATAAACCAACAGAATCACATTTCTACTACTTTATCCCAGCACCTCAGTGTTTTCTCCTGGTGGTGTGCCAAGTATCCTTCCTTAAAACAACTTGCCTCTATTCTTAAATTCTACTGCCAAAGCATTGTAAAAAGAATACTACACCCTATCTTTTGGAAATCTTTTATATACAAATCTGGGTTCATATATTAAAAGATTGTCATCACTAACCAAAAATGGTTAATGTATCTAGGTTAGGAATTGCTGAATGTGTCTATTTTAAGAAATCGTAACAAATCATTTATTCTCCTTGAGTTCTACCTTCTTTCTTAGTGGAGGAATTCATTTATTACTTCTACCCTGTCAATCTTCAGTCTTTCCCTAGGAAGCATCACTTCAAACAGAGAAAGGAATGGTTCCCTTACTACTAATATTCAAATGATGAGACAAACTTTTTTTTTTTTTTTTACCTTGGCCTAATTCCAAGGCTGTTACTTTGGAGTTAATGGTAACAAAAATGAAATGCAGCAAACTGGTCATGTTTTAAAACTATCTTAAAGTAATGAGAAAAAAGGATGTATGGGTCAGTTCCTTAAAAGGACAAGAGGAGCGGCCCCTCCTGCTCCCCAAAGAGGGTCAAATGTCTACAGATGCACCTATGTATAGAAAGGACATGTGCATTTTGGGAATAAACTATAAAACTTCAATATGTATCTATAAGTTTAATTAGGATGCTTCTAATAAGACAGACATTCATCCTTCATTTGCTGAGGCCTCCTAATTTAGGAAGCTGAGAGCTACCTGGGGTTCCTAAACAATTTTTTTTAAGCTAACTGGGTCATAAGGTTTACGTGCAATTCAAGTGTCAGCTCCTTTGAGAAGTTTCTTCTTTATGTTGCCTCTCAAATAGAAATGTTAGTTTACAATACAATTTAAAATAAGGCCCTTGCAACATATCTAGGAGGCTGGTGGAAGGAACCTGGAATACACCTGAGAAGTAACTTGAGCCATCCCACTATTCTGTGGTGTCTAGAAACATCTTTAAACAAGGTTCTTTTAGTAATCCACATTTACCTAATTTAAAAGCTGGATGTAATACTCTAGTAGAATCCTTTGGAATGTAAATTAGCTAGTCATTGTGTGTTGGAATTAGGCTAAACACAGGTTAAAGCCCTGAGGCCTGCTCACTTAGGGCCCTCTAGAAGAAGCGGCTCAGAGAGATGCTTCCTTACCTGTGGAGTCATCGTAGAGGGATCCGGCTCAGGGGCAGCTTGCTGCTGTTCAGCACTCTTGTTCTTGGCCCCACTCTCCAAAGACTCTTGCTGGACAGTTGTCTTATTCCCAGAAGGTGCAGACGGTGGTGGTGGAGCTAGTAGTTGGGATTTAGAATGGCCCTGGGAGGGGCGGGAAGGTGATGCCTGAGAAGAGGGCAGGTAGGACTGGGAATGGCTCAAATAGGATTGCGAGGAGGATGAGGAAGAGTAAGATGGGGTGGGCGCCAGGTAAGATTGGGACGGTGGAGACTGCGAAGGAGAAGGTTGAGCGGAAGGGAGATAGGGCTGGGACGAGGACGGGGGATAATACGAGGGTGGCGGCGGCTGAGGTGGGGGCATGTAAGATTGGGAAGGGGGCATGTAGGACCCCGGCGGGACAGGGGGAGATTCAGGGGGCGAATCCAGCTCCATGGGAACCAAACCAGGAGGCCCGTCTCGTTGGTGGTGGAGCATCTGGTGTTTATACTGCTGCTGCTTCTGATAGCTGAGGGCCGGCCCAGGCGGCGGGGGCATCGGCGGCGGTGGCGGCTGCCAGTCCCCGTATCCGCCCCCCGGCATCACCGGCGGGGGCGGCAAGGGGGGCGGGGGAAGGTGGTGGGGCTGGAGCACGCACTGCATTTGCTTCTGATGCATCTGCTGCAACTGCTGGAGCTGCGCCAGGTGCTGCTCGCGGAAGCTCATGAAGCCCGAGGAGGAGGGGGCCGCGGGAGTCGTCGAGCTCGAGTACCCGGACCCCGGCGAGGCCTCAGGAAGCGCCACCGGCGGCGGAGGCGGGACCGGCGGCGGCGGATAGTGGCTGCTCCCGCCATACCGGCCCCAATTCGGGAACATATCGGAGAAGAAGGCGGAGGGCTCGTCCCGGCGCCGTTACTCGTCGCAACCGACCTCCAAGAGCTGCGGCGGCGGCGGCGACAGCCGGAACTCGCGGCGCCTACAGGCCCCGGAGCGTGTAAACGGAGCGCGCCAGTGCGCCGGCGCTACCGAGCTGGGCCCGCGACCGGGAAGGCGGGGACGGGGCTGAGGCTACTACGCCTGCGCAGTCGCCACCGAGAGGAGAACAAAGGCGAGCTAGAGCGGCCCTTTGCTTGACGACTGTCTGTTGCCATCTTCCTTCGGGTTCGGGTAATGTAGGCTCCAGTAGAATGTTCTTATAGAACCGAGGAACCATAGAGTCTCACAGCTGAAAGTGGTGGTAGAGATCCTATCGCTTCACGGGTTCATTTTTGAATGAAAAAAAAGAGGTTCCATTCACAATAGCAACAATCGCAACAACAACAGAGAAACCATAAAAAACAACTGGAAATAACTAATAATATATATGTGGAACCTATATGAAGAAAAATACTGAACGTTCATATCTAAGTGGGATAAAATTAGACTTGAACGGAGAGGCTCACGTGAATAAAAGAGGGAAAATAGTCAAGAAGTCAGTTCTTCCCAAATTAAAAATTAATAGAACAGACCTTATACATAAATTAACTCAAAATGGATCAAACTTAAGTATAAACGCTAAAACCATAAGACTCCTAAAAGATAATGTAGGGAAACATCTTCAAGACCTGGTGGTAGGTGGTGATTTCTTAAACATTACACCAAAAGCGTGAGCAACAAAACGAAAAATGGATAAATGGGACCTCCTCAAACTTAAACTCTACTGTGGTTCAAAGGGCTTTATCAAGAAGGTGAAAATGTAGCCCACTCAATGAGAGAAAATATCTGGAAACCACAAACTTATGGTTTTAATTTCTATGCTACATAAAGAGATCATACAACTCAACAATAAAAAAGGCAACAATCCAATTTAAAAATGGGCAAAAGACTTAGACATTTCTCCAAAGAGGAAATGTAAAGGGTGAAAAAGCACATGAAAAAAATGTTCGATATCACTAGTTATTAGGGAAATGCAAATCAAAACTACAAAAACTACACCTCATAGGATGGCCATTATTTTTTTTAAAAAAGCAAAGTGCTGGAGAAGATGTGGAGAAATAGGAATACTCCTTCACTATTAGTGGGAATATAGAATGGTGCAGCTTCTGTGGAAGGTGTTTGCCTGTTTTCTCAGGAAGCTAAGTATAGAACTGCCATATGATCTGGCAACCACTCTTAGGAATATAACCTGAAGAATTGAAAACAGTGATGCAAATAGACATTTGCACACCAATGTTCATAGCAGCATTATTCACAATTGCCAAAAGATGGAAAACAACCCACATGTCCATCAACTGATGAATGGATAAATGAAATGTGGTATCTAGATATGATGGAATACTATGCTGCTGTAAGAAGAAATGAAATTGGGACACATGATAACAAGGATGAACCTTGAGGACATTATGCTGAGTGAAATAAGCCAGGCACAAAAGGACAAAGTTTGTATGGTCTCATTAATATGCACTAAATACGAAGAATAAACACTTGGAGCTAAAATCTAGAACATAGGTTATTATGAGATAGGATGAGGACTGAGAAGGGGTAACTGATGTTTAATGTACGTAAAATATTTAATTAGCTTGACTGTAAAATGTGGAAATGGATAGAGTTAACGGTAACATTATAATGAGTATAACTAATACAGCTGATTTATGAATGGGATTGTAGTTGAAAGGGGTAGTCTAGGGATGTAAATATTGATTGAAGAAAGCTAGGGAATAATCTAGGGACTGAATAACATAGTGAGCCCGGAGGGGGATGAGGATTGTGGTGAATAGTACAAATACAAGAATGTTCTTCTGCGAACTAGAACAAAATGCATATCACAATTGCAAGGTGATAAGAATATGGTGATGCATGGGAAAATACAATTAATGTAACTTATGGACTATAGTTAATAGCAATACTGTAGTATTCTTGCATCAATGTCAAAGAAGTTTCTATGTCAACACTAAGGTTCAATAATAGGATAGTGTGATGGTTAGGCTATTGGCCAGGTAAATGTGCCCAATTGTTTGGTCAAGCAAGCATTGGGCTATCTATAATACAAGGGCATTTATGGACTTTAGTCACTATTGACTTTACTGCAGTGGTAAATCATAGATAACTGGTTATAATTACATCAATCAGGGAGATTGCCATCAGCAATGAGTGACCCTTTATCCAATCAGTTGAATGCCTTAAAAGGGGAAGTGATTCCAGCATTGAAAGAGAATTTCCCAGCTTCTCTTTGGGCAGCCAATATCTCCCAGAACTCGTCAAGAACTTTCACTGGACTCTCGTTGCAGCCCCTGGTTGCAGCCTGCCTGCGAAACCTGGACTTGTGCATCCCCACGGCTGCATGAGAAACTGTTGTAGAATTGTATACCATCGACAGATATATCTTGTTGATTCTGTTTCCCTAGAGAACACTGACTAATACAGATGGTATGGGATTTTTTTTCTTTTGGATTAAGGAAAATGTTTAAAAATTTGCTGAAGTGATGACTGCACAACCCTGTGATGAAAGTGAAAGCCACTGAGTATACACTTTGGATAGATTGTACAAGGCTCAGGACTGTATAACACAGTGAACCATATGGTGGAAGGTGGCCTGTGGTTAACAGTACAGATATGAGGGTGTCATCTCATGAACTATAACAAATGTACAATGTTAATATATGGTGTTAATAATAGGGTGTGTATAGAAAAAATATACCAGATGTAAGCTATGGATCATAGTTAGTGGTAATAGTCTGATGATGTTTTTTCATAATCTGTAACAAATGTTCCACAGTAATGTAAGGTGTTGGTGGAGGGGTGATATTTGGGAATTCTGCACATTATCATGATTGTTTTGCAAGTTCACAACTTCACTAATAAATACATATATTAAAAATGAATAGACAATGCAATTCTAACAAAACAAATAAAATCGGAAACAAATCTGTGAAAGAATGGAGACTTATTTTGGAGACAGAATGTAAGACTCCGCATCAATTCCTGCAGGCATATAAAAGGTAACACATATAGTTATTGTAAGAGAGAAATGGAATTCTGCAGGCATATAAAAGGTAACACATATAGTTATTGTAAGAGAGAAATGGAATTCTTTAGTATATCTCAACACATAAAAATCTATGCTGGAGAATCTCAAAGCTAAAGCAAAAAGATAGCAAAAACTAGCTACAAAGACTGTCTAGAGATGATCTAGAAGGTAATGCTTCAAAAATCTCCAACATAGTACTAACATGAGCTCCTTCTTTGGTTTGAATGAATCACTGAGAAATAAAGCTGATCCACACTGGATTCTAGTTCTGAGAATATTAAGTGTGGCAGTTATGCACCACTTAAAAGGTTTGATATTGCTTCCATCTTACCAACCCAGATCTTCACCTCTCTTAGGAGGTAGATGTGAGTGGAAAGTGGGGCATATAAGTATACTTCAGAAGAATGAGTTTCATTCTCAAATAGGAATATAGTTGGCTTTCTTTTAACTTTTTAATGGAAGTATAATACATATACCAAAAATTATACATTGTAACTGTACAGTTTAGTGAATTTCCACAAGCTAATCATACTGTATAACCAGTACTCAGATCAATAAACGGAATGTTACCTAACCCAGAATTCCTAGTTATTGTGTTTTAATATTTTCCATTGGAATTCTTTTTTTGAAAAATACAAAAATAAATGTAATTTACTATAGTAGTAGATTAAAGGGAGAAATTATATGTTAGTTTCCTAGATGCAGGAAAAGAATTTGATACATTTCAACATCAATTCATAATTTTTTAAAAAGCTTAGCAAGTCAGAAATGAAAAGGAACAACCTTTATGTAATAAAGAGAATCTACCAAAAATTATAGAAAACATCACACTTAATGGTGAAAAGTTGAAAGACTGCCCATTGACATCAAAAGCCACATGCCCATTATCATCACATCTATTCAGTTTTGTACTGCAGGCCCTGTTGGTGAGAAAAGGCAATTTAAAAATATATGTAAGTTTTGGAAAGGAAGAAACACAACTTTAACTATGTATATGATATGTGTCCATAGAAAATCCAAAATAATTACGGATAAATTATAAGAATAAGAATGCTGGATATAAAATCAAAATACAAATAAATATATGTACCTATATATAATTTTTATATACCTTTCATTAAGAAAGTGAAAAAGGGAAGCCATAAAGTAGGAGGAAATATTTTGTAACACATTTAATCTGCAAAAGACTCATATAGAGAGGATATAAAGAAATCATACAAATCAATAAGGTAAAAGACATACAATTTATAGGAGCACAATGGGGCAAGACTTGAATGAGTATTTCATATAAAATGAAATGTAAATGGTGAATACATGTGAAAGGAGTTTCATCTCAGTAGAAACCAGGGTAATACAAACTAAAACCAAAATGAGTACACATGCAACACACCTACATGGCTAAAATTAAAGACACAAAACCAAATGTTGGCAAGGATGTGGAACATATAAAATCCTGGTACACTGCTGATAGGAGTGTAATTTCTGGCAAGTACTCTGAAATACTATCTGGTAGTATCTACGGAAGCAGAGCATACCCTTAGCCTATGACCCAGAATTCCAATCCTAGGATATAACTATCAGAAATAAATACATATGTTCACCAGAAGACATGTACAAGAATATTCACATCAACTCTATTCGTAATAACTGAAAACTTTGAAATCAATGCAAATGTCCATCTATGCTAGAGTGGATAATCAAATTGTGGTGTATTTATATAATGGAATACAAAACATGAATGAAAAATGAATAAGTAACTATCATTCAATGAATGAATTATAAGGCAACAATGTAAATGAATCTTACGAACATAATGTTGAATGAAAGAAGAGAGACACAAAAGAGTGTATACTATATGTTTCCACATATCTAATTCAAAACAGATAAAACTGATATAGACTGGTAGAATTTAGAATAGTAATTTCCTTTGGAGAGCAGATAGTGGCTAGAGGGGTGCGCAAAGAAGGCTTCTGGTACTGTTCTATTTCTGATCTGGGTGCTGGATACCTAGGTATATTCAGTTTGTGAAAAATTCTTTAAGCTGTATCACTTGTAATTCTGTTGTATCTTATAATTCAATAAATGTACCTTCAAGAAAATGTTCAATAAAAGAAGGCAGTTCAGAACATTTATTAAGGCATTGAAAGACTTGTACACTGAAAACTACAAAGCATTGCTAAAAGAAATTAAAGACCTAAATGAATGGAAAGATATCCAACGTCCATGGATTAGAAGACAATATTGTTAAGATATCAGTGCTACCTAAAGAGATCTACATGGCTGGAGTCCTTTAGAGGCAGAGTGGAAGTCAGAAGCCACAGGGAAGAGCCAGCAGTCAAGAGTGGCCATGTGCGCTGCCACAGGACAGAGGAGCCCAGGACCAAGGATCTCCAGCCGCAGCCCCAGAGCACCACCGTCTTCTGGGGAGAAGCATCACCTTGCTGACACCTCAATTTTGGACTTCTTATAGCCTCGAAACCTTTCAGTCAATATATTCCTGTTATTTAAGCCAAAAAAAAAAAAAAATAAAGAGATCTACAGATTCAACCAATCAAAATTCCAAGAGCCTTTTTTGCACATATGGAAATGCTAATCATTAGATTCATATGGAATTAAAAGAAGGTCCAAAAACCAAAACTATTTTTAAAAAGAAGAACAAAGTAGCATCCAGGAAGATGGCAGATTAGAAAGACACAGGACTCTCTCCTCTCCCAGAAAAATAGGTAGAGGACAGGCAGAAACATTTGAAAAAGACATTCTAGGTTTAGGACACCAGGGGAAGCCTGGACAATACCCAGAAGAGAGCACAAGAAAAGAATCTTGACAGAAATACTGTGAGTAGAAGCTGCAGCTTCAGCTGCAGCTGCCAGTGCCCCTCCCCCACCTGACAAAGAGATAATTTTGAATTCTCCAGCGTTGGGCCTGCAGCTACGGACAAAGGAGGCCTTAGGCAGGGATCTACGTCCCCCAGCAAAGCGGAGAGAGAGTGATGTAGGCTAAGATTGATTCAGCTTTTGGCCCCAAAATTTGGTCTGCTGTACCCACGGAGCACCTCCAGACCAGGTGGGACCATGCCATTGTTTGCCTAAAGACATCCAAACCTCTCAATCACCTTCTTTACTGACCAGGACTGGTTGTTGAGGGTGCAGAGGGGAGTGGAATTACTTCCTACCCAGGAAAAGGGAGGGGGCTGTCAGCACAGCTTGGAAAACAGACTGAGAAAGTTTAAATTGCAAGGCTCTTAGCATCCAGGCAGGACCCTCTATTACATTGAGTAGGTCCGTGTTGCAGACCAGGCTTTGAACTGAGAAGCCTGCTGAAGAGCACCATCTGCTGACCGACCAAGAAAGTGCATGTGAGAAATTAAAAGTAAATAAGAGGTTTTTTCTGGCCTTTAAAACCTCATACTCCAAGGCCTCTGGAGCAGTTCTGCAACCATTGCTGGTTTCAGGTCCCAGTATTGAGCAAATACAAGGGGTAATCCTAAATACCAGAACAGGTTGAACCAAGAATCAAAGAACAGTAGTAGGGAAACGGACTTTGGCCCAGTGGTTAGGGCGTCCGTCTACCATATGGGAGGTCCGCGGTTCAAACCCCGGGCCTCCTTGACCGGTGTGGAGCTGGCCATGCGCAGTGCTGATGCGCGCAAGGAGTGCCGTGCCACGCAAGGGTGTCCCCTGCGTGGGGGAGCCCCACGCGCAAGGAGTGCGCCCGTGAGGAAAAGCCGCCCAGTGTGAAAAAGAAAGAGCAGCCTGCCCAGGAATGGCGCCGCCCACACTTCCTGTGCTGCTGACGACAACAGAAGCGGACAAAGAAACAAAAGCAAAGAAACAAGACGCAACAAATAGACACCAAGAACAGACAACCAGGGGAGGGGGGGAAATTAAATAAATAAATAAATCTTTAAAAAAAAAAAAAAAAAAAAAAAAGAACAGTAGTAATGCACAGCCTCCCACCATTAAATCCCTAAGAGAGAGGGGGATCTTGAGTATCTGAGCAAATTCACCATCCTAGAAATCAGCAAAAAATTGAAAGCCATACTAATAAAATGGAAGAAATGACCCAAGAAAAGGAATATAGTAAAGTACCAGAAGAAAACAGGATTTGAGACAACTAATCAACAAGAAGCACACAAATTCTTAAAATCAAATTAACAAGTTGAAAGACAATATGGCTAAAGAGATAAAGGAAATCAAGAAGACATTGAGTGAGCACAAGGAAGAATTGAAAACATGAATAGAGAAGTAGCAGAGCTCATGGGAATGAAAGGCAAAATAGGTGAGATAAAAAACACAGTACAGGAATACGACAAGAAACTTGAAATGATATAAGAAAGAATAAGTGACAGAGAAGACAGAAGAGCTGAAATTGAAGAGAGAAAAGGACAGAAAAAATTAAACAAGGGCTCAGATTGTTGCATAACAACATGAAATGCAACAACATAAGTGTCGTGGGAGTTCCAGAAGGAGAAGAGAAGAGAAAAGGGGCAGAAAGAGTATTTGAGGAAATGATAGCTGAAAATTTCCCAACTCTCAAGAAAGAAATGAATTTACATGTCCAAGAAGCATAGCATACTCCAATCAGAATAAATCTGGATAGACCTACTCCAAGACACACACTACTCAGAATGTCAAACATCAAAAATAAAAAGAAAATTCTAAGAGCAGCAAGGAGACGCAAAATATCACATACAAGGGATGTCCAGAAACATTTAGTGCTGATTTCTCATCAGAAACCATGGAGGTAAGAAGACAGTAATATGATACAATTAGGAAACTGTGATGGTTAGGCTAATGTGCCAACTTGGCCAGGTAATTGTGCCCAGTTTTTTGGTCAAGCAAGCACTGGGCTAACTGTAATACAAGGACATTTATGGACTTTAGTCACTATTGACTTCACTGCAGTGGTAAATCATAGATAGCTGATTACAATTACATCATTCAGGGAGATTACCATCAGCAATGAGTGATGCTTTATCCAATCAGTTGAATGCCTTAAAAGGGGAGGTGATTCCAGCATTGAGTGAGAATTTCCCAGCTCATCTTTGGACAGCTAGTGTCTCCCAAAACACATCAAGGACCTTCACTGGACTTTCTTTGGAGCCCCTGGTTGCAGCCTGCCTGTGGAACCTGGATTTGTTCATCCCCGTGGTCATGTGAGAGACTCTGATAAAATCTCTTACTATTGACAGATATCTTTTGTTGATTCTGTTTCCCTAGAGAACACTGACTAATACAGCTTAGAACCAGGAGTGGTTCTTGAGCAACAGAGTCTTAAACATGGGATGCCTGAGGTGGTTCTGGGAGTTTTGCAATTGACTCTCTAAGTGCACTCAAGGGTATTAATGACTCCCTTTCCAATAAGTAAGAGGCTGCTAACAGTTCATGGCATGAGCTGCCAATTGAGATATGCAAAATATCATCACTGGATTCTCCTACGTCCATGCTTGTAAGAAGCAAGGATCTGGGTGAGAGTGTTTTCAACATCTTAACAGAGTTTTGTGGGGTTAAAAGGTATAATGATGTTGGCTGGCTCCTCCTAGATACTCTGGACACAGTTAAAAATGAAAGAGATGATTTAAAGGCTTCAAATTTGATACTTTAACACTGTATGAATGATGCAAAAGTTTCTATGTCTGCTCTGAAAGAAAATCTTATTTCTGTAGCCACAGGCTCGAAATATCTGGGAACCAAACTCAAACTCTCATTGTACCAGTAGCGGAGTTACAAAGGAAACTAAAATCTCTGCAGGAATTCTGCAGGCAAAATGAAGGCATTGATTGGAAAAGAGTGGAACTCAGAGAATTGGGATGGAGACATATGGGATGATGATAATAAAGGTGGGGACAATGGAACCCTAAATTCTGCTGAAACTTTACCAGATAAGCCTGTAATGGACTGTCCCATACCAATCTTGTATAACCCGGCCTCCAGCCTGCCCTAGGAGTCTGGACCTCCTCCCAGTCTTGAGGCAGGTACCAGCCAAACTTTAGCAGACTGGAGCACTGCCAAGCCTCCAGTCTGCCCTGAGGAAACTACCTTCCAACCCCTGTCTGAAAAGATTAATCCTGACTCACCAGAAGAAAATGCAAGGGAATGCCCTATGGTCAGTAGCTTGCAAGGCATTTCAAATCCTTCTCCTCCTTACCCATCCCCACCACCTCTCTTGTTTTCAAGACCAATTACTAGACTAAAATCACATGTCCCCAAAGGTGAAGTGCAAAGTGTGACCCATGAGGAAGTAAGGTATACTCTGAAAGAACTGCATGAGTTTTCCAACTTATATAGACGGAAATCAGGGGAATATATGTGGGAATGGTTATTAAGGGCATGGAACAATGGTGGAAGGACTATAAAGTTGGATCAGGCTGAATTTATTGATATGGACCCACTAAACAGAAATTCTGGATGCAATGTTGTAGCTTGAGGGGTTAGAAAGGGCTCTAAGAGTTTGTTTGGGTGGTTGACTGAAACATGGACCAAAAGATGGCCTAGCATGTCTGAGGTTGAGATGCCTGATTTACCCTGGTGTACAGTAGATGAGGGACTTCTAAGGCTTAGAGAGATTGGAATGCTAGAATGAATTTACCATTTGAGACCTGCCCACCCATTCCAGGAATGTACAGAGAACACACCTTTAACCAGGACTGTGAGGAGTAAATTTGTAAGACTAACTCCATCTTCCCTGAAGAACTCTGTGGTTGCTCTTCTCTGTAGTCCAGATATTATTGTAGGGAGGGCTGCGATGGAATTAGAATCCTTAAACATTATGGGGATGATTGGCTCTCAGTCTGGTTAAAGTCAAGGATCAGCAGTTAATCACCAAAGACAAGGTGGGTCTGGCTACTGCAATGAAAGGCAGATTCAAAAAAAGCACAGGGAATTGACTGTGGCTCAATCAGTTGGACTCCTGTCTGCGATATAGGAGGCCCTGGGTTTGTGTCCTGGGGCCTCGTTGTGAAGGCAGGCTCACGGGCACGCTGTGGAGAGTCACCAGTCTGGGCGCCGCGGAGTGAAGCTGGCCCACAAGCACCGCAGAGAGCCAACTCAGCAAGGTGACACAACAACAACAAAAAAAGGGAGATGAGCAAAAATGCAGAAGAATGCGCAGAGAATGGACACAGAGAGCAGACAGCAAGCAAGCTGCAAGGGGGGCGATAAATAAAAATAATAAATTCAGACACAGAAGAATGCACAGCGAATGGACACAGAAAGCAGAAAGCAAGCAAAAAGCTGCAAGTGTGTGTGGGGGACCACTCAAAATAGTCTGAGTCACATAGAGTTATGGTGTTGGCTAATACATCATGAGGTGGACTTTGTAAAATGAGTAAATGCCTCTGAACAAGGCCTGTGGGCTAGTAGACAGAACAGCAAATAAAAATGCTTTACCTAGTAAAAAATAAAATAAAATAAAAATCATGAGGTACCTAGAAGTGAAATAGATGGGCAGTCTATTAAATTTCTTCTGCATCTGTATAAACAGAAGTGTTCTAGGTCAAGTGAACAAAATCCTAAATCGAATTACAGATGCAGAGAATCACGGCCCCTTCATCAATTCCCAGACTTGAGACAGTTTACAGACCCAGAACATCTTGAATGAGGAGATGGCCAGGTCCCCTTGGGGAAGGATCTTGTTAAACTGCCAAAAATTTATACTGTTAATCTTCCTACCACTTTTATGCAAAAAGACCTATGGTCTTTTACCAGAGTAACTGTGCACTGGGGAAAAGGAAATGATCAGAAATTTCAGGGATTATTAGACACTGGCTCAGAAGTGACATTAATTTCAAGAGACCCAAAACATCACTGTGGTCCACCAGTCAGAGTAGGGGTTTATGGGGGTCAGGTGATTAATGGAGTTGTGGCTCAGGTCTGTCTCACAGTTGATCCAGTGGGTCCCCAGGCCCAATCTGTAGTTATTTTCCCAGTTCCAGAATGCATAACTGGAATAGACATACTCAGTAACGGGCAGAATCCCTACATTGAATCCCTGACATGTGGAGTGAGGGCTATTATGGTTGGAAAGGCCAAGTGGAAACCACTAGAACTGCCCCTACCTAGCAAAATAGTAAACCAAAAGCAATACCAGATTCCTAGAGGGATTGCAGAAATTAGTGCCACCATCAAGGATTTGAAGGATGCAGAGGTGGTGATTCCCAACATGTCCCCTATCAACTCTCCTATTTGGCCTCTACAGAAAACAGATGGATCTTGGAGGATGACAGTAGATTATCATAAACTTAATCAGGTGGTGACTCCAATTGCAGTTGCTCTTCCAGATGTGGTATCATTGCTTAAGCAAATCAATACATCTCCTGGTACCTGGTATGCAGCTATTGATTTAGCAAATGCTTTTTTCTTAATTGCTATTAGTAAGGACCACCAGAAACAGTTTGCTTTCAGCTGGCAAGGCCAGCAGTATACCTTCACTGTCCTGCCTCAGGGGTATGTCAAATCTCCAGCCTTATTTCATAATACTGTCTGCAGGAATCTTGATCATCTCTCTCTCCCACAAGACATCACATGGGTCCATTATATTGATGATACCATGTTTATAGGACCTGGTGAGCAAGAAGTAGCAAAGACTCTAGACTTATTAGTAAGACATTTGCATGAGAGAGGATAGGAGATAAATTTAACTAAAATACAGGGTCCTTCCACCTCAGTGAAATTTCTAGGTGTCCAGTGGTGTGGGGCATATTGAGATATCCCTTCTAAAGTGAAGGATAAGCTGTTGCATCTGGGCCCTCCTACTACCAAAAAAGAGGCACAATGCTTAGTTGGTTTCTTCAGGTTTTGGAGACAACACATTCCTCATTTGGATGTACTACTCCAGCCCATTTACTGGGTGACCAGAAAACCTGCTAGTTTTGATTGGGGGACCAGAACAAGACAGGGATCTGCAACAGGTCCAGGCTGCTGTGCAAGCTGCACTACCACTTGGGCCATATGATCCAGCAGATCCAATAGTGCTGGAAGTTTCAGTAGCAAATAGAAATGCTGTCTGGAGCCTTTGGCAGGCCCCTATAGGAGAATCACAACACTAAGCCTTAGGATTTTTGAGCAAAGCCCTGCCATCCTCTGCAGATAATTACTCCCCTTTTGAGAAACAGCTTTTGGCCTGCTCCTGGACCTTAGTAGAGACTGAACACTTAACCATAGGCCATCAAGTTAGTATGAGACCTGAGTTACTTATCATGAGCTGGGTCTTGTCTGACCCACAAAACCATAAAGTTGGGTGTGCACAGCAGCAGTCCATAATAAAGTGGAAGTGGTATATATGAGATAGGGCTCAAGCAGGTCCTGAAGGCACAAGTAAGTTCCATGATGAAGTATTCCAAATTCCTAATATCACCACCCTACCATGTTACCTTTTCTTTCCCAACCCACAGCTTTGGCTTCTTGGGGAGTCCCTTACCATCAGTTGACTGAAGAAGAGAAAACTTGGGCCTGGTTTACAGATGGTTCTGCATGATATGCAGGTACACACCCAAAAGTGGACAGTTGCAGCACTGCAGCCCCTTTCTTGGACATCCCTGAAGGACAATGGTGAAGGCAAATCCTCCCAGTGGGCAGAACTTCGAGCAGTGCACCTGGTTGTTCATTTTGCTTGGAAGAAGAAATGCCAGAGGTGCATTTGTACACTGATTCATGGACTGTTGCCAATGGTTTGTCTGTATGGTAAGGGACTTGGAAGGAAATTGATTGGAAAATTGGTGACAAAGAAGTCTGAGGAAGAGGTATGTGGATAGACATTTCTGAGTGGGCAAAATACATGAAAATATTTGTGTCCCACGTGAATGCTCACCAGAGGGTGACTTCAGCAGAGGAAGATTTTAACAATCAAGTGGATAAGTTGATCTACTCTGTAGTGGCTAATGCTCAGCCTCTTTCCCCAGCCACTCCTGTCATTGCCCAATGGGCTCATGAAAAAAGTGGTCATGGAGGTAGGGATGAAGGTTATGCATGGGCTCAGCAACATGGACTTCCCCTTAACAAGACTGACTTGGGTACAGCCACTGCTGAGTGCCCAATCTGCCAGCAGCAGAGATCCACACTTGGTCCCCAATATGGCACCGTTCTTTAAGGTGACCAGTCTGCTACCTGTTGGCAGGTTGACTACATTGGACCACTTCCACCATGGAAGAAGCAACAATTTGTTTTAACTGGAATAGACACATACTCTGGATATGGGTTTGCATTTCCTGCACACAATGCTTCTTCCAAAACTACCATCCATGGACTTGCTGAATGTCTTATCTACTGCCATGGAATTCCACACAACATTGCTTCTGATCAAGGAATCCATTTCATAGCAAATGATGCCCGGGAATGGGCACATGCCCATGGAATTCACTGGTCTTACAGTGTTCCCCATCACACTGAAGCAGATGGATTAATAGAATGGTGGGGGAAGTGGATGTGGCTTCCACCTACCACATGGGAGGACCTAGGTTTGATCTCTGGGGCCTCCTGGTAAAAGAAGAAGAGAAATCATGCCTACGTGGCAAGCCAGTGCACATGTGGGTGCCTGCATGTTAAGCCAGTGCCTCCATGAGTGCCCATGCGAGTGCCTGCCTGAGCCAGTGCTATGCACAAGTGAGTCATGCAGCAAGATGATGATGCAACAAAAGAGAGGCAAGGGGAGAGTGAAGGTGAAGCTCAGCAGAAACCAGGAACTGACAGTTGACAGGGAACCTCTCTCCCTATCAGAGGTCTCCAGGATTGAATCCCAGTGAATCCTAGAGGGGAGAAAATGAGAAGAGAAGACAACACAGACAGCAAAAATAGCAGGGCAGGAGGAGCTAAAGGGGAAAAAGCAAATAAAATAGGTAAATCTTTTTAAAAAAATTGAACAGTGGAATGGCCTTTTGAAGACGCAATTATGGTTCCAATTAAGTGGCAATACCTTGCGGTTGCATTGGGCAATGTTCTCCAGGAGGATCTGTATGCTCTAATTCAGTGTCCACTCTGTGGTGCTGTTTCTCCCATAACCAGGATCCATGGGTCCAGGAATCAAGGGGTGGAAATGGGAGTGGCACCACTCACTATTACCCCTAGTGACCCACCAGGAAAATTTTTGCTTCCTGTCCCTGCAACCTCAAACTCTGCTGGTGTACAGGTTTTAGTCCCAAAAGGAGGAGGGCTGTTACCAGGGAACACAATGATGATTCAATTGAACTGGAAATTAAAACTGCCACCTGACCACTTTGGGCTCCTCTTAACTATGTATCAACAGTCAAAGAAGGAAAATACTGTACTGGCTGGGGTGATTGATTCTGACTCTCAGGGGGAAATAGAACTGCATCTACATAATGGGAGTAAAGAAGAATTTGCCTGGAATACAGGAGATCTTCTAGGTCATCTCCTAGTATTGCCATGCCCTATGATTAAAGTCAATTGGAAATTTCAACAATCCAATCCAAGCAGGTCTAAAAATGGCCCAGAACCTTCATGAATGAAAGTTTGTGTCAACCCAGCAGGCAAAGAACCATGGCCAGCTGAAGTGTTTGCTGAGCATAATGGAAACATGGAATGGGTAGTGGAAGAAGGTAGTGATAAATATGAACTTTGCCCATATGACCAGTTACAGAAATGAGGACTGTAGTAGTCATGAATCTTTCTTCCTTGTTTCATTATGATTATATATATGTACACAAAATGAATTTCTTTGTCTTCTTCCCCAAACTCTTCCCTTATCATTTAATAAGTTATATCAGTTTCATGTCATAATATTTGAAGATGTCAAATTTAAGAGTGAATATTGCCCAAGAACCTGCACCCTATTCTGTAGGGTATTAATGCATTTCTGGTTGTACATAGGAGAGTTGAACATTGTTAGGCAGAAATATATATATATATATATATATATGCATGTCTGTTATTGTTTTTACTTAGAAACTAAATATGGTTTAAGGTAATATGTGTGGTTGCTGGGTTGACAAAGGGTGGACTGTGATGGTTAGGTTAAACGTGTCACCTCAGCTAGGTAATTGTGCCCAGGTGTTTGGTCTAGCAAGCACTGGGCTAACTGTAATACAAGGACATTTATGGACTTTAGTCAACATTGACTTTACTGCAGTGGTAAATCATAGATAGCTGATTACAGTTACATCAATCAAGGAGATTGCCATTGGCAATGAGTGATGTTTCATCCAATCAGTTGAGTGTCTTATAAGGGGAGGTGATTTCAGCATTGAGTAAGAATTTCCCAGCTTGTCTTTGGACAGCCAATGTCTCACAGAACTCATCAAGGACATTCATTGGACTTTTACTGGAGTCCCTGGTTGCAGCCTTCCTGTGGAACCTGGACTTGTGCTTCCCCATGGTCACATGAGAGACTCTGATAAAATCTCTTACTATTCTGTTGGTCTGAGTTGACCCTTTTATTCAAGGTCTCTTTCTAGTTGCATCACTGGTTAGTGATTGGTAGTAATCCCTCGGCACCAGGGAGGACATTCCTGGGAGTCATGTCCCATGCTGGGGGGAAGGTAATGAATTTACATGCTGAGTTTGGCTTAGAGAGTGGCCACATTTGAGCAACATGGAGATTCTCAGGAGGTAACTCTTAGGTACCCTGCAACTCTAGGCCTAGTTCATATTTCAGGCACACAGGTTCATAAGCATAGTCATCAGTATCAACGGCTCATCATTGGGCCATTCTTCCTTATTGGTCTTTGCCATTGCACTTGGGGGATTATTGTTGTTCCAATGGGGAATGTGACAGAGCTCCCCTGAGTAGGAACCCAGCACTCCCTCACTTGTCATTTGTAACTGTAATTACTATGAAAATATCCAACATACATCAGAACATTTTTATGTCCCCTATATACATGCCCTGGAGAACTCCCTCTGAACCATGTGCCCCCCACCAATAACACCCACACCAGTGTTCCTCCCCTGCCAAAGCTGAACCTCTCTGTGGTCCAAAACTTCTTCAACAATGAAACCTAATATATTGCTAAATTCAATTAATAGGAAAATTAAATACAGTGATTGATTTAAAGATTGAAATAAACCTACTAATTTAGAAATACTAAAATAAAGTAAAAATAAATTGGTGTATTAAAAAAATGAAAAATATTATAAAGCCAACACATATGGTCATGTGTTAAAAACTGCTTTTTGACCTTGAGTAAAAGAGCAAATGGCAAAGACAAATGAGTTAAATGGCTAAGAGTCTTCAAAAAAGAATCGGGAGGTCATCAGAGGGGTCACGCTTATGCACACCTCAGCAGGACCCCAGAAACAGCCAAAGTATATACCATATACCACATATACCATATACCACAGGGTATATGGTTATGGCAGATGGATTTGGAGTTTTGTGCCATGTCAGTAGGCCCTACTTTGGAATTTGTGCTCCTGAGAGTGATGGAGCTGGACTCAGATGTGACCTTTCTACACATGCCTCTTCTGTCACTTTTACTGAACTTGTGGTTGGCGTAGGGATGGTGTATACTCAGGGGACTTGAAACTCTGGACTGCCCATGTGCCAGCTGGACCCTGAGTCTCAGGAGAGTTGCACTCCTACTCTCTGGTTTGTTGGACTTACCCAGGTCAGCTAACAGGGAGGTGAAGATGGTCAACCACCACACCAGGGAACCAAGAGTGCCTATGACAGCAAGGAGAAGAATTGCATTCATCATCCATGTGGAATCTAAGCCCCCTCTTGATCTAGAGGTGGAGTGGACAATACCGTCCCGGGGCCCACAGAATGGAGGAATAAAATATGGATTAGAGTGGACTTACTGATATTCTACTATAAAGCTATTGTGACTAGTAATAGAAGAAAATGTCATTGATGTGGAGAAAGTGGCCACAGTAGTTGCTGAGAGCAGGGAGAGAGAAGAAGGGATGTGATGTGGGAGCATTTTGGGAACTTTGAGTCCAGGGTCAGATGCTGGACATTATATATCTTGCCATAACCCACTGAATGGACTGGGGGAGAGTGTGAACTATAGAGTAAACTATTATCCATGTGGTACAGCAGGGCCCCAAAATGTGTTCGCCAAGTGCCATGAGTATGCCACAATGATGGGGGAGGTTATTGGTGTGGGAGGAGTGGGGTGGGTGGGTGGGGATATACAGGAACCTCATGTTTTTTTAATGTAACATTTTTTTGTGATATGTGTATCTTCAAAAATATACAATTTACAAAAATGATGGGGGTGGGGGTTGGGGAGTGGTTTATGTGGGAACCTCTTATATATTTTTAAATGTAACATTCTGTGTGATCTATTAACTTTAATTTTTTAAAATGTGTTTTAAAAAATCTCTTACTATTGACAGATATCTCTTGTTGATTCTGTTTCCCTACAGAACCCAGATAAATACAGATACTGAAGGAGAAAAATTGCCAGCTGAGAATTCTTTATCCAGCAAACCTGTTCTTCATATATGAAGATGAGTTTAAAATGACAAACAAATAGAAACTAAGAGATTTCATAAAAAAGAATCCACCTTTGCAGGAAATATTAAAGGAAACCTTACAGCCTGAAAGAGAAAGACAGGAGAGAGAGGCATGGAGGAGATAATAGAAGAAAGAATAGACAGCAGATAATCAAAAGAGTAAAAAGACAAACAAAAATAAGATATGATGTATGAAAACCAAAGAATAAAGTGGTGGAAGCAGATAATGTGTAAAAAGTAATATCATTAAATGTGAATGGATTGAACTCCCCAATCGAAAGATATAGAGTGACCTAATGGTTTTTAAAAATAAGCCATCCATATTCTGCCTACAAGAGACTCACCTTAGGTCTAGGATACAAATTGACTGAAAGTAAAAGGTTAGAAAAAGATACTCCATACAAACAGTAATGAAAAAAGAACAGTGTTAGCTATATTAATATCAGACAAAAAGGACTTTAAATGCAAAAAACTGTAAGAGATTCAGAAGGCCATTACATATTAATAAAAGGGACAATCCACTAGGAAGAAGTAGCAGTCACAAGTATCTAGGCACCTAACCAGGGTGCCCCAAAATACATGAGGCAATCTGGCAAAACTGAAGGGAGAAAGAGACATCGCTACAATAACAGCTGGAGACTTCAACGCACCACTCACATCATTACCAACAAGGAAACAGAGAATTTGGATAATGTGATAAATAAGCTATACTAAACAGATATATACAGAATGTTGCACCCAAACTCAGTGTGTTACACATTTTTCTCAAGTGCCCATGGATCTTTTCCAGGATAGACCACATGTTAGGGCACAATGCTGCTCTCAATAAATATAAAAAGACTGAAATTATACAAAGCGCCTTCTCAGATCATGATGGAATGAAACTGAAAATCAATAATCAACAGGAAAGAGGTAAATTCACAAATATTTGGAGACTGAACAACTCAATCGTAAATAATCACTGGGTCAAAGAAGCAATTGTAAATGGAATTAATAAATATATTGAGAAAATGAAAACAAGAACACAACTTACCAAAACTCATGGGATACAGTGAAGGCAGTGCTAAAAGGGAAATTTATATCCTGAAATGCTTATATTAAAAAGAAGAAAAAAACTAAAATCAAAGATTTAACTGAACAACTGGAGAGACTAGAAAAAGAACAGGGAACCATTCCCAAAGCAAGCAGAAGGAAAGAAATAAGAAAGATCAGAGCAGAAATAAGTGAAATTGAGAACAAAAACCAATAGAGAAAATAAAAAAAACCGAAAGCTGGTTCTTTGAGAAGATCAATAAAATTGACAAAGCCCTAGCCAGACTAACAAAGAAAAACATAGAAGATGCAAATAAATACAATCAGAAATGAAAGGGGGAAGTTACAACTGACCCCACAGAAATAAAAAGGATCATAAGAGGATATTATGAGAAATTATGCCAACGAACTAGACAACTTAGATGAAATGGACAAATTCCTAGAAACACACAAAAAACTTACATTGACTCTACATGAAATAACTAACAAATCGATCACATTTAAAGAAATGGAATCAGTAATCAAAAACCTCCCCAAAAAGAAAAGTCCAGGACCACAGCCTTCACAGGTGAATTACACCAAGCATTTCAAAAAGAATTAGCACCAATCTTGTTTAAACTCTTCCAAAAAAGTGAAGAGGAGGAAAAATTACCCAACACATTTTATGACGTCAACATCATCCTAATACCAAAACCAGATAAAGTCACTACAAGAAAAGAAAATTACAGACCAATCTCACTAATGAACATAGATGCAAAAACTCTAAAAAAAATTACTTGCAAATAGAGTCCTACTGCATATCAGAAGACTTGTACATCACAATCAAGTGGGATTTATTCCTGGTATGCAAGGATGTCTCAAACTAAGAAAATCAATTAATGTAATATACCACATTGACAAAATGAAGGAATAAAAAACGACACATGAGCATCTCAGTTGATACAGAAAGGTATTTGACAACATTGTAGCAGTTGATATAGTTATGAATTTAAAAAATAGATATTGGATTATGTTTGTAAACTGGTCTGTACCTGGGCAGGATTAAATTATGATTAGGGCTTTGATTAGGGCCAGATAAAAGAGATGGCAAAGGATAGAGCTGGAGATTTTGCTGTTGGAGTTTTGATGCTGGAGTTTTGAGCTTGCACCTAAAAAATGAACGCACAGGAGAAAAACACCAGGGAATAGAGATGGCTCCTTAGACACAGGAGAAGCCCTGGGGAGAGAGACAGAGCCATTCACCTGATAGTCTACAGCTGACCTTGTAGACAGAGGTAAAGCCTAGAGAGCTTCACAGTTTACAGCTGACCTTGTAGGGAAAATAGGAGCTGAGCCCAGAGAGGAATGAGCCTTAGAAGGAGGGGAACCCAAGAAGCCTAAACCCTGGCAGACATTGGCAGCCATCTTGCTCCAACATGTGGCAAAGGACTTTGGTGAGGGAAGTAACTTACGCTAATTGGCTGGGTAACTGTAAGCTTCTGCCTCAGATAAATATTCTTTATAGAGTCCAAATGTCCAGCATCCTTTCTTGATAAAAACATTTCAAAAGATAGGAATTGAAGGAAAATTCCCAAATATGATAAAAGGCATGTGTGAAAAACCCACATCGATATTGTATTCAATGGGGAATGATTGTTGAAAGCTTTCCCTCAAAGATCAGGAACAAGTCAGGGAGGCCCACTGTCACCACTGGTCTTCAACATTGTGCTAGAAGTTCTAGCTAGACAAGAAAAATAATAATTAAAGACATCCAAATAAGAAAAGTAGAATTTGTGGATAACATGAGCCTATATTTAGAAAATCCTGAAATGTCTACAAAAAAGCTACTTGAGCTAATAAACGAGTTCAGCAAAGTGGCAGGATACATGGTCAATATGTGAAAATTAGTAATGTTTCTGTATACTAGTATTGAACAATCTGAGGAGGAAATCGGGAAAAATCCATTTATAATAGCAACAAAAAGTTTTATACCTAGGCCTCAATTTAATGAAAGAATTACAAGTCCTATATGCAACGAACTATAAAACGATGCTAAAAAAAATCAAAGAAGACCTAAACAAATGGAAGATATTCCATGTTCATAAATTGGAAGACTAAATATCATGAAGATGTCTATCCTACCCAAGCTGATTTATAAATTCAATGCAATACTAATCAAAATTCCAACAGTCTAATTAATTTTTTCCATTTTAGCCACTTTTTTTTTTTTTTTACTGTACTGGATACATATAAATTTTTAAAAAATCATACCATATGTTCCACAATATATTTGGTCCATAGTAACACAATTATACAGTATTTGTCCTTTTGTGTCTGGTTTGCTTTGCTCAACATAATGTCCTCCAGGTTTATCCGTGTTCTCATATGCTTTATGACTTCATTTCTTCTTACAGCTGCATAATATTCCATCGCGTGAATATACCACAGTTTGTTTATCCATTCATCAGTTGATGGACACCTGGGTTGTTTCCAACTTTTGACAATTATGAATAAAGCCACTACGAACATCAGTGTGCAGATGTCTGTTTGTGTCATTGTTTCAGTTCTTCTGGGTATATATCCAGTAGTGGTATTGCAGGATCACATTGCAAGTCTATCTTCAACTTCTTTAGGAACTGCCAGTCATTCACAGTGGCCAACAACCTACTTTACATAAATAGAAATGGCAATTATCAAATTCATTTGGAAGTGAAAGTGTACCCGAATAGCCAAAAGCATTCTAAAAAAGAAGAGCGATGTGGGAGGAATTTCACTGCCTGAACTTGAAACATATTACAAAGCTACAGTGGTCAAAACAGCATGGTATTGGCATAAAATAGATACATTGATCAGTGAAATAAAATTAAGGATCCAAAAATAAACTCTCACCTCTACAGCCAACTGGTTTTTGACAACCTATCAAGTCCATGTTAATGGGACAAAACAGTCTCTTCAACAAATGGTGCTGAGAGAACTAGATATCCATAACCAAAAGAAAGAAAGACAACTCCTATCTCACTCCCTATTCAAGAATCAACTTAAAATGGATCAAAGACCTAAATATAAAAGCCAGGATCATAAAAGTACTAGAAGAAAATATAGGGAAACATCCTAAAGACCTTGCAGTAGGTGGTGGTTTCTTGGCCCTTAAACCCAAAGCATGAGTAACAAAAGAAAAAAACCCAGATAAATGGGACCTCCACAAAATTAAACACTTTTGCACCTCAAAGGACTTTGTCAAAAGACTTTTGCACACCAATGTTCACAGCAGCATTATTCGCGATTGCCAAAAGATAGAAACAACTCACGTGTCCAGCGACTGATGAATAAACAAACTGTGATGTATTCACATGATGGAATATTATGCAACTGTAAGAAGAAATCAAGTCAATAACATAGATAAACCTGGAGGACGTTATGCTGAGTGAAGCATGCCAGACACGAAAGGACAAACACTAAATATTTTGTGTTAACTCATGGAGTTAATAAATATAATATGGATCCCTAGAAATAGAATGAGGTTAGAGAATGGAAAGCTGAGGGTTAACTTGCACAGAACTGGAATTAAATAGAAAAGATGAAAGCACAACATAATGTTTGTAACTAGCAATGCTATTAAATGAGTATGAGAGTGATTTAAAGGGAAAGACTTAGGTCATGTATCTCACTAAAATGAAAGCTAAAAAATGTAAATGGGACTGTATAGCATATTAAAACCTCATCTGGGTGAGTGGATGCAGCTCAGTGGTTGAGCACCTGCTTCTCATGTACGAGGTCCTGGGTTTGATCCCTGGCCCCAGTACCTAAAAAAAAAAAACAGCCTTACAAGAAAACACAGAGAAATATCCTCAGAACCTTTTATTAGGCAATGGATCCTTAGAGTTTACACCAAAAGCTTGAGCAGCAAAATAAAAAAATAGATAAATAGGGCTTAATCAAAATAAAAGAGCATTATCAGGAAAATGAAAGGACAGTCATCAGAGTGGGAGAAAGTATTTGGAAACTATTTAAATGATAGGGGTTTAACATCTAGAATATATTTAAAAAACTACAATTCAACAATAAAAAGATAATCCAATTTAAAAATGGGCATAGGATTTGAATAAATATTTCTCCAAAGAAGATATACAAATGACCAATAAGCACATGAAAAGATTTTCAACACTGTTATCCATTAGAGAAATGCAAATCAAAACTACAATGAGGGAAGCCGACTTGGCCCAATGGACAGGGCATACGCCCACCACATGGGAGGTCCGCGGTTCAAACCCCAGGCCTCCTTGACCCGTGTGGGGCTGGCCCATGCGCAGTGCTGATGCGCGCAAGGAGTGCCCTGCCACGCAGGGGTGTCCTCCACGTAGGGGAGCCCCATGCACAAGGAGAGCAGCACCCCCTAAGGAGAGCCGCCCAGCACGAAAGAAAGTGCAGCCTGCCCAAGAATGGCACCGCACACACAGAGAGCTGACACAACAAAATGACGCAACAAAAGAAACACAGATTCCTGGTGCCGCTGATAAGGATAGAAGTGGTCACAGAAGAACACACAGTGAATGGACACAGAGAGCAGACAGTTGGTGGGGAGCGTGGGAGAGAAATTTTAAAAAATTTAAAAAACCTACAATGAGATACCACTTCACACCCACTAGGACAGCTTTTATTTTAAAAATGAAAAATAAATACTGGCAAGGTTGCAAAGAAATAGGAACGCTTGCACATTGTTAGTGGGAATGTAAAATGATAAACCACTGTGTAAAATAGTTTGGCAGTTCCAAGAAAGTTAAACAGAATTTTAATCAGATTACCCTGCAATCCCACTTATAAATATAAATCTAAAAGTACTGAAAACAGGAACTCAAGCAGCTACGTGTACACCAATGTTTGTAGCACCGTTATTCACAATAGCCAAAAGGTGGAAACAACCCAAGTGCCCATCAATGGATGAATGGATAAACACTATGTGGTATATATATATATGCTATGAAATATTCAGTTATAAAAGGAATGAAGTTCTGATACATGCTATAATATGGATGAAACTTGAAGACATCATGTTGAGAGTAATAAGCCAGACACAGAAAGACAAATGTGATATTGATTTCTTTTAAGCTGTTAAAAAGTCCTTTATTGTGGGGGAGCGGATGTGGCTCAACTCAGTGCGCTGCTGTCTACCATATGGGAGGCCGTGGCGAGCTAGCTCAGCAAGATGATGCAGCAAAGGAAGACAAGCAGACGCAGAATGCACAGCGAATGGAGACAGAGAGCAGACAGCAAGCAAGAGGCTGGGCAGAGGGGAATAAATAAATAAAAATAAATCCTTTTTTAAAAAGTCCTTTATTGTAAAATTATAAAATAAATAGAAAAATAGATTGAAAGAAACTGCAAATTTTAAAAGAGATTGCAAGGCAAAGTTAGACTGATATAACCAATTATAAAAAATAAATAGCATAACAACAAACCTTTATAAATGTAAATAATAATTCAAATATAATAGAAATTAATCATAACATAATTCTAATTCTTATGTTACAGCTCTAACTATTGGACATAATACTCTCTAAGAATGAAATAAATTATTGGTTTAGTTATTTTAATTTCCATTTAGGCCATAAGTCTTTCTAGATAATCAAATTCCTATTTGGGAATTCTTCACATCTTATTCAAATAAATTACAGCAGATAGCAATTTGTCAACTCATAATTTTATGAGGTAGAAAACCTCAAACTCTTGGTCAAAAGCATTCATGCTAATTTGTTATTGATCCAGATAGATTATATTAATTAAAGAGTATGAATAAGAAATGAAGTATCCAAAAATATATCTTTTCTCCAGTCCTCCTCAATTAAAAGCAAGTGTTTATTTTATATGAAAAAAATTGCCAATTGCACTGAGTAATTATTGTTCATATACTATAAGGTTGTTAATTTACATTTATCTGGTCTACTCCAGCTTTTTGTTGTTGTTGTTACTATTTGCATGGTATACCTTTTCCCAACCTTTCACTTTTTTTTTTTTTAATTTTTTTATTTTTTATTGACTTTGTAATAATATTACATTAAAAATATATATGTGAGGTCCCATTCAACCCCACCCCCCCACCCCCCCTCTCCCCCCCCCCAACAACACTCGTTCCCATCATCATGACACATCCATTGGATTTGGTAAGTACATCTTTGGGCACCTCTGCACCTCATATACATTGGTTCACATCATGGCCCATACTCTCCTCTATTCCATCATGTAGGCCCTGTGAGGATTTACAATGTCCGGTGATTACCTCTGAAGCACCATCCAGGGCAGCTCCATGTCCCGAAGATGCCTCCACCTCTCATCTCTTCCTGCCTTTCCCCATACCCTTTGTCCATTATGTCCACTTTTCCCAATCCAATGCCACCTCTTCTATGTGGACACTGGATTGGTTGTGTCCATTGCACCTTTATGTCAAGAGGAGGCTCAGATTCCACCTGGATGCTGGATGCAATCCTCCCATTTTCAGTTGTAATCACTCTAGGCTCCATGGTGTGGTGGTTGTCCTTCTTCACCTCCATCTTAGCTGAGTGTGGTAAGTCCAATAAATCAGATTGTAGGTGCTGGAGTCTGTTGAGGCTCAGGATCTGGCTATCACATTGTCAGTCCAGAGATTCAAATCCCCTAAATATATCTTAAACCCCAACATTAACTGCACCTCCAGCACATTAGCATGAAAGTCTTATGAAGGGAGATCCCATCTGAGTCCAGATTCATCACACATAAACACCATTTCCAAAGAGGGGCCATCTGCCCTGGTAGTTAACCCCATCAGCCATGACCATAACTCCCATGGGTCTCTTTAGCCCTCAAAGGAACCAATATCTGGGGGTTGTATCTGCTTTATCTGTCTCTCTGACTCTGCTCAGTTGTGCATGAGGGCAAACCTTCTGCCAGCCTCCAGACTCTTTTTTAGAAACTCGTAGCCATATAAACTCATTTCTCCTTTCCATTTCCCCCTTACTTTAGGTCAAACAGCATTTTAAAGTCATGGTATTTTATGTAGACATGGATATTCTGCTGATCCGCATTGAACCTTCCGTATAAGGTCATTTTCCAGTTGCATCATCAGTTGGTAGTTGATAGTGGTCCCTCGTTGCCAGGGAGGCTCATCCCCGGGTGTCATGTCCCACGCTGGGGGGAAGGATTGCATTTACATGCTGAGTTTGGCTTCGAGACTGGCCACATTTGAGTAACATGAAGGCTGACAGAAGGAAATTCCCAGGCACAAAGTTGCTCTAGGCCTTGTTATTATTTTGGGTTTATCAGCTCACAAGCATAGTCATTAGTATCAGGGGCTCACTGTTGAACCCTCACTCCCTCCTGGTCCCCACCACTGTACCTGGGAGACTGTCGCTGCTCCCCTAGGGACCACGACAGAGCACCACTGGCCGGGAACCCAGTACCCCCCCTACTGTGGTTTTTAATTGTTGCCACTATGAGTATATCCAAACATTACCATGCACCCTGGACATATGTACTGTACAGCTCCCTGTCAGTCATATATCATCTGTCATTGGTATCCCATACCAGTATCCCTCCATTGCCATTGTTGAAACACTCTGTGATCCAGAACTCCCCGAAATTTGAAGCCCAATATAATGTCATGGTCCCTTACTAGGGAATGGCATATAGCGATGAGTTTAAAGGATAGATAAAGAACTTGGATAAAGTTAGATAAAGAACTTAGATAAAGAATGTTGACTTGAAAAAATTCCACATCCAATTTTTTTCTTTTCCCCCCCCCCCCCCCCCCTAATTATTCAGCTTTTCTTCACAGGAGTCCTAGACCACAGCAATGTATATATATAATATACAGCACTCCCACATATCCACCAGAAAACCTTTTCCCTTCCACAGTGATACTCTTACGCCCTATTCATATCATATTTACTTAAAGTGATGTACAGAGTCTGAGACATTAGCTTTCTAACAAGGTGACATCTGTATTTACATTATGGTGCATACTTTAGGATACACAGTTCTTTACATTTTTAGTTATCCTATGTTTTACATTATGGTTTACATTATCAGTCCGTCATCTCCTATATGTTATGGTGTAATATTACATGTTTTATATCCATCCTTGTGTACTCTCAAGAAACTCCTCTCTTACCCCCCATTTACTTTGGTTCCACACATTTAACGTCCATTTTCCCTTCCACCTTAGTGCCCTCAGTGATAGCCAACCTCCGTTTCCTGAGGAGCCACTTCCAGAGATAGATGGAATAGTGTTCAGGGCCTAACTTGCTCAACTGCCCCAATGCCCTGGGAGCCACCCTTTCTCTCGAGGGATACAGTTCCCTCTATTGGATGGCATTAGTCCTCCCCAGGATGTGGGTCCACCCCCACTCTCACTACTTGGGTTTCTACCCCATGGTGTCACCCACTCTGGCAGAATGAGCATTTAGACATTCCCCAGGAGCCCGTCCTGCATCAGACCCTCCCCTCCGAGCATTCTAAACAGGTAACCCTCTTTATTATATTTTGATATGATTTTCTCGGCATTTTACTCTCCACCAACACCTGACCCTCTCCTGGTTCGTATGCTACCCCTCCCTCCCCCCACTTTTGGGCAACGTTACCCACCCGTCCCTCCCCAGCCACCCTCAAACCCGCAAAGCCCCAAGCAAAGGCAACCCCTTGCCCCCCTTTTATCTCTTCTTTGTGTTCATACTTACCACCATCTCGTCTTAAATTCCACCCCTGCAGACATCGGCTCATATCCTTCCTCCACCCTCCGATTTCCTGCAAGCCTATCGTTCAGTCTCTTGCTATCTAGGGCAGCTTGTTTATTTCATATCATTGAGGTCATGTAGTATTTGTCCTTCAATGTCTGGGTTGCTTCACTCAACATAAGGTTCTCAAGATTCATCCATGTTATCACATGTGTTTGTAGTGTGTTTGTTCTTACCGCCGAGTAGTATTCCATTGTGTGTATATACCACATTTTATTGATCCACTCGTCTGTTGATGGGCATTTGGGTTGATTCCAACTTTTGGCAATAGTGAACAATGCTGCTATGAACATTGGTGTACATATATTGGTTTGTGTTCTTGTTTTCAGTTCTGCTGGGTATATTCCCAGCAGTGGTATTGCTGGGTCATATGGCAAATCTATGGCTAGTTTTTTGAGAAACCGCCATACTGTTCTCCAGAATGGTTGGATCCTTCTGCATTCCCACCAGCAGTGGATGAGTGTTCCCCTTCCTTCACATCCTCTCCAGCACTTGTATTCTTCTGTTTTTTTCATAGCTGCCAATCTTATGGGTGTAAGATGGTATCTCATTGTGGTTTTGATTTGCATTTCCCTGATAGCTAGAGATTTGGAACATTTTTTCATGTGCTTTCTTGCCATTTGTATTTCTTCTTCGGAGAAGTGTCTGTTTAAGTCTTTTTCCCATTTTTTAAATGGATTGTTTATCTTTTTATTTTCAAGATGTAGGAGTTCTTTATATATGCAAGTTATAAGTTTCTTATCAGATATCTGATTGCCAAATATTTTCTCCCACTGTGTGGGCTCCCTTTTTACTTTCTTGACAAACTCCTTTGAGGTGCAGAAGGCTTTAATTTTGAGGAAGTCCCATTTATCTATTAGTTCTTTTGCTGCTCGTGCTTTTGGTGAGATATTCATAAATCCATTACCTATTACAAGGTCCTGTAGATGTTTCCCTACACTGCTTTCTAAGGTTTTTATGGTCTTGGCTTTTATATTTAGGTCTTTGATCCATCTTGAGTTGATCTTTGTATAAGGTGTGAGATGGTAATCCTCTTTCATTCTTCTACATATGGCTATCCAGTTCTCCAGACACCATTTGTTGAATAGGCCACTCTCTCCCAGTTGAGAGGGTTTGGTGGCTTTATCGAATATTATGTGGTTGTATATGTGAGGTTCTATATCAGAGCTTTCAATTCGATTCCATTGGTCTATATGTCTCTCCTTATGCCAATACCATGCTGTTTTCACCACCGTAGCTTTATAGTATGTTTTGAAGTCAGGTAGTGTGATTCCTCCAATTTCGTTTTTCTTTTTCAGTATGTCTTTGGCTATTCGGGGTCTCTTTCCTTTCCAAATAAATTTCATAGTTAGTTTTTCTAGTTCCTTAAAGAAGGCTGCATTGATTTTTATTGGGATTGCATTGAATGTGTAGATCAATTTTGGTAGGATAGACATCTTAATAATGTTCAGTCTTCCTATCCATGAACAAGGAATAGTCTTCCATTTATTTAGGTCTTCTTTGATTTCCTTGAACAATCTTGTATAGTTCTCAGTGTATAAGTTCTTTACCTCTTTAGTTAAATTTATTCCTAAGTATTTGATTTTTTTATTAACTATTGTGAATGGTATTTGTTTCTTGATTTCCTCCTGATCTTGCTCATTATTGGTGTACAGAAATGCTACTGATTTTTGCGCATTGATCTTATAACCTCCGACTTTACTAAACTCATTTATGAGTTCTAGAATCTTCGTTGTAGATCTCTCAGGGTTTTCTATGTATAGGATCATGTCATCTGCAAATAATGAAATTTTGACTTCTTCCTTTCCAATTTGAATGCCTTTTATTTCTGGTTCTTGCCTCAGTGCTCGAGCAAGTACTTCTAAGACAATGTTAAATAGGAGCGGCGACAGTGGGCATCCTTGTCTTGTTCCTGAGTTTAGAGGGAAGGAGTCTAGGATTTCTCCATTGTAAACAATATTGGCTTTAGGTTTTTCATATATACTCTTTATCATGTTCAAAAAATTTCCTTGTATTCCAATCATTTGGAGTGTTTTTATCAAGAAAGGGTGCTGTATTTTGTCAAATGCTTTTTCTGCATCAATAGATATAATCATGTGATTTTTTTCCTTCAATCTGTTTATATGGTGTATTACGTTGATTGATTTTCTTATGTTGAACCATCCTTGCATACCTGGGATGAATCCCACTTGGTCGTGGTGTATAATTCGTTTAATGTGTTGTTGAATACGATTAGCAAGTATTTTGTTAAGTATTTTTGCGTCTAGGTTCATTAGAGAAATTGGTCTGTAATTTTCCTTTCTTGTGATGTCTTTGTTTGGCTTTGGTACTAGGGTAATGTTGGCATCATAGAAGGAGTTGGGTAATGTTCTTTCTGTTTCGATGGTTTGGAATAGTTTCAGCAGGATTGGTGTCAGTTCTTTCCGGAATGTTTTATAGAATTCACCTGTGAAGCCATCTGGCCCTGGGCTCTTCTTAGTTGGGAGATTTTTAATAACTGATTCTATCTCTCTGCTTGTGATTGGTTTGTTAAGATCATCAATTTCTTCTTTTGTCAATATGGGCTGTTTATGTGTTTCTAGGAATTTGTCCATTTCCTCTAGATTGTCATTTTTGTTGGAATATAGTTTTTCAAAATATCCTCTTATGATAGTCTTTATTTCTGTGGGGTCAGTGGTGATATCGCCTTTCTCATTTCTTATTTTGTGTATTTGCATCTTCTCTCTTTTTTTCTTTGTTAGTGTTGCTAAAGGTTTGTCAATTTTGTTAATCTTCTCAAAAAACCAGCTCTTGGTCTTGTTTATCTGTTCAAGTGCTTTCTTATTTTCTATTTCATTTAGTTCTGCTCTTATCTTTGTTATTTCCTTCCTTCTTCTTCCTGTTGGGTTACTTTGTTGTTGTTTTTCTAATTCCTTCAAATGTGCAGTTAGTTCTTCAATTTTTGCTCTTTCTTCTTTTTTGATATATGAATTTATGGCTATAAACTTCCCTCTCAGTACTGCTTTTGCTGCATCCCATAAATTTTGGTATGTTGTGTTATCATTATCATTTGTTTCAAGGTAGTCATTGATTTCTTTTGAGATTTCCTCTTTGACCCACTGTTTTTCTAAGAGTGTGTTGTTTAATTTCCAAATCGTGGTGTGAAATCTGGGCTTCTTTCCCTTGCAAATCTCCAGCTTGACTCCACTGTGGTCAGAGATAATGTTTTGTATGATTTCAATCTTTCTGAATTCGTTCAGCCTTTCTTTGTGGCCTAGCATATGATCTATCTTGGAGAATGATCCATGTGCGCTTGAGAAAAATGTATATCCTGCTGTGTTTGGGTGTAGCGATCTATATATGTCTATTAGATCGAGCTCCTCTAATATACTATTCAGATGTTTTGTGTCTTTGGTGATTCTCTTTTGAGATGTTCTGTCCAGAATTGATAGTGGTGTATTAAAATCCCCCACTATAATTGTAGATGTATCTATTCTTTCACTTAGTTTTTCCAGCGTTTGCCTGACGTATTTAGAGGCACCCTTGTTAGGGGCATAGATATTTATGATTGTTCGATCTTCTTGACAGATTTTCCCTTTGACTAAAATGTAGTATCCTTCTTTGTCTCTCACAATTGTTTCACATTTAAAGTCTATTTTGTCTGATATTAATATAGCTACTCCTGCCTTTTTTTGGTTATTGTTAGCTTGTATGATTGTTTTCCAGCCTTTCACTTTCAATCTCCATGCGTCTCTGGGTCTAAGATGTGTCTCTTGTAGACAGCATATGGATGGGTCATATTTCCTTATCCAGTGTCCCAGTCTGAATCTTTTGATAGATGAGTTTAATCCATTGACATTCAGTGTTATTACTATCAAGGAATTATTTGTGTTAGCCATATTTTGATTGGATTTGTGTTTGTCATATTTTGTTTGTATATTTTTTTTGTCTTTTTTGTTGTTGTTGTTGGTCTTATACTCTCCTCCAACTTTGCCTTTCCTGTTTTTTCCTTTCTTCCTGCAGAACTCCCTTTAGAATTTCTTGAAGGGGAGGTTTCTTGTTGGTATACTCTTTCAGTTTCTGTTTGTCTGCGAATATTTTGAACTCTCCATCATGTTTGAATGCTAGTTTAGCTGGATAGAGTATTCTTGGTTGGAAATTTTTTTCCTTTAGTACCTTGACTATATCATACCACTGTCTTCTTGCCTCCATGGTTTCAGAAGAGAAATCAGCACTTAATCTAATTGAGCTTCCCTTGTATGTGATGGTTTTCTTTTCTCTTGCTGCTTTTAGGATCTTCTCTTTGTCTTGAGCATTGGATAATTTGACAAGTATATGTCTTGGGGTGGGCCTGTTGGGGTTTATGACTTGTGGAGTGCGCTGTGCTTCTTGGATATGTACATCTGTCTCTTTCAGTAGATTTGGGAAGTTTTCAGTCATTATTTCCTGCAACACTCTTTCTGACCCCTTTCCCTTCTCTTCACCTTCTGGAATGCCTATAATACGTATGTTTGAGCGTTTTGCATTGTCATTCAGGTCCCTAAATCCTAATTGGATTTTTTCTATCTTCTTATTGACCCCTTCTACTATCTGTTTGATTTCTGATGTACTGTCTTCCACATCACTAATTCTCTGCTCTGTCTCTTCTAGTCTGCTAATATTTGCTGCAAGTGTATTTTTGATTTCTTGAACTGTGGTGTTCATTCCCATCATATCTGTTATGTTTTTGCGTATGTCTGCAATTTCCCCTCCAAGTGATGTCTTCATGTTGTTAACCTCTTTCATTACTGCATCAAATTTGTCGGTGATAAATGTTCTGAGATCTTTCATTGCTTGTGCCAAGTTTTGCTCCCCTTCATGATTATTGGTTTGTTGATTGGATTCAGCCATGTTTTCCTGATTATTGGTTTGGTTCGTAGATTTTTGTTGCTTTCTGGTCATCTCTTTATTTTGACGAATTTAATCAGTTCCTTAGCTTCTTTGTCTGCTCTTGGAGGTTAATTAGTTGTTATTTTTGCACAGGTGTTATATCTTCTCTTTGTCACTTTTTTCTTCTTATTCTAGTTACTTGTTGTTGGTTAAGTTCACTTTAGAGGAAAGTATTAGTGTTGGGGAAAGGCAATTGTGTAAGCAAGGGAAAAGTGTAAAGTTGTATTGGTGATGTATGTTAATAAAGCAGGAATATGAGATCTGGAAGGATGGAGGTTAGATTCATGTAGATTGTATAGAGTTATAGCTGTAGGTAGAGTACCTTTTATGAAGTTGATGACTGAATTTGGGAGGAATATGGTATGAACTACACAGCTATTGTTTTCATGAGAGAGGGAAAAAGAAAAGAAAGGTAATAGTTTCAAGAGTGGATAATAGACAGAAAACAGAACAAAGGTATTAGAAATTAAGAGTTAGACACTTTGTGGATCAAAGAACGGGAGGTGGGGGGTGGAATATAGGAGAGACAGTAGATGATAGTGGATATCAAGATGCAGGGGAAGGGGGATAGTGTAGGTAGCCTAAATCAGTTCACACAGAAATGAGGCAGTGGAGGATGGGAAAACCCAGCAAATGTGAGGTGTTCCCTGTAGCACCTATTGTATACTTGAATTAAAGTAAAAATAAGTGGAAGATGAGGGACAAGAGGGAAAGAGAAAACCGAAAAAAAAACAAACAAACAAAAAAACAAACTAATTATAATAGAGAAAAAAGAAAGGCAAGAAGAAAGGAAGAAAGAAAAAGAGGATGGGCAAACGGTGGGGAACGGATAGGGAGAAGAGAGATACAGGTACACACGTGTCACAATTGCAACACTATCTAAAACAACAACTTCCCCCCGCTTTGCCCTAAAACCCCCCCGTCTGTCTGCCCAAATGGGTCTGCAAGCACCTCCCTTCCCACAAACCCCCAATAGGCCGCCCAGGGCCCACGAACTCCCCAGTACTGCAGATGCTCAAAAAAAAAAAAAAAAAAAAAAAATTTAAGTAAAATTAAAAAAAACAAACAAACAAACAAACAAACAAAAAAAAACAAAAAAAAACAGAAACCCCTCCGCAGGCCCGGCTCCGCCCGCCGCGGAGGCTTGGACCGGCTCTGCCCGGCTCCTCACGCCGCCTTGGCCTGGCCTGGCTCTGCCCAGCTCCGCTCGCTACAGCGGCCCAGCCGGCTCCGGCATCCACCTCCCGCCACCGCGGCCTGGACCGGCCCTGCCCGGCTCCGTACCCGCCGCGGCCTGACCCGGGCCCGCCCGGCTCCAAACGCTACCGCGGCCCGCAGCCGGGGCCTGAACCGGCCCCGCCCGGCTCCAAGCGCTACCGCGGCCCGCAGCCGGGGCCTGCACCGGCCCCGCCCGGCTCCAAGCGCTACCTCGGCCCGCAGCCGGGGCCTGCACCGGCCCCGCCCGGCTCCAAGCGCTACCGCGGCCCGCAGCCGGGGCCTGCACCGGCCCCGCCCGGCTCCAAGCGCTACCGCGGCCCGCAGCCGGGGCCTGCACCGGCCCCGCCCGGCTCCAAGCGCTACCGCGGCCCGCAGCCGGGGCCTGCACCGGCCCCGCCCGGCTCCAAGCGCTACCGCGGCCCGCAGCCGGGGCCTGCACCGGCCCCGCCCGGCTCCAAGCGCTACCGCGGCCCGCAGCCGGGGCCTGCACCGGCCCCGCCCGGCTCCAAGCGCTACCGCGGCCCGCAGCCGGGGCCTGCACCGGCCCCGCCCGGCTCCAAGCGCTACCGCGGCCCGCAGCCGGGGCCTGCACCGGCCCCGCCCGGCTCCAAACGCTACCGCGGCCCGGCCCGGCCTGGCTCAGCCCCACCGAGCGGGGCTAGATGCCTCGTCTCCGCCTACCCAAGAAGGGAATCCTCTGCAGGTAGCTGGGATCTCCGTGTATATTTCACAGACGAATCCTTTCTGTTACCTTCCCTCCAAATCGATGTCCAGACACCTCCGGACCAGCAAAAATCCCGAAACAATCCGGTCCCAAAGAGTCTCCAACGCCGCCCAGCCGATTCCCTGCAGAAGACTCTAACAGGGATGTTCACTCAGCCGCCATCTTGCCCCCTCCTCCAACCTTTCACTTTTAACCTGCTTATATCCTTATATTGAGATGGGTCTCTTGTAGACAACATAGAGACGGCTCACATTTTTTAATCCATTCTGTCAGTCTATGTCTTCTGATTGGGGAGTTCAATCCATTAACATTCAGTGTTATTACTGTAAAGTCTTTACTTACTTCATCCATTTTGTCCTTTGTTGTCATATCTTTCTATTGTCTGTCTTCTTATCCTTTAGTTTACCCTTCCTAATAATCTTCATTTCTAACTCTTCTTCAGATCTCTTTCCCTTGTTTTTTCCTTTCATTCTGCAGCACTTCCTTTAGCATCTCTTACAAATTCTCTCCCCTTCCCCCTCCCCCCCAGTTGTCTGCTCTCTGTGTCCACTTGCTGTGTGTTCTTCTGTGACCACTTCTAACCTTATCAACAGCACCTGAATTCTGTGTTTATTTTGTTGCGTCATCTTGCTGCGTCAGCTCTCCATGTGTGTGGCGCCATTCTTGGGCAGGCTGCACTTTGTTTCGCGCTGGGCAGCTCTCCTGACAGGGCGCACTCCTTGCGTGTGGGGCTCCCCTACACAGGGGACACCCCTGCGTGGCAGGGCACTCCTTGCACACATCAGCACTGCACATGGGCCAGCTCCACACGGGTCAAGGAGGCCCAGGGTTTGAACTGCAGACCTCCCATGTGGTAGGTGGGCACCCTATCCAAGTCTGCTCCCCCAGTGTATTCTTAATATCCTTTATTTCTTTAGTCACATTTTATTTAACTTCTTTGAAGCAATTTAAGAGAGTTGTGTGATTATCACTGATTAATTGTATTAAATCCTGTATCTTTTCCAGACAGTTGGTTTGTTCTTTTGACTGGGCCATCTCTTCCTGTTTCCTGGTATCACTTGTAATTTTTTGCTGATGTTTAGGCATCTGAATATGTTGGAGAATTTACTCAAATGACTAATATCTCTCTCTTGCCTATTTTTTAATCCACAGCTCTACTTTGATATTTAGTTCAACTTAGTCTCAGACTTTAAAATTGCCCAGCTTAAGTATTCAAAATCTGGCCAGGGACTCATTAGTGGGGCACAGATTCTCTCCCAGGAGTTGGATAGAGAGAATTGGTTTTGTCCATGCAATTTCCAGATAGACCAGCAGAGGACGCTAATCAGAACACCTTTCCACAGAGGTGTTTCAGTCTCAGCTTTCCTGTGTTCCTATGTAGACTCTAAAGTGATGTCTGCTGGCTGCATTCACTGAAGAAAAGCACCCAGACCTCCCCTCCCTTTTCTCTTGAAACAGCGGACAGAGAGGAATATGTCTGTTCCCCTCTTAGTCAGCCGCAGTGAGCCAGGTGTTTTACCCAGCTTAATTCTTGAGGGTGGGGAAAGAGAGCTCTTCCCAGTTACCTTGGGAGTTTGATGATTCATGGTTATCATTTTGGCTTCTTTGTCTTTCTGTCCCTCACCCTTCTGGGAGTTGTATAGCACTGTCCTGGTCTGCTGACCCCTAAAGCAGGTCCCTCAGATAGCTTTTGGCTCTTTCTCTGTTGTTTTTGTGGGAACATTCCAGTCTACCTGTTAGTCCATCGCCATCTTCCCACAATCCTGATTTCTCTTATATGAAATACTTTGAATAAGCAAATTCATAGAGACAGAAAGCAGAAGAGTGGTTACCAGGGTTTGGTGAGACAGGGGAATGGGGAGTTATTTGTTTAATGGGTACAAGTTTATGTTTGGATGACAAAAATAACATTTTCAGTGTACAAAACATCACAGAATTGTACACTTGAAATGGTTAAAATGATTGTGTTTTATATATTTTACCACAAAAAAAGACTTTAAGAATATTTTCTGTATAGTTGATTTTATGTATAGCTCACTATAAGCAAAATGAAATTAAACTATTAAAAATGAGGATAGTGGTTGTCTTTGAGGAGAAAGAAAAGGGTAATGACTGGGAGTGGGGAAGAATGGGGTTTCTGGGGTGCCAATTATGTTCTATTTCTTGAAACAAGTGATAATTACAAAAATATTTTCTTTCATAAAACTTACTGATCTGTACGCTTATGTTTGTGCTTTCCTGCTTGTGTGCTGTACTGCATGTTTTCTTTAAGTTTTAAAAAATTTTGGCTAGAAGGAGAAGAAAAGTTACGTTAGTGGAAGACAGAGGAAGATAGGCCCATATTCTCCTTCTGTCCTAAAGAAACCCATCATAAGTAAACTCAGTTGCCATGTTGTTAGTTCTTCTGACCATTCCCGATGGATCAGCACAGTTTAGGAGACTCTAGAATTTGAGGCTGATTGTTGCCATTACAGTTCCTTCGATGTTAACCATAGCAATGACTGAAGTTTGAAAGGAAATCTATTGGAAAGATATTGTGAAAGTTAGAGAATAAATAAGGTCATATAACTAGATCTAGGAGAAGTTCAAAGCCAGAGCAGGAGATAGTCCACTCATCAACACTCTGATGCCAGCTGTAAGAAACAAGGTTCAACTTTTTTTCCCTTATGCTAATAAGGCCTTCTCATCTATATAGAGTGGTGAGAGGAAGAATCAGGAAGAAGGAATCTTTAAGCTCCCTGCAGCTTCGATAGTTAAAGAACTAAGCACTCATCTAAATGCTGATACAATTGTACACATTTGGAAGAAATGAAACACCCCTAAAGAAACTCTGGGTACTGATAGGAAGGAGCAGTAGATGTGGCCAAGCAAAAACCACAAATACATGCTACATCGGGAAAGGAGTCCTCTATTGTCGGGCAAATGTGCTCAAAGACAAGGAGATCAAAATTAGTTTAGCAGTACATAACAAGCGTAAAAAGGACATCACCTAAAAAAATCTTGAGAATGAACAAACAGGTTTCCTGAGGAAAGGTAAACTGGAAATGCTTTTAAAACTGAAGGACTAATTTATTAACTAGGGTGCATTTTAAGTTGCTTGTAACAATTAGACCCTAAAGTACAGTGCCTTTTAAGGTCAAGACCCCAAAGAGATACACATCACATTCTTTTACATCCTGTTGGCCACAACTTATTTGCATGGCCATGCCTCCTTGCAAGGGAGGGTGGAAATAAAAGAAAATAAAGCATCTACCTGGGTAATCATGTCCCAGATAAAGTTCATGAGATCTATTACTAAAGGAGGAAGGGGAGACTGGATATTGACAACTGACAGTCTCTGCCACACTGACAATACCAAGTTCTGGTGAGGTCATGGAGCAGCAGAAATTCTCATACACTGTTTTCTTTTTGTCTTTGTTTTTTTCATATCCTGTTGATGGCAGTACAAATGTATGTAAAGGGTAACTTGACATTATCTGCTATAATTATATGAGTCAACATCTGATATAATTGAAGATACCCAAGGATTTCACTTCAAAGTATATACCTTGTACTAGAGAAAATTTTATACATATATACAAGAAAGAACATAAAAGAATCTACAAGTTCTGTTTGTAATATCAAAAATTGAAAACAACTGACTATCTACAGGAACAATGGATAAACATGTTGCTTAATAGTCCTATAAATGGAATATTATACAGCAATGAGAAGGAATGAACTAAAGCTACACAGAGTAACATGGATAAAATTCCTTAAACACTGAAGTTGCAAAAGACTATATACCATATGATTTCATTTATGGGTAGCTCAAAAACATACAGATTATATATATATATGGGTAAAACTATAATGAAAATCAAGAGGATGACAAATACAAAATCCAGGACAGTGGCTACCTCAGAAATTAGGTAGATTCAAGAGCAGGGAATGTAATTAGGGAGGAATTCATAGAACATTTCAAATTTATGGGTAATATTCTTTTCTTAAATCAGCTAATGGATACAAGGATGTTCATTTTACTAATATTCTTTATACCTTAAATATACTCTATTTAAGTAATGTTTCATGTTATATACAATATTGTTAATATCATACATTCAAAACTATGGAAAGTGGCCATGTACACTCTTTAACCATATCACACCCACAAGGATGGTTATCATTTTTTCTCACATTTTAATAAATCTTTTATTTAACCAATTACATCTAAAATATCACAATTTCATATTACCATTTCAAGATGTAATCAATTCCAAAGTTATTTTTTGATAGTTCATAATATTTTTAGCTTTCAGTGGTTTTTGATACATTCACAGAATTGTGCATTCATCACAATGAATATAAGAGCATTTTCATTACTCCAAAAAGAACCTCCCCACACTCCTTAGCAGTTAACTTTCAATCCCTCTACCCATCCTGTGTCATACATATCCACTAACCTATTTCTATAGCTATAAATTTATCGATATTTACAATTTATATAAATAGAGTCAAACAATTTCATATATAAAATATTGTATAATTTTACAAGCAAAAAATTGAAAGAGAATGGAGACTTTTTAAAACAAATCAATTTTATTGATACATATTAATAAAATATACAATTCATCCAAAGTATACAATCAATGGTATTTGGTATAATCACATAGTTGTGCATTCATCATGTCAATCATTATTAGAACATTTTCATTATTTCAATAATAAGAATAACAAACAAAAAAGAGACAAACAAACCAGAAAATTCTTCACCTCTCCGTCTCTCTGTGTTTCCCCTGGATTCATATTAAAATGGATTGGTTGAGGAAAAATCTGAAAAACCACTTTCAAGATACTTTTCCTATTCTTTGAGCACTTAGCACCAATTTGAGTAACTCCACCTCAAAAACTCAGGTTTGAGGGAACAGATGTGACTCGAGAGATTGCACTCCTACCTCCCACATGGGAGTTCCTGGGTTCAGTTCCTGGTACCTCATGAAAAAACAAAACAAAACAAAACAAAAACACAAAAACCAACAAAAAACAAACACCAAAAAAAACACAACTCATGGAAGTTGATGTGGCTCAGTGGTTGAGCACTGGCTTTCCACATCCAAGGTCCTGGGTTCAATCCCTGGTCCCAGTACTTCAAAAACAACAACAACAATAAAAACTCAGGTTTGAGACTTTGAGAACAAAGTGTAGTGGATACCATTGTTTGCATAAAAAACATCCATTTCCCTCCTCCTTCCTTCTTAAAACCTCTTCTTTAGAGGTCCACATCTCCCTTGACAAAGTCCATGTCTGTCAGAAAAAGCTGACCGTCTCCAGTACCAGCAGTAGGTCTCAATTAATTTAGTCAATCATGGCCATATCGTCCCCCTTGCCTTTTATTGGTTCAGAGATTTGGGCTTTAGGTGATCAGCACAATGCATTTCTTTGGCCATGCATCAGTCAGCATCTGCCCAAAGTTGATACAATCAAAAAAGGGAAGGGTTTTTAATACCGGATGAGAAAGAGGACTTCTTTCTCTCCTGTAGATGTGAACAAGGAGTATGTTAACACAATTGCTGGAAACCATAAAGGAAGCCAGCATGACAACAAAGCCGACAGAGAAAAGGTCAAAATTGAAGCACAGGGACTGTAACCCTGATTGTACTGCCCTACCTTTGAAATTCCAGTTAGGCGCGATAAGGCAGATTGAGTCTTAGAATTTCTACTGCTGACACTGAAAGAACTGTAACTAAAACCAGGAGATATATTCTAAGAATGCATATGGAAACAGTAATCATCCACATAGTTGGACACCATGGAAACCCAGGAACCCCATTAGGCACTACAAGAAGAGCTGCATATGCAGGCCTCACAGAGATTGGAATGTATTTCAGGAACCGGACGGCCCTCAGCACTCAGTGTGGATTTAGTTGTTGCTCCCTCAGCAGTAGGAGATTCTTGATTAATTCCTATTCCAGGACTTGGCCATGATGGCACTCTGGTATCAGGTGCATCTCTGATTTTCTTTGTGTATGGTGTCTATTCTTGCTATAGTTGCTTAACTCTCTGTCTTGAGAACTAACTTCCCCAAAGAGAGGATATACTTCCTTAGGACAGAGCTTTTCTCATAGTCCACCTCATGAGCTGCTGGCCAATCTGTAAATTGAGTGTTTGTGGTAAGATGCATCTACTCTTGACTCTCTAGTCAAGTTTGCTGTTTAAAAGATAACAGTCTGGCAATTTATATGGAAGGAACTTCTTAAAATTGGCCTAAAGGTTTGCTGTGCACACTAAGCTTAACTGTCCAATACACATATGGATAAATCTCTAAACAATCTAGACTCAAAGTTCCTTCATTATGTCAACTTCAAAATCTTTATCCACAGTTGCTATTCACAATAAACATTAGCCTTGATCTTTGCCTGGAACTGTTCTTCCTCTGATACCTTACATTCTAATTCTCTGTCTCTTACTTTAATGTTTTATTTCTATAGCCCTCTCACTTTCTTATTTTTAATTTATCTATTCATTAACCTTCTCAAGCCTCTAGTCCCTTGGCTCATCCCTTTCCCCTGAGTTTACCACTTCTCTCATGACTTCACTTCTTTCCCTATCAATTCTCAAACCTATGGCACATCAGTTGCATCCCTCCTGTGAGCATCCTCAATGCCTTGTTCAATTGTCGTACTTGCCCTGTAAATTCCCAGCGATAGCACGTTCCATCCATCCACCTTCTTTTGCTGAATGGTTCGGAAAAAACAAACAATACAGAATTGCTGCCACTATTAATTCAGGTTCTACAACGCTAACAGGGTTCTCAGCATTAGTTCACCATCCTATTATATATCATAAAACTCTCACACAAACTCCTCTATTTATTTCAACCCTTCGCTAAGCCCTGTCTCTTGATAAATGTCCCTGCTTCTGACTTCACAGAGAGAATTCAGACCAGTAGCACAAACTCGCTTAACATCTGCTTACGCACCCACATCCTTATCTTTACTGGCAGTCATCCTTACCTCCTGTCCTCTAATTTCAGAGTGTCTCTTCTCCAATCCCAAATTAATCCTAGCCCCCATGCTCTAGAGCCCATGTTCTCTTTTTTGTGTGTGTGTGGTAACAGAGATTGAACCCGGAACCTTGTACATGGGAAGGAGGGACTCAACCACTTGAGCCACATCTGCTCCCTTAGATCCCACCTCTTAATACTACTCTCACACTTACCTTTTCTCTCTACTGTGTTTTTCCACTTATCTTAGTTTTCACCAAACATTTAATTTTGAAAAATTCCAAGTCTACAGGAAAGTTGTAAAAATAGTCAAACACACAAATACTCTTTACCTTGGTGCATTTTTTGTTAATATCTGCTATATTTTCTTTATCTATCATCTATCTGTGTTTTTTCCAAACTTTGAGTTATTTGAAGATATCATGACCTTTCACCCCTGAACATTCCAGCATGCATTACTTGAATGTGGACATTTTTATTTGAAACTATAATATAACATTCATACTCAGGAAGTTTAACAATAATAAAATTCTAGTATCTAAAAATCAGTCCATATTTAAATTTCCCCTATTGTCCCAATAATATAACCAGACAGAAAGTACTACATGTGGTATGATTCCATTTATATAAAATGTAAATATAAATCAATTTATAAAGATGAAATTAGATTAGCGGTTATGTAGGTTGGGGAAAGCATGCTAAGGGGTGTGGCGTTTTCTTTTTGGAGTAATGAAATGGCTCTAAAATTTTTTTGCGGTGATGAATGCACAATGTTGTGATTATACTAAAAGACATTGATTATATACTTTGGATAGATTGTATGGTATGTGAATATATCTCAGTAAAACTGCTAAATAAATAATGTGCAAAAATAGGCACAAATAGCAGCTATGTACAGCAGGGGGAACATAGATTGAGAGGTGAATTTTCTTGTTTGTCTGTTTTTTCTTTATAATTATTATTGAAATAATGAAAATGCTCTAATAATGAGTGAAGTAATGAATGCATAACTATGTGATTATATGTGATTATACCAAATACCATTGACTGCACACTTTGGATGAACTATATGTTTTGTTAATAAGTATCAATAAAATGATGGAGGTACCAAATGCTTATATGATATCACAGAAGGAGAGCAGGAAAGTTTTTTCCTGAAATCGTCAATGTAGATTTTGATTGCATCAGGCCTGAAGCCAGAGAGTCCTGCACTAGTCTGTCAGCCAGCCAAAGGGGTGCTGATGCAAAATATCAGAAATCTGTTGGCTTTTATAAAGGGTATTTGGGGAAGCTTACAGTTACCAGGCCCTAAAGAGTCAAACTCAAGGTACCACAAGAGGTACTTCCTCACCCAAAGTCTATTGCCACATGTTGATGCAAGATCATGGGTGACATCTGTGAGGGTTCAGCCTTCCATCTTCCTCTGAAGGCTCTGTGGTCCCAGCTTCCTTCAATCTCAGCTGGAGGCTGGCGTAAGGCTCATCACTCTCCGGGGGCTTCGTTCTTTCCAGGCTCAGCTGCTCTGGTCTCTCCACAAGGTCAGCTGTAGACTATCAGGCTCATCTCTCTTCCCAGGGCTGTGTCTATGGAGCACTCTCTTTTCCTGCTATCTGTGTCTGTGTGTCTACTTCCATGTGAGACTCTGTTCTATCCCTACCAAGGGGGTAGGAACTCAAAGCAAGTCGCTCTAATTACGTGGTCAAATAACAGCCCTAATCTTGATTTAATAAAGTAAGAGTGAAAACTCTGAATCTCATACAATCTAATACACCTAGAGGAACAGACCAGTTTATAAACACAATCCAATATCTACCTTTGAAATTCATAGACAACACATTACCACAACGGGCCTGAAGTGGAACCTCCCAAACCATGTGCTTGGGTTTGGAACTCTGGTCACTATTTCTAAATACCTGTGATGGATCTGGGGTAGTGATCGTGGAAACTGACCGACTGCTCCTCTGGACCATAACAAACTAAGCTATCGACTGGCATCTATAGGTGTGCCTCTGCCTTAGCGCATCACCAATATTTATTCCTCAATAAGAACAGTTCGTCTGGGTTTACTGGAATCTACACTTTCCTGTGAAGCCTGCTTGTTTTAAATATGTTAATATTCAGATAATCCAGGTAACAATATAAATGACAGATTTGAATTTTACAGTGAGAGGCAAAATCATTATTGTTAGGAAAGTAAATAAACTCTGTTGCTTTTAGTTGGAAACTAATGTGAATTATTCCTTTACAAAATTCAGTGCTGATTATTCTTGTGCTGTTGAACATTCCTTTTATCATAGAAAATTATTTTTAATTTTGAAGCTGATAAAACTCCTTTTGGAGTCTAACACATCACTTGGTCCTGTTGCCCATCCTTAAATGCGTTTAACAACAAGGGCTACTTCTGAATGGTATTTAATATTATATTTTTCTATATGATTTGTATCACCTTTTACTGAAAAAAAATTCCTTCTAGATTGGGGTGTTAAAACTATACTATTTCTGGGGTACATGGGAGCCTCTTATATTTTTTAATGTAACATTTTGCGTGATCTTTGTATCTTTAAAAGAAGATAATAAAAAATGAAAAAAATCTATACTATTTCAAGCAAAAAAAAGAAAAAAGGGAAAAAGGAAGCAAATGAAGCTCAGTGGTTGAACACTCAATCCCTGGTACCTCCTGAAAACAAACAAACAAAACTATACTGTTTCATTCTAGTCTATTACTGTCTATGTCATTATCTTTTAAAAAATAAATGAAAACAAATAATTATGTAAGCTGGTGGTGAAGAGAGCCATGACATGAAGGATAAATGACAATTCTTGAAGCCCATTCTACTAACATTTTAACCCCCAAATCTAGTTTCTGAATGAAATGCCCTAAACTTTAGTAGAACGACAGATCAAAATAGTCCCCATCATAATTAGAACCCGGATGTTGTGCAGATGAAACTTAAGCACAAAAATTCATTTTTTCTGGCATACCTCAGGCTGAAAAAAAAGTTTATTCAAATGCCAGAAAAAAGTTTGACAGTCTATGATGGTAAACAAACACAGTCTAATAATGAGCTTAGGGCTAGGAGCCTGTGTTCTGGCCCCAGTCCTGCCATTCACCTAAGTTCCCTGAACCCCTTTCCTCATCTGTAAACGGAAGGGGTTGGGCTAATTGTCAATGAGCTTCCTCCCCTCTCCCCACACTCAAACTGTAAATACTGGCTCTTTGCAGTTTTAAGGCAGATAATGCACACGGTTATGACACCGCCTGGTTAAACAATCTGGTCCAATTGAATATATTCAAGTTTCTTTTATAATGGGACCCTCCTCATTAGACTTCACCCTTTACTCTATGTTTACTAAACTAAATTTGCCATACAAATAATGATTTAAACACGAACCTGCCCAATTGTTTTATGTATACAATCCCTGTGTTGCTGTAAGGAAAGGGACCAGCAGTTGTTTTCTTCTTGGTGCTTAACAACTTGAATTATGAAAAGAAAGCGTGAGGCTTAGACTGCAAATAGAAAATGAAAAGGAGTCAGTTAACTAGTATGCAATTCTGAACACTGATTAGAAAAAAATAATTATTTTGAGATTAATTATTTGAGATTGAAATCTGTATGTCAAATAAAATATTTAGTTATCAAAACCTCCTTCTTTTAAAAATAAGTAAAAAAATATATTTTAAAAAATACCACAGGGGAGTGGGTGTAGCTCAGTGGTTTGAGCATCTGCTTCCCACATACGATGATCCAGAGTCAATCCCTAGTAGCTCCTTAAAAGAAATACTGCGTAGGTAATATATCCTTTGTATTAGTCAGTCAAAGGTGTGCTGATGCAAAATACCAGAAATTGGTTGATTTTTATAAAGGGGTAGGAGCTTACAGATACCAGGTCATAAAGCATAAGTCACTTCCCTCATCAGTCTACTTTCATGTGTTGGAGCAAGATGGCTGCCGACATCTGTGAGGGTTCAGGCTTCCTGGGTTCCTCTCTTCCCAGGGCTCCAGCTTAAGACTTCAGCATCCAACTCCAATATCAAAACTCCAACATTAAAAACCCTTAACTCTGTCCTTTGCCATGCCTTTTATCTGTGAGTCCCACCGGCTCTACGCTCTACTGGTACAAGGGGTTTACATAATTACTTAATCAAGTAAACCTATGACTCCAATATAATTTAATATGCCCATAGGAAAAGATAATAATCCAATATTTCTTTTTGGAATTTATCAATAATGTCAAACTGCTACATGCTTCTTTTCCTCATATCACAATGTACATTATTTCATTTTGTCCCAGCAATAGTGATATCATGTGATCATTTACTTAAGGGACTGGCTGCCAGATTTCTCTATTTAAAGGTATCTAGTAATTTGTGGGGTGATGCTTTGAGATTCTGCAAATTTCTTGTTCCAACTGTTTTTCATCAGTGGTTCTAGATATCCATTGGTGTTCCTTGCCTGAATCAATTATTATTGATTATTACAATGGTGGTTGTAGAGTAATGATTTTATATTTCTTTCATTCCTCGTTCACTTATTATTATCATTCTTTTGTATAAGAAAAAGTTCTATCTCTCTTCTTGTTTATTTATTTTTAAATTAACTGTCTTAAAGTCAATGTGCTATAATCCATTCCTGCAATTATTAATTTTGAAACTTAAATTGTCTCAGATTTGGCCAGCATGAGCCCCTTCAAATGGCCTCCCATTTCCTTTGACATGTTTCCATCAGCTTCCGAGCACTTCCTTACAGCTTTCTGTAATTTAAAATTTTCCTTATTAATATATGATCATATACTTGTAAAAGTTAAAATTGTGTTTCTGAGGAACTGCCAAACTGTTTTCCACAGTGGCTGCACCATTTTACATTTCCACAAGTAATGCATGAGGGTTTAATTTCTCCATATCCTTGCCAACATTTGTTATTTTCCTTTATTAAAAAGCTGTAGCCATCCTAACAGGGGTAAGATATAAGAGTACTTTAGGAATTCTGGATATTAAACCCTTATCAGATGGTGTACTGCAAATAACTTCTCCCATATTGTGGATTATGTTTTCACTCTCTTTTTTTTTTTTTTTTTAGAAAGCATTTTTTTTTTTTTTAAGATTTATTTATTTATTTAATTGCGTGGGGCGGCACTCCTTGCGCACATCAGCACTGCGCATGGGCCAGCTCCACAGGGGTCAAGGAGGCCCGGGGTTTGAGCCGCGGACCTCCCATGTGGTAGATGGACGCCCTAACCACTGGGCCAAGTCTGTTTCCCCTGTTTTCACTCTCTTGATAGTGTCTGTTAATGCATGAATGTTTTAAATTTTAATGAAGTTCACTTTATCTATTTTTTCTTTTGTTGCCTGTGCTTTTGCTGCCATATGGAAGAAACCTTTGCCAAATGAAAGGTCATGGAGATATCCCCCTACATTTTCTTCCTAGAGTTTTATAATTTTAACCAAGGGTCCAATTTCATTTTTTTTTTTTGGCCTGTGGCTCTCCAGTTTTCTCAGCACCATTTGATGAAGAAACTACTCCCCATTAAAAGGTATTGGCACTGTGCCAAAAAATCAATTAAGCATAGATTTAAAGGTTCATTTCTGAATTTAGTATTTTATTCCATTGGTCTATTTGTCTATTTTTATGCCAGTACCATATTGTTTTAATTATTGTAACTTTTTAATAAGTTTGAAATCAGGAAGTGTGAGTCCTCCTACTTTGTTCTTCTTTTTCAAGATTGTTTTGGTTATCCTGGACCTTGAAATTTCATATGAATTTCAGGATGGGTTTTCCATTTTTTCAAAAAAACCCACAAATTTTGCAATGAAACTGCTTATTACTTTGGGTAGCACTGTCATCTTCACTTTATTAAGTTTTCCAATCCATGAGCATAGGATGTCTTTCTATTTATTTAAATCTTCTTGATTTCCTTCAGCAGTGATTTTTAGTTTTCATTGTACAAGTCTTGTGCCTCTTGATTAAATTTATTCCAAGGTATTTTACTATTTTGATGCTTTTGTAATTGAGATTGTTTTCTTGATCTCCTTTTTGGATTATTCTTTGCTAATATATCTTTTTAAAGATTTATTTTATTTATTTCTCCTCGCCCATTTCCCCCTTTGTTTGCTCTCTGTGTCCATTCTCTGTGTGTTCTTTTGTGTCTGCTTGTATTATCATTAGGTGGCTTCAGGAACTGATCCTGGGACCTTCTGGAGTGGGAGACAGGTGATTACTCTCTTGCACCACCTCAACTTCCTGTTCTACTATGTCTTCTTATTTTCTTTCCTCTGTGTCTCTTGTTGCAGCATCTTGCCGCACCAGCTCTGAGTTGGCCAGCATTCCTGCACAGGGTGGCTTTCCCTTGCTAGATGGCTCTCCCTCGCAAGGTGGCACTCCTGCACGGGGAGGCAGTCCAGCATGGGCTGGCACTCTGCATGGGTCAACTCTCCATGTGGGCCAGCTTGCCCTCACCAGGAGGCCCTGGGCATTGAACCCTGGACCTCCAATATGGTAGACAGGAGTCCAATTGGTTGAGCCACATCTGTTTCCCATTCTTTGCTAATATTAAAATACAACTCATTTTTTGTGATTAATTTTGTATCTTGCAGCTTTGATGAATTTATTAGAGCTAAAAGTTTGTGTGGATTCTTTAAGGTTTTCTATAAATAAGACCATGTCATTGGCAACACAGAAATAGTTTTACTTCTTCCTTTTCAATTTGGATGTCTTTTATTTATTTATTTTTCCTTGCCTAATTACTCTGAGTAGACCTTCCAATGTTCTATGTTGAATAAAAGTGGTGAAAATGGGCATCCTTGACTTATTCCTGATCTTAGGCAGAAAAGCTTTCAATATTTCACCATTGGGGGCGGTGGACTTGGCCCAGTGGTTAGGGCGTCCGTCTACCACATGGGAGGTCCACGGTTCAAACCTGGGCCTCCTTGACCCGTGTGGAGCTGGCCCATGCGCAGTGCTGATGCGCACAAGGAGTGCCGTGCCACGCAGGGGTGTCCCCCACGTAGGGGAGCCCCACTCGCAAGGAGTGCACCCCATAAGGAGAGCCGCCCAGTGCAAAAGAAAGTGCAGCCTGCCAGGCATTGTGCCGCACGCACGGAGAGCTGACACAACAGGATGACGCAACAAAAAGAAACACAGATTCCTGTGCCGCTGACAACAGAAGCGGACAAAGAAGACGCAGCAAATGGACACAGAGAACAGACAACCGGGGTGGGGGAAGAAGGGGAGAGAAATAAATAAATAAATAAATCTTAAAAAAAGAAATTTCACCATTGACTGGGATGCTGACTATGGATTTTTCATATATGGTCTTTATCACGTTGATGATGTTTATTTATAACCTAGTTTATTGAGTGTTTTTAATCATGAAAGGATGTGGGATTTTGTCAAATGCTTTTTCTCCTCTCCATTGAGATGATCATAGGTTTTTCCCCCTTCATTCTATGAATACAGAGTATTACAATGATTGATTTCTGTATGTTGAACCACCCTCAATTTCTGGGATAATCCCATTTTGTCATGACTGGCTTTGGTGTCAGGGTAATACTGGCCTCAGAATGAGTCTGCAAGTATTCCCTTGTATTAGTCAGCCAAAGTGGTACTGATGCAAAGTACCAGAAATCTGTTGGTTTTTATAAAGGCTATTCATTTAGGGTAGAAGTTTACAGTTACCAGGCCATAAAGTGTAAATTACTTCCCTCACCAAAGTCTGTTGCCCCATGTTGACACAAGATGGCAGGCGATGTCTGCAAGGGTTCAGTCTTTTCCCTCCTCCCAAGGCTCCATGGTCCCAGCCTCTTCTTCTCAGCCACAGGCTGGAACAAGTCTTGTCTCTCTCTCCCAGGGCTCATTTCTCTCTGGGCTCAGCTGCCTTGTTCTCTCCACAAGGCCAGCTGTAAACTGTCAAGCGAATGTTCCCCTCTCTTCTTGGGTCCTCTGCTATGTCTAATGGCACCTTCTCTCTTTCCTCGCATATCTGCGTCTCTGTGTGCTTACTTCCCAGGCTCCAGGATCAAAAACTCTAACTCCTCCACTTTGTTGTTTCACGACCTACTGATGTGGCCCAGTCAAAGCCTTAATCATTATTATTATTATTATTTAATCAAATAAAAGTGAATCCTCTGAATCCAATCCAATCTAATATGCTTAGAGGAACAGACTAGTTCACAAACAAGATCCAATATCTATTTTTGGAATTCATAAACAATATCAAACTGCTACATCACTCTTCTTTAAAATTTTGGAAGAGTTTGAGAATGATTGGAGTTAATTATTTGTTTGGTAGAATTCACCAACGAAGCCATCTGGTCCTGGACTTTTCATTGTTGGAAGGTTGTTGTTTTTTAATTTTAATTTTAATTTTTAAATATTTTCAAACATATAGGACAATTACAAATTTATGCAAGCTTCATATAGACAACTCCAACATATGCCTATTCTCCCAAATACCCATATCCCCCAATTTTAACATTTTTCACATTTTCTGACTCATATCTATCTATTCAACTATCAGTCTACCCATTTATCAATCCATTTTATGAACACTTGAGTGTAGGTTGTATTAATTATGCCCCTTGAACACTTAATACAGTCATATACATTTCCTGAGAATAAGGGTATTCACTTATTGTGACAGTATGAGATTATTTATAATTCCCAAAAGAGAAAGATTATGTTTGTAAACTAATATGTTCTTCTGGGTGTGATACCCTTTTTATTTATTTTTTTAATAGCATCATAACTCTTTTTTTTTTTTTTAGATTTATTTTTTATTTATTTCTCTCCCTCCCCCGCACCCCCTAGCCGTCTGCTCTCTGTGTCCACCTGCTGTGTGCTCCTCTGCATCTGCTTCCATCCCTATCAGCGGCACTGGGAATCCATATCTCTTTCTGTTGCATCATCTTGTTGTGTCACTTTTCCGTGTGTGTGGTGCCACTCCTGGGCAGGCTTCACTCTCCTTCACACTGGGTGGCTCTCCCCACGGGGTACACTCCCCGCACATGGGGCTCCCCCACACGGGGGACACCCCTGTGTGGCCGGCACTCCCTGCGTGCGTCAGCACTGCACGTGGGCCAGCTCTACATGGGTCAAGGAGGCCCGGGGCTTGAACAGCAGACCTCCCAGGTGGTAGGCAGATGCCCTATCCACACGGCCAAGTCCGCTTCCCAGATACCCTTTGATTATATTAGATTCAGCTGAGGTGTCTTTGATTAAACTAGGGCTTTGGTTCAACCACATCAGTAAGGAGTGACTCGAGTTGAGACCCTGCCTCCTTGGAGGACTCATAAATGGACACTCAACCAAGAAGACACATCAGGAGGAGAGAACTTTGTCATTTTTGATCCTGCCATGTGACAGAAAGAAGAAGTCTCAAACAACCTAGAGCCCTGAGAAGAGATGTACTATTTTCTTGATAGCTTACAACTGACCTTGGGGAGAGAGTTGAGACTGATACAAGAAGCTCTGAGAGATGATTTCTAACCAGGAGAGAGAGGACTAGAAGCCTGGAGGGAAATGAAAGACCAGGCGGAGATCAGTGACCATCTGCTTCAACACGTGGCGACTGACTGTGGTGAGAGCACAGCTTTATAACTATCAGCTTTTATGCCAAATAAATACCCTTTATAAAAGCCAGCAGATTTCTGATACTTTGCATCGGCCCTCCTTTGGCAGACTAATACACTTATGAAATCAACTAAAGTGCAGTTATCAAGTTCAAGAAATTTGACATTGATATAAAGATTACATTCTATATTCCAATTTTTTATATGTCCCAATAATGTCCTAGTAAGCCTTTTCTCCTACCTTAATAGATCTTATCCATAATCACATATTGCATTTAATTACCATCGCCTCTTTTTTTCTCTATCTTTTTATTTTTTTTAAATGTTACATTAAAAAAATATAAGAGTTCCTCATATACTCTCCACCCCCCTCACCCTACTCCTCCCACATCAACAACCTCTTTCATCATCGTGGGACATTCATCGCATTTGGTGAATACATTTTGGAGCACTGCTGCACCACATGGATAATCGTTGCCATTGTAGTTTACACTCTCCCCCAGTCCACACAGTGGGCCATGGCAGGACAGCAATGTCCAGCATCTGTCCCTGCAGTACCATCCAGGACAACTCCAAGTCCTGAAAATGCCCCACATCACATCTCTTCTTCCCTCTCCCTTCCCTCAGCAGCTACCGTGGCCACTTTCTCCACATCAGTGCTACAATTTCTTCCATTACTAATCACAATAGTTCCATAGCAGAATAGAATCTAAGCCCCCTCTCAGTATAGAGGTGGAGTCGACATAACCATCCCAGGGTCCACAGGATGGAGGAATAGAATACGGAGTAGGGTGGATTTACTGATATTCTACTATATAACTATTGTGATTAGTAATGGAAGAAATTGTACCATTGCGTCTTTAGTTGCTCTTTCTTTTCTTTTCTTTTTTTTTTTAAGATTTATTTATTTATTTAATTTCCCCCCCTCCCCTGGTTGTCTGTTCTTGGTGTCTATTTGCTGCGTCTTGTTTCTTTGTCTGCTTTTGTTTCTTTGTCCGCTTCTGTTGTCGTCAGCGGCACGGGAAGTGTCGGCGGCACCATTCCTGGGCAGGCTGCTCTTTCTTTTCACGCTGGGCGGCTTTCCTCACGGGCGCACTCCTTGCGCGTGGGGCTCCCCCACGCGGGGGACACCCTTGCGTGGCACGGCACTCCTTGCGCGCATCAGCACTGCGCATGGCCAGCTCCACACGGGTCAAGGAGGCCCGGGGTTTGAACCGCGGACCTCCCATATGGTAGACGGACGCCCTAACCACTGGGCCAAAGTCCGTTTCCCTCTTTCTTTTCTTAGTTGTGGGAACAAATACACAACATAAACTTCCCCATCTCAACTACTTCTAACCATACCACTCAGTAAGATTAATAAAAGTCACAAAGTTGCAGTACACTCAACACCTTCCGTTACTAAAATTTTCTCATTCTGCCAAACAGAAACCCTGTATCCATTATGGCATTTTTCCCCAGATCCTTGTCAGTGGTAACCTGTACTTTAATCTCCATCTCTATGGTGTATTGGGATAGAATAACCACATTAGAACACTCACATTCAGAAAAGGAAAGAAAAAAGGACACACAGCCGTGACTAGTCTGTAGCGATTCAGTCTACGAGGTAGAAAATGTAGGGCATCCTGTTTGGGGATAAGAATCCAGAAAAGCTTAAGAAGATGGGCAAAATGGTAAATACATTGAAATTGTTCTGCATGATATTACACTGATGGACACCAGTTATTACAATTTTGTCAAAACCTATAAAATTGAGTGATGCAAAGTGTAAAACATAATCTAAACTGTAGACCATGGTTAGCAGCAATGCTTCAATATGTGTTCATCAATTGCAACAAATGTACCACACTAATGACAGATGTTATTAATGGGGGAAAGTGTGGGAGGGGGAGGAGGTGGGGTATATGGAAATCCCCTATATTTCAATGTAACGTGTATAATTTAAAGCTCCTTTAAAAATAAAGAAAAATATATATATTTTAAAAAGGTAAAGTGAGCTACATACACACAGAGCAAACCTTGTTCTTTTTTTTTTTAAGATTTATTATTATTTTTTTAAAATTTACTTCTCTCCTCCCCCACCCCCAGTTGTCTGCTCTCTGTGTCCAATCACTGTGTGTTCTTCTGTGTCTGTTGTTTTCTTGTCAGTGGCACCCAGAATCTGTGTCTCTTTTTGTCGCGTCATCTTGCTGACGTCAGCGCTCTGTGTGTGGCACCACTCCTGGGCAGGCTGCACTTTTTTTGTACGGGGCAGCTTTCCTTACAGGGCACACACCTTGTGCGTGGGACAACCCTACATGGAGGACACCCCTGCGTGGCAGGGCACTCCTTGTGCGCATCAGCACTGCACGTGGGCCAGCTCGTCACACAGGTCAGGAGGCCCAGGGTTTGAACCCTGGACCTCCCATGTGGTAGGCGGATGCTCTATCCATTGAGCCAAATCTGCTTCCCCAAACCTTGTTCTTAATATAAGAAAAAGTAGAATTCAGGCTCCAAAGCATTAAATTAGGCAAAGAGGACATACTATAAAGCTAAAGGCACCAGCAACCACTGGTGTACTTTCTATCACTATAGATTGGATTTGTCTTTCCTAGAGTTTCACATAAATGAAATTATAGAGTGTGGTGGTTTGGAACTGTATGTAGCCCAGAAAAAACATGTTCTTGAAGCTAATCCATTCCCATGGATATGAAACCATTTTAAGTAGGACCTTTTGATGAAGCCTCTTCAGATATGGTGTGTCCCACCTGAGCCAGGACAGGTCCCCTCCCCCCCAAGATGGCTCCCTCTTCTGTTTGCTCATTGTTTGTGTTGTTTGTGTTCGTCATATGTTCATATTTTTTGCTTGTTTTTGTCCACTTGTTTTTTCTTTAGGAGGCACTGGGAACTGAACCCAGGACCTCCCATGTGGGAAGCAGGTCCTCAATGACTTGACCCACATCTGCTCTAGTCAGGATGGATCTTAATCCTATTATTGGAGTCCTTTATAAATGCAATGAATCCAGACAAAGAAAAAGAGAAAGCCATGGAAGGAAGAAGCAAAACCGAAATCAGCAAAACCCAGAAAAGAAGGGACAGATCAGCAGACACTGCCATGTGCCTTTCCATGTGGCAGAGGAGTCAAGAATCACCAGCAGCCAGTCTTTAGGAAGAAAGCAGCACCTTGATGATGCTTCAATTTGGAAATTCTTCCAGCACATTCCCATTGTTTAAGCCAGCCCATTTCATGGTTTGCTGGAGCAGCCTTGGAAACTAAAACATATAATATGTATTTTTGCATGTCTGGTTGCTTTTGCTCAGCTTAATGGTTTTGAGATTCATGTTGTATGTAAATCAGTAGTTCATTCTTTTTTATTGCTTAGCACTATTTCATTGCATGAACCAAACACAACTTGTTTATCCATTTACCTGTTGGTAGAGATGCATGGGTTGTTTCCAGTTTTTGACTATGATGAATAAAGAAAATTTGAACATTGGTATACAAGTTTTTCTATGGACAGATGGTTTCATTTCTTGGGTGAATACCTAGGAGTTGTATAACTGAATTGTATGGTAGAAGTATTTTTCCCATTTCTATTCCAAACTGTATCATTCTGTTTTAGATATGTCTTGCAAATACCATAGAGCTACTAGATTTTAAAAATATCTAATCTAAGCATTTGTCTTTTAATAAGAAATTTAAACCAGTCATATGCATTATGACTGTTGTATGTTTGGATTTACGCCTATCATTTTACTTAGTTTTCTATTTACCATTATTTCTTCTTCCCCCCACTTCCACATTTCTTTTTCCTTTTAAAAATTTGCATCTGTAAAATATACAATTTCAAGTGTTGCGGCAGCTCAATGCTTTGCAAATTTTTCTCTTTTTAAAAAATTGACTGTATTTCCTTTTTTCCATTTCATCTCTCTTGATTCAAGAGGTATACATCCTATGTTAGGAAGGACTAGGTTTGGCTCTAATAGTTAAAATAATACCCAAGTAGGTTTTCCCAATGCAGTGGCATATATGGCGTATTAGTCAGCCAAAGGGGTGCTGATGCAAAGTACCAGAAATCTGTTGGGTTTTATAAAGGATATTTATTTGGGGGTAGACACTTACAGTTACCAGGCCATAAAGCATAAGTTATTTCCCTCACCAAGCTCTGTTGCCATGTGTTGGAGCAAGATGGCTGCCGACATTCAGCTTTGCTCTTCCTCTTAAGGCTCCACGGTCCCAGCTTCTTCCAATATTGGCTGTAGGCTGGGATAAATCTTCTCTCTCCCGGGGCTCAAGTCCCTCCAGGCTCATCTGCTCTCCTGTCTCCAAAAGGTCAGCTGTAAACTCTCAGGCGAACAGCTTGTCTCTATTCCCAGGGTCTCTGTCATGTCTAATGGAACCTTCTCTCTTTCTCACGTATCTGCTTTTCCTGTGTCTTTTTTTTGGGCTCCAGGATCAAAACTCCAACTTTCTTCTCTGTAGTTTTCTCTGAATCCTACTGATGTGGCTCAATCAAAGCCCTAATCATAATTTAATCATGCTCAGGTACAGACCAGTTTACAAACATATCCAATATCTAGTTTTGGAATTCATAAACAATGCCAAACTGCCACATACAGTCACTACGTTTCTAAGCTTACGTTACCTAACAGTTCTCCCAAAGAAAAAGAGAGCAACTTTTTTTCCTCTTTTAATAGTTGTAATAAAAGGCTTGACTTTGATCACCTCAGGTTTGAAATAATCACCATGGTAAAGGGAATAAAGATGTTCTGATTGGCCCAGGCAGGAGCATATGCCACCTGTATTATGGAGTGAGGCAGCAGTAAGCCACAACCCACGCCTGTGACACTGGTTTTCCCTAAGAGGAATTCTGTTACTGGAGATGAGGAGAAGAAAAGGAAGGAAAGATTTTATTTTTAGATCTTTTCACATTCATTTATATAGGTATATCCCTATAGAAACAATTACATATTCTGTGGTTAAAAAAACTCAAAACAAACGCTATCACCCTGTACCTAATTATTCTACAATATGCTTTTAAAATGATACGTCATAAAATAATTTCCATGTAAAATAACAGTACTTTGCTCGTTTAAAATGACATTCCATTGTACATTGTACATCCTGGTTAAGGACCTTTCTTTAAAAAAATTTTGTAATAGTTTTTTTTTTTTTTAAAGATACATAGATCACAAAAAGTGTTACGTTAAAAAATATAAGAGTTCCCACATACCCTACATCCCAGTGCCCCCTCTCCTCCCACATCATCAACCTCTTTCATCGTTGTGGCACATTTATTGCATTTGGTGATATGCACTGCTGTACCACATGGATTATAGTTAAGAAGTTTTTAATGGACACTAAGGTTGTTTCCAATTTTTCCCTATCACTAATTTCTTTATATGACTCACCCATGCTGAGGTCTTTTTATGTAAATCACCTGCATGACATCTATAAACAACCAAGAAATAGAATTGTATCTAAAGGGTACTTACAGTTTTTATTTTAATGGATTTTGCCAAAGTGCTGCCTAAAATGGTTATACATGTTTGCACCCCTATCAGCACTGCTTCACCCACAGCCTTGCCACCACATGCTATGTGTGTACTGGAGAACCTTCCTGTCAGTCATTTGCGGTATGTCTTACACCGTAATCTATAATTTAAATGAATTCAAACATACTAGTCTTTTCTTTCACGGTTTTTATATTGTTTCTTATGTAAGAAGGCTTTTTCTGCCAAAGGTTATATTCACTTTTTTCTATGGGATTTTTCAAATACTTCCATGGGTTTAAAAAACAAAAGTTTAGGCCTTTGATCCACTTGAAATATATTCTCATGACTATTGTGTTAAGCAGGAATCTAAATTTTTAAAAAAATGAATAGCCAACTTGCCATTATAACAATATGATCATAATCACTAATATTTATTGAATGACAACAAACTCTTGCCAGGTCTGCTCGATATAATCCCACATTATTGGGTTGTTAGATCTGAAATACCACCTTCATAATATCCTGAATTACCATAAATACATAGGTTTGTTTACAGACTTTCTATTCCGTTTCAACAATCTATGTCTATTCTTTTTTTTTAAAAGGGAAATGTGTATATATATATATATATATATATATATATATGTATGTATGTATTTTTTTAAAGATTTATTTAATTTACTTCTCTCCCCTCCCCCCCTCCCCCCCGCCCGCCCTGGTTGTGTCTGATCTCTGTGTGCATTTGCTGAGTGTTCTTTGTCCGCTTCCGGTGCTGTCAGCAGCACAGGAATCTGTAGCTCTTTTTTGTTACGTCATCTTGCTGTGTCAGCTGCTGTGTGTGGTGCCACTCCCGGGCAGGCTGAAATTTCTTTCGTGCTGGCCAGCTCTCCTTACAGGGCACACTCCTTGAGCTTAGGGATCCCCTAAGTGGGGGACACCCCTGCGTGGCGCAGCATTCCTTGCACGCGTCAGCACTGCGCATGGGCCAGCTCCACACAGGTCAAGGAGACCCTGGGTTTGAACTGCAGACCTCCCATGTGGTAGGCAGACACCCTAACTACTGGGCCAAGTCTACTTCCCTATGTCTATTCTTATATTACCTTGTAATTGTCTAAAAATTCCTACTGTATATTATCAGCCCTGTTTAAAATTTTAATAACTACCTGTGATAGTTAGGCTAATGTGTCAACTTGACTAGGTAATTGTGCCCAGTTATTTGGTCAAGCAAGCACTGGGCTAATTGTAATAAAGGACATTTATGAACTTAAGTCACCAGTGACTTTACCACACAGATAGCTGATTACATCAGTCAGGGAGCTTGCCATCAGCAATGAGTGATGCTTTATCCAATCAGCTGAATACCTTAAAAGGGGAAGTGAATTCAGCATTCAGAGAGAATCTGGTACTGGGAGTGGTTCTTGAGGAACAGAGTTTTAAACATGGGATGTCTGAGGTGGTTCCGGGAGTTTTGCAATTGGCTCTCTACTCTAATTGCACTCAAGGGTACTAATGACTCCCTTTCCAATAATGAAGAGGCTGCTAACGGTCCATGGTGTGAGTTGGCAATAGAGATATGCAAAATATCATCACTGGATTCCCCTACTTCCATGCTTGTAAGAAGCAAGGATCTGGGTGAGAGTGTTTTCAACACCTTAACAGAATTTTGTGGTGTCAAAAGTATACTGGTGTTGGTTGGCTTCTCTTAGATACTCTGGATACAGTTACAAAAGAAAGAGATGAGTTAAAGGCTTCAAATTTGAAACTTAAACACTGCATGAGTGATGCAAAAGTTTGTGTGTGTGCTCTGAAAGAAAATCTTGTCCCCTGTAGGCACAGGCTTAAAATACTCGAGAACCAAACTCAGACTCTCATTGTACGAGTAGCAAGAGTTACAAAGGAAACTAAAATCTCAACCCCCCAGGGTTTCTGCAGTTAAAGTGAAGGCATTGATTGCTAGAGTCACAATAGTTCTATAGTAGAATACCAGTAAGTCCACTCTAATCCATATTTTATTCCTCCAGCCTGTGGACCCGGGGATGGTGATGCCCACTCCACACCTAAATCGAGAGGGGGCTGAGATCCCACATGGTTGATAGATGTGATTCTCCTGCTTGCAGTTGTAGGCACTCTCGGATCCTGGTGCGATCTCGGATCCTCATCTTCACCGCCTTGTTAGCTGACCCGGGTAAGTCCAATATACAGGAGAGTAGGAGATGCAACTCTGCTGAAGCTAAGAGCCCAGCTGTCACATGCACAGTCCAGAGATTCAAGTCTCCTGAGTATACACCAACCCCAGCGCCAACCGTAAGATCAGTAAAAGTGACAGAAGGGGCACGTATAGAAAGGTCACATCTGAATCCAAATCCATCACACTCAGGAGCACAAATTTCAAAGTAGGTCCCACTGACAAGGCACTGAACTCCAGAGCCATCTGTTATAACCATAGAACCTGTGTGTCTCCATAGCCCTCAAGAGCACCAGTACCTGGGGTTGTATCTACTTTGGTTGTCTCTTGAATGCTACTGAGACGTGCATAAGCGCGACCCCTCAGACGATCTCCTCTTTTTTGAAGACTCTTAGCCATATAAACTCCTTTGCCTTTACCATGGAAGGGGGTGGAACTCAAGAGGCTTAGGATAGAGACATATGGGATGGTGATAATATTGGTGGGGACATTGGAAACCAAAATTCTGCTGAGAGTTTACCAGATAAACCTGTGATGTCCTGCCCTGTCGAGACCACACCTTGTCTACCTTGTATCACCCAGCCTCCAGCCTGCCCCAGGGAGTCCAGACCTCCTCCCAGCTCTGAGGTGGTTACCAGCCCAGCTCCAGCAACAACTTATCCTTCACTGACCTGCCTCAGTGGTCAGGTCAGTGGAGAGGCAGCTCACTGACCTGCCTCTCCAGCCCTATGTTATAATATTGCCTGCAGGGACCTTGATCTTCTTTCCCTCCCACAGCCATCACACTGGTCCATTATATTGATGATACCATGCTGATAGGACCTAGTGAGCAAGAAGTAGCAAAGATTCTAGACTTATTGGTAAGGTATTTGTGTGAGAGAGGACGGGAGATGAATCCAACTAAAATACAGGAGCCTTCCACCTCAGTGAAATTTCTAAGTGTCCAGTGGTGTGGGGCATGTCAAGATATCCCCTCTTAAGTGAAAGATAAGCTATTGCATCTGGCCCCACCTATGACCAAAAAAGAGGCACAACACTTAGCTGGTCTCTTCGGATTTTGAAGACAACACATTCCTCATTTGGGTGTGCTACTCTAGACCATTAACCAAGTGACAAGAAGAGCTGCTAGTTTTTATTGGGGACCAGAACAAGAGGAGGCTATGAGACAGGTCCAGGCTGCTATGCAAGCTGCACTACCACTTGGGCAATATGATCCAGCAGATCCAGTGGTGCTGGAAGTTTCAGTGGCAAATAGAGATGCTGTCTGGAGACTTTAGCAGGCCCCTCTATGAGAATCACAATGCAGACCCTTAGGATTTTGAAGCAAAGTCCCGCCATCCTCTGTAGATAACTATTCTCCTTTTGAGAAACACTTGGCCTACTACTGGGCCTTAGTAGAGACTGAATGCTTAACCATGGGCCATCAAGTTACCATGAAACTTGAGTTGCTTGTCATGAGCTGGGTATGGTCTGACCCCCAAACCATAAAGTTGGATGTGCACATCAGCACTCCATAATATAGTGGAAGTGGTATATATGAGATAGGGTTTGAGTGGGTCCTGAAGGCACAAGTTACATGAGAAAGTAACACAAATGCCCATGGTCACCACCCCTGCCATATTACCTTCTTTTCCAGCCTACAGCATTGGCCTCTTGGAGAGTCCCTTACAATCAGTTGGCTGAGGATGAGAAAACTCAGGCTTGGTTTACAGACGGTTCTGCACAATATGCAGGTACCACCCGAAATTGGATGGCTATAGCACCACAGCCCTTTTCTGGGACATCCCTGAAGGATGGTGGTGAGAGCAAATCCTCCCAGTGGACAGAACTTCAAGCAGTGCATCTGGTTATTTTGCTTGGAAGAAGAAATGGCCAGAGGTGTGTCTATACACAGCTTCATGGACTGTTGCCAATGGTTTGGCTGGATGGTCAGGGACTTGAAAGGAATATTATTGTAAAATTGGTGATGAAGAGGTCTGAGGAAGAGGTATGTGGATAGACCTGAGTGGACAAAAATCATGAAAATATTTGTGTCCATATCAATGTTCACCAGAGGGTGACTTTAGCAGAGGAAGATTTTAATTATCAAGTGGATAAGATGAACCACTCTGTGGTTAATGCTCAGCCTCTTTCCCCAGCCACTCCTGTCATTGCCCAACGGGCTTATGAACAAAGTGGCCACGGAGATAGGGATGGAGGTTATGCATGGGCTTAGCAACATGGACTTTCCCTCAACAAGGCTGAGTTGGCTACACCCACTGGTGAGTGCCCAATCTGCCAGCAGCAGAGACCCACACTCAGTTCTTGATATGGCACCATTCTACAAGGTGATCAGCCTGCTACCTGGTGGCAGGTTGACTACATTGGACCACTTCCCCCAATGGAAGGGGCAGCAATTTGTTTTAACTGGAATAGACACATACTCCGGATATGGTTTTACATTTCCTGCACACAATGCTTCTTCCAAAATTACAATCCATGGACTTACCAAATGTCTTATCTACTGCCTTGGCAGTCCACACAGCATTGCTTCTGATCAAGGAACCCATTTCACAGCAAATGATGTGCAGGAATGGGAACATGCCCATGGAATTCACTGGTCTTACCATGTTCCCCGATCACCCTGAAGCAGCTGGATTAATATAATGGTGGAATGGCCTTTTGAAGACTCAATTATGTTGCCAACTAGGTGGCAACACCTTGTTGGCCTGGGGCAGTGTTCTCCAGGAGGCTGTGTATGCTCTAAATCAGCATCCACTCTATGGTGTTGTTTCTCCCATATCCAGGATTCATGAGTGGAATCAAGAGGTGGAAATGGGAGTGGCACCACTATTATCCCTAATGACCCACCAGGAAAACTTTTGCTTCCTGTCCCTGCAACCTCAAGCTGTTGATCTACTGGTTTTAGTCCCAAAAGGAGGAGGGCTGCCACCAGGGAACACAACGATTGCATTGAACTGGAAGTTTAAACTGACCTGGCCACTTTGGGCTCCTTTTTCCTCTGAATCAACAGTTAAAGAAGGGAATTACTGTCCTCACTGGGGTGATTGATCCTGACTATCAAGGGGAAATAGGACTGCATCTATATAATGGTGGTAAAGAACAGTTTGCCTGGAATACAGGAGATCCTCTAGGGGGTTTCCTAGTACTGCCATGCCCTATGATTAAAGTCAATGGAAAATTGCAACAACCCAATCCAAGCAGGACTAACAATGGCCCAGAATCTTCAGGAATGAAAGTTTGGGTCACCCCCACCAAGCAATGAACCACAGCCAGCTGAAGTGCTTGCTGAGGGTAAGAGGAACATGGAGTGGGTAATTGAGGAAGGTAGTGATAAATATGAACTTTGACCACATGACCAGTTACAGAAACGAGGACTGTAATAGTTATGAATCATTCTTCCTTGTTTCATTAAGAGTATAATTGCATATGTACACAAAATAAATGTTTTCTTCCCCAACCCTTTCCCTTATCATACAAGTTGTATTAGCTTCATGTCATAATATTTAAAGATGTCAAGTTTAAGAGTGAATATTACCCAAGGACTTGCACTCTATTCTGAAGGGAATGAATGTGTTTCCGGTTGTATGTAGGAGAGGTGAATATTGCCAGGCGGAAATGTACATACACACACACATATAAGCATGTCTGTTATTGTTTTTACTTAGAGACTTAAGTATGGTTTACGGCAACGTGTACGGTTGCCGAGTTGACAAGGGGTGGACCTTGATGGTTAGGCTGATGTGTCAACCGGGCCAGGTAATTGTGCCCAGTTGTTTGGTCAAGCAAGCACTGGGCTTATTGTAACATAAGGACATTTTTTGACTTTAGTTACCAGTGACTTTACTACATACATAATATAGATAGCTGATTACATCTACATCAGTCAGTGAGATTCATGAGTCAGTTGAATGCCTTAAAAGAGGAAGTGATTTCAGCACTCAGAGAGAATTTTCCAGCTTGTCTTTAGACAGTCAACATCTCCCAGAAACTCATCAAGGACCTTCACTGGACTTTCATCAGAGCCTTGGTTTGTAGCCTGCCCGAGGAACCTGGACTTGTACATCTCCATAGTCACGTGACAGGCTCTTATAAAATTGCATACTATTGATAGATATCTCTTGTTGACTCTGTTTCCCTAGAGACTAATACACTCCCTATTGACTAAACCCTTTAATACGCCATATAAGGCCCTTTCCTTCCCATCTTCTATCTCTGGAGCTGCAGATGTGGGTGCAGACTCATCCCTTCCATTGTTTTCCACGTTAAACCTTCTGGCAGTTATCTGAACAGGAAAAGCACATTTATTCCATGCAACCCTGGGCTTCCTATACCTCATCTTCTGTGTCTCATTTACAGGGCAAGCACCTACTCAATTTTTTTTAAAATTTTTATTTTGAAATAATTTTAAACTTATAGAACCAGACCCACACAGGACTCTCTAACACAGTACTGACTCATTATTTCAAAGATTAAGTCAAACACCACCACCTCTAGTCTTTCTCCCCTCCCATCCCAACCAAGTAGAAAGAAATCATTCTTTCCATGTTTATGACTCCATGGATCCTACCCCTCCATACTTTTACCTGGGCACAGTATTTTACTGTATTTATTTATTTACATGTTCCTCTTCCCCATCTATTGAGTCTTGAGGGCAGAACCATATCTTATTAAGCACCTTGTTATGGATTTAATAAACATTTGTTGAATAAACAAATATAAAACAAAGACCATTAATGATCTAGCAATCAAATGAGCTTCTGGTTTATAAAAAAAGCAACAAATCTTTAAATGACACAAAATACCATTTTCAAAACAGTATAAAAAAGTGAGTGCACTTAATTACACTCAATCAGCTCATAAGAGAGCATGTTTAATGAAATACTAACAGAGAAAGTCAGTAGAAGGGGGAGAAATTTTGTCTTGCAAGGACTAGAACCTAGGGGCTCCATAATCATCTGGCATCCTTTCGATGTTGTACCTGGTCAGGGCAGAAAAACAACACCAGTAAGAAAGGTGTGTGCAGAACCCCTCTACTAACCCATTCTTTACTGACTGCAGTGCTCTTCCCCATTGCGAATCCTTTGTCTCAGGGGGAACAGTCTAGGTAGAAATCATAACGAATGATTTAAGCTGACCATAATATGACTTCATCTTTTTTTTTTTAAGATGTATTTATTTCTCCCCACCCCCTTGTTTTTCACTTGCTGTGTCTGTTTATCTTCCCTATTTCTTTAGGAGGCACAGGGAGCTGAACCTGGGACCTCAATGTAGGAGGGAGGTGCCTAATAGCTTGAGCTACCCCCATTCCCTACTTTGCTGTGCCTCTCATTATGGTTTTCCTCCCCATGTCTCTTGTTGCATCATCTTGTTATGTCAGCTCACCAAGCCTGCCCATTGCACCAGCTCACTGTCCTCTTTAGGAGGCACCAGGACCCAAACAAACAGCCTCCCATGTGGCAGGCGGGAGCCCAGTTGCCTGAGCCACATTCACTTCCCTGACTTTATCTTTATTCTTCAAAAGCATAAAGTCAGCAAATGGGGAGCCAGGATCTGACTTAGGTAAGCCCAATTCTTTAGCTCATATTCTTCTCTCTACATTGTGTTCTCCCCAAGCTGAAGAACTGGTCAATAATGCTGAGGATCAACATGGAAACATACAAGAAAGATAAAAGGCAGCTTTTGCTTTTTATGAGCTTGGTTTTCCAAATAAGGTGCTAATCACAAGCACCATGCTTTCAAAAAGATATTCCTGGTCATAGGATTAGCTTGATTTAAATTCTGCTTTGTACTTAAGCAACACATCTATTTCTACTAGTAATCTTACTATAACAATTTGAAGGTCTCTCTCATTCCTAAATCCTAACTTTATCTTTTGCTCTTGTTCTTGCTACCTTGTCTCATTTCTTCTAATATAACTATGTAAACATTTGATGCAGTATTCTCTTTCAAATCCTTCTTTTAACTTGACCCATTTTTTAAAATGTTAGTTTGAAACACTTTTAAACTTACAGGACAGTTACAAAAATAACACAAACATCATACAGAGAACATACCCCTATCCTCCAGATACCCCAAATACCAAATTTTGCCTCATTTCTCCCTTCTTTTTAGATCCTGTAGGAAGTAAAAAGTGGAGTTACAAACCAGAACCACAACAGTATTAGTATTTATACTTACCCATGTTGGTACTCTCATCAGAGGTGTTTTTTTTTTTTTTTTTTTAATGTGGCACTTCATTCTATTGCCTACTGTCTTTTCCTTTCAATCTGCTTAATTTTCTTAAGTATCTCTTGTAAGGCTGGTCTATTAGTAATGAACTCCCTCAGCTTTTTAAAAAATCTAGGAATATCTTAATCTCTCATTTTTGAAAGACAGTTTTGTTGGATATAGAATTCTGGGTTGGCAATTTTTTGCTTTTGGCACTTTTAATATATCATCCCCACTGTCTTCTTTGGCTCCATGGTTTCAATGAGAACCTGACATTTAATCTTTTTTTTTTTTTTTTTTTTTTTAAGATTTCTCTCCCCCCACCCTGCTGTTTGCTCTCTGTGTCCATTTGCTGTTTGCTCTTCTATGTTTACTTGGATTCTTGTCAGCAGCACCAGGAATCTGTGTCTCTTTTTATTGTGTCATTTTGCTATGTCAGCTCTCCATGTGTGCAGTGCCACACCTGGGCAGGCTGCGCTTTCTTCACACAGGGTGGCTCTCCTTTCGGGGCACACTCCTTGCACGTGGGGCTCCCCTACGCAGGGGACACCCCTGCATAGCACAGCACTCCTTGCGTGCCTCAGCACTGCAAGTGGGCCAGCTCACCACATGGGTCAGGAGGCCCTGGGTTTGAACCGTGGACCTCCTATGTGGTAGGCAGATGCTCTATCCATTGAGCCAAATCCACTTCCCCATTTAATCTTATTGAGGCTCCCTGGTATGTGACATATTTCTTCTTCCTTGTAGCTTTCAGAATTCTCCCTTTATATTTGGCATTTGATATTTTTATTAAAATTTGGGTTTATTCCATTTGGAATTCATTGAGCATATGTATATTGTGTATATATATTCATATATTCCATTAGATTTGGGGAGTTTAAACCATTATTTTTTTGAATATTTTCTTTGCCCCTTTCTTCTCTTTCTGGGACTTCTCATAATGAGTATATTGATATACCTGACAGTATCCCACAGGTTCCTCAGGATCTGTTCACTTTTCTTAGTTCTTTCTTCTTTCTGCTCCTCAGACTGGAAGATTTCACTTGTTTTATCTTCGAGTTCTCTGATTATTTCTTCTGCGAGCTCCAATGTTCTGTTGAACCCTGTGAAAATCTGCCAAAGGGGTGCTGATGCACAGTACCAGAAATCTACTGGCTTTTGTAAAGGGTATTTAATTGGGGTAAAAGTTTACAGTTTACAAGGCTCTAAAGAATCCAGCTTACCAATGTCAGTTCCCTTGTGTTGAAGCAAGATGGTTGCTGATCTTTGCCTCTCTCTCCTTCCTGGGCTTCCTCTTCCTCTTGAGGCTCTGTGGACCCAGCTTCTTCCTGATCTTAGCTGCAGGATGGCATAGGGCTTGCCTCTCAGGGCTTGTTTCTTTCTGGGCTTGCTTTAACAGTCTCGGCTCTCTTCCCTAGGGCAGCTGTAAGCTATCAGGCAAATGGCTCATTTCTCCTAAGCCTTAGAAGTTTGAGCCTTCTCCTTTCTGTCACATGGCAGGATCAAAATGACAATGTTCCCTCTTCTTCTTATGTGTCTTCTTCTTTCTTTTTGTCTTCTTTTTTTTAAAAGATGCATAGATCATAAAAAATGTTACATTAAAAAATAGAAGAGGTTCCCATATACCCTACACCCTACCCCACCCCACTCCTCCCCCATCAACAACCTCTTTCAACATTGTGGCACATGCATTGCATTTAGTGAATACATTTTGGAGCACTGCTGCCCCACATGGATTAGTTTACACTCTACCCCAGTCCATTCAGTGGGTTATGGCAGGATATATAATATCCAGCATCTGACTCTCCAATATCAATTAGGACAACTCCAAGTCCTGAAAATGCCCCCACATCACATCTCTTCTTCCCTCTCCTTGTCCTCAACAACTACCAAGGCCAATGTCTCCACATCAATGATACAATTTCTTCCATCGCTAGAGTCACAATAGTTCTATAGTAGAATATCAGTAAGTCCATTCTAATCCATATTTTATTCCTCCATCCTTTGGACCCTGGGATGGTGATGTCCACTCCATCTCTAAATCGACAGGGGGCTTAAATCCCACATGGCTAATGGATGCAATTCTCCTGCTTGCGGATCCCTGGTGTGGTGGTTGACCATCTTCACCTCCCTGTTAGCTGATCTGGGTAAGTCCAACGAACTGGAAAGGAGGAGTTACAACACTGCTGAGGCTCAGGGCCCAGCCGGTACATGGACAGTCCAGAGATTCAAGTCTCCTGAGTATACACCATCCCTAGCGCCAACCATAGGATCAGTAAAAGTGACAGAAGGGGCATGTGTAGAAAGGTCACACCTGACTCCAACTCAATCACACTGAGGAGCACAAATTACAAAGTAGGGACCACTGACATAGCACTGAACTCCAGAGCCATCCATCATGACTGCAGAACCTATGTGTCTTTGTAGCCCTCAGGAGCCCCAGTATCTGGGGTTGTATCTACTTTGGCTATCTCTGGGACCCTGCTGGGATGTGCATAAGCGCGACCCCTCTGATGACCTCCCAACTCTTTTTTTGAAGTCTCTTAGCCATATAAACTCATTTGTCTTTACCATTCCCCCTTTTATTTAAGGCCTTTTTTTAGTTGCTTCACCAGCTGGTGATTGGTAGAAATCCCTCCATGGCAGGGAGGCTCATCCCGAGGAGTTATGTCCCATGCTGGGTAAATGCACTTACATGCTGAGTTTGGCTTAGAGCATGGCCCATGGGTCTTCTCGAGTGAGTGTCTGTTTATACCAGCTCACCAAGGGGGTGGGGACTCAACCTGAGTTAGGCCTAATCAGAAGCCCTAAATTGATTTTATCAAGTAAACTTAATCAGAGGCCCCTCACTTAATTTAATACAGTCAAAGGGTATCACACCCAGAGGAACAGATTAATTTACAAACACAATCTTTCTCTTTTTGGGATTCACAAAAATAATTTCAAACTGTCACAACCCCCTCTAGGGAATATTAAATTTCTGTTACTGTGGTCTTCCACTCTGGTTCCTTTTCATAATTTCTGTTACTGTGGTCTTCCATTCTGGTTCCTTTTCATAATTTCCATTTCTCTATGATATTCTTTTTGTGTTCATCTATCACCTTCCTGAGATCCTTCAGTTCATTGTCCATGTTTTCCTTTAGCTCTTTGAACATATTTAGGACCATTTTTACAAAGTGTTTGTCTGGTATGTGCCAGGTCTGGTTCTTCTCTTTTATGGTTTCAAATGCTCTAATCTCCTTTACCTGGGCCATCAATTCCTGTTTCTTTGTATGTGTTGAGACCTTTCATTAACACCTGGGCATTTTAACGTGTTATTGTTGAAATTTAGACTATGAGGTGTCTGTTCCTAAAGCTTGTATCCAGTTAGTGTTATGACAGCTTTCCTTGAATGTCAGGACCTAACAAAAAGAAGGGGAAAAAAGAAAACACCTTTCCCAGTCTTTGCAGATTGATGCGTGCCAAGTCCTCTCCTTCAGCACTTATCCATCAAACTCCAGGTCAAAGCATATGGACCTCCTTGATCCTTTCTGCACATGTGTCTTGTCCTGGGCATGCATATGTGACTCTAAGAATTCCCCCATTTACACAGATACGATTAATCCTCTTCGTTAAGAAAGAGTTTCTATATAGTCCTGGGCCCCTACTGTATGTCCCATAGCCAGCAATCCCTTGCCCCAGGCAGCCACAACTTGACTGTCACCCACAGCATTCTGTAGGAGAGCTCTGTGAATTGCCTTCTACAATCAGGGCATATTCTGGATAGCAAGTCCGTCAGGCCACCACCAGATAGGTTAGGGTCAGACATACATGTTCCCAGTATGTGCATGAGGGTTATTCTGCTCCTTCCAGAACCAGGACCAGGGATCTGCAGACCAGATGAAGATGACTATCCTCAGCAGAGAAAGGCTATCAGTAACACAGGTCAGTTCTGCACAGCATAGGGGAGGGTACAGCAAGGGTGCCACGAGATCCTGCCACTTTTAGGTAGCCTTTTTCTTGATTCAGTGCTCATTTTGTTACTATAATCCTGGAACTGTTTTCTGGAGCTTTAAGATGTTTCTACCAATTCTTGTTGGTTGTTCAAAGCTTCTGAGGGGTGAGAGCCCTAAAGCATCTTGATTGGGGTGGGGTCCTAAGCTCCCAATTGTATATTGTTTTTTTTTTTTAAAGATTTATTTCTCCCCACCCCCTCATTGTTTGCACTTGCTGTGTCTGTTGTCTTCCTTGTTTCTTTAGGAGGCACTGGGAACTGAACCCAGGACTGCCAGTGTGGGAGGGAGGTGCATAATTACTTGAGCCACCTCCATTCCCTGCTTTTTTGAGTCTCTCATTATGGTTTTCTTCTTGTGTCTCTTGTGTCATCTTGTTGTGTCAGCCTGCCATGCCTGCCTGTCACGCCAGCATGCTGTCTTTAGGAAGTACCAGGAACCAAACCATGGACTTCCCATGTGGTATGTGGAAGCTCAGTCACTTGAGCCACATCCATTTCCCCTAATTATATGCTTTATTACACTTCCCAGAGTAATTTCTCACCTATGGTTAGATGAGATTTGGTGCATTCAGGGTGGTATGGCTATAGACTCACCTATGGTTAGAAATGTACATGATAGGAACTCCAGGGATCTTTCTGATTCTTCGCTTAAGGTCCCGATCAACTGTGGCCACAATATAACACTTGTGCTGGAAGAAATATGGACTGAGTAGTCATATAAAGTTCATTGAGTCTACTTTGTGATTTTGTGACAACCACTAATTAGTTTGAAGAATCATTCCTTTTTAAAATAAATATCAAAGGGAAGGAAATAACATTTTGGAGGGCTAGGAGCTTGTATTTATAAAATAAATATAAGGAGTTGCCTGAACTGACTCTAGCCCTAAGAATCTTGAGGGGGAGTAGGTAGAAAAACAAATGATTTTTAAAAGATACAAACTATTTTCTATCTCATAAGTGGTGGGGACTTTCACATCTGGGGTAGCCAATTTCTTGGTCTGGGGAAGGAAGATGCCCTGGGGGACTGTATGCAAATGTGGGGTAAGTACCTTAGAATGTAGGGCCCAGCTCTTGTCTTTCTGTGGAATGCAAGACTGAGATGTGCTGTGAGGCCTCCTAGTGTTGGAAGTAGGTTACTCCTTTGGTCACAGAGGCAGAATATCACTTCCAGGACAAACTTGAGCCTGGCAGCTCTGAGAGAAGTTATGTTCAATTGCCAGTTGGAAGCTACTCTGTGTTTACCTCTACCCAAATCTTCCACTGAGTTTTCTCAATGTGTGTTTTTTAAAAATATTTAATTAATTTATTTTTATTTTTTTGAGATATCAGGGATTGAACCCAAGACCTTGTACATGGGAAGCAGGCACTCAACCACTGTGCTACATCTGCTTCCCAATGACAGTTGGTTTTTTCATGTTTGTTTTGTTTTTAGGAGGTAACGGGGATGGAACCTGGGACCTTGTATATGGGAAGCTGATGCTCAACTGCTTGAGCTACATCTGTTCCCCCACTGAGTTTTATAAAAAGTGCAGCCTGGTGTCAGCTGTGCTATTGGAAATTAGGGAAATGCTTGGCCCACCCAGGGGATGGTGTGATTAAAAGGATAGCAGTGTGCAGACCAGATTAAGATGACTATCCTCAGCAGAGAAAGGCTATCAGTAGCAGTTCTTGTGGTGGCTTGACAAGGCGGCCAGAAGAGAAGAATAAAAAACCTACTTATTCTAGGGTATATGTTGGGAAAGTACTCTGGAAGACTCTCAGATTTCATCAAGAAACATTTTTGGGATTAGGCTTAGTGAAGAGGGAAAAATTTCTGCCTGAGGAATAAATGGATATGGAACTGTGTTATAGTCCTATTTCATCTCACAGTGAGATAGAATCTGATATATTATTATGTACACATTAATTCACGTAAACCATTTACAGAGAAGATCTGTGGAATAATGATTCAGTAAGCAGGTGCCCTGAATCACATACCCAAAAATGCAGGCATTGGGATGTGGAACCCTTGTCTCTTCCTCAAGCCTGTGCTCTTTGCATTATAGTTAGAGTACAAATTTTCAATCTACTTCATCGAATAAATGAGGGTAACTGTGCCTCATTCATAAGAATTATGAAGGGATTCTACTTTTTTTTTTTTACCATGTATATTCCTAGATACTTTATTTATTGATTACAAACACTCACCAATTTTTCTCCACAGCATAAAGAAAGAATTTTAAATTAATGCTACCTGAGTTACTCTCTGAACTAAACAGTCATCTGCATAGGTTCCTTTGTGTGTGCATGGTAATCGTTCAAATCTTGGATCCTTAGCAATCCTGTAGGGTTATAAAAATGGATTAAAGAAAACATGCAGGCAAGTGAGTAACATTCTGAGTATCAATCAGTGAAATTAAAATAACAAGTAAAACTTTTAAGGCACTCTTGCTCTCCTGACATACTCTAATTGGGAAGACAATTTACCTCTATGGGAGTTAAAAGTTTACTGACTGACAGTATTGTGCTTTAGGTCATTTAATCTTCACAAAACTTTTGAGTTATTATATTCCCATTTTACAGATGAGGAAGCTGGCTCAGAAAGATTAATCAATTTGTTCAAATCACACAGGTGGGAAAAGGCAGGATTCAAAACCAATCAATTTTAACCCAACAATTTCACTTTTGGGAAGCTGTCTTAAGTAAATGTACAAGAAGATAGAGGTGTAAGGGTGGTCACTACAGCACAGTTTTAAAGAGTGAATAAAAATGAGCTAATCTAAATATCCATCAGCAGGGGAAAAGTGAGACTCATTTTGGTACGCCTATGCATTTTATGGCGTTCTGTGTAGCTATTAAAGAAAATGAGGTAGGGCTATATGTAGTGATGTAGAAGGATTGATAAACAGTTGAATTAAGAAAGTAGGCCACTGAACAATATATATATAATATAATTCACTTAAGAGAATACAAATCTTTCTCATTGATTCTCTTACTCTAGATTTGCATTTGCACAGAGTATAATCTGGAAAAATATATTCTAAACTTTTCAGTGGTCACTCTTGGGGTAGGAGAAGGAAAAAAGTATAAATTTGGGGAAGCAGCCTTGGCCCAGTGGTTAGGGCATCCCTCTACCACATGGGAGGTCCGCGGTTCAAACCCCGGGCCTCCTTGACCTGTGTGGAGTTGGCCCATGTGCAATGCTGATGCGCGCAATGAGTGCCATGCCATGCAGGGGTGTCCCTGTGTAGGGGAGCCCCCCACACAAGGAGTGCGCCCCATAAGGAGAGCTCCCCAGTGTGAAAGAAAGTGCAGCCTGCCCAAGAATGGCACCGCACACACGGAGAGCTGACACAACAAAAAGAAACTCAGATTCCTGTGCTGCTGACAACTACAGAAGCGGACAAAGAAGAACATGCAGCAGATAGACACAGAGAACAGACAACTGGGGCTGGGGGGGGAAGGGGAGAGAAATAAAATAAATAAATCAATCTTTAAAAAAAAAAGTATGAACGTGGAGGGGGACTTTTATTAAAAAATATACATATACATATATTGTTTCCCATAAAAAGTTCAAGCCTACTACTTTCAAACAAATTTGAAAAATAAAAACCCTGTCTATGATTCCTAGAGCCATGCTTTTTCTATTATATAACAGTGATGGCTCATCAAAATGAATGAAAATACAAGGTAGCACTTTAGTTCCAAGTACAGCAAAAATAACTCATATTGTTCAGAGCAAGGTCAACCTGGGTGGGTATATTTAGAAAAAATGGAGAGAAGTTAAAATGAAGGTGAAAGAATGTTCCAAGCAAAGTGAGGACAGGTGTATTCCAAAGACAGCACCAACAGTCTGAAAAAATGCCTTGGTGGAAAGAGTGAGTTCATCTTTCTGGGTGAGAGAAGAGTGTTTGTGGAGAGAAGGCGATTGAAATAGGGCTGGAAAGGTAGGCTGAGGATGGCTTGGGGAGAGTCTCCCAGGCTCAGGATGTGTGCTTCATGACATGGGCGATGGGGAGTCATCAAAGATTTCTGAGGGCAGAGTGACAGGGGCAAAGCTGGGTCGTAGAAACATTAAGCAAGCTGTGGTGAGGTTAAACTAGAACTGGGGTTCTTAACCAGGGGTTTGTGAGCTTGAATTGAAATAAAAAAACAAACAAACATATTTTTGTGGGGACATGTTAGTGTGGGTGTGATATTGTTATTAAATAATACACAGAATAGTGTGGATTTAGTAAGGGGACCGTGGTTTTCACCTGACTGGCAAAGGAGTCTGTGGAACAGCAAAGGTTAAGAACCCTTGTACTAAAAGAGACAGAGTGGTGGCTGAGAAACTATGTAGACAATAGTCTAGGGCTGTATTCTTTTTTTTTTCTTTTAAAGATTTATTTATTTATTTATTTCTCTCCCCTTCCCCTCCTCTCCCCGATTGTCTGTTTTCTGTGTCTATTTGCTGCAGTCTTCTTTGTCCACTTCTGTTGTTCTCAGTGGCACGGGAATCTGTGTTTCTTTTGGTTGCGTTGTCTTGTGTCAGCTCTGTGTGTGTGCGGCACCATTCCTGGCCAGGCTGCACTTTCTTTTGCGCTGGGCGGCTCTCCTTACGGGGCGCACTCCTTGTGCGTGGGGCTTCCCTACGTGGGGGCACCCCTGCGTGGCAGGGCACTCCTTGCGTGCATCAGCACTGCGCGTGGGACCAGCTCCACATGGGTCAAGGAGGCCCGGGGTTTGAACCGCAGACCTCCCATGTGGTAGACGGACGCCCTAACCACTAGACCAAGTCCACCGCCCTAGGGCTGCATTCTTTTGTCTATCTATTTCACTCCTGTAGTCATCAATTATCTCCTCGCTATTGGCTCTTCCCATAAATATACCAACATGCACTAGTATCTCACCATCACAAAAAAAAAAAAAAAACCCACAAATTTCTTAAGAAGAAATTCCCTTGACTTACACCCCCTTCTCAGGGATAACCATTTCTGTTTCTCCTCACAACTGAACTTGGTGCTTCCATTTGGTGCTTTTATTTCATTCCCTCTCATTCTATTTTTTTTTTTAAGATTTATTTTTTATCCCCCCCACCCCCCCACACATTGTTTTGCATTCACTATCTGCTCTCTGTGTCCATTCACTGTGTGCTCTCTGTCTGCTCATCTTCTCTTTAGGAGGCTCGGGGAACTGAACCTGGGACCTTCCATATGGAAGGGGGGAGCTCAGTCACTTGAACCACATCTATTTCACCCATTCTATTTTAAAATAATTCTCTCTTTTCCCCTTTTAAGTTGAAATATTTCTGATATACAAAAAAAGGTAGTGAATAAAGACAAACACTTGTATCTAACTTCTGATTACTGAAATAAAACATTACAAATAAAAATAAAGCCCCCTCTCCAATCTTACCTCCTCACAAGTAAATATCATCCTAAATTTCCTAGTTAGCACTCCTGTACACATTACTACATATGTAAGATTACCATATGTACATACTTGCAAACAATGTAGTATCATTTTGCATGTTTTAAAACTTTAAATAAATGGCATGTTTTATATACGCTCTTGTTTTTTATGATCCACCACACTGTTTTAAAGATTATTCATACTGACATGTGAAACTCAAGTTCAGTCATTTTTCACTCATATAGTATTTTATTCATGAACACTCTGCAATTTAACCATTCTCTTCTTAATGAACTTTTTGGCTACTTGTAATTTTTTGCTGTTAAATAGATAAGAAAATTCCACTACTTGTCTCCAATAGACTGGAGTTTCTCTACTGCAGTATCTTCTACCCTTACCAGAACCCACAGAGTGAAATGGATTTTATCTAGTACACAGTTGCACATATATATACACACATATAAAACTGAAAAAAAAAGTTCTGGGAAACAGTATTTCATCTTTACTGCATGGAATGCAAGCTGATGCTTTATAGTTCATTCTATTTCAATTTAAAAAAAAAATAAATTCATTAAATTTATTTTATGACCCATGGATTATGATCTCCAGGTTGAAAACCATAGCCAATAAAACTACTAAAAGAAAATGTAGGGAATCATCTTCAAGACCTTGTGGTAGGTGTTGGTTTCTTGGATCTTATACTCAAAGCACGAACAACAAAATTAAAAAGATAAATGGAACCTCCTCAAAATTAAACATTTTTGCACCTTAAAGGGCTCTGTCAAAAAGGTGAAAAGGCAGCCAACTCAATGGGAGAAAATACTTGGAAATCACACTTCTAATAAGGGTTTAATATTCATGATATATAGATGCTACAACTCAACAATAAAAAGACAATGACCTGATTAAAAAAATGGGCAAAAGACATGAATACACATTTGTCAAAGGAATAAATACAAATGGTGAAAAAACACATGAAAAAAATGCTCAGTATTACTAGCAGTTAGAGAACTGTAAATCAAAATTACAGTGAGATATCATTTCTTACCTATTAGAATGGCCACTATTAAAAAGAGAACTAAAAGTGTTGGAGAGAATGTGGAGAGATAGGAACGCTTATTTACTGTTGGTGGGAATGTAGAATGGTACAGTCACTGTGGAGGACTGTTCGGCATTTCCTAAAGAGGTTGAATATAGATTTGCCATGTGACTCGGCAATACCACTACTGGGTATATACCCTGAAGAACTGAGAGCAGTGACATGAACAGACCCCTGCACAATGATGTTCAAAAAGGCGTTATTCACAATTGCCAAAAGATGGAGACAACCCAGGTGTCCATCAACTGATGAGTGGATAAACAAACTCTGGCATATACATGGAATGGAATATTATGCAGCTGTAAGAAGAAATGAAGTCCTGAAGCATATGACAACATGCATGAACCTGGAGGACATTATGTTGAGTGAAGCAAGCCAGACACAAGAGGACAAATATGGTATGACTGTGCTATTATGAACAAAATATACTGTTAAACTTATGGAGTTAATAACTGAATATGGGTCATCAGAAAACAGAAGGAGGTTAGAGAATGGAAAGCTGAAGACCAACCTGTATAGAATTAGTAAAAATCTAGTTTAGTTTTTTAATGAATAGAAAAGGTTAAAGCACAATATAATGCTTGTAACTAGCAGTACTATTATATGGGTATGACAGTGGTTGAAAGTCTAAGGTCGTGTATATTACTAGAAGGAAAGCTAAAAAAATGTAACATGGGGCAGTATAGCATAGTAAAATCTCATGTGAAATATGAATATGGGTAGTATTACATATATAAGACTGTTTTTCTTTGAAACTGAACAAATGTATGTTAATGTTACAAGATGTTAAAATTAGCCAAAACAAACAAACGTTATGCTAAGTGAAAGAAATCCAGACACGAAGTTACTACATATGGTATGATTCTATTTATATAAAATGTAAATATAAATCAATTTATAAAGATGGAACTAGATTAGTGGTTATGTAGGGCTGTGGAAAGATAGAGGGATTGAGAGATGGCTGCTAAGGGTTTAGAGTTTTTATTTTGGAGTAATGAAATTGTTCTAAAATTATATGTGGTGATGAATGCAGAACACTGAGATTATACTAAAATCTACTGATTATACTCTTTGGAGTATCTCAATAAAACTGATTTTTTGGGAAGCAGACTTGGCCAGTGGATAGGGCATCTGTCTACCACATGGGAGGTCTGTGGTTCAAACCCTGGGCCTCCCCGACCCGTGTGGAGCTGGCCCACACGCAGTGCTGATGTGTGCAAGGAGTGCCGTGCCACGCAGGGGTGTCCCCCACGTAGGGGAGCCCCACCCGCAAGGAATGCACCCCGTAAGGAGAGCCGCCCAGCGCAAAAGAAATTTCAGCCTGCCCAGGAATGGTGCCACACACACGGAGAGCTGACACAAGATGACGCAACCAAAAGAAACACAGATTCCTGTGCCACTGATGACAACAGAAGCGGACAAGGAACAAGCAGCAAAGAGACACAGAGAACAGACAACTGGGGCGGGTGGAGAAGGGGAGAGAAATAAATAAATAAATAAATCTTTTTTTAAAAAAAGAAAGGAACAGGAGCTGGAAATGAGTATAAAAGAAACCATCAATAAGGTCCAGGAAGTGGAGGCTGAACTTTTGGAAGCCATCAAAAAGAGACAAATCAGTTACATTAAAAAAAGTGCAGAGAAAGATGATGAACTAAAAAGAACAGCCAAAAGATATGAAGATATACTTGATGTTTGTGAAGAAGAAATGACTGGAAAAGTAATGGACCTGCAGAAGAAATATCAGTGTGGGCTACAATAGGAGGGGAACTGTAGCAGTGATAAAGTAACAATTAAGGAGTTAGAACACAACTAGCATGGAAGACTACTACTCTTATCAGTGATTCAAAGTTGAAAAAGCAAGAGTTCAGAAAAGAGATTCACAATTTAGAAGATCATCTAAAAAAATATGAGAAGAATGTATATGCAACAATTGTAGTGATAACTTCCAAAGGTGGCAACTGAAAAAATACCGATGTCTCCTTCTTTGGAGAACTTACTGAGTTTGCGTATTTGTGAAAAGTGTTTTTGGAGTATATGATGGGTCATAAGACAAAGGTTATAACCACTGTACTCAAGTTCCCTGATGATAAGACTCAGGAGATTTTCGAAAGAGAAGATGTGTGACTGATGTCATGATTTTGATCTTCTTCTTGAAGAAACAGAGGTAATGTTGCGTGAGCCTGCTGCTTGGAAAACTGTCCACATTTGTTATTCTTTGAATATGAAACCGTTATTTAGGGCCCCTCATGTAGCTAAAAAAACAAGAAACATCTGACATTGTCCCACAGATATATTGCAGACTGCCTTTAAATTAGGTCATATCAGTGAAGAAATGGTGACAGACTTTCCCCTTCAATTTTCTGTTGGGAAGAGTCATTCAAAAGATACTTAACTTAACCTGATTTATAAACTCACCTAATGTTTTTTTTCTTCCATTCTTTGTGTTTCTTTTTTTTTTTTTTTTGGAATATTTTAAACTTTTTTAAAAAAATTATTTATTTATTATTATTTTTAAAATTACATTAAAAAAAAATATGAGGTCCCATTCAATCCCACTGCCCCCACCCCCCACTCCCCCCACAGCAACACTCTCTCCCATCATCATGACACATCCATTGCATCCGGTAAGTTCATCTCTGAGCATCACTGCACCCCATAGTCAATGGTCCACATCATAGCCCAGACTCTCTCACGTTCCATCCAGTGGGTCCTGGGGGGATCTACAATGTCCTGTAATTGTCCGTGAAGCACTATCCAGGACAACTCCACGTCCCGAAAACGCCTCCACATCTCCTCTCTTCCTCCCGTTCCCCACACCCAGCAGCCACCATGGCTACCGTTTCCACACCCATTCCACATTTTCTCTGTGGACATTGGATTGGTTGTGTCCATTGCATCTTTGTGTTTCTTTTTAAAGAACTGCTTGCTTTACCTATTTATTTTTTGGGTGATTTTTCTTATTGGATATTTTTCTGATAAATTAGAGCATTTAACTGACTATTTTATCCAGATTGATTTTTGAGTATTTGCTAAAGACTAATTCTTTAAGCTATGACATCTGACAACTTCAAGAGGCAGTATCTTTTTTTTTTTTTAAGATTTATTTATTTATTTATCCGCCCCCCTTGCCCCTGCCCTGACTGTCTGTTCTCTGTGTCTATTTGCTGCGTCTTCTTTGTCCGCTTCTGTTGTTGTCAGTGGCACTGGGAATCTGTGTTTCTTTTTGTTGCATCACCTTGTTGTGTCAGCTCTCCGTGTGTGTGGCGCCATTCTTAGGCAGGCTACACTTTCTTTTGTGCAGGGCGGCTCTCCTTATGGGGTGCACTCCTTGCGTGTGGGTGTCCCCTACACAGGGGACACCCCTGCATGGCACGGCACTCCTTGCGTACATCAGCACTGCATATGGGCCAGCTCCACATGGGTCAAGGAGGCCTGGAGTTTGAACCGCGGACCTCCCATGTGGTAGACGGACGCCCTAATCACTGGGCCAAGTCTGCTTCCCTGGAGGCAGTATCTTTACTACTGTAAATTGTAAATAATCAATACAAAACTGTATAGTATGTAGATTTGTGGCTGTTAGTGTTGTCATCTTGTAAGAACAGATAAAGTTTATTTACGTTATGGGGAAAAAACCCACGATGAGATACCACTTGATATCCACTAGGATAGCTACAATTGGGGAAAAAATAAAAAGGAAAATAACAAATATTGGTGAGAATGTGGAGAAATTGATTGGAACACTCGCACAGTGCAGGTGGGAATATAGTGCTCTAGCTGCTATGGTTTGGTGATTCTTCAAAAAGTTAAAAACACAGAATTATGATATAACCCAGCAATTCCACTACTAGGAATAGGCCCAAAATAACTGACAACATGAACTCAAACAAATACATGTACACACGTGTTCATAGCAGCCGAAGGTAGAAAGAGCCCAAAATGTCCATGAGCAGATGAACAGATAAATCGTGGTACATCCACTTAGTGGAATATTATTCAGCTATAAAAAAAGAATGACTTTCTGATACATACTACAACATGGATGAACCTTGAAGGCATCATATTGAAAAGCCAGACACAAAAGGACAAATAGTGTATCATGCTAATTATATGAAGTATCTAGAATACATAAATGGAGAGAAAGAAAGTAGAATAGTGTTTCCCGGGGACTGAAGCAAGTCAGAAATGGGGCACCATTGCTTAATGGGTACAGTTTCTGTTTGGAATACAGTTTCTGTTTGCAATAGTGAAAATATTCTGGAAATAGACATTGATGATGGTTACAGAATATTGTCAATGTACTTAATGCCTCTGAACTGTACACCTAAAAGTGGTTAAAATGCTAAGTTTTACATTCTGTATATATTACCACACACACAAAAAGAATCTTCAGTTTATCACTACAAAACAAATCTAGACTAGTGCCCTCCTACCTTAGAGCCACTCGATACTTCTGTCCCAATTTTTCAATTTCAGCCATGACACAGTCAGTTATACAAGGGATACCTGCCAGAAAAAAAAAAAGTGTATATATACACATATATATTAGTAATAGAAGTTGTGAAGAAATCTATTTTGCTCTTTCTGAATTATATCTTATTTGTAAGTTTTAAAATCCAGAAGACTTCTGGGATGATAGCAAAATAAGCACAATGAAATGAACAATAAGAACTAGAAAAGAAGAATCTGTTAATAAAGAAACTAGAAAACTGTCCCAACCCCACACCACAGGTTTCAAAAACTGTCATAAGCAAGGATATTCAGAGCACTAACTTGCATCTAACTCCTCTGATCTTGAGCAGGCTGTAGACTTAAAAATGTTAAGTGCAGAAGGGACCTTCTAAGAACCAATCCTTAATTTAGAGAAACATAGACTGTGGGTAGGGCAAACATTCCACTTAGGAATGCCCATTTTCATGCATGGCTTTCAAATCAAGACAAAATGAAGGAGTTTGGCTTGCACAGAGGAAGGGCAGGAGTGGGAAGAGAGGATTCATCAGGTATTGTGAAAAATATCCAAATTTAGGTTCCAGAGGAAGCTCCATGCTGAGCAGAAATTACAGACCATAACTAGCATTCCTACTCAAATACTATAGGTACAATTAACAAAGTGCTCAGCTAAACAGGAAGGAGAGTCAAAACATCATTAATTTTTTGCAGACTGAAAGAAATGCCCCTTTCAGAGATGAATGATATGCAGAAAAGTACCCAATATGGAAGTGCAGCAGTTTGATATTATTTATGAATTCTAAAAATAGAAGGATTATGTTTTTAAACTGGTCTATTCCTCTGGGTGTGAGCCCCTTTGATTATATTAGATTCAGCTCAGATGTCTTTCATTAAATTGTGTTAAGATTAGAGCTTTGATGTGACCACATCAGTAGGGTATAACTCAGGTTAAGTCCTGCCCCCTTGGTGGGCTGATATAAACAGGAACTCACTCAAGAAGACACAGAAGAACATACACAAAAAAAGAGAAAGAGCTCCATAGATGCCAGAGGAGAGAACTTTGTCAAGAGACATGAAAGAGGAGAAAACCTTGATTTTGCAGCCCCAGGAAGAGAGACGAGCCCTATGTTAGCCTACAGCCGAGATCCAAAGATGCTGGGCCCACGAAGCCTTAAAAAGAAGAAGGAAGGAGAGACCAGGCAGAGACCACCCGCCATCATAGCAATTGACTTGGGTAAGAAAGTACCTCTTACAGTACCCTGAGTTGTACTCTTTAGGGCCTTGTAACTGTAAGCTTTTACCCTAAATAAATACCCTTTATAAAAGTCAACAGATTAATGGTACTTTGCATCAGCACCCTTTGGCTAACTAATACAGGGACCTATACATAGATATATTTTTTTAAAGAACTGACTCAGAAAGGTTGGAAATAAAAGACAGGAAAATACTTCAAGCAAGCAAAATTACAACAAAGCAGGGTTATGAAATTATTATCAGAAAATTGAAATAAAGACAAAAAAAGCACAAAATGGGATAAAATTGGTCACATTATAAAAATCGAGAGTTCAATCAAAAAAGAGAAGATGAAGGTTTAACTATCATGAACATCCATTCACCAAATAAGGCAGCACTAAAGTATACAAAGCAAAAGCTGTAGAAACAAGACAAAGAAATCTATAGATACACCAACTTCTTTTAATCTTCGATGGCTGAAGTTGGTGAAAAACAAGCACCAGAATATTATCATTAATAAGGCTGATCTGAAAGAGGTCTAAAACCCTATGTCGTCCCAAGAGAAACCACACTTCTTTTTAGGAATTTAGTGAATATTTACAAAAACTCATATTTCAATAAATTCCCAGAAGTAGAAATAGTATTAAGCACTGTTGCCTACAGTTCACAAAACCAGCATGGCACCGACACCAAGACCTGATTAAGAGAGCATAGAAAATGGAAACTAAAGGCAAAGATTATTTATTTTATTTGTGTTTTTTACAATGACATTTATATTACCAAATAGAAACAAGATGTATAGTCATAGAATATTCCCTGAAGAAGGGGGGATAATTTAAGGAAATAAGAGTGGTTACTATAAGGAAATCTATTAATATAATCCACTCTCAAAAGAGAAAAAAATTACTTCAACAGAGAGTAAAAAGGCATTTTTAAATGCAACATCATCCCTAATAAAAATCCTATGTACCATATTTCAAGATGATATAAATAGTATATCAAGAAAACATAAAACTCAACAGAAAAATTACTAGAAACAGAATTTAGTAAGATGACTAGTTAAATAATTAAATTAACATTCAATATATTTCCTATGTAAAAAAAATAAAAAATCTGAAAATTTCATGGAAAAAAGTCTTATTTATGCTGGCTCCTTTTTTGTCATTTACAACACACAATTTCTTTAAATAATAGATGCACTGGCTTATTATTTGTTAATAAATATTCACTCACTGATCATTAGTTGAATGAGGAAATTTAAAATATTATGTTAGAGTAAATGGAACAAATGTGGTGGGACCTATATGAACAGCTCTAATACTTTATTGAGGGACAGAAGAATTTGACTAAATTGAGAGGTATTTTTGGAGAGTAAACCACACAATGATATAATGAAGGTCAATTTCCTCAAATTAACCTCTGAATCCAAGACAATCATGACCAAAGGATTATTAATCTATTTTTTAAAGTATTTATTAGTATATGCATGACAGCATTATGATTTTTTTCTTTTTAGGTACCAGGGCTGGGGATTGAACCTGGGACCTTGTATGTAGGAAGCGGGTGATCCTTTGAGTTGGTTGTTTCATTTGTTTGCTCTGCTTTTATTCATAGGTGGCACCGGAGATTGAACCTCCCATGTGGGAAGCAGGCACTCAATTGCTTGAACTACATCTGCTCCCCAGCATTATGATTTTAATATTTTGACTAAAAAATTCCAAGGCTCATCTAGAAGAATAGGAGAACAGTTATAAGACAACTCAAAGAGGAAGGAATAAGGGGCATCTAGTCCTATCAGAAATTGAAATGTATAATTAAGATCTAGGAAAAAATTACGGGATTCTCAAAGGAAGAAAAAGGTAAATTCATTTTGATAAATAGAGAAAACACAGATATTTAAATAAATACTGTTAGGGCAACTGGTCAAAGGGAAGAAAAATTAAGCTGGATCCCTGTCTTTGTTAAATATTAGAATAAATCCCAGTTGGGAAAAAAACAAATATGAACCATGAAAATAACTACAAATCCAAAAAAAAATAGTAAATTTGATCATATAAGGAAATAAGGATAGTTTGACAACTATCAAACAAAAAGCCATAATAAAGTAAAAACATAGACTGGAGTAATAATGCATTTTTGGCTTGTAACTCCACTTTTTTTTTTTTTTTGCAGTAAGTATTTTACTCACATAGCTTTTTAAAAATTCATTTTAAAAACCACTTATTGATGTTTATCATTCATACATGAATATACATAAACAATACTTGTTAAAATAAAAGTTGTGAACTTACAAAACATATACAACATACAGGGTTCCTACACATCACCCCACCACAAATAGCTTGCACTGTTGTGAAACATTTGCAACAAATTATGAAACAGCATCCTCAGAGTATTACTACTAACTATAGTCTGTATCTTATATTTGGTGTATTTTTCCCCCAAACCCCCTATTCCTTTCTTTGTTCATAAACCATACAATTTGTCTCAAAGTATAGAATAAATGGCACTTGGTATAATCACTGAGTTGTGCACTCATGACTTTAAACAATATGAGAGCATTTTCATTACACCAAAAAACCCCAACAATAACAAAAAACAAACCCTATCATACCCATATGTTAGTGCTACTAATTACAAATCACATGATATGCTTTCACCCATTTCTATTCATTTCCAAATATTACAAACAACTTTTGTAACTCCACTTTTTACTTCCCACAGGATCTAAAGTCATGTGCAGTTAATGCATAATAATAGGTATAGAGCTTCTACTGGGGAGATGGGAAAGTTTTAGTAATGGAAGGTGGTGAGGGTACTGCAACTTGTGAATGTGATTAATTGAATGATATATTTGAGGGTTGAGATGGGAAAGTTTATGTTGTATACATGCTCCACAATTAAGATGAAAAAAAAAAAAAAAGAAAGAGAACTAAAGAGACAATGACAATTAAATGCAATATGTGACCCTGGACAGGATCTAGCAAAGGAGGATAAAAGGCTCTAAGAGATACTATTGGGACATCTGAAAAAGTTGGAATATAGACTGTAAGCTTTATTCAAGGTCAAATTTCTTGAACTTGGTTACTGCACTTATGGTAATTACATAAGTCAAAAGCCTTGTTCTTAGGAAATGTACATGGCAGTGTAAGTGTTCGAGAAGCATAATGTGGGAAGCAGATGTGGCTCAACTGATAGAGCATCTGCCTACCATATAGGAGATCCAGGGTTCAAACCCAGGGCCTCCTGGTCTGTATGGTGAGCTGGACCATGTGCAGCGCTGTCATGCACAAGGAGTGCTGTGCCACAGGGGTGTCCCCTGTACAGGGGAGCCCCACATACAAGGAGTGCGCCTGCACTGAGCCACCCTGTGCGAGAAAAGCACAGCCTGCCCAGGAGTGGTGCCGTACACATGGAGAGCTGACACAGCAAGATGACACAACCAAAAAAGAGACAGAGATTCTCGGTGCCGCCGAGAATACAAGCAGACACAGAAGAACACAAAGCAAATGGACACATAGAGCAGACAACGGGTGGGAAGGAGAGAGAAATAAAAAATAAATCTTAAAAAAAAAAGCATAAAGCATACAATCTACACTCAAGTGTTCAGAAAATGGGTAGGTAGATGGATAGATAGAATATAGGGAAAATGTACAAAATATTAAGATTCATAGATCTGGGTATGTAAGGGGTTAGGAATATGCTGGAGTTCTCTGTATAGGGTTTGTACTATTTTTGTAATTGTCCTGTAAGTTTGAAAGTATTTCAAAATTCAAAATAAAAAAAAAATAAACTGGGAAAAATATTTCAACACATTTCTCAAAGGGCTAATTTCCTTCATATATATATATATATATATATATAAAAAGCTTATAATAACAACTTTTAATTATGCAATATTAATAGCTGTCAGATACTGTGCTAGGCACTTTATCTCATTTAATCTTCACAATGACGCCTATTATGTAGGTACTAGTATTATTACTATAATCCCCATTTTCTAGGTGAGGAATCTGAGGCACAAAGAGATTAAATAACGAGATAATAAATGGTGAGGACGAGATTTGAACAACCAAGTTTGTCACGCTCTATTGCTTGGGTTCTTAACCAGAATGCTACATTTCAGTTCAGAGAAGAAGACATTCAAATGGTCAATGAACACAAAGATGCTCAACCTCACTCCTAATTCTAATGAGTTTTCATTTTCTACCTATTAGATAGGCAAAATTTAAACACAAGAAAATACCTGGGAAACGAACTTTGGCCCAGTGGTTAGGGCGTCCGTCTACCACATGGGAGGTCTGCGGTTCAAGCCCCGGGCCTCCTTGACCCGTGTGGAGCTGGTTCATGCGCAGTGCTGATGCGCGCAAGGAGTGCCGTGCCACACAGGGGTGTCCCCCGCGTAGGGAAGCCCCACGCGCCAGGAGTGCACCCATAAGGAGAGCCGCCCAAGGTGAAGGAGGGAGCAGCCTGCCGAGGAATGGCGCCGCCCACACTTCCCGTGCCGCTGACGACAACAGAAGCGGACAAAGAAACAAGACGCAGCAAAAAAAAAAAAACCACAGAAAACAGACAACCGGGGGAGGGGAGGGGAATTAAATAAATAAAAATAAATCTTTAAAAAAAACCCAAAAAACCCAATATTGAGAATACAGGTATTCTCATACTAAGTAGGTGTATAAATTGGTGTTAATTATTTGAGGGCAATTTTGTAGTGTCTATTAAAATAAAAATTATACATACTCCCAGATACTGTGATACAGCTTCTAAAATATGTATCCTAAAGAAATACACCCTTGCACAGAAACATATTCCCAAAGATACTCACTACAGCCTTGTTTATAACAGAGAAAAACAGGAAATAGTCCAAATGTCTAATAAAGGAGTGATTTAAAAAACGTATATTTTAATCTTCATATCTTTAAAAAATAAAAAATAAAAATAAATTTTAAAAAACCATACTTTAACAATGCACTAAAATGTAACAAAAAAGAATAAGGTATGTCTACATATACTGGTATGGAAAATTTTTCAAGATATAATGTTTAATGTAAAAAGCAAGGAGAAATGGATAAGTAAAATGTGATACCCATACAATGAAATATTATTTGGTAATAAAAGAAATGGGGGAGTGGATGTGGCTCAAACAGGTTGGATACCTGCTTCCCACATGGGAGGTCCAGGATCCTCCCTGGTGCCTTTTAAAAACAAAAACAAGCAAACAATTGATAAAAACCAACTCAATGGTGCCAGTGTGGCTCAGTGGTTGAGCCTGGCTTCCCAGATACAAGTTCGGGGTCCAATCCCTAGCCCTGGCACTTCAAATAAGAAAAAGAGGGCGGCGGACTTGGCCCAGTGGTTAGGGCGTCTGTCTACCACATGGGAGGTCCGCGGTTCAAACCCCGGGCCTCCTTGACCTGTGTGGAGCTGGCCCACATGCAGTGCTGATGGGCGCCAAGGAGTGCCCTGCCACGCAGGGGTGTCCCCCGTGTAGGGGAGCCCCACGTGCAAGGAGTGCGCCCCGTAAGGAGAGCCGCCCAGCGCAAAAGAAAGTGCAGCCTGCCCAGGAATGGTGCCGCCCACACGAGAAGTGACACAACGCAACAAAAAAAAGAAACATAGATTCCCATGCCGCTGACAACAACAGAAGCGGACAAAGAAGACGCAGCAAATAGACACAGAGAACAGACAACTGGGGTGGGGTGGGGGGGGAGGGGAGAGAAAGAAATAAATAAATCTTTGAAAAAAAAGAAGAAAAAGAAATGAAGTACTGAAATATGCTATAACATGGATGAACTTTGAAAACATGTTCAATGAAAGAAGCCAGTCACAAAGGGCCATATACTGTATGTTCCAATCTATTTGAAATGCCCAGAATAGGCACATCTAGAGAGATGGAAAGTAGATTAGTGGATGCCTAGGGCTGGGGGAGATGAAGGTATTATGGGTTGTTGACTAAGGGGTAAGGGTTTCTTTTGGGGTAATGACATTGTTTTAAAATTGTTGTGATGGATACACAACTATGAATATACCAAAAGCCATCAAATTTTATACTTTAAATGGGTTAATTATATGTATGTGAATTGTATCTCAATAAAACTTTTAAATAAAATAAAAAGCAAAACAGTAAATAATATATGCTCCATTTTCATTAATAAAATAAATAAAAATAACCTCCTATTCACACAGATTGTATATAAATTTTTAACAATTGCCCCCCTTGAGGAAAAGCATTATAAGGAACTTCATTTTTCACGCTGGATTTTTTTACAAGTACATTAATATTTTTGTAAGAGGAAAACTATTAAGAAATTTTAAACTAAAATAATGTCCAGAAGAAAAAGCAGTTGTAAAACGGAAGTAAAGTCATGGAATCAGGTAGCACTATATGCTTTGTTTAGGAGGAGCAATTTCAGAGCCATATAGCAGTGGAGCAAGAGAATGGCTTGCAAATGGAGTGAGGAGGTAGGTCCAGGAAGATCACTTTAAGGAAGGGCAAAGTTACAGACAACCAGGCTCACAGGAAAAAGAGAAAGCTGGTGGGAAGCTAGTAATTCTCCTTTGTTGGAATATAGGGGGAAATGGAAGGGATAAGGAACTATGAAAAAGTCAAAGGGGCATCTTCAAGGCAATAGGAAGACAAAGGCCTTCCTTTAGGTATAAAAGCAAGCAAAGCAAATAATTAAACAAGCAGGGTTTAAAAGAGTTAAAAGAGTCTCCTAGATACTGAATTTGTACAGTACCTAAATTTTTTTTCAATCATACACAGAAGACTGCAGGAAAGTGATATTTTCCTTAAGTTTATTTTTAGATAAGGCACACAAGTCAACTATGCATTATAGCTTTATTCTAAGAGCCTAATGAATTTAGTGTCTTCTTTCATACAGGCCACCAGAGGCCCACTGTTAAAGACACAATATTACCTCAACTTCAGTCTATTCATTATTTTTAAAAAGTATTATATGTACATAGCTTAAAAAAATAAGTATGGAAAGGCCTATAAAACAAAACAAAACAAATAAAACTGTCCCTTGACCCTTCCCCACCCACCAATCCTGATCCTTACAGGTGACTATTTTACTCCCTTAACTGTCTCTCTCTCACGTGGTGGTTATCATTGCATCTTTTTTTTTTTTTAGGTACTGGGTTGTTTTTTTTTTTAAGGTACCGGGCCAGGGATTGAACTTGGGACCTTGTGAGTGGGAAGCTGGCACTCAACCACTGAGACACATCAGCTTCCCTGAGTTGATTTTTTAATTATTTAAGTAGATTATTGAGACATATTCACACACCATATAATCAAAATATACAATTAATGTTTTAGAATAAACACAGAGTTGTGCATTCAGCTCCAGTCAATTTTAGTCCATTTTCATTACTCCAGAAAGAAAGACCTCATATTCCTTAGCATTCACCTCTCAAACTCTCTATCCTTCCCCAACCCTATATAACCACTAATTTATTTCCATCTCTGTAGATTTATTTATACTTACATTTTATATAAATGAAATAATAAAATACGTATTACAATGTATCTGGTTTCTGTTACTTAGCATAAGGGTTTTTTTTCTTTCTTCATTTTCTTTTAAATGTACATTAAAAAAATATGAGGTCCCCATATACCCCCCATCCCCCTACCCCACTACTCCCACATCAACAACCTCTTCCCTCATCGTGGCACATTCACTGCACCTGGTGATTACATTTTGGAGCACTGCTGCACCACATGGACAATGGTCTACATAGTAGTCTACATGAGTTGGTTTTTTTGTTTGTTTGCTTGTTGCTTGTTTTTGTTTTTAGGAGGCACTGGGAACCAAACCCGGACCTGCCACGTGGTAAACATTCAATCGTTTGAGCCACAACTGCTTTGTATCTTGATACAATAAACTTATGCAACTATATTTTACTTATTTTAGTCATTTTAAGAACTGAGAACTCTTACACCCTTCACAGATCAGTTTTCCCCATCTTCCTATCTTACCGGTTTTAACAAATTAACAAACAATATTAATAGTACTGTCACTCTGTTCATCACATAACATCCTTTAAAGATAAAGGATGGTATGAATGAAATATTTCAATAAATTGTTTTTAAAATGAAAAAAAAAAGGAGGGAGAAGCAATTTTTCTCCTTTGATGCCAATAATTTACTCTTTATGGCAGAGTGTAAGTCTGATTTTTCATTTGTATCTCTAACCAAGTGACTGCAAAATATACAAATGTAAACCCACAATGAAATGTAATAGATTTCACTATTAGGAAGTTATTTCCTTGTACGTGGCATAAATTTTCTTTTTGATTCCCCTAGTAGTAAAGGAAGAACATACAAAGGAGGGGAGACTCAAAATAATCAAGGGAAATTTATGAATGGCAAACTGTTTACCTAGGTGTAAATAAACTACCTCGGATCCTTTGTGAGTCGAATAAATACCGAACTAAATAAACTTAGGGATCACTGATCATCATGAAACTTCTGGTTTTATGATCTTAAATGGTGATATTTTTAATTTAGCTTTTCCACACTGGAGTGGAGAATGCTTCCCCTTCAACTTAAAAAGAATACATAGGCTGAAAAATCTAATAAAATTTAATTTATTCAGAATTTTAAAACCCAGAATTCTCAAACAAAAAATTTCCTTTCTATGTTTAAAATTGTGGTCCATAATGATGGTTAAAGCACTCCAAGTGCTTTCTTCTGAATTGTAAAAATTTAATTATTCCTATTCAGGTTTTCATTATATTTCAATTCATTGAAAATGGCCCTTGCTATGGTGAGCAAAGTAAATGGGAGCAATGCAATTAACTAGAACCCCACCCTCTTCTTTTCATTTTTCCATAAATACAATGAATTATTCTGTAGAAATGTCACAGAAATATAAAAGCATGATACTCACACTTAGCATACAAACAGTCCATCATCGACTGCACTAAATCCAATTTGGCTTTGATGGAAAAGTTGATAAAGTTGGTATCAACCAGGATGTGGTAAGGTGGGCCCAGCTGTGTATTATATTGGAAGAATAAGCAGGAAGGGTGTTGAGGCCTAAAGGAAAAACATAGTAATGTCTACATTGATATTTTGGTATCAACAATAAAAAAGAAGCCTCTATTTGGGACAATTTGCTGTAGATTAAGTTCCCTTTCTCTTTCCACTGGAAATAAATCCTAAAAGTGAGGAAGAAAGTAACAGCATATCTGAATCTCAGGCCTACTACCATGCTTTGCCATAACTTTAAAAAAGCAATTATCCGTAATTAAACAAACAAGGAGCCGATTTAAATTAGATCAGAATTGTACTGTCAGTGGTGAGAAGTGACCAAAAGTTTGTATTTACCAGACTGAGTCTCATGACCTCTTAGGCCTGGTCCCCAGAGGGATCACATGCATGCCACAGAGGACAGTACAGAGTTTGTGAATAAAAAATAAGGAATTTGGACCAGTGTCACATGCTTAGGAAAATGAGTGGGTAATTAGGAGGGACTTAACAGTCACCTCTCAAAAACAAAAAGTAATTCTGCAACCCAACTCTTCTGTTTCCTTTAGCAGTAGAAAAGCCATGAGCACGGGGAGGTAGAACACAGCTATTATGATTAGAAAGATACTATAGCATGTTTATAATTTTCACAGGATCCTAAAATGGCTGTATGGAATGTGGTATAGGAGAGCAGTTGTCCAGTGTTAGGATTAAAGAAAAGCCAAAGATATCTAGATCAATTTGGCTGTGGGTATAAACGCTGGTCCATGAACCAGTGTCCACCTGTGAGGATATGTCCATCACCCATCAGAGCAAAATGAGAAAAATGAGGAAAAAGTGGTGAGGTTTTTATAAACTGATATGTATTTATTTAAAAAGAATGACCTTTATTCTGAAAATGTCCTTAATTTTTTTTTTTTGGTGATACACTCTCTCATGAAATACTGGTGTGTTAAACAATGGTAATTATTTTTTGGAAAGATTCTTACTTGGCAAAGAAAAAAAAATTTAATAATCCTTGATTGGTACAAAGGATTTTAGGGGAAATTTTACTGCTCCATAAAATCCAAACTTTTGAACCCTTGGAATTGATATATGCTTATCAATACTATTCTCATTTGCATGTTGTGTCAGTTTTACCCACAAATGATTGAACAAATCAGCTGAGAGAAAGCCTAGATTTCTAAGAGGTCTATAGTTTTATAATGTCTCTTTTCCAATTTTAAAGAAAAACCTGAGGGAAACGGACTTTGGCCCAGTGGTTAGGGCATCCCTCTACCACATGGGAGGTCCGCGGTTCCCATGGAGCCCCGGGCCTCCTTGACCCGTGTGGAGCTGGCCCATGTGCAGTGCTGATGTGCGCAAGGAGTGCCGTGCTACACAGGGGTGTCCCCCGCGTAGGGGAGCCCCACGCACAAGGAGTGCACCCAAAAGGAGAGCCGCCCAGTGCGAAGGAGGGAGCAGCCTGCCGAGGAATGGCGCCGCCCACACTTCCCGTGCTGCTGACGACAACAGAAGCGGACAAAGAAATAAGACGCAGCAAAAAGACAAAGAAAACAGACAACCGGGGGAGGGGAGGGGAATTAAATAAATAAAAATAAATCTTTAAAAAAAAAAAAAAAAAGAAAAACCTGAAATTCTTGGTTACTCACACTTCTCTTTCCTTGAGTGCGCTGGGATCTTTCTTTTCTTTCTTTTTAGATTTTAATCTATCCTTTTCTTTGCTAGGGAAAAGAGAGGTAAATTAAACCCAGGGGAGAAGGAATAAAACATAGTAGTTATACTCTCATTCAAAAATCAAGTTTCCTTTATTTTTTTTCTGCAAAGGAATTCTACCTTTTGGCTTCCTTATGTTAATATCAGGGTATCTTTCTTGAGCACAAATAACTGAAATGGGATGTGGCCCACAAGTATCATAATTAATCAGAAGAACATAATGAAATTTAAAAACCTCTAGTCAATAATCCATAAAATTGCAAATGGATAACTAAAGGTTGATTATTCTATAATTTCTTTCTTACTTAGAAGCTCTCATTTAAGTATCAAAATCTACTTCTAAGCAGTAGGTAAACAAATTGACATTTACTTCTGAAGACTCAGGTGCTTCAATAGCAGTGGGGAAAAGGATTTCCCCACATGCCTCTTATAAAGGGTAAAAGTGTAACAACCACATATCATTATATAAAATTTAATTCCTACCTAGACAAAATATTATTAATGAGGTGGGTTTCCTAAAGTTACATAATAAATTCATTTCAAAGGCTGACAATATAATCTAATAACTCTCAAGACTCTAACAACCATTCCTTTGTTCTAAGTCTTTCAATCAAATGAAGAAAAGTCCTGATTAATAATTTCATCCACTTTTCACAGAAGTAGGGAAGCTGGTTAGGTCCTCCTTTATAATAGCGACTATTACTCCACTCTCTTCTTCTACAGTGATCTGGATTTTTATAAGATGTACATATCTGGGTGTTTTCCCTTTCTTTCAAAAATATCTGAGTGTTAGGTACTGAAGACACAGGACAAACATGGTCTCTGACCTCACCATCTTTTAGTAATGATGCCAACAATACTTTCTGGGGAATGTAGTAGTGTAATGGCAAGAATATCGGGATAATTTTATCTCATAGAACTGTTGCAAAGCTTAACAGTGCTATGGTAGACAGAGTATATAACAATGGTGGAACAAAATGAACACTTAAGAAATGTTTAATTCCCACCCCCTTCCCCGGTGTAACCGCTCAGCAGCTAAGTGACTGTTAAATACTGACGACCATCCCATGCTATATAAATCCAAATCATAATAGTATTAAAAGGAAAAAACAAAACAACAACAAAGTTTTTTACTACTTATCCCTTTGTAACTGCCATCTCTCTGGGCAGTCTATGAAAACCCAATGGATTCCGGACACTCACAGCCTCTGATCTCTGAGACTAAGCATTCGCTTCATGGTCGCATACTTCCTTGCTTTCTTTTGTTTCCCCTTGAAACAGAAATCTTAGAGTTAAAAGAGTTGGGCTACATCGCATCTTCTTGAGTCTCTTCTGTTCCTTTGCCCAGTCCCGTCCCTTCTGCATCCGAATACGTAGCTCTTACCCTCCCTGCCCCAACCGGCCCTCCCACCGCTCCCTAAACTAAAGTATCACAAGCATCGCTCTGCGCAGTTTAAGAGCGAAGGTCAGAATGAAATTAAGAAAGGGGAAACTGAAGGAAATTTGGCCATGGATTTCAACATCCGCCAAAAAGTGGTCAGACAACCTCCCTCCACAGACCCTCCTCACCATGTTCACGCCGCACGCTCGTTCTTACTTCCGTAATCACCAGTTGCGCGACCTTTTTACGTCATTGTATGATGTTTCCGGCAAGGGATAGCCCGGAAGCGGAAGTCGCTTTGGGGAACGAAAAAAGTCTGAGCCGGTTCCTTACCTAGGGTGAGCGGTTTTCTGGGTCTCTTGGTGGGGAGGGCTGAGTGCTGCTTTTCTGCTTGGTGCTGCCGCCGCCTTTCAGGTTGGCAGAGCTGGGACTTCGCTGCTCGGGTAACGTTTCTCTTCCGCAATCCAGTCCTGATCAGAATCCAGAAGCGCTCTTCGCACCTGAGTTCCAAGGGAGGGCAAGGGTAGGGGGTAGACGAGTCCTGCGTTGGCCAATAGTTTTGGAAAACATGGTCTCATCCCCTAGTGCTGGGGCGTCAGCACCTCGGCGGTCCAATCCTGAGTTTCTGGGTCCTACTTTGTTCTCCTAGGCGGCATGGTGTTTCGTGCGGCTGGGCGGGCTATATTCCCCCAGTAAATACTGTGTTTTCCTCTAGGCGAAGTGGGGGGAAACAACACTTGAGGGCCTTTTTTAGGCTATTACTAGAAAACTGGGGACATAAGCTTGCTGATATTACTAGTTACCAAGCCAGAAAAATGGTGGGAAGTAAATGGTATTTATTGTGATCTTTGGTGTGTCTTAAGGGCAAAAAGAGTTTATGAGAACAAAAAGGGACAGGTAGCTTCCGCTTTTTGAGTACATACGATGTGCTCCATTGATTCTTAACCATTTGGGGATCACGTGGTCCTTGAAAGTTTATAGAAAGCCATGGACAATTCTTAAAAATGGGTACACAAAATTTGTCATACAGTTTACAAGAGTCTTGAATTCTGAATCCCATCCGTGGACTCTAGGTGTCTGTGAACCTCAGGTTAAGAACTTCTATTACTGGTTACTGTACTTCTCACTTTAATAATACCTTCTCTGACCTTCACAACAACGTGTTGAGAGGTAAGTACCTCATTTTACATGTGGGGAAGCTGAGACTGAGACCCTTGTTCAGGGGTCTGATCCCAAAGGCTCTTCTTTTCTTACTGCAGTATGTTATCCAAGTGTTTGGATTTCAAAAAGGATACCAGATTTTAAAAAGATGACCATTGTATAACCTTTGCTATGAAACATGGTGCAATGGTTAGGGTGAACTTTGGAGCCAGACTACTGGGAATAAAGGCCCTACTCTCCCTCTTACTACCTATGTGACATTGGGCAAGTTAATTTATCTGTACCTCAGCTTCTTCATCTATAAAATGGAGATAATAGTACCTGTCCCACATGGATGTTTAACTAAATGAGTTAAAATGTGAAGTCCATAGAACAATACCTTTCCATAAAACTAAACCTTACATGTGTTTTCTATCATTACAGTGTTATATAACACAGAGTATGTGGTAGAGTGGAAATTTCATGCCAATTGTATTTTTAATATAGTTTTATTTTTGAACTTAAATGTGTGGATAATCTTAAAAACCTTATTAAATTTTCAGTACTTGAAAAGTTCAATCGCAGGTTGATTTTGTGTGGTGATTTGGATTAGACAGTTTTCGTCCTGCTTTTTCTTTTATGCATTCATATGTTTAGATAGCTTTCTAGTTCACATATCTGACTCTGTGGGCTCTTAGCTCTTAATGTTGAATTAGTTTTATTAATTGAAGCATCTACAGGTATTTTATATAGGTCCTGCCTTACCCTTAAAGGTAGGGAGAATTTCCTAATCGTTTCAGAACCACTGGTCTCTGCCAAACTGTCATTCCTGGGTAGAGCTGGCAGTAACCGCTTTTTCAGTGCTCAGAGCATTAGAACCTCTGATAATTAGAGGTTTAGGTGATTAGGTGTTAAATTTTTTAAGTAAACACGTCAAAAATTTTTTTAACACTTGGACACTGATCAGTGTTATATATAGGTTCAGGAGAAAAATTGCATATGCAAAATAGTAATTTACATTTGAATTCTGGCATTGACAGAAAATCACTCTCCTGATAATGTATACCCTGAATTTGGAATCTGAAAAATAACAAATTTTAAAAAAAAAGGAGTTTGAAATTTCTATTCTGAGGATTTTCTGATTTCCTTGTTTGCTAATACTTGGTAGTTAAATTAGTGTAGGAGGATGATTGGGAATGAAAACGTACTTAGAAATTTGTTTTCAAGTACTCAGATACCTAATGTGTTTTGATGAGGAAGGGAGGATGTAGGGTGGTGGTACTTTGAGTAGCTTGGGAGCAGAAAATAATTGCTTTGGAAGTACATACTTGTGAGAAGAAATTATTTTAGTTCTTTTCAGCAGTCAAGAGGGTTGTTTTATACTTTTCTGCAGTCTTGAAGAGAAAGAATTGCTCAAGGCATTTGACCCACAGTTTGAACACATAGTTGGGCTTGGGCTTCATTCCATTCAGTAATTGGTAATTTTCTAATTCAGGTTAACAAATTTCTTTATGACATTATTATGAATGATAAAACATTCTTCAGAGAACATCTTGTATTTCAATGTGAGGAAGTTATAGGTAGATTCACTTTTGTGGCCATCAAATAAAAAAAATTAATTCAGAAATATTTTATCCATATTCAAGTTACAGGTTTCACATTTATTCGTATGACCCATATGATATGATTTTTCCCAACAACTATTAGTTGCTGTTCATTATTTTTCAGTTTACTGTTCCCTAAATATGGTATATACCATGCTGTGCTCTAAAGCCTTGATATTGGATTGGTTTGTAGGGATACTTCAGAGGTAGATTGCTGCTTGTTCATTCATTCTGCAAGCATTTATTGAGGGCTCATTCTGTCCTATGCAGTGTGCTCCTTACTCTTCAAGAGCTCTGTCTAGTATTGGAGAAAGACTCATGAACAGATAACTTATGGTAGGTGGTATGATAGAGGTATGCAAATTGAAATGATATTTTAGAGGAATTATTCCCATCTTTTCATCTTTCTGGAAGTGGTCCAGATTAGAGTACTGTTGTGTAGTACACTATCAATATATAATATCAAATTTTATGACCTTAATGGATTCTAGTATATCATTTTAACCTTTTAAACAGCCTTAGCCATTAATTAGGTTTAAATTTCGGTTATCTTTCTTTTGTTTCTTTTCTTTGGAGGGATAACGGATGCTTAGCCTTGACTAACATTTTTTTGTATAGTAGTTTTCAAACTTTTGAGGTTGTTTAACCTCGTTGCAGTTTGTGTGTATGTATGTCTGTGTGTCTGAGGCCCTAATATGGTGTTAGGTCACCATATTTTCCTGGTGGAATTCTCACAGCCTGTTCTACAAGATAAAGATATTTTAATAAAGAGAGATGAGTATTCATTTAGTTATTAGAAACAAAACAATTATGGTAGATACGTATTTTGCCATTTAACCTGAATTGACCAGTACCATATGATTTTATATAAATTTTTGTTACCTTGAACAGTTTTGAGAAAATTTGCATCATGTTTTTTCATTGCTTATAGCTGAACATTCATTTCAGTGCATTTTGCCTCTTGGTGTGAGAGGCTAATAGTCAACATCAATTAAGGTATTTTCCATTCATTATATACTTTTTGGCCAGAGGTAATATAATAACGTACAGCCTACATTTTCTGTAGTGTCCCCCTACTTTTTTTTCTTTGTAATCAGTATATTAAGGAGATAACCATATATTTCAAGAATTGCTGAAATTCTGATATCCAGATTTAAGCATGTGAATATATGACAACTTTTAAGTATACAATTAAAGTTATTCATTATAATTTGCTAGACTACCAACATTGAATTACATTTACTTTATGCAAGCAGGAGAATCGTATCCTTCAGTCATGTGGGATCTAAGCCCTCTCTTGATTTAGAGGTGGAGTGGACATCGCCATCCCAGGGTACACAGGATGGAGGAATATGAAATGGATTGGAGTGGACTTGCTGGTATTCTACTATAGAATTGTCGTGACTCTAGCAATGGAAGCAATTGTATCATTGAGGTGAAGATGGTGGCCACGGGAGTTGCCAAGGGCAGGAAGAGGGAGGAAGAGGTGTGATATGGGGCATTTTCAGGACTTGGAGTTGTCCTGAATGTTATTGCAGGGACAGATGCAGACATTGTATATCCTGCCATTACCCCTTAGATGGACTGGGGGAGAGTGTGAACTACAGTGTAAACTATGGTCCATGCAGTGTGGCAGTGCTCCAGGGTGTATTCACCAAGTGCAATGAATGTGCCTTACTGATGAAAGGGGATGTTGCTTTAGGGGGAGGAGGAGGGGAGTGGGGTTTATGGGAACCTCTTATGTTTGTTTATTTATTCCCCCCCTCCCCCATTTTCTGCTCTCTGTGTCCACTTGCTTTGTGTTCTTCTGTGTCTCTTTGCATTCTTGTCAGCAACTCTGGGAATTTGTGTCTCTTTTTGTTGCGTTATCTTGCTGCGTCAGCTCTCCATTTGTATGGCGCCACTCCTGGGCAGACTGTGCTTTATTTGCATGGGGTGACTCTCCATGAGGGGCACACTCCGTGCGCGTGGGGCTCCCCTACATGGGGACATCCCTGTGTGGCAGGGCACTCCTTGTGCGCATCAGCATGTGCGTGGGCCAGCCCACCACATGGGTCGGGAGGCCTTGGGCTTGAACCCTGGACTTCCATATGCTAGGCAGATGCTCTATCAGTTGAGCCAAATCCGCTTCCTGTCTTATGTTTTTAATGTAATGTTTTGTGTGATCTATTTATCTTTTTTAAAAAAAGACAATAATAAAAATAAATAAATTTTTAAAAATCTGAAAAAAAAAAGTTACTTTGGAGCTTAAATGATTTAAAGTGAGCCCATAAATACAAACTTCTCCATGTAAATTTCTCTTCACCTTAACTTCCAGGTTACCCACCTTCTGCAGTCACTACTTTAGAGCTTATCATGGTCCAAAGAGAAGAGGTAAAAAAAATGAAACCAGGACTCAGCAACATATTAATATATTAAAAAAAAACATGGCACAGTAGAAGGGAAGGCAACTGTAATATGCTCATGAAGCATATTATGATAAACCCTTCTTTAGAAAGCTATTGTTTCTGTTACTAACAGACAAGTTACATACTGTGTCATCTTCAAGCAACAGTTAAGGCAATAGAATAAATGCAGATGCATCACAACAATTCCCACTTAATACAGATAACTATACAGACCAATACGTCTCCACAAATTAAGATTTTTTTTTTTTCTGATTGCCAGTTAAATACAGTTTTAAATTCACAGCTTAACAATGAAGGGTCATAGACTGAAGTCAATACATATACTTACACCTAGAATTTCATTCTAATTTCACAATGTATATAGTGAAAAACGATGACAAGTTATGGCCTAACAAGTGCTAATGGGACTTTTCTTTTTTTGAACCAAAAATAGTTTTTACAAATATTGACTTTTATCTTGCACACTAAAGTCATTATATATACAGGGCAAAGTCAGAGCTTTTATATTTGAGTTTATTTTTCATCTAACTTTTAAAAACACTACTGTGGTTGAATATTAAAACAATAGCAAGTAGTGAGCATATTATGATTACAGTCCTTTACTTACTCACTATTGCATATGAAATGCCAGTAGTGAGAGTTATTCACTCTCAAAAGAGGTTTGATACTAGCACCACCTCTGGGGTGATGTTCATCACCCTTCATGTGCTTCTTTGTTGCATGGTGTTGTCTTTCCCAATTGGGATCAAAGTCTACCAGTTGTACCTGATCCATTTCATCAGTTTTTTCTACTTTGTTCATCAGGTATTAGAAGCTTTTCCAGCAAAGACAGTTTATCAGAGAGAGAAAGCCTTTCTCAGGAAAGTTTACCTTAATTAAATTCATTGATTAGGTGACCCTTTTCTATAGCCTATGATAAATCGGCATGCCTTCATTTAGCGCATGTTTGATTATCTCCATGCTTGATAAGCTGATCTGGATGAGAGGTGATGACAATAGTTTGGATGTCAAGAGTTGGCTTTTGGAAGCTACACAGTGCTTCAACCAGCTGTATGTCCATACACATGAAAAGGTCTTCTCATTTAGTAAAAGGAGCATGATTCTTCTGATCTAAAAGAATGATAATGTATCCTGGGTCCAGTCCTGGCTTTTAGTCCCCTTTCCAAGGAATGTTATCTTCTGGCCATCTTTCATGCTTTTATCAATATGAACTTCTAGAATCTTCTTCTGTTGAATTATTTTCCTTCCATTGCAACTTTTACATCTATCTTTCTGACTGATCTGTTCTCTATAGCCCTGGCACATGACATGCACACAGACTAAATTTGCTGAACCATTCCACATCTTCCCTGATGAATTCTTATTTGCTAGTTCCTTGGCAAATGGGACAGCACTCTACTCTCCTTTCTTACCACCTTGGCCTTCGCATTTGTTGCAAATTGCATTCTTTTGCAGAGCTAGTTTTCTTTTTGCACTGTTATATAAACCTTCTAAGGTTACTGAGAGCTGATATGCAACATTTTTATCTCTCCTTTCTCTCTGCATCTTTCCACCACTTCCAAAAAGTATTTCAAAGATGTCCACGGGGGAGCCAAAACCCTCACCTACTCTACCTTCTTTGATGGTCTGTTCTCCCCCTATGTCATGTAATTCTCTTTTCTTTGTATCAGAGAGCACCTCATAGGCTTGAGAACTCTGTTTAAACTTCTCACCCTCATTTGAATTTTTAGCAGGGTGGGTACTTTAAGGCTAGTTTCCTGTAAGCCTTTTTCAACCCTTCCTGGTGGCGTTTAGTTTGACCCCCAAAATATCTTAGTAAGTGATTTCTTTGACCATATTCTATAGCCAGTGAGCAGGCAGAGGCCAGTGAGGGGGAGCAGAAAGGAGCATGGTGCTGTGTGCAGCTCAGGCAGCCACGGCTCCTCCACCTCTTACTGAACGTTCTGGAAAGTTCCTGCTGTTCCCTTGCTTTTATCCACAGATCCAGCCCGGGTTATTTTAATCCCTCTCGTGTCCTCTTTGGGAAGTTCATTCTGAGCATACCCCCTACTGAGGGTGGGGTGAAGCTATTAGGAAGAAAGAGCTGTTATAACCTTCCTGCTCTATAAAAAGAAAAAGAAAAGAAATTTTAAAAAACTATCCTACTCTTAAGTGTGATCTAGTTTTTCATGTCTTGGTGAAGAAGGAACCCTGCTGGGCTGTGTAGATGGTTTATAGAAAAGGGTTGAAAAGGGTTTTGTTTGTTTTTTGGTTTTGACACACTTTTATTGAGATATTCACATATCATACAGTCTATCCAAAGTGTACAATCAATGGCTTTAATATAATCACAGTGTTGTGCATTCATCACCACAAAATTTTAAAACAATTTCATTACTCCAAAAAGAAAAACTCCATACCTTTTAGCAGTCACCTCTCAATCCCTCTATCCTTCCCCAGCCCTACATGGCCACTAGTTTAATTCCATCTTTAGAAATTGATTTATATTTACATTTTATATAAATGGAATCATACATTATGTAATACTTTGTGTCTAGTTTCTTTCACTCAGCATAATGCTTATTTGTTTTGTCTCATATTAACATCTTGTAACATTAACATACGTTTGTTCAGTTTCAAAGAAAAACAGTCTGATATATGTGATATTGTAACCAGATTTTGTCTCGGTTCTTGACTATACCGCAGATATGAATTTCAAGAGCAAGTCGGGTGAGTTAGGCCAGTAATTTATTAAGGTAGGAAGGGAAGAGAAACTGGAGAAAATAACAAAATAACAGATTGTGGTTCCCAGGTGGAGAGCAAGGACCTGAAAAGTGATAAAGCGGGCTAATTTACAGACTACAGTTTCTCATTATAGACTATAAATGCCCAGATTTTACTTGTGTGTTATCCATGTGGGAGAACACAGCGCGAGCAGAGCACAGAAGGCAGAAACAGGGCAGGACGGACACCAGGACAGGGCGAAGGCAAGGGAGAAAGAGAACTAGGCGCTTACTTTTTAAACCATTCATTATTCCGCCCCTTTGCTAATGGCAGTGGAGGAGTTCCAGCTGTTTGCTGTTTTGATTGATTACCCCACCCATCCATCCCCCAGGAGAGGGGCAGTCTTCCATCTTGGGGTTATTGATGTCTATGCGGACTCTGCCAGATTCCAGCTCCATCTCTTGATTCCCTGTCTTACTAGCCGGCTTCATTATTACCTATATTCATATTTCACATGAGGTTTTACTATGCTGTACAGTCCCATGTTACATTTTTAAACTTTCCTTCTAGTAATATACATGACCTTAGACTTTCCCTTTCAACCACTGTCATACCTATATAATAGCACTACTAGTTATGTTGCCGGATTTTTCTAGGATCTTGGCTAAACTACAAAAAAAAAAAAGAATTTTAAGTCCAAGCCAGTTTAGTTAGGCCAGTTATTTATTAAGGAAGGGAGGGAAGAGAATTGGGAGAAAATAACAGATTAGGGGTCCAGGTAGATGGGAAGGGGCTGATAACTGATAGAGAGGGCTGATTTACAGACTACAATTACAAATGCCCAGGTTTACTGGCCAGGCAGGGGGAAGGCAAGAATGGGGTTGTTTGGCTTTGGCACTTGTCTTTTAAAACCATTAATTCTGCCCCTTTGCTAATGACAGGGGAGGAGTCCCAGCTGTTTGCTGTTTTGATTGCTTACTCCACCCTTCAGTCCCCCGGGAGGGCCCAGTGATAAGGCCCCTTAGAGAATATCCAGGGCTTCTCCTTGATTCTGGAAGAAATCTTGTTCTGAATGGAAATTCTCACAATCCAGCAGCCATGTGGATTTCCTGCCAGGTTCCAAGTCCTCCTATTGATTCCTCATCTACTAGCCTGCCTCAGTTACAAACATTATACTGTGCTTTTACCTTTTCTATATATTTCCACACCCTTTTACCAGTTTTGCACAAGTTAATCCTCAGCTTTCCTTTCTCTGACCTTCTATTTTCTGATGACCCATTTTCTAGTTATTAAGTCCATAAGTTTATACACTATATTTAATTCACAGTAGTGCAGTCATATAGTATTTGTCTTTTTATTTATTTTTGTCTTTTTTTAAAAGATACATAAATCATACAAAATGTTACATTAAAAAATGTAAGAGGTTCCCATATACGCCACACCCCACCCCAGCCCCCACTCCTCCCACTAGTATTTATCTTTGTATTTAGCTTGCTTCACTCAACATAACCTTTAGCTTCATCCATGTTGTCATATGCTTCATGACTTCATTTTTTTCTTAAAACTGCATAATATTCCATTATGTGTATACACCACATTTAAGTCACTATGTTGTGCATCACCACTATCCATTACCAAACATTTCCATCATACGTAATAGGAACCCTGTATATTTTAAGCCTTAACATCCCTTTCCCTATCCCTACTGCGTCCACTGGTAAGAAATATTCTAGATTCTGACTCTGAGTTTGCTTATTCTATTTGTTTCAATTCAGTAAGATCATACAATAGTTACCTTTTTGTGTCTGGCTTATCAACATGATGTCTTAAGGTTCATTTGTGTTGTTGCATGCATCAGAACTCTATTCCTTTCTTTGGATGAATAATATTCCATTCTCTGTATATACCACATTTTATTTATCCATTCATTGGTTGGTGAACACTTGGGTAGCCTCCATCTTTTGGCAATTGTGCATAGTGCTGCTGTGAACATGGGTGTGAAAATAATCTGTTTGAGTGTCTGCTTTCAGTTTTTTTGGGTATATACTGTGTTGTGGGATTGGTGGGTCATATATTAGTTCTCTACTTAGCTTTCTGAGGAACTGCCAAACTGGATTCCATAGTGGCTGCACTATTTTACATTGCCAACAGCATGATTGTGTGTTCCTGTTTCTTCACATTCTCTCCCATACTTATTATTTTCTGTTTTTGTTTTTTTTTGTGTGTGTTTGTTTTTAATAGCAGCCATTCTAATGGATGTGAAATGGTATCTTATTGTGGTTTTGATTTGCATTTCCATGATAGCTCATGATGCTGAACATCTTTTTATGAGATATCTGTTCAAGTCTTTTGCCCATTTTTTACCTGGGTTGTTTGTCTTTTTGTTAAATTGAAGTGTTTCTTTGTATATACTGGATATTAACCCTTTTTTGCATATGTGGTTTCTAAATATTTTCTCCCATTGTGTAGGTTGTCTTTTTACTTTAATGATAAAGTTCTTTGAGGAACAAAAATTTTTAATTTTTATGAGGTCCCATTTATTTATTTTTCTTTTGTTGCTTGTGCTCTGGAGTAAAGTCTTTAAGAAATCAGTACCTAACACAAGGTCCTGAAGATGCTTCCTTACATTTTCTTCTACGAGCTCTTATATTTAGGCCTTTGATCCATTTTGAGTTGATTTTTTTATATGGTGTGAAGTGTAGGGGTCTTTTTTTGTTGTTGTTGAAAATGGAGATCCAATTTTCCCAGCACCGTTTGTTGTAGAGCTTGCCCTTTCCCATTTGAGTGGTCTTTGCCACCTTGTCACAAATCAGTTGTCTATAAATGTGAAGGTTGATTTCACAGCTCTCAGCTCTATTCTCTTGGTCTGTATGTCCCTCCTTGTGCCAGTACCGTGCCTTTTTTTTTTTTTTTAGATTTATTTTATTTATTTCCCCCTACCCCCTGTTGTTTGTACTTGCTGTGTCTGTTCATCTTCCTTATTCCTTTAGGAACACTGAACCCATGACCTCCAATGTGGGAAGGAGGCCTAATCACTAGAGCTACCGCCATTCCCTGCTTTTGTTGCGTCTCTCACTATGATTTTTTTTCTTGTGTCTCTTGTTATGTCATCTTGTTGCATCGACTTGTCACGCCTGCCCATCATATTACCTCACTGTCTTGCTTGTCTTCTTTAGAAAGCACTGGGAACCTCTGCTCTCTGCTTTGTTGTGTCTCTCATTATGTTTTTCTTCTTGTCTCTTGTTGCATCATCTTGTTGTATCAGCTTGCCACACCTACCCATTGTGCCAGCTCACTGTCTTCTTTAGGAGGTGCTGGGAACTGAACCACAGACCTCCCATGTGGTAGGCAGGAGCTCAATCATTTGAGCCACATCTGTTTCCCAGTACCATGCATTTTTTATTTATTTATTTTTTTTTTTTTTAAAAAAGATTTATTTATTTATTTATTTAATTTCCCCCCCTCCCCTGGTTGTCTGTTCTTGGTGTCTATTTGCTGCGTCTTGCTTCTTTGTCCGCTTCTGTTGTCGTCAGCGGCACAGGAAGTGTGGGCGGCGCCATTCCTCAGCAGGCTACACTTTCTTTCACGCTGGGCGGCTTTCCTCACGGGCGCACTCCTTGCGCCTGGGGCTCCCCCACGCAGGGGACACCCTTGCGTGGCACGGCACTCCTTGCGTGCATCAGCCCTGCGCATGGGCCAGCTCCACACGGGTCAAGGAGGCCCGGGGTTTGAACCGCGGACCTCCCATATGGTAGACGGACGCCCTAACCACTGGGCCAAAGTCCGTTTCCCACATTTTTTATTTTTATTTGTAATAAGTTTTAAGCTCCAAAAGTGTGAGTCCTCTCATTCTTCTTTTCCAAATTTGCATTAGCTATTTGGGTCATATTACTCTTCCATATAAATTTTTTTAAAAATACATATATTTTTCTTTTTCCTACCCTGCCATAGTTGAACCTCTCTGTGATCCAAAACTTCTTCAACAATGAATCCTAATATATTGCCAAATTCATTTAATAGGAAATTGAAATACAGTGATGGATTTAAAGTTTAGAAATAGAATACATAGTAATTTAGAAATACTAAAATAAAATAAAAATAAATTGGTGTATTAATAAAATGAAAAATATTATAAAGATTTGTTTCTAACATTTTGCCTTTCATCACTGTAATAGGTATTGCCCTGTATGTACAGTGGCAAGATATTTTTATTTCTTCCTCAGTGTCTACATCCTTTTTTTTTCCCTAATTTTTAATTTTGTCTTCAAAAAAGTTTTAGATCACAGTAATTCACATACACAGTATAGGAGACTCCCAGATATCCAACATCAAACCCTTTTCCCCTTTCCCCAGCAATGATCTCTTTACATGTTTATGTTATATTTGCTGCAGGTGATGTACAAATTTTGAAACATAGCTATCAAACATTGTTCCATTTTGGTTTACATTATTGTTTATATTTTAGACTACAAATTTCTAAATTTTTAGTTTCCTTATGTTTTACATTATAGTTTACATTTTAGTTTATAGACTTTTATACACTTTAGATGTAAGTTGACATGTCCATCATTGCATGATCTTGTGGAGTGCTTCCATTGCCCCCCAGTTCCCTGCTTCCATCCATGCTATACACTCTCCCCCTCCCCTCAGGGCACACCGTGACACTCAATCTTCACTACTTGAGGAACCAGATTTACAGATACTACATAAAAATTTGATAATTGGCTTTTTCATTTCTGCAAAGAAAGTTGTTGGAATTTTGACTGAGTTTGTATTGAATCTATAAATTGCTTTGGGTAATATTGATATCTTAATAGTATTTAGTCTTCCAAATCATGGACATGGATTTAGTAATGTTTTGTAGTTTTCTGTTTTTAAGTCCTTTACATCCTTGGTTAGGTTTATTCCTAGATCGTTGATTCTTTTAGTTGCTATTGGAATTTTTTTTCTTGATTTCTTCTGATTGTTCATTGCTTGTGTATAGAAACACTGCTAATTTGGAGGCATTGATCTTGTACCCCACCACTTTGCTGAATTTGTTTATTAGGTCTAGGAGCTTTGTTGTAGATTTTTCAGGACTTTCTGAATGTAGGATCATATCATCTGCAAATAAGGAAAATTTTACTTCTTTTCCAATTTGGATGCCTTTCATTTTTTTTTCCTTCCTAAATGACCTGGCAAGTTATTTTAGTACAATGTTGAATAACAGTGGTGATAGTAAACCTCCTAGTCTTATTCCTGATCTTAGAGGGGAAGCTTTTAGTCTTTCGCCATTAAGTACATTAAGTAGTATGTTAGCTGTGGGCTTTTCATATGTGCCCTTTATCATGTTGAGAAAGTTTCCTTCTGTTCTAGTGTTCTCACTATTTTTATCAAGAAAGGCTGCTGTATTTTGTCAAATGCCTTTTCTGCATTGAGAGGATCATGTGATTTTTCCCCCTTCATTCTGTTAATGTGATGTATTTCATTACTTGAGTTTTTAACTTTGAGCCAACACTGCATTACAGGGATAAATCTTACTTGATCGTGGCTTATACTTCTTTTTTTTTTATGTACGGGGGATTGAACCTGGGACCTCATGTATGGGAAGCTGGCACTCAACCACTGAGCCATATTGGCTCCCTGAGTTTGTTTTTTTTTCTTATGCTCTTTTTTTCAGGAGACACTGGGAACCGAACCCAGGACCTCCCTTGTGGGAAGCAGATGCTCAATCACTTGAGCAACTTCTGCTCCCAGCTTATAATTCTTTTAATATGTTGTTGGATTTGGTTTGCTAGTATTTCGTGGAAGATTTTTTTGCATTTACATTCAAAAGAGATACTGGTCTGTGGTTTTTTCTTTTCATGTGGTATCTTTTTCCTGCTGTGGTGTGAGGGTTATGTTGGCCTTACAGAATAAGTAGGGAGTGTTCCCCTGTCTTCAAGATTTTGGAAGAGTTTGGGCAGAATTGGATTTAAGTCTTCTTGGAATGTTTGGTAGAATTTCCCTGTCAAACCATCTGGTACTGAGTTTCGATTCCTAATTCAGTCTCTTTACTAGTAATTCTTTTGTTGAAATCTTCTATTTTTTCTTGAGTCAGTATAGGTAGTTTGTATGTTCCTAAGAATTTGTCCATTTCATGTAGGTTATCTAATTTTTTGCATACAGTTATTCATAATATCCACTTATAGTCCTTTTTATTACAGTGAGGTCAGTAGCAATGTCCCCCTTTCTGTTTCTTTTTTCTTCCCCTCCTCCTTTCCCTCCCCCTCCCCGCTGTTTCTGCTGTCTGTGTCCATTTGCTGTGTGATGTTCTGTATCTATTTATTTTTGTCTTCTCATCTTTCTCTCCTAGGAATCACTGGGATTTGATTCTGGGAACCCCTGATGTGGAGAGAGGTTCCCTGTCAATTGTGCTGTCTCAGTTCCAGGTCTCTGCTGCACATCACGTTGACTCTCCCCTCGTCTCTCTTTTGTTGCGTCATCATCTTGCTGTGTGACTCACTTGCATGGGCACTGGCTCACCATGTGGGCTCTCGGCTTGATGCACAGGTACTTGGTTCACCGTGCGAGCACTGGCTCGCTGCGCAGGCACTCATATGGGCACTGGCTCACCACACAAGCACTCACATGGGCACTCGGCTCACCACATGGGCACCCAATGGGCACTCGGCTCACGACATGGGCACTCGGCTCGCCATGTGGGTATCCACATGGGCATTAGGTTCACCGTGCATGGCACTTGGCTCACTGTGCGGGGCACTTGCTTCACTGTGCGGGCACTGGCTCGCTGCACAGGCACACTTTCTCTTCTTTTTCACCAGGAGGCCCCAGGGATCGAACCCAGGTCCTCCCATATGGTAGGCGGAGGCCTTATCACTTAAGTCACATCCACTTCCCCTTGTCATTTCTTATTTTTATTGGTATCTTCTCTCCTTTTTTGTCAGTGTAGCCAAAGGTTTGTCAATTTCATTGAGCTTTTCAAAGAAGCAACTTTTGGTTTTGTTGATTCTGTTACTTATTTTTTGTTGTCTATTTAACTTATGTCCACCCTAATCTTGTTTTGCATTTAGTTTGATCTTTTTCTGATTCTTCAAGTTTTAAGGCTAGGCCTCTGATTTGAAGTCTTTCTTCTTTTTTAAAGTAAGCATTTAGAACTATGCATTTCACTGTCATCACTATGTTCACTGTATTCCGTAAGTTTAGGTACATTGTATTTTCATTTTTACTTCCCCCAAGATATTTCCTAATTTCACTTCTGATATCCTCTTTAATCCATTGGTTGTTTGAGTGTGTTAATTTCCATATATTTGTGAATTTTTCCTTTCTCCCTCTGTTACTAATTTCTAGCTTCGTTCAGTTGGGGTTGGAGAATATACATTGTATGATTTCAGTGTTTTTGAATTTATTGAGACTCATTTGTAACCCAACATATGGTCCATCCTAGAGAATGATCCATGTGAACTGGAGAAGAATGTGTATTCAGTTTTTGTTGGGTTCGTGTTCTATATATGTGTTTTAGGTCTAGTTGGTTTAGTGTATCATTCATGACCTGTACTTCCTTACTGATCTTTCAGATCTTTCAGTATTTGCATGTACTTTGGGTCTCTACTGTTAAGTGTATATATATATTTATAATTGTTACATCTTCCTGTTGAATTGTCCCCTTTATCAGTAGGTAATGACCATCTTTGTCTCATAACTCTTTTTGACTACATAACATCTATTTTTCCAATAAAAATATAGTGTGATAGATATTTTTCCATCTTTTAACCATCATCCTACTTGTATCTGTAAGGTGAGTCTCTTGCAGAAAGTATATAGTTGGGTCATGCTTTTTTATTCATTCTGCCAATCTCTACCTTTGGCTAGAGAGTTTACATTTTAAAGTCACTACTGATAATGCAGTTCTTCTTTTTTTTGTTTTTAAGATTTATTTATATATTTTTTTCTTTACTTTATTTTTCTTTATTTATCCATCATTCCCCAGATGGTTTTCTTGCTTGCCTTCTCCAGGAGGCACTGGGAACTAGATCTGGGACTCCCACGTGAGAGGTGAATACCCAATGTACTGAGCCACATCTGCTCCCTGTAGGCTGTGGCCTGTGCTGGCTTGTAGCCTCTGCTTGTTGCAGAGGGGGTGGAGTATAGTTCGTTGCAGTGGCATCTAGCTCTGTTGCGGTAGGAGGCAGCACCACTTGTCCTCTTTTAGTAAGCACTGGGACCCAAATCCAGGACCTTCAGTGTGGTAGGTGGGTACCCAAGTGGTTGAGTCACATCTGCTTCCCTTTCTTCTGCCTTTTTTGCTAATTATTATTTGTAAGTCTTACACCTTTTTTGTTCCTCACTTCCCTTAAAGCCCACTTTATATATACATATATATATGTGTATGTATATGTATATGTATATATATAGCTTTCTTATGTTATACCAGGTTGAGGGCCTTTTCATTTCTATCTAGAAATATTTTTCATCCTATTTTCTTGTGGTTACTGTGGGGTTAAAACTTAACATTCTAGGTGGTGGACTTGGCCCAGTGGTTAGGGCATCTGTCTACCACACGGGAGGTCCGTGGTTCAAACCCTGGGCCTCCTTGACCCGTGTGGAGCTGGCCCATGCACGGTGCTGATGCATGCAAGGAGTGCCCTGCCACGCAGGGGTGTTCCCGCGTAGGGGACCCCCATGCTCAAGGAGCGCGCCTGTAAGGAGAGCTGCCCAGCGCAAAAGAAAGTGCAGCCTGCCCAGGAATGGTGCCGCACACATGGAGAACTGACACAACAGGATGACACAACAAAAAGAAACACAGATTCCCATGCTGCTGACAACAGAAGCAGACAAAGAAGATGCAGCAAATAGACACAGAGAACAGATAACCAGGGTGGTGTGGGGGGAGAGAAATAAATAAATAAATCTTAAAAAAAAACCAACGTTCTAAATACACAAAAAAATTTTTAATATTCTAAATATATAACACATAGTTTGATGGCAAATTAACTTCAGTAGCACGCATGTATACTTTTCCTATATCCCTCTTTCCCCCACCCTTTTTGTGCTTGTTACTACTTAAATCTTTGTATGTTGTGTGTCCAAATACATAGATTCATCATTACTTTTATGCATTTGCATATTAGCCCCTATAGGCAGTAGAAGTTGAGTTATATACCAAGCAGTACAATACAATAATGCTGGCGTTTATAATTACCCAAATGGATACCTTTACCTCAGGTCCTTATTTTGTTATACTGCTTTTATTTTCTCTTTAATCTTAAAAAAATTTTTTTTTTCTTCTCTTTATACTGCTTTGAACCACTTATCAGTGTCCTTTCATTTCTGTCTGAAGAACTCCCTTTATCGTTGCTTTTAGGGCATCTAGTAGTAATGAATTCCCTCAGCTTTTTTTAAATCTGAGAATGTTTTCATCTCTTCCTCAGTTTTGAAAGATAGTCTCAGTGGATATAAAATTTTGGGCTGCTGTTTGTTTTCTTTCAGCATTTTAAGTATTTCAGCTCACTGCCTTCTTCCTTCTATGGTTTCTGGTGAGAAATCAGCAGGCAGTCTAATTGGGATGTCTTTGTTCATAACATGTTGCTTTTCTCTTGCGGTTTCAGAGCTCTTCTTGTCCTTTGCAGTTGATAGTGTAATCAGTATATGGTGGGGTGTATTTTTCTTAATGTTTATCCTTTTTGGTGTTCTCTGAGCTTATTGGCTATGCATATACACATGTTTTGCTAAGTTTAATAAGTTCTCTGCCATTATTTCTTTGACTATTCTTTCTGCCCCTTTCTCTCTTTCTTCTCCTTCTAGGAATCCCATATTTCATATATTGGTGCACCTGATGGTGGCCATAGCTGTCTTAGGCTATTTTTACTTTTACTATTTCTTTTTTCTTTGTTCCTCAGTCTAATTCTTTTTAGGTATCTTGTATTCAGGTTCACTGATTTGTTCTTCTTCCAGCTCCATTCTGTTTCTGAAACCCTCCTGGACATTTTTCCTTTCAGTTATTGTGGTCTTCACCTTTAGGAGTTCCGTTTCATCCCTTTGTAAAATTTCTGTCTCTTTACCTTAGACTCTCATATTAGTTGTTCATTGTTTTCCTAATATCTTCTAGTTCTTTCTTTGTAATTTCCTTCATCTTCTTAAGCATTTTTTAGTGATCTGTAGCATACATTTGGTGTATTTTTTCCAAAATTTCCTATTTTTAAAACAGTACCTTCTCTGACATTGATACAAGAATATTATAATACTGCTGTTTATAGTCCCTAAGTTATATTAACAATTTTTTTAACTTAAAAAAAAACTTACTGTAGTATATCACTCATACATACACATACATAAACAATAAGTGTACCTAATAGTTGTGAACTTACAATACAAAATACATAAGATCATACAGGGCTCTCAATCTCATGCTACCACCAATACCTTGCATTATTGTGAAACATTTTTAACTAGTGATGAAAGAGCATCCTCAGAATGTTACTACTAACCAAAGTATCTTACATTATTATTATTATGTTACATCATTTATACTTGAACATACATAAATAATAAGTGTATAGTAAAAGTTGTGAACTTATAAACGAAGCATGCATAACATCATATCAACCCACCACTAACACCTTGCATTGTCGTGAGACATTTGGTACAAATTATGAAAGAATACTGTCAAAATCTTACTACTAACTATAGTCTATATCTTATATTTGGTATATTTTTCCCTCAACCCACCCTATTATTTTTTTTTAATATATTCTTATTACAAAAGTTGTAAACTTACAAAACAATCATGCACATGTTCAGAATTCCCATACAGTACTCCTCCATCAACACCACACGGTGGTCGAACATTTGTTACAGATTATGAGATAATATCAGACTGTTAGTACTAACCATGGTCCATAGTATACATATTGCATACTTTTTCCATACTCCCCCATTATCAGCACAGTACATTTTTGGCATAGATGCATGAATATTACAGTATTGCTGTTATCCACAGTCCATAGGTCACTCCAGTAGTATTTTTCACATTGTATGTTTCACATTCTCACCACCCTGCAATAGCAATGTACATCTGCTCTTACCATCAACCACAGTTTTCATTCACCTCTGGGTTTACTGTGTTATTCAGTCCCTTTATTATTGTCTTCCTTTCAGTTGACATTTACATCCCTAGACTACCCCTTCAGCTATATTCCCATTTATAAACCAGCTGTTACTTTAATGTGTTACCATCAACTCTATATAACTTTATATTATAAATTTTAATTAACGGTAATTAAAACTTCTACATACATTAAGCATCAGTAGTCCATCTCAGTCCTCCTCTTATCTCCTTTAAGAATCCACTACCTACCACCAGGTCTTGAAGCTTCTTCTAGAAGCTTTAGGATTCTTGCTTTTATATTTAGGTTTTTGATCCATTTTGAGTTAATTTTTGAATAAAGTGTGAGATAGGGATCCTCTTTCTTTCTTTTGGCTATGGATATCCAGTTTTCCCAGCACCATTTGTTGAATGGACTGTTCTACCTGAGCTGGGTGGGTTTGACTGGCTTGTCAAAAATCACTTGGCCATAGATGTGAGGGTCTGTTTCTGAACCATCGGTTGGATTCTACTGGTCTATGTTTCTGTCTGTAAGCTAGTAGCATGCTATTTTTACCACTGTAACTAGGTAATATGATATAAAGTCCGGAAGTGAAAGTCTTCAAATTTTGCTTTCCCTTTTTTAGATGTTTTTGGCTTTTGGGACCCCTTATCCTTCCAAATAAATTTGATAATTGTGTTTTTTCCATTTATTTTCTAAAATGCTGGTGGAATTTTTATTGTGATTGCATAGAATTCTTTACATCAATTTGGGTAGAATTGACATTTTAATGATTTTTATTTTAGTCTTCCAGTCTATGAGCATGGAATGTTCTTCTAATTATTTCGGTCTTTTTAAAATTTCTTTTAACAATGCATTGAGTTTTCTGAATACAAGTGCTTTACATATGTGGTTAAGTTTATTCATAATATTTGATTCTTTTAGTTACTTTTGTAAATGGAAGTTTTTTACTTCTTCCTCACATCGTGCATTACTAATGTCTGTTATTTTTCCCCTCCCCTCTCCCCCCACCCTGTTGTTTTTTTGCTGTGTCCATTCACTGTGTGATCATCTGTATCTTTTTCTCTTTTTGTCTTCTTTTTTTTTTTTTTTAAGAGTTATTTATTTATTTATTTCTCCTTACTCCCCCCACCCCCCACCCCTCACCCCGGTTGTCTGTTCTCTGTGTCTTTTTGCTGCGTCGTCTTTGTCTGCTTCTGTTGTTGTCAGTGGCACGGGAATCTGTGTTTCTTTCTGTTCTGTCATCTTGTGTCAGCTCTCCGTGTGTGCGGTGCCATTCCTGGGCAGGCTGCACTTTCTTTCGCGCTGGGCGACTCTCCTTACAGGGCGCGCTCCTTGCATGTGGGGCTCCCCTACACGGCGGACACCCCTGCGTGGCAGGGCACTCCTTGTGCACATCAGCACTGTGCATGGGCCAGCTCCACATGGGTCAAGGAGGCCCAGGGTTTGAACCACGGACCTCCCATGTGTCAGGCAGACGCCCTAACCACTGGGCCAAGTCCACTGCCCCTCTTTTTGTCTTCTGTTCTCATTTTTCTCCTCTAGGATTCACTGGGATTTGATCCTGGGGACCTCTGTGTGGAGAGAGAGGTTCCCAGTCAATTGCACCACCTCCGTTCCTGGTTTCTGTTGTGCCTTGCATTGATTATCCCCTTCATCTCTCTTTTGTTGCATTATCCTCTTGCTGTGTAACTCACTTGCGTGGGCCCTCAGCTTGCTGCGCAGGCACTCAGCTCACTAGGAGGGCCCAGGGATTGAACCCAGGTCCTGCTATATGGTAGGTGGAAACCCAATCATTTGAGCTACATCCACTTCCCACTAGTGTCTTTTTTAAAAAAAATTTATTGAAGTATATTACTTATACATAAACATACAAAAACAATAAGTATATAGTAATAGTTGTGAATTTATAAAACAAACATATATAACATCATACAGGACTCTCATACCTCACCCTACCATGAATTCCTTGCATTGTTGTTGAACGTTTTCAACTAATGATTAAAGAGCATTATCAAAATATTACTATTAACCAAAGTATTTTCCCCCAACTCACCCTATTATTATCTTTATATCATTTATATATGAACATAAACAATAAGTGTATAATAAAAATTGTGAACTTAAAAAGCAAACATACAAACGTCATACAGGAGTCCCATACATCAACTGTCCACCAATACCTTGCATTGTCGTGAGATGTTTGTTACAAATTATGACAGAATATTGCCAAAATCTTACTACTAATTATAGTCCTTACCTTACATTTGGTGTGTTTTTCCGCCAACCCACCCTATTAGTATTTTTAAAATATTTTTTATGACAGATATTGTTAAACTTATAAAACAATCATGCCACATGTGCAGAATTCCCAAACAACACCTCTCCATCAACATACCACACTGTAGTGGAACATTTGTTATAGATAAGATAATATCATCTGATTGTTCCTGCGTCCATACTGTACATTTGGCACACGTTTTACATACTGCCCCATTATCAATACAGTATATCTTTGGCATAGATGCAAGAATATTATATTGTTACTGCCAACCACAGTCCATAGGTCACTCCAGTTGTATTTTTCCCATGTTCCTTTACATTCCCACCACCCTGCAATAGAATGTACATTTGCTCTACCTCACAAAGGACACTCTTGCATCTGTACCATTGAACACAATTCTTATCCACCTCTTGGTTTACTGTGCTACTCAGTTTCTAGATTACTCTCTAGCATTCTGTCAGTTGACATTTACATACCTAGACTACCATTTTCAGCCACATCCTCATTTACAAACTAGCTGTTACTCACTATATGTTACCATCCACTCTACACATTTCCAAACTTTTACAGTAAAACTAATTAAAACTTCTGCATACATTAAATATCAGTAGTCCATCTCAGTCTTCCTCTTCTCCTTAGAATCCACCACCTACCACCAAGTCTTGAAGATATTTTCTTATAATTTTTTCTAGAAGCTTTATGGTTCTTGCTTTTATTTTTAGGTTTTTGATCCATTTTGAGTTAATTTTTGGATAAGGCGTTGAGATAGGGGTCCTCTTTCCTTCTTTTGGTTATGGATATCCAGCTCTTTTAGCACCATTTGTTGAGCAGACTTTTCTGCCTGAGCTGGGTGGGTTTGACAGGCTAGTCAAAAATCATTTGATCATACATATGAGGGTCTGTTTCTGAACCATAAATTTGATTCCATTGGTCTATGTGTCTGTCTTTATGCCAGTACCTTGCTGGGGTTTTTTTACCACTATAGCTAGGTAATATGATTTATAGTCTGGAGATGAGAGTTCACTTTTCCTTTTTAAGATGTTTCTGGCTATTCATGACTACCCTTCCAAATAAATTTGATAATTGTATTTTCAATTTTTAAAAAATGCTGGTGGAATTTTTATCAGGATTGCATTGAATCTGTATATCAATTTGATTAGAGTTGACATCTTAATGATATTTAGTCTTCCAATCCGTGAGCATGGAATGTTCTTCCAGTTATTTAGGCCTTTTAAAATTTCTTTTAACATTTAGTATGCAGTTTTCTGAAATCAAGTGCTTTATATCATTGGTTAAGTTTATTCCTGACTGAGTTTTATCAGTCATATTTTATTTTCACCACTCTTTTGACATTTTTAGTTACTTTTATTGATATAATCTTCATTTCTAGACTCTTCCAGGCCTCTCTCTCTCTCTCCTGTCTTTTCTTTTTAGGCTCTAGCACACCCTTTAGTATTTCCTGAAAATCTGGTCTCTTTGTTAGAAATTCAGTTTCTATTTATCTGTGAATATTCTAAACTCACCCTCGTTTTTGTAAGACAGTCTTGCCGTATATAAGATAAATTGGGCCATATCTTCCTGTTTCTTGGTGTGGATTGTAATTTTTGTTGGTATGTTAACCTCTAGCTTACTAGAGTGTTTACTCTGGGTACAGTTTCTCTCTTTAATTTAGGGCTTCCTGCTCTCTCTTCCTTGCTGGTTGTACAGTAGGAGCCTAGGATGTAGTTGGTGCTATAAGCTGTGGAGGCTCAAGCTGCCCCAATTGCCCCAGGGAACGATGAAGCTTCTCCCAACTTTCTCCTTTGCCAGGGGTAGGGACATAGTCACAGCTGTGTGGAATAATCCAAGTCATGCAGGCCTAGACTGTAGTTGCACAGAGAGACTGATGAAGCTTCATGTCCTTTTCTTCCCTGCCTTGGGTGGGGATGGAACTGCAGGTGTGGGCAGCAGTCTATGCAGTGCAGATCCAAGGTCACCACACTTGCCCCAGTAGACTTCCAATTATTCCGTCTGTGCCTGTCAAATGTACCTGTAGTTATTTAGATAGACTGGTACAGGGCCTGCCAGTTTCCTCCCTGCCAGAGATGGGACTGAAGTTTAGGCTAGGGCTGCTTGCTGATTGGGTGAAAGAAACCGGTCCCTGTGGTCACTGTGATTTTTGGTCAACTCGGCTTCCTCTCATGCTGGGAATGGAATCAAAATGGTGACTATCAGCCTCTTTCCAACTTAGAGAGTTTCAGACTTTAGCTGTTCTTAGAGTTATGCTTTTGCCAGCCGAATTTACTCATTAGTAGCTGCAGTCAATGGCCATCTCTTTCTCTTTTTCACTTTTGGGAAGTGGAGCATAAAATTCCAGCCACAGAATAGCTCCTGGGGCAGCTTGCACTGCCAAAGTAGGATAATCACCAGCCACCTGCTGACCTCTGTGGCTTGGCTGGTAATTTCCTGGAGAGGCTGGCACAGGTCCCCCCAGCTTCCTCCCTGCCGGAGGAGGGGCTGGGGCTTAGGCTAGAGCTGCAATCTGATCTGGATGGAAAGAAGCTGGTCTCTACCAGTGCTGTGATTTTCAGTTTGCTCCGCTTCCCCTCATTCCAGGCGTGGAGTTAAGATGGCGGCTACTGGCCTCCTTCTGACTTGGACAGGTTCAAACTTTAGCTGTTCTTAGGATTATACTTTAACCTGCTGAATTTACTCATCAGTAGCTGAAGTTGGTGCCCAACTGTCTCTTTCTCCTTAATTTTTGGGAAGTGGGGCTTTCAATTCCAGTTGCGGAATAGCTCCTGAGGTGGCTTGTGCCTCCATTGGAGGATGGGCACCAGCCTCTGTGGCGTGGAGCGCTCTATTTACAAATCTTCTCTGCAGATGGGCAGTGTCCTCCTTCCATTCCTTAAGGATTTTGCAGGATACTCTTCTGATCTCCTGGAACCTCCAAACAGGTACTTCAGCTAGGTCCAGATAGCTTGGGGTATTTACTTACTGTGCCATAAGTCGGCTTCTAGGAGCTGACTCTAAGAGCTCCTTACTTCACCACCATCTTGTTGGTGTGTCCCCACTAGTGTCTTTTTAAACTCTATTTCAACTGATATAAGTATAGCTACTCTGGCTTTTATTTCCCCCTTTGATTACTGCATGCATGGGATATCTTTTTCTAGCCTTTCACTTTCAATCTATTGATATCCTTGGGTCTAAGTTGATTCTCCTGTAGACAGCATGTAGATGGCTCATATTTTCTTATCTATTCTTCCAGTCTGTGTCTTTTGATTAGCCCATTAACATTCAATGTCATTACTATAAAGATAGTTCTTATTTTACCTTTTTGAACTTTGGGTTTTATCTGTCATTTTCACCACTCTTGAGACTTTTAGTTACTTTTACTGTTATAATCTTCTTTTCTAGACTCTCTTCCAAGCCTCTTTCTCCTGTCTTTATTTTCAGACTATAGCATTTCCTGCAAAGCTGGTCTCTTTGTTATAAACTCTCTCAGTTTCTATTTATCTGTGAACATTCTAAACTCTCCCTCATTTTCAAAAGACAGTTTTGCCAGATATAAGATTCTTGGCTGGAAGTTTTTCTCTTGCAGTATCTTAAATATAGCATTCCACGATCTTCTTGCCTCCGTGGTTTCTGATGACAAATCCATGATAACATGGATGAACCTTGAGGACATTATGCTGAGTGAAATAAGCAAGACACAAAAGTACAAATATTGTATGGTCTTACTAATATGAACTAAATATGAAGAATAAACACATAAAGTAAAGATTGTTAGGAGATAGGATGAAGGCTAAGAAGGGGTGTTGATGCTTAATGTATGTAGAGTTTTTAATTATCTTGACTGTCAAATTGTGGAAATGGATAGAATTGATGATAACACATTATAGTGAGTTTAACTAACATGGCTGGTTTATAAATGGGATTGTGGCTGAAAGGATTAGTGTAGGGATATAAATGCCAATAGCAAGGAAGCTAGAGAAGAATCTAGGGACTAAAAAACAGAGTAAACCCAAAAGTGGATGAGGATTGTGGTAAATAGTACAAATACAAGAATGTTCTACAAACTAGAACAAATGTATATCACCATTACAAGGTGCTGTAAGAATATGGGAAAAATACAATTTTTAGAAAATCATATTTAAAATTATTAATGTAGATAACCAGTAAGATGGCAGCAGAATAAGGAGCTCCTGGAGTCAGCTTGTGCTACAGGGCAGTAAGTAATCACCCAGAACTATCTAAAGCACCTGTTTGGGGGTTCCAGGAGACCAGAAGAGCATCCTGCAACATCCTTGGAAGAATGCAAGGAGAAGACTGCCCATCTGCAGTGAAGATTACAGAATGCAGAGGCCAGTGCCCATCCCCTACTTGGTGGCACAAGCCACCTCAGGAGCTATTCCCTGGCTAGAGTTGAAAGCTACATTTTCCAAAAATGGGGGAGGAAGAGATGGTCGGGCACTGACTTCAGCTACTGATAGTAAATTCTTCTGACTAAAGTCCAGTCCTAAGAACAGCAAAAGTTTGAGCTTGTCCAAGTCAGAAAGAAGCCAGTAGCCTCCACCTTAACTCCTGTCCCAGCATGAGGGGAAGTGGGGCTGATTGAAAATCACAGTGAAGGTAGGGACCGGGTTCTTTCCACCCAGGTTGGATTGCAGCCATAACCTAAGCTCCAGCATCACCTCCAGCAGTGAGGAGGCTGAGATGCCTTCTCACCAAAGTCAGCTACTCTTGATTCTGGTGTGTCATCATGTGGTGGTAAAGCAAAATGGCTGCTGATCCCTGCCCAGGTTTCTCCTTCCCCTCCATGCCTCCTCTCCAGAATTTACTAATCAAAAACCTTGATGGGTGATCAGCTATGCCCACCCCTGATCTCTGGAAAGAGGATTTTTATGTCCCTTTCTGTTACCAGCAAGCTTGCGAGGGACTGGACCCTGTGGTGGCCTGCTTAGAGACTGTGGGATGGGCGCCACAAGAGTGTGGGATCAGTGCCAGTACCACCACGTGCAGAGAGAGCAATTTACTGTTCTTCACTGTAGTTTATCAGCTTCTTCCTGCTGCTCTTCTTTGGATGCTGTACAGTGTTCTTCTGGCCTCGGAGGTTTAACCACTACCCTATACTGTACCCTAGTTTGGCCCCAGATGGTCTTTGTATAACACTTTGCTTTCATGATGCTGAACGCTGAACTTTTCATTACTCCCTTTCTTGACTGTGCACTTTGCCTATGCTGTTCTTTCTGCTTAAGATACTAGTCTTTTTTTTTTTTTTTTGCCTTGCATATGCTTTCTCAGACTGAAGTAATCTGCTCCATTGTCTTCTGAAAGACTTTCCCTGCTCTCCCAGGCAAAATTAGCTCTGTCCTTCCTGTCCTCTGCATGCCACTTATTCTTCCTTTTTGGAATTTGCCAAAGAATTGAGTAATTGTAGTGTAATTGCATAGGCTGCTTGTCTGTCTCCCCCAAAGTGCATTGAAAGTAAGGAAGTACCTGTTTTACTTAGTCCTGCAATTTTAGTATACAGCCTGGCATATACCACATGCTCAAAAAATGTAAAATGAGAGAAGAATGACTGATGCAGAGGAACCTAAAGATGGTGGTGCTCAGTGAATTACAGAGTGAAATGCAACATAAAGTCTTAGCAAGTGATTTTAGGCAAAGAGAAAGTAAATATAGATATCTAGTGATGTAGAACAGAAAAATATCATTTACACTGTGAGTGTATGGGATGAGTGGTTATGGGACAGTAAATGAGACATTGAGATGAGGGGGCAGGTAAGGTTTTCAAACTTTTAGCCTTGAGTACCTGTAATGGTATATTTGTAGTTCCTTAAGGACTGGGAGCAGAGCCCCATGCAGCCTTCCTGCCTCAGATACAAAATATCTGCCAATATTTTAGACATTTCTGTTTTAACTGTAGAAATTCTTACTAATCTTTCATTCTATTTTATTGTCTCTAATTGTTTTAAGGTGAAAATATATCCCGTCCCTCTCCCCACACATATACCTCTAGTAAAATGGATGCTGCAGGAACATGTGTCATTTATCCTCTGACTTGTAACACATTCTCTTATGCTCCATACTCAAATCTGGGAAGCCTGGGATGGGCTTATTGTTTAATATGGTAGCATCCTAGCTTTCTGTGATCTGGGGAATTGCCTGTTCAGGAATATTATGTCCTGGAACCAGAAGGCTGAGCTCATCTTGTTCTGACTACCCAGGCTGTTCTGGAAGGCTGCAGTCAGTTGGAGGCACCTCATTACCAGATCACTGGGGACCAGTTGGAGAGAGTTCACAGAAGACCTGCAGGAATGATTGAGACTGGAGGGGCTGACTGATGAGGAAGGAATAGAAATGAAAACCATAAAACTTGGCTGAACCAAGACAACAGGAATACACAACTGTATAAATATCTCAAGAATATAAACTTTATGGGGGAGGGCAATCTTTTATGGTGGGATTTTGGGTTGAGGAGAATAAACCAAGGGTGAAATTAAGTAAAGGAAAATAATCCAAAGTGTCTCAGTTAATAATCCAGAGTATCTGATGATGCACATAATTTCTGTTGGACCCCCTTAGTTGGACCTCCCTAACCTGTGGGCCCTTTTGCTAATTAAATGATTTGTTTTATTAGTTTGATTTCCCTGGACTCATGGCTGATGTTTCTGTGTAAAGAATGCTGGAGACTGCATCCTACAAAGCTAATATCTTTCTATTCTTCTGTCCTTGAATTCTTTCGTGGAAATCAGTAGATGATATTTGAGATCCTGTATGCTGCTACTACCTTTTTATGCACTAGAATTCTGAAGTAGATTTTCACATCCTTTTTCCACAGCTTTTTAGAATAGCACTTTAAAAGTAAAGACTGAGTCAGTAATAGGTAATTCTAATAATTTTAGGAATATGGGTATGGTATTTTGTCCCTGAAGGACTGGTTTTAGGAAATTATGGCCTTGATGGACTGCAAACAATTGTATGAAACACATACTTTGGGAAATGATCGTGTAAAATTCCTACTTGGGCTGTGGGAGACATAAAGCTTTTAAGTAAGAATTGAAATCAGCCAGGAGAAATTTTCCATAATTTGGCAAGTTTTGTAGCTTTTTTCCTGAAAGGGAATGGTAGAACTGGAAGAAAATGATTTTTTTGCTTTCTTTGATTCATAGAAATGTGTTCAATTATGCAAGACACTTTAAGACTAAGTAGCTTTAAGACTTAGACCTCTACAGCAGGGATCAGTAAATTTTCTTTATAAAGGGGCATATGGTAAATGTTTTAGGTTTTGCAGGCCAGATGTCTCTGTCACAACTACTCAACCGTGCCTTTGTAGTGTGAAGGCAGCCATAGACAATATGTAAATGAATGAACATGACTGTATTCCATTAAAATGCTTTTTTGGTTTTGTTGTTGTTTTGGTTTTTTGTTTTGTACCAGGGATTGAACCCAGGACCTCATGCATGGGAAGCAGGCCCTCAACCATCTACATCTGCTCCCCTTTTTCTTTTTATCCACTAAAATGTTTTTTACAAAAATAGGTGACACTCTGGATTTGGCTTTCGGCCATAGTTTGCTAACCCCTGTACCACCAGACCTTGATATTCAGGGTGTGGTCTGAAGACCAGTAGCATCAGCATGACCTGAGAGCTGTTAGAGATGCAGACCTACCTTCTAGAGTGTAGACCAGTGCTTGAAGGTGTATACACATCACCTAGGGATTGTGTGAAAGTATAGACTCTGGGGAGTAAGGCTGAACACCATCCTACCTATTGGGAGACAAAGTTGAGTAAGAACTAGTCAGTGTCCTCAGATAGCCCACAATGTATAGGAGAGACTGTTGTACAAACACACTTCTTTTTTTTTTTTTTTTTTAAGATTTGTTTTATTTATTTCTCTCCCCTTCCTCCCCCCCTCCCCCACTGTTGTGTGTTCTTCTGTGTCCACTTGTGTTCTCAGCAGCACAAGGAATCTGTTTCTCTTTTTGGTTGCGTCATCTTGCTGCATCAGCTCTCCATGTGTGCAGTGCCACTCCTGGGCGGGCTGCACTTTTCTCGCACCAGGCAGCTCAGTGTGGGGCTCCCCTACATGGGGAACACCCCTGCTTGGCATAGCACTCCTTCGGTGCGGCAGAGCCACGCATGGGCCAGCTCACCTCATGGGCCAGGAGGCCCTGGGTTTGAACCCTGGACCTCCTATATGGTAGGCAGATGCTGTATCAGTTGAGCCACATCCACTTCCCAAAACATATTTTTAATACATGTAGACTAATAAATATTATAATGAGATATTTTCAGCATAGGAATATCACAGAGGAGAAAGTGATTGGTTCTGTTTGGTGTAGGGGGAGGCCTTAGAGGGGCCTCAGGCTGGATCAGAAAGTTGGGGTAGTGGTAGTGCTTGAGTTGGGTCTTAAAACTCACTAGAGATACTCAAGCATGGGGTAGGAATGGTAGTTCATGGTGGGGGCAGTAAAGATTAGGTTAGGGCTAAGATTTTTTAAACTTTTAATGATCAAATAATTGATCACAAGATTGAGATCCACCAAGATCATGATAATAGAAATAAAAATTCAGTGATTCTACTAATTTCTTTATACTCTCCTTATTTGGAAAAAGAAAAAGGATAATTTGCCTGTTCTCCCCCCCCTTTTAGGAGAACAGTCTCTAAGAAGTATAGCTTTTTACATATCATTAAGAATTTGGAAAACGCTAAAAGGTACAGATAAAAAATAAAAATTACTTTTAATTCCATACACTAAGAGATGACTTTTAACAATTATGTTTTTCCCTCTAGTCTTCTTTATGTAGTATTTCTAAAATTGTGTTCTTGCTATATAAATAATTTTGTGCCGACTTTTTCGTTTAATATTTTATTTTTGAGGGTTTACTGGTATTGTTATTCCTGAAAAGCCAGTTTTAATGCTTATATAATATTCTATCATATAAATCTCTTATAGTTTATGTAACTATTCTCTTGTTTGTGGATTCTTTAAGCTGATTTCAGTTGCTAGTTGACCCAGGTTTTGGCTCTTGTACTTGGCAAGTCTATTGCCATATTTTCAAACAAAGACATTTACTTATTTATTTTTCATTATAAATGTTTGCCAACTTATTTGGTCTGCTGGCCTTCACTCGTTCTGTTCTTTTGCTCTTGTTCATATTTTGTTTTCTTCCTTGGTAGAATAGTTATTAAAAGCATGAGTCTGGGTTCAGTTTCTGTGGGTTTGACTTATCTTAGCTCTACCCCTTTTTGTGTGTAATCTTGGGAAAGTACCTTAACCTTTTTTTTTTTTAAAGATTTTATTTTTTTTTAAATTCATTCCATGTGCCCCCTCGTTGTTTGTGGTCACTATCTGCTCTCTGTGTTCATTTGCTGTGTGATCGCTGTTGTCTGCTTGTCTTCTCTTTAGGAGACACTGGGAACTGGGACCTCCCATGTGGGAGAGAGGCGCTCAATCACTTGAGCCAACTCAACTCCCTGGTTTGTTATGTCTCTCATTGTCTTTCCTCTTTGTGTCTCTTTGTTGCATCATCTTATTGCGTCAGCTCACCCCTCCTCCCCATCGTGGCAGCTCGCCTTCTCCGGGAGGCACTGGAAACTGAAAGCAGGACCTCCGGTGTGGTAGGCAGAAGTCCAATTGCTTGAGCCACATCTGCTTCCCAGTACCGTAACCTTTCTATGCCTCAGTTTTCTCATCTGTGCGTAGGAATAATCATATCTATGTCTTGGGGTTGTTATGAGGAATTACAGAGTTACATAAAGCACTGAGAATAGTTTCTGCTATGTGGTAAGAACTCTTTTCATTTATTACTGATTTGTAATCTCTTTAATTTTATGGCAGTGTTGCCATAAACTACCTTTCTGTGACATGAATACGTGTATATCTTTGGGAGTTACCAACTGACTTTACTGGGCTCTACTTAGTGACTTTATCTTGAAAATTCACAGATTATTTTTCCACTCTTAATAGCATATTTTACTCCTGTAAACATAAAGTCAGCTTTGTTTAACCATGTCTTGCAAACGCATACATGAATACAAAGGGAATAGGCTGCATAGTGGTTTTAAAGCTCATTGGTAGTTTCCCCTCTCCAACTGAATATTGTCTTGAGTCCTTATCATGGCTTATCAGGCTCTCCATAATCTGGCCCCTATCCTTTTGTCTGATTTCCCTTTAAGGTTTTTCCCAGACCCTGAGCTCTAGCCAAGTTAAACTGGGCATGTCTTTGTTATAAGGCTCTAGTTTGTTTCTCCTGAAGGGTTAGAGTCAGCTAAAGTGCCTGAGCTTCCTTCTGGGAATGACAGTTATAGGGCATGAGGTTGGCAATTAACTTCTTGTGTAGTTAGAGAATGACCTCAGGGGAACTGTAGAGATTTGATTGGGGAAAGTTTGGTTAAGAGTTTACCAACCCTTCATTATTTCAGGGAACCCAGTGTTTCTACTACCTGTTCTACTGTTTCTTTGCTATTTCCTGGAAATTCTTTTTCAGAAATAAATACCTATCCTTCTCACCCATTTTTCTTTTTAGGGTAGGATCCTGAAACACCATAACATATGCATCTGGTGGCACTTGTTCGCACCCTGCACTAGAGAGAAGTCCATGGATGATATATTCTTCGCTTATATTTCTCTACCCTGGAATTCACTCAGTTCATTCCAAAAACATTGATCCTCTGCTTATTGTGACACATTCTCAGTGATGGTCTGATGGACAGACCCATTCTGTTGACATTGTGGCTTTTTTCTTCAATGTGGAAGTTGGAAGACAAGGTGAAAGGAGGCAAAAGTTATCTGTTTTGGTGAAAGGAATGCTCCATTCAGTTCTCAGAACATGGGCCCTCGTTTAAAGGTAAGACCATAGAATGAATTAAGGTACAATTGTTACTTGAACGTAGAACATGGATTCAGTGACCAGTTCCTAAGTTCTTTCAGCAAGGGATAGCTGTTGAAAGGCACAGTTACAGTGAGAATTAATTCTGTACCCAGCAGAATAACTTTGAATAAGAAGAAACCAATTCTCCATTCCTGGGAAATTACTTATTCACAAGTGAATTTCAGTGTTAAGACTAAAACTTATCTGATATTGTAGTTGTATATCTTTATACTCCAAAAAATCCAATGAGTTTTAGAATAATAAGCTTGTCTCACGACTTTCTAACATTCCCTTGAACAAGTATTTCCCCCTCCTTTGTGGGTAATATGTGCCAGAGTTCTGTGGTATTAAGCAACTTGCCCAGGATCCTTTAGTAAGGAAGTGATATTTCTGCACTAGGTATTAATAATTGGTACTGCATTCCATTTTCCTTTATCATGCTTCATTTTTATTTCAAAAGATAATAAAACCAGAAGAGTCTATCTTTCTAATTTTAACCTTCTGTGAGATTCCTCACCACAAGAGTGATGTGTTGTTTTTCGTACTTTATCTTTTTTTCTGAAGTATTTTCTCTTTCCCAATATTTCCTTATCCCTATGACTCCAGTCTTTTTCATGATTCAGAATTGTATGAGATTAAGAGCATTGGGCTTCAGAGTTAATAAGACATGAGCTTGAGCCTCAGCTTGTCCTTTACCTGTGAGATGTTAAGCAGGTTACTCTAAGCCTAGTTTTTCTTTTTTCTTTTTTTTTTTAAATCTGTGAAATGAGAATAATAGTGTCTATTTGCCCAAGTTGTTTTGACAATTACTTTGCCTAACATATGTAAAGCACTTAGCCCAGTGCTTGATCTATAATAAATGGATCAATAGAGTGGTAACTGTTATTTGGCTCTACTGCCATTATTCTGCCAGGTTAGAGTATCAGTTTGCTCAACAAGGACACTAAAGAGTTGAATTTGAAAACAAACGAAATACCCATGTAACTGAACTGTATAAAATAGCATGACAGTTTTAGTCTACTGTTTCTTTGTGTTTAAATTAGACTGGGAAGAGTTCTAAAATAATTTTATGAAGGAGGAATGTGAGCAGCAGAAAGTGGAGGGTGCTGTAGAAACTGTTGTAGACAAATGATAGCTTAAGATATTGAAATCATAATAAGGACCCTAAAGCTGGATACTATACCCTGTGTTCATGAGAACCATGGAGAGAAACTAGGGGTGGGTAGTTGATATATAAGGACTTGTTAAATTGCATTAAATTGGCAACTTTGATCTGAAGAGTTTATAACCCGTGGCTCAATGAATATTCTGCTAATTAGAGAAGTCTTTTTATCTAAAAGGAAGGCTATATCTAGAAAAGTCCTAGTTCTTAGCCATTCTGGACAAAGGAAAGAACAAACATTTGACCCTCTTCATTTAGCAGATGTTTTATTCATTTTTATTGCAATTACTGTATGTAATTCTGTTGGATGCTATTGAGGATTTTTAAGGTGAGTTTTGGCCTCATTATTTACTATTCTGGTGTGGAAAGTAAAACAAACAAGGGTGACTAAAGTGTTATAGGATTAAAGCAAAAGTAGTATGGGAACTTTAGAGGAGAGAAGGGATTTCTAAATTGATGATAAGGGAAAATTTCAGGGAGGGGAGATAGGATTTCACCTAGACCTCAGAATCAGAAAAGTAGTGATACTTTATTACTTTGATAACAATTATAATAATAATTAGAACTTAGTGAAAACTCACTATATGCCAGACACTATTCTGAGGTGTTTACCTGTGTTAACTCATTTAATCCTCACAACACCCTTAGGGGTACATACAGCTATTATGCCTATTTGTGGATAAGGAAACTGATGCTATGGAGAGAGATTAAATAGCTTGTCCAAGGTCACATAGCAAGTGGCAGAGCCAGGATTTGAATTTGGACAGTTTAGCTTGAGAATCCATGTCCTTACTCTATAAACTTTATTATTTGTTATACTGTTTGGTTTTAGAGGCTTGATGGCTACAGGCATTTACATTGAAGTCATGTCACACTACAGGAGATGGTGCCTGGAAATAATTAAATCCCAGCTCTTTCTGCAGCAATGAGAATTCTGATGACCAGACAGGTCACAAAGTGAGTTACAGCCCTGGGACTGGTCTCCAGGCTTCTCACTGACTGCTTTTCAACTGCCTTTCACAGAGAAGATGGTTGTAGTTGCCAGAGATACTTAATAAGGAATTTTCCCAGCATTCATTAGCTTGTGCCATAAATTTGGCACTGCCTTTATTGCTCCAAGGAACAAGAAGAGACTTGGGATCAAAGTACTGCACCATCAGCCACATAGACTTCGTTTTCTGCTGAGTGCTGTGACTTCCTGAGGACTGGAGATTTCACATCCAAGATCAGACTGGTTGGCGTCTAGCCAAGGGAGTACCTAACACAGTTAAACTGGTGGTTTTGGTCCCAGGTCATCTAGCACATCCATTAAGGTATAGGAAGATTATGGTTTTTGAAAGATAACATCTTTTCAGTATAGGGTTCCAGGAGATGAGGAGTTTACTTGGGAAGGAGGTTCAATAGTTGCGATCCCATATTTTTGGTCTGTTTATTAGTGTATTAGTTAGGGTCCTCTAGGTAAACAGAATCAAGGAGATATCTATCAATAGTATGCAATTTTTTAAGAGTTTCTCACATGACCGTGGGGATACACAAGTTCAGGTTTGGTCAGCAGACTGCAAACCAGGGCTCTGATGAAAGTCCAGTGAAGGTCCTTGATGAGTTTCTGGGAGACCTTGGCTGTCCAAAAGGAAATTCTCTTTGAATGCTGAAATCATGTCCCCTTTTAAGGCATTCAGCTGATTGGATAAAGTGTCACTCATTGCTGATGGCAATCTCCCTGATTGATGTAAATGTAATCAGCTATCCATGCAGTAAAGTCACTGGTGACTAAAGTCCATAAATGTCCTTGTATTACAGTTAGCCCAGAGCTTGCTTAACCAAACAACTGGATACAATTACCTGGTGGAGTTGACTGGTTAGCCTTGCCATCACAATTACCTCTTCATAATAGACCCTTTTGGAGTTACCTTAATGCATATTTATTGACAGTTCTAGTGTTCCAAGTATGGGTTTCTTTTCTGGTAGGACTTTAGATACCAGTTTGAATAGGGGTTTCTATGAAACTTGTGAAGGTCGTTCCTCAAATTACCTAGTCTCTGTGAGTTCTATTGGGCATATTGTTTTCAGAGGAACTAATGGCTATTTCTGTCTCCCTTTCTCTTAATTTTTTTCTACATAATCAAGATGTAAAGCATACTCTGTTTTTTTAAAAAAGTTGTTTTGGTCCCTCCCAAATATGAGCCTAGAGATTTTCATCTGTCTTTTAAGTAATATTCTAGTGCTGATAGGAGGTTCTCGGTCAAGATGACATTGGTAACTTTAATATATATATTGCTTTGAAAAGAAAGTTTTCAGTTCAGTGCATTATAGAATGGAGTGCTGCTTAGCCTATACTAAGTGCATAAGATATGATGTCAGTATATATTACAAGGTACCTTAGGATGGTTCAAATGAATGATGAAATTGAAGTCTTTTATTCTGGAAACATCTTTAATAATAGTGAAAATTCCCCTCAAACTCAGTCCCCTATTTCAGCTGTTCTGACCTTTGGATAAGAAGTCTAGCCTTCTTTTTTCCTCTCCTTAGCCTCTTTCCTGAACTCATCTTCCACAGGGCCCATTAGGTAACAGCATAAAAGACTTTCTTATAGACCAAATGTTTATTTTTGGGATGACCCAGAGTTCATTTTAATTACATAATGTCAAATGATGATAATACTTGCTTTTTAAAATCAACATTTTATGTAGCTGTTTCTACTTAGATGAATTACTTCCAGAAGGCAAATGTAAGGGGAGACTGACTCCATTATCCTCTTTGCTTATGTTAATTAGCACCACTTTGCATGGGAGAGGAAAACTGTCTTGGAATTTAAGAAGACAAAAACCGTGTTATTGCATTTTGTAATTAGTGATAAAATAAGTGGCTGTTTGTGGTATTCCTGGGGTGATTGGTTGATTGGAAGTCTTTAGGGGGAGTGATGCAGCCTTTTGTTTCTCTGAAATATGTCTTAGGGTACCTGAGGCAGGGATAGTTAAGGTTCTAGATTAGAGTTGGTTGGCTCAAGCCATACACTGATTTTTGTCTCACTGAGAAGGCTGTAAGGAAGAGTTGTGGAAAAGACTAAACAAATTTTTCTTTGCAGCTGCAGCTGTGATCCTCGACTGTATGTTGGCATTGAAGGGACCTGATGTTTTACGTTATTGGTAAGTTATGGAAAGAGTTCTCTTTATTATCTTTTTGTTAGGGTTGCTTACATGCTTTTAGTCTCTTATATACCCTTTTTACCCTTGAAAATAGACCAAGAAATATTTCCAGCCTTGCCTTCTCAGAGTTGGCAGTGGGATTCATTCATTTGGGAAATATTTATTGAGTAATTATAGTCAGTGCCAGACACTGTTTACTGCAGAGTCAAAGTCGACTAAGGCAAAAATTTGCCTTCAAGGATTTCATAACATGAAGGGGGAGATGATCAAATGAAAAAAAGAAAAAAAATTACAATAGGTGAAATGTTCAGGAGTTTGAGGGAGCCCAGAAAAAGGAATCCCTAACTGAGTTGGGGGATTGAATGGGACGTTATGGAAGATTTGTTCCCTGAAGTGGGACTTGAAGGATGAGGTCGTTTTTCCAAGAGAACCAGGGAGGGGAAGGCTTCCAAGTGGAGAGAACAGAATACACATTCCTTTTTACTGCTTCTGTGAGGGCCCAGCACATGCAGGAAGTAGGGTGGGAGGTTGTAATTTTTATATGTGGTACATGGTATAGAACAAGGCATGACAGACTTTTCCTGTAAAGGGCTAGATAGCAAATATTTTCAGTTTTGTGGGCTATAAGGCCTTTCTTTGTCACAGCTGCATACCTCTGCCGGTGTAGTACAGAAGCAGTCATTAACAATATGTAAACGAATGGGGTGGCTGTGCTCCAGTGAAATTTGCTATTTACCAAAATAGGCAATAGGTGGGATTTGGCCCAAGGACTTTGGTTGCTGACCCTTGAATGGAAGTTCTTTTCGTTACCCTCAGGAGTAATGGCCCAGGCCCAGTACAGTGTTTCTTTGCAGATCTTGCAGTCTCATCCTGATTTCCTTAGTTTTTGAGAGATGGCTAGCCTGTTCCATAATGAGAAGCTATAAAGTGTGACTGGCAGGTGATATATGTTCTCTCTTTTACATAGGTGGAATCACAGTGTCTGTGGTTGCATTCTTCTTCACAATTAAGTTCCTCTTTGAGCTTGCCGCACGTGTAGTCAGCTTCCTCCAGAATGAGGACCGTGAGCGCCGAGGGGACCGGACTATTTATGACTACGTGCGGGGAAATTACCTGGATCCCCGGTCTTGCAAAGTCTCCTGGGATTGGAAGGACCCCTATGAGGTGGGCCACAGCATGGCCTTCCGAGTGCATGTAAGGGAATGTTTCTGTCTCCATATCCACTGGAATTTCTGCATAACTTGCCTTCCAGAGCCTTATGCAATCTGTTGGTCTCTCAGCCCCTTACAGAAAACTAGGAATAGTTAATATCTGAAGAGTTAGGAATTTCTGTTTCATTTTGGTGTAACAGGTGCTTAGCTATGAAGAGGGATAAAGCTTAATGTTACCTTTTCAAAATAAGAAAAATCCTACTGAGTAAAGTAGATGTTGTAGATCAGGGATCAGCACATTGTGGTCTGAGGACTAAATCAAGCCTGCCACCTATTTCTGTAAATAAAGCTTTATTGGAACATAGCCATACTCATTCATTATGTATTGACAATGGCTGCTTTCACACTTGAGTAATTACAACATTTGAGTAATTGCATATGGCCTGAAAAGATGGAAATAATTACTATCTGACACTTTACAGGAAAAGTTTGGTCACCTCTACAGTGATTTCACCTCTGCAGCATTATGCTTGGCTTGAGAGCCTGAACCCTCACCTCCCCTTGCCTGGTGCTTTAGTCATTCAGTACCAATGGTCCTGGCTGGCTTACCTTTTTAAGTTTGGGTGAGCATTCATAATATAATATAAAGGGCTGGTGAGTTGGGGAGGGGAGTGCCAAGGAAGCAGCATTTGTGGTTCAGAAATACCAAGTTTAAATTAATGTGTTCTTGATTCAGTGGTATATTTTACCCCTGTCCTCTGAACGTATTAAAAATATGTACAAGATTTAACTAAAGTATTGAGAAAATGTTTTCTCTGTGCTTTCGTGAGCAGGACTGTAGAAGCAGGTGGGGCTGGCATTTACCATTGTGATCTGCTACCTCCTTTCTCTCCCATGCTCTTTCTAGTCACGCAGGGAATGATTTTCTCCCTCTGATCACTAATAGGTACCCCTCTTCTCCCCACTACAGCTCTTCTATAAGAATGGGCAGCCTTTCCCTGCAGTTCGGCCTGTGGGACTAAGAGTGCACATCTCTCATGTTGAGCTAGCAGTGGAAATTCCAGTGACTCAGGAAGTCCTCCAGGAGCCCAATTCCAATGTGGTGAAGGTGGCCTTCACTGTGCGCAGGGCTGGGCGTTATGAAATCACGGTGAAGCTTGGTGGATTAAATGTGGCCTATAGTCCCTACTACAAAATTTTTCAACCTGGTAGGTTCTGTTTTTCTTTTTTTAAATAATAAGATCTTTATTGAAATTTAATTCACATACCATACAATTCATCCATTTAAACTACAGGATTCAATGGCCTTTTTTTTTTTTAAGATTTATTTATTTATTTCATTTCCCTCCCCTCCCCCCGGTTGTCTGTTCCCTGTGTCTATTTGCTGCGTGTTCTTCTTTGTTTCTGTTGTTGTCAGCAGCACGGGAATCTGTTTCTTTTTGTTGCGTCATCTTGTTGTGTCAGCTCTCCATGTGTGCAGTGCCATTCCTGGGCAGGCTGCACTTTCTTTCCTGCTGGGCGGCTCTCCTTACGGGGTGCACTCCTTGCATGTGGGGCTCCCGTACGCGGGAACACCCTTGCGTGGCAGGGCACTCCTGGAGTGCATCAGCACTGCACGTGGACCAGCTCCACATGGGTCAGGGAGGCCCGGGGTTTGAACCATGGACCTCCCATGTGGTAGACAAACGCCCTGACCACTGGGCCAAGTCCGCTTCCCTCAATGGCTTTTAATATTGGCAGAGTTAAGCAACTGTCACCACATGAATTTCAGAATGTTTTCATCACTCCAGAATGAAACCCCATACCCATAAACAGTCATTCCCCGTTTTCCCACAATACCTACCCCTCCCTGACTCTAGGCAACCACTAATCTATTTTTTGTCTCTATAGATTTGCCTATTCTGGACATTTCCCATAAATGGAATCATAAAATATGTGGCTTTTGTGTCTGGTTTCATCCATAAATCAGTACTTTTTAAAAAAATTTCCTAATAATCTTCTTTATCCATTCATCAGTTGATGGACGTGTGGGTTGTTTCCACTTTTTGACTATTCTGAGTAATGCTGCTATGAACATTCATGTACAAGTTTTTGTGTGGTCATGTTTTCATTTCTCTAGCTGTGGGATTGGTGGATCATCAGCCTGGTAAGTTCTTAAGGTGTAAGGGTGCCAGAATAGAGAAGAGGTAAATCTTCTGATTTTTGAAACCTTTACATGTAAAAGCACCTTGACCCTAATCCCACATCTGCTGTGTTTTACTTCTCACTGAAGAATGCCTGCCCAAGCTTCTGTTGTCTAACAATTGAGGCCTTTATCTCTGTTTTTTGTCCTCATGTTCTTTGTGCCACATGACAGATACTCACTGGCTTCAAAGTCTAAAAGTGTACTTCCCTGACTCCTGGTGCTGCAACATAGAATGTATAGAATTCCCATCTTCCCATCATGCATGGCTTTCTTTTGAGGGTGTCATTAGATACTGGCCAGTTTGGTATTCACAGAAATGATAGGACCTTTGGTACCTTTTGAAATCAGACCATAATGATAGGGGCTTTGAGGAGATTTGTATCTTTGCTTGACTGGTCCTCGGTTTTCTTTTTCTCCTAACAAAAAAGGCTCTGGATAAGGTGGCTCTCAAGCCATCTTCCCCCCCCTATATATCTCCTTCTGTGCTTGAAGGCCTCACTTAGAGGCCACAAGAGTTATCAGAGTTATCAGAACCCCACCTCCTTGCCATCAAGGGAGAACAATTCATGTAATTATGTATGGGCACTTCTTAAAAATGAAACATTTTATGTTGAGATAATTATAGATTCAAATGCAGTTAAAAGGACAGTAACAGAGGGACTGAAGTCTCTCTTCAGACCCCACCTATGCTGGTGGGGGGGGGGGCTGCAGTCTGTTCTTCAGACCCCCTTCACTGGGAGAGCTTCCCAATAAATTTCCTGCCTGCAATCGTCAGTCTCCATGTCCCAGTTAGTATCATTTTTCTCTAACAAGTAGCTTTTTAGTTCTTTCCTGAGCATGGAAACAGACTTATACTTGTGCCTTGCCATCTAATTTCTTAGGAATAGTTTGGACGTTTTCAAAATCTTCAGGGATTTTTCAATTTTAAGATGTCTAGTTAATCTCTTGTTTGTTTCACCTCCTCAGACAGCCTGGAAGTTAATTACCAGTATTTATTTTCAACATCTGCCCCCAAGCAAAGGCTTTTCACTTTGAGCAAGCTCCACATTAGGTCATGTACAAACAGTTCCAGGTGGGGTCTTCTAGGAAAACACCAGGCAGGTCAGGTCAAATATTGACAGTTCTCTGGGAATGAGGCTTCGAAAGCGCTTTTGGGCCATTCTGCTCTCTCTGGTGGCTGCCAAGTTTCTGGTTTTCACTGTAAATATTGGCTATTACCTTTCAAGGCTATTGCAGAGCTAGAGAGTGGGGAATGGGATCAAGGCAAGTTAGAATACCACAGAAGTGTTCTTACAAATATTCAGCCTTTTAAAAAAATAACTCTTCCTGTATTGCTGTTAATCTTTCATTTCCAGAGTTCTGAAAAATAGTTGATTCTGACCACATTTTTTGGGGGGTGCAAGTTTTCTTGCTGCATTTTTGGAGGCCTTTATGCTGCCATTTTTGTTGACATCCCTTCTAGTATCTTTTGTGTTTTGAGACCTATCTTCTTTCTCTCAAAGTTAACCATTGTTGTTGATGCATTTCATTTAAGATTGATGATGCTCTTGGGGACAAACAAAAAAAGGTAAATCACAAACATTTGTGTAATTAAAAATGAAATTTTTTGAAATAGCAATATATTTAATTCAGTGTATATAGTTGTTTTTTTTTTTTTAAGATTTATTTTTCTTTATTTTCTCTCCCCTCCCCCCCCCCCCCCAGTTGTCTGCTCTCTGTGTCCATTTGCTGTGTGTTCTTCTGTGACTGCTTCTGTCCTTATCAGCGGCACCGGGCATCTGTGTTTCTTTTTGTTGCGTCATCTTGCTGCGTCAGTTCTCCATGTGGGCGGTGCCATTCCTGGGCAGGCTGAACTTTCTTTCGTGCTGGGCGGCATTCCTTATGGGGCATACTTCTTGCGCGTGGGGCTCCCCTACACAGGGGTCACCCCTGCGTGGCAGGGCACTCCTTGCGCACATCAGCAGTGCATGTGGGCCAGCTCCACATGGGTCAAAGAGGCCCGGGGTTTGAACCATGGACCTCCCATGTGGTAGACAGACGCCCTTGTCCATTGGGCCAAGTCTGCTTCCCTATATTATTCCCTAAATTATTTTCTGAACCAGGCTCAGTTTTTAGAAATTCCATGTGAGTTACACAATAAATAGCTCTTCATGACAAATTAAACTGCATGGAAGCTTATAGATTACCAATTTGCTGTTGAACCCCTCTGGAGAATTTTTAATTTCTGTTATGTTCGTCAGCTCAGTTTAGTTCCTTTTAATAATTTCCATCTCTCCATTGTTTTTCTCTTTGGGCTGATCTAGCATTATCCTGATTTCCTTAGTTCTTTGTCCATGTTTTCTTTTTTCTCATTTTATGAACATATTTAGAACATTTTTAAAAGTCTTTGTCTAGTATGTCTGAGACCTGGTCTTCCTCATTGATTCCTAATGCTTTAATCTTCTTCTTTGCCTGGACCATTGCTTCTTGTTTTCATATGCTTGGTAATCTTTTGTAGAAACCTGACATTTTGATATTTTAATGGGTTACACAGGAATTTAGACCAAGACATCTATACTTTAAGCTTGCATCTAGCTAGTGTTATGACAGACCTTTCCTTGAATGCCAGGAGCTAAAAAAGAAAAGAAAAGGAAGGGGGAGGGGGCAGAGAATACAGAGAGATTTGATGTATCCTTTCCCCAGTGTCACCCTACAGTAATAATTTTGCAAAACTGTAGTACAATATCACAACCAAGATACTGAAATTGATGCAATCAAGATAGAGAAGATTTCCATCATGACAGAGATTCCTCATGTTGTCTTTCTATTATAGCCACATCTGTTTCTCCTTCTGTACCCATCCTTTCCTTAACCCCTGACAATCCATTAATCTGGTTTCCAATTCTATAATTTTGTCATTTCAAGAGTGTTGTATAAATGGAATCATATAGTATGGAACCTTTTGGGATTAGCCTTTTTTACCCAGCACAGTTCTGTGGAGATTCATCCAGGTTGCTGGGTGTATTAATAGTTGGTTCTTTTTTATTACTGAGTCGTATTCTGTGATGTGAATGTACCACAGTTAGTAACCATTCACTCGTTGAAGGACATTTGGAATTTTGCTGATTTGGGACTGTTAAAAATAAACCTGCTGGGAAGCAGACTTGGCCCAGTGGTTAGGGCGTCTGTCTACCACATGGGAGGTCCGCAGTTCAAACCCCGGGCCTCCCTGACCCGTTTGGAGCTGGCCCATGTGCGGTGCTGTTGTGCGCAAGGAGTGTCATGCCACGCAGGAGTGTCCCCCATGTAGGGGAGCCCCACGCACAGGGAGTGCGCCCCATAAGGAGAGCCACCCAGCGTGAAAGAAAGTTCAGCCTGCCCAGGAATGGTGCCTCACACACGGAGAGCTGACACAACAAGATGACGCTACAAAAAGAAACACAGATTCCCGTGCTGCTGACAACAATAGAAGCGGACAAAGAACACGCAACAAATAGGCACAGAGAACAGGCAACTGGGGCGGTGGGGAGAAGAGGAGAGAAATAAATATATCTTTTTTAAAAATTAAATAAACCTGCTGTGAACATTTGTGTGCAGGTTTGTTTTTTTTTAAACTGATACATATTATAAAAGCATATAGTTAATCCAAAGTGTATAATCAGTGGAATTTGGTATAATCACATGGTTGTGCATTCATCACTTCAATCATTATTAGAGCATTTTCATTATATCAATAATAATAAAAACCAGACAAACAAAAAAATTCTTCACCTAGTTTTTTTGATGAGCATAAATTTGCCTTTCTCTGGGATAAATGCTTAGGAGTGCAATTGCTGCATCATATGGTGGTGTAGTTTTTTAAAATACCAGCAAACTGTTTTCGAGTAACTTCCAGTTTGCATTCCTACCAGCAAGGCATGAGTGATCCGGTTTTTCTACATACTCACCAACACTGGTTGTTGTCACAATTTTTTTACTTTAGCAATTCTGGTGGGTGTTCGGTGATATCTCATCATGAGTTTATGTTGCATTTCCCTAATGGCTAATGAGGTCAAATATCTTTTTCATGTACTTACTTGCCATCTCTGTATCCTCATAGGTAAAATTGCTTTCCATGTTTTTTGCCCATTTTCTAATTGAATTGTCTGATTTTCTTTTTACTGTTGAGTTTTGAGAGTTCTTTATATATTCTGGATATTAGTCCTTTGTTGGATATATGGTTTGCAAATATTTTCTTCCAGTCTGTAGCTTGTCTTTTTACCCTCTAAACAGGTCTTTCACAGAGCAAATACTTGAAATTTCATAAATAAAATTTATTAATTTTTCCTTTTATGGATCATGCTTTTGGTGTTAAGTGTAATAACTTTTTGACAAGTAGATTCTGAAGACTTTCTCCTATGTTTTTTTCCTAAAAGTTCTATAATTTTACATTTTGTATTTGAGGCTATGATCCATTTTGAGTTAATTTTTGTATAAGTTGTCAGATTTAGGTTGAGTTTCTTCTTTTTTTTTTTAAGATTTATTTTATTTATTTATCCCCCCCCCCCCCACATTGTTTGCACTCACTGTCTGCCCTCTGTGTCCATTCGCTGTTGCTCTCTGTGTCTGCTCGTCCTCTCCCCAGAAGGTATCAGGAACCAAACCTGGGACCTCCTGTGTGGGAGAGAAGCATTCAGTTGCTTAAGTGATCTCAGCTCCCTGCTTTCTTGTGTCTCTCATTTTCCCTCCTCTTTATGTGTCCTTGTTGTATCATTTTGTTGCATCAGCTTACCGTACCTGCCAATCGTACCAGCTGCTCATCTTCTCCGGGAGGCACAGGGAACCAAACCTGGAACCTCCCATGTGGTAGGCAGGAGCTCAATCGCTCTAGCCGCATCTGCTTCCCAAGGTTCATTTTTATGTTCATGGATATCTATTCCAGCATCATTTGTCAAGAAGGCTGTCCTTCCTCCATTAAATTGCTTTTGTACCTTTGTCAAAAATCAGGTGGGCATGTATGTGTGGAACTATTTCTGGGTTCCCTGTTCTGTTCCTTCCCCCCGCCAATAGCACAGTCTTGATTACTTTGAGTAGCTATATAAGAAATATTGAAATTGCGTAAACTGACTCTTCTCTTTCAAATTTGTTGTAGCTATTCTGGGTCCTCTGCCTTTCCACATAAATTCAAGAATAATCTTGCCTATATCTATAAAAAATCATGCTTGAATTTTAGTAAGAATTGTGTTAACAATTTTAGAAGATTTGGTATGATAAGCCTCACCATTAATTTAGATCTTTATTTCATTTATCAGCATTTTATTGTTTTCAACATATAAGCCTTGTGTGTTTTTTAAATCACCCTAATTTTTTAAATTTTTGTTTATTAGAAAGTTGGTTTACAGAGAAATCATGCATAAAATAGAGTTTCCATGCACTCCCTTGTTTTTGTTAACAATTCATGGAAGAACATTTTTTATAATTGTACTACTAACTATAGTCCATGGTTTATATTAGTGTTCACTGTGTTATACAGTTCTATGGTTTATTTTTTAAATTTTTTATTCTGGTAACATATATGTGACCGAAAATCTCTCCTTTTAACCACATTCTTCTATATAATTCAGTGCTATTAATTATGTTCACAATCATACTTTTTTGTTAGATTTATACCTTATTTTTAATCAACAGTTCACCACTTATTTTTAAGGCCTGCCTTCTTCATAGTCTCTCAGTGGGACTCCAGTGCACTACAGCTATAACTACAAGGTTTTGATTTCTTCATGTTTTTTTCTCATTTAGTTTCATGCTTGCATGGTTAAGGATTTGTAAAAAGGAGCCCCCAAAGTTCATTTGAATTAATCTCATCTCTTTTTTTTCTCTTAATCATGTTTTTTATCCCTAGGGATTTGTTGGGGGAAAGGGGGAATGGACCCAGCTCTTTGGAACTCCCTGACTGAGCAGATCTTTGTGCCCTGAAGAGCATTTCTCTAAACATTAGATTCTGTTGTCTTTATTCCAGGAGTGGTGGTTCCTTCCAAGACCAAAATTTTGTGCCATTTTTCTACTCTCGTGTTGACTTGTGGGCAGCCACACACCCTTCAAATAGTGCCCCGAGATGAGTATGACAACCCTACCAACAATTCCATGTCCCTGAGAGATGAGCACAATTTCAGTTTGTCCATTCATGAGGTAAGTAGGCACACTTCTTTCTTTGTGTATGTTAGGGAGAAGGGGCTCCTTTCTCTGTCATTCTCATTTTGTCTAATTTGCCCCCATCTCTTTTCTTCTTCTACCTGACTTCTGGGCTATAGTTTCTTCATCTGAAAATACCCATCTCATTAGGAATTGTGAGACATATCTTATATAGGAAAGGTTCCTTGTAAAGGGTAAATTGCCTTGCAAACAAGGAATGCTATGTATGAAAATGATGCTCTGTTCTCCTCCTACAGCTTGGTCCTCAAGAAGATGAAAGCACTGGTGTCTCATTTGAGAAGTCAGTGACCTCCAACAGGCAAACTTGCCAGGTGTTCTTGCGACTCACCCTGCATTCTTGTGGCTGCTTCCATGCCTGCATTTCATACCAAAATCAGCCAATCAATAATGGCGAGTTTGACATTATCGTTCTGAGTGGTGAGTTGAAACAAAAGCTCTAATTTGGCTGTATCCCCAGGAAGTTTGCCCTTTGCGTGTCTGCACTCTTCTGACCGCTTCACAAACATTAGATATTTGAGCCAGACTTGGCCTAGAGAGTCCTATGTATAAAAGGGCTAGTGATAGGTAATTTTCCCCCTCAGTTCCTACTTTAAACCTTATTCCTTGTTAAACTTGTTATCCTTCAGAGAGTGAGAAGAATATTGTTGAACGTAATGTGTCCACCTCAGGGGTGAGCATTTACTTTGAGGCTTATCTTTATAATGCCACCAACTGTACCAGCACACTGTGGCACCTTCCACCCATGCACATGAGCTCTTCCCAGCGTCGGCCCTCCACTGCTGTTGAAGAGGAAGATGAAGATTCACCCTCTGAATGCCACACCCCTGAGAAGGTGAAGAAACCGAAGAAGGTGTACTGCTACGTGTCACCAAAGGTTGGAACTTCCCATTGTTGCCTCAAAATCCCCTCCCTGAGCCTGCATGTAATTATTATTTGGTAACAGAAACTATGAGGTAGTCTGAGAATCAGGGCAAGATCATTGACTTGTAGGGTTTCTAGGATACTAAGAGAGGCTGCTTAAACTTGAGCAAAAAAATTGTGCCTTCTCTTCTGCTGCGAATGTTTGGTTTGGACTAGATTAAATCTGTCTAGAAATACTGTGTCCATTGGTATTGTACTTCACCCCTGGCATTCTGCTCTTTGATTGCTTCTGGGGAAATGTTTCAAGGCATGGCTTATAGAGCTTTAAAGGATGCTACTTTTAGCCATTAAAAATTTCCCACTAGAATTCTAAAAATCACTGCTGGCCCCTTGTGCTTTATTGAAACAATTTGATCTTTCATTCTGTAATTTATGAATCCATGCTAAATGGGTATCACTGTCAAGACAGAATTGGAATAGAGAAATTTTGGCAGAGACAAGAAGGTGAAGTTCCCAAGGCCCCTGAGCTAAGAGGCTCTTTGTGTTAGGCATTTTCTTTTTAATACTTATATTTTGGTTATTCATTCAGCCCTCATAAAAATGAGACTGTCAAAACATCCCATTGTAGGCCTTTAATCTTGTCACCAAAACTGAGTTCTAATTCTGTTCTACTTCAGAACACTTTGTATGTACCATTTATCATTTTAAAATCTGATTTTAGTTTGGGTTGGGAGGAGTGGTGATGAGGGGAATGGGTAGGGATGTAGATGAAACATCATGGGCTGTGACTTGATAATTGTTAAAACTGGTGATGGGTTCTGTTTTAGTTTCCTAGGCTGCTCAAGCAAATACCATGCAAAGGGTTGGCATGAACAATAGGAATGTATTAGCTCACGGTTTTGAGGTTAGAAAAAAAGTCCAAATCAAAGCATCATCAAGGCAATACTTTCTCCCTCATGGCATCCTGGGCGTGGCTGCTGGTAATCCTTGGTCCTTAGCTTGTCACATGGCAGTACACATGGTGTCCTCTCCTGACCTCTCCCTTCTCCCAGGTTCCATTGATATTCAGCTTCTGACTGCTCCCTCTGTGGCTTTCTCTCTCTCAATTTCATTCTGCTTATAAAGGATTAAGACCCATCCTGATTGAGGTAGAGCACACCTTAACTGAAGTGACCTCATCACAAGGTCCTACTTATAAAGATAGGGTTCACATCCACAAATGGGTGAAGTTAAGAAAATGTTTTTCTGCAATACTTACCACTCCAGACCACCACAGGGGTCATTACACTCTTTTTTTCTTCTTTAGTATGTGTTTGAAATTTCTTTATTGAATAATTTAAAAGAGAAAATATATAAGCTTTAAAAATTAATCAAAAAATATTGCGTTGTTTTTTCATTTCTTATAAGTGGCGTAAAGAGGACCCCTCTTTATTGTTGTATAAGGAATTTTTTTAAACCTCTTTTTGCGCAAGTTCCCTCTGTCCCCCACCCTTGCTGGCAAATCCTTGGTAATACTCAAAAAGAATAAGCAGTTGATGTGGGCTGCTGGTGGTCCCTCTCCATTAGCTTGAAGGAAGTTTCTCTAAACAGCACCAGGCTGAACAGAAGTAGATTTGATTGTTTCCAAGTGAAATATTCTCTGTTCATAAAGTGGAAACCTGGCCTCAGATATTTAGAAACCGTTGTAAGACTTGAGTATTAAGATTATAAAATGTGTCAGTGTGAAATTGCATTGTCAGAATAGTATGTTTAATATTTTTCTTTTAAGTACAGTTGATGCGTTTATTTGCTTGTAGTACTGTTCAGAAGATCCTCTTTGCCCATGGGGGAAATGGTTATCAGGAGAAATATAGATAAATACTTTCATATTGAATTACAGTGTCCAAATGGAGCCTTTATTTATTATTAACTTCATTTTCTATATGTCTGTCCTCCAGCAATTCTCAGTGAAGGAGTTCTACCTGAAAATCATTCCCTGGCGCCTTTATACCTTCCGAGTGTGTCCAGGAACAAAAGTAAGTTAAATCTTACTATTCTGTGCAGGCTGCAGGCTTCAAGTTTCTGAAACCTCTCAGCTTTTTTTCCCCCCTTCTTCCTAGAAGGGCTTTTGTTTCTGGACGTTCTCACTGCACACACAGGATTCATTGCCAAATAAAGTGTTGTTATTGCCTCAGTAAATGACATGAAGAATTTATAAATTCTGGAAAGATGTATGTCTACAGAAACAAGAATTGTTAGTAACTCAAAATAGTTCAACAGTTATCTTTTGCCCCTATTGGTTTTTTCACATATTAAAAAAAAAAATTTTTTTAACTCTTCTGGGCTTTTGATATCTAAACTTTTGCCCAAGGTCTTGAATGCATCATTTTGTAAAAATCTCTTCCCTCCAATCAGTTTGTCCAACCTTTTTAAGTGGTCATTTCTTGCTATTAATATTTTATATCTTCTTAATTTTTTACACTTCTTATGCTTTATGTGGGAAGGTCTGTAGTGTTGATTGTGGTCAAAACTGTCTTAGGTTGCCAAGTCTGCTGTAACAGATACCACAGGCTGGTTGGCTTAACAACAGGAATTTATTAAAAATCCAAAGTCCGGGTGTCAGCAGGTTCATGCTTTCTCTGAAGTCTGTAATGTTCTGGTGATGGCTTGCCAGAGATCCATAACTCAGTCTCTGCATCTGTCACATGGTGATCTGTCTCCTTCTGTCTTCTTCTCACTCCTCCTACTGTGTCCAAATTTCCTCTACTTATAAGGACTCCAGTTATTTTGGATTAAGGCCCACCCTGATTCAGTGTGGCCTCATCTTAACAGAATCTTTGAGGATCCTCTTTACAAAGGATTACGTACCCTCTGGACTGGAGATTAAGACTTCAACATGCCTTGGGACATGCCAGGAACATGATTCAATCCGTAACACTAACTAAAGGCAGTCTTTGCAACCCAAATAATTTAAAATAAAATTTGAATTATAGAGCACTGAAATAAAGGGATCTGCTCCTAGTAAAGAATGGCTCAAAGAAACAGGCTTAACATGTTTTTAGTAGTAGGATTGTGCAAGGTTTTTGCTGCGTTTGAGGGATTTATAGATTACCTCTTATTTTTTCTCTTTGCTAGTTTTCATACCTTGGTCCTGACCCTGTCCATAAGCTCCTTACACTGGTGGTGGATGATGGCATCCAACCTCCTGTGGAGCTCAGCTGTAAGGAGAGGAACATTCTAGCAGCCACTTTTATCCGCTCCCTCCATAAGAACATAGGTAAGATTGGGCAGGGATCTCAGCCACTGTGGGTGCATGTGGGTGTAGAAGGTGGGTCTCCCCAGATGTCTGAAAGTGAGGCTGTAATTATGATGGATGTTGCTGCTCCTCAGGAGGCTCTGAGACCTTTCAAGACAAGGTGAACTTTTTCCAGAGAGAACTTCGGCAGGTGCATATGAAAAGACCACATTCCAAAGTCACCCTGAAGGTCAGCAGACACACCTTGTTAGAATCGGTATGTAAAGTTTCATCTCTGTCAGCACTTGTGAGCGTTTTCCAACTAAGAACCTCTTCAGCATTCAGTTATATTCTTTTGCTTATCTTTTTTTTTTAAAAAAAAAAAACCTAGGTTTCTCTTTTCTTTAAATATATCTATAAAAAGCTATTCCTCTCTTTGCTTTATTGTGCCAAGTTTGGAGCCAGTTTGTTGGAGGTATGTTAAAAGTGGAGAGACCAGTTGACACAGTGACTTTAAAATCTCTACTGAGTTCTAATTCCTGAGAAATTTCATGGAACTGCTATGTAGGGCAGGTATAAGTAGTTGCTACAGAAGAAGTTCTTGTTATTAAATTCTTTTTGGATTAAAAGGAAATGAATTTTTGTTGCCACTCTGGTCTGAGGGAAGAGGAACACCTGACATGTGAGTCTGTCTCGACTACACAGATACTGGCATAGTTCATACATTCCCCAAGAATGAGAAGGCTTGGTCCCTGTCCAGAAAGTGTTTGTGATATTTGGCTCTGGCAGGTGTGACTGGAAACCCCTTTGCTTAGCCACATTCTCCATGTGGCATGGTTCCCTGTCTAAACCTAGCTTTGTGGATAAAGATGTCTAGTGGGTAGACTGTACTGTACTGAAAACAAGGCTCCTTGGTTCTCCTGCTAACAAAGTTACTGACTTGAGTAATTTTTACTCTGCATTTTGCAGCAGTTTTCTCATTAATAAAAAGGGGATTGTAAAAAATAGCTCTACCTTTCCAACATAGCAGTGATGTAAAAATGAATCAGATTTTAAGTTTCTGAAGTTTCTTCTGGAGATATAGGTACATTATGAATCTAAGATGGTATTAAGTTTATTTCTGTTCTGTATATTAGTATTTTTCCTCCAAGTACTAATGGTTATACAGACAATGGCAATGCCTCTGGTATTTTGTCTTTAACTCTCAAGAGATTCCAGTGTTCTGATAGTTTCCTTCCTTTCACTGCTTTCCAGTCTCTGAAAGCCACTCGGAATTTCTCCATCTCAGACTGGAGCAAGAATTTTGAAGTTGTTTTCCAGGATGAAGAAGGTCAATTTTGAAATTTCATGTTCATCTTTTTAAGCTGTCCTCCTGCTCTCATCTGCTCCCTTATCATCAAACATATAAACAAGTACACAACAATTATTTTTTCCTAGGGAAAGAGACATGAGTCAAGAAAAAAAGGGTAATGTTTACCAGCCATATGGTTTTGTGGAGCTTATAGAGCACAGACATATAACGACTTGGAGAGAGAGCTCTAAAAACCAAAAGGGCAAATTAACCTTTGTAGAACCAAGAGGAATATCCATTTCCAGGGATCTCCATTCTCCTATGTCTTCACACAAGGGAGCCTAGCTTAGTGATCAGAATATCTTTAGTCCTTCTGAAAGTGGTAGGATTTCAAAAAAGCCTACATTTTAGTTTAATTGGGATGGAAGAATATGGAGAGTATAAAATGATGGATAAATGAACAGAAGGGATAAGAGGACATAAGCCAAGTCTGTTTTTATCTTTATTGTACTTTTCAGCTCTGGACTGGGGAGGACCTCGCCGGGAATGGTTTGAGCTAGTCTGCAAGGCGCTATTTGATACCACCAATCAGCTCTTCACCCGATTCAGTGACAACAACCAAGCATTAGTGAGTCTGTGACTTCCCTATGGGTGGGGTAGAAAATAGGGATTATGTTACAAAGAATAAAATAACAGGGGTTTGAGGTTACACTACTGTCCCAGGAATCTGACAACCTCTGTCCCATTCTTAATGTTGGTATATACAATCAGGTTTCCTCTCTCCTCTTTGCCTTCATTATTTCAGATGAATATTATTTGACTGAAAATCATTATAATAATCCATTTCCTACTCTTCTAATTATTATAATAAGCCACTTTCTCAAAACATACCTGAAGCAATTGTTTTCTGTACTAGATCTTTGAATAAGGAAAGGTGTCAGGAGTAGAGAAGTAGGCGTTGGTTGAGAGAAGCTCTGATTTAGAGAAAAGGCAACACATCGTCCACTGATCTTAACTTCCATACTCAGCCAGGGACCAGAGTGTTCAAGCTCTAAAACCTTAAATATAAGATTCTTCAATTTACGTAAGTCTATCTTTGCCTTTTATCCTCCAACCATGTTGAATTATTCAGTGGTGGTTACCAGAAGACTAATGCCATTTGGATGGCTTCTTGGATATGCACACTGAAGTTCTTACTCTCTTGGGAATGGTCTGGGGATGAAGGGTTGGGCTTGAAGGAAAATAGCTCAGGAACTTTCATTCTCTCTCTTTAACAGGTGCATCCCAACCCTAATCGCCCTGCTCATCTGCGACTGAAAATGTATGAGTTTGCAGGGCGGCTGGTGGGCAAGTGTCTCTATGAGTCATCTCTAGGAGGAGCCTATAAACAGTTGGTCCGAGCTCGCTTTACCCGTTCTTTTCTGGCCCAGATCATAGGACTGCGTATGCATTATAAGGTAACATTTTGGGTATTCATTTAAGGCCCCTGTCCATTAGCTCTAGAACCTCTCTACCCTGAGCTTAAAGTTGAAGGGATAAATGGTTATAAGCAGTTAACAAATTTCATTTCTGGGCAAGGACATTCATGTTCTATTCTGTGTCTTTCTGTTGCCTCAGTACTTTGAAACAGATGACCCAGAATTCTACAAATCTAAAGTTTGTTTCATCCTCAACAATGACATGAGTGAGATGGAGCTGGTCTTTGCAGAAGAGAAATATAACAAATCAGGTCAACTGGATAAGGTGAGAGAGAGGACTAAAGCCTGTGAGTCTTATGTTTCTACTGTTCTCTAGGGCAGTGCTATTTAATACAACTTCCTGCAATGATATAAATGTTCTCTTTGTACAGTCTACTGAGCACCTGAAATGTGGCTAGCATGACCAAATGAAATGAAATGAAAATACAGTTAATTTTTAGTTTAGATAACCACATATGGCTAATAGCTACCATACTGGACAGTGCTTCTTGAGAATAAGTGCACTCCACACTTTATGATCTTGGCCCATTTGAGTGGGGAAGAAGACACAGGAGCCCATCTGTCCTGCCCTTTCCTACTTTTCAGTAAAAAAATAATTTTGTGATATCAGTGAAGTGTCACTGTACAAGCGGATTAAGAAGATGTCTGTAACATTAATAGTGGGGATGTAGATGCTTTCTATTTGAGCATAATGCCTGTATATCTTAAAACGTGTTACTAGAAAATTATTGGCCAGAAGTATCAATGATACACAAATGTGGCTCTGCATTGTGAGGTTAAAGAGTATCAAACGATAATGATGGAAGGAAGTGGGTGTAGGTCAAGTGACAGAGCTTCTGCCTACCGTATGGGAGGACCTGGGTTCGATCTCTGGGGCCTCCTGGTGAAAAGAAGAGAAAGTATGCCTGCGCGGCAAGCCAGTGCCCCATGATGATGCATCAAAAGAGAGACAAGGGGACAGTCAAGGTGAAGCGCTGCAGAAACCAGGAACTGAGGTAATGCAATTGACAGAATTTCTCTCCCCCGTCAGCGGTCTCCAGGATCAAATCCCTGTGAATCCTAGAGGAGAGAAAATGAGAAGAGAAGACAACACAGCAAAAACAGCAGGGCGAGAGGAGGGGAAGGGGGGGAATGAGTAAATGAATGAATGAATGAATAAAATCTTTTTTAAAAAATGATGATGGCGGAACTAAAGCTTCAGTAATATATAATTAAAAGCAAAATAGCAATGATGGAAAATTTGTGACGAACTCAAAACACCACTGATAACACTCCACTAATAATCACATATCCATCCTGAAGCTTGTGGGACTCCCAGTTGTCTGCTTTTGCATACAAGTGGTCAGAGCTTAGCTTAGCTTCCTTACCATCATGACAAGGCAGCTTAGAGTCAATGGAATGCTAAAGTAGGGTCCTCAGACCCAAGGAATGCTGATTTTAATTTATAAATACTAAATCTCAATAATTTGCTTCTTAGTCTACTAGAGAGAAATGCTTACTCATAAAATAAGTATCCAGAATTGTATATAAGAAAAATATGAACAATAACAAAAAAAACCAGAATTGTGTGTTTTTGGCTCAATTGAGAATCCTTACTCTAGTGTAGATAAAGCACTCCCTGTTCCATACTATCTTAGAGATCTTGAAATCTGAGCTTGTCACTGAATTCGCTTAGGGAGACAACCTTGGTCACTGTACAAAATTCTTCAAGGTCATGGTTTTAGGCCATGCTTAGTAGTTCCTCAGAGGTCCTTTAGGAGTTGGTTATTGGGTATGCTCATTTGTACCAGGTCATTCCTATTTGAGAGTAAAACAGCTTGTTCAGGTTTTCCTTTACAGAGAAGAAAATTGGAGGACCAAATGGCTAAGTGACCGAAGTCCTATAGCTACTTACTGTCTGAGATTAGAATCCAGGATCCCTGTGTTTCAAGCCGTGGTTCTACCCATGGGCTTGAATTGAAAAGAGAAGAATGTGAAGAAACAGCTCTTCCCATGTGAAAATATCCGAGACATAAAAAGGCTTTTTGATTTCTTATCTGGCTTTATTTGCTCTCAGTTGGCTGAGAAGTTTGAGGTCAGTCATGGTTTAATTTTAGGTCATAGAGATTAAAATATCTTCCATTACATCACCACCATTTGACTAGGTCAGAGAAGAACTCACTCAGGTGCTTACTCCAGAAATAGTAAGTAGTAGAAGGCAGCAATAGTGATACGAACCCTGAAGCTTAATAATTAAAGTCACGTGTGTTGAGAAGCGAATACATAGCTGAAACTGGCATCGTGAAGAAGTTTAATTATGGTTTGTTTGTGGATCATACCAGGGAGACATCATTTTGAAAACTCCCATCCACAATCCCTCTCTCTTGTCTCCTGTTTCAGGTTATAGAACTCATGACAGGTGGAGCCCAAATCCCAGTCACCAATGCAAATAAAATCTTCTATTTAAATTTGCTGGCCCAATATCGGCTGGCCAGTCAAGTGAAAGAGGAGGTGGAACATTTCCTAAAAGGTTGGATTCTGTCTTCTCTTGACTTGGTCTTGAAATACTTGTATCCACAGCGTGGATATGGCTTTAACATGACTACTTTGTTTCAGGCCTGAATGAGTTGGTTCCTGAAAACCTTTTGGCTATTTTTGATGAGAATGAGCTTGAGGTAAGTGCTTGCAATTGCAAACCCCTGTCCTTAACTTTCTTTTTTAATATGCCCACAAGGAGCCATCTTCTGGTATGAGGTGCCATAGGAAGGCCCTTTATACAAGGGTTGGTTTTACTTTTGTCACACTCATTCCATGATGCTTTTTTGGGCTTTTTAAAAATTAGGATGTGAACATTAGAAACCAGCAAGCAACTAATTATATATGAAAAGTAATAATGTTCATTGAGTCATAAAAAATTATTGATACTCGTTGAGTATTAAAAAATGTTGGTCTCATGTACAGTCTTCATAAAATCCTTATGACATTTAAAGTAGATTTAAGGGGATGATGGAATTTGTTCTGGTAATATTTATCAAGTGCCTTCTTTTTTTTTTCCCAAATGCCTTCTTATGTCATGTATGTTTGAGGCAGTGGTGATATAGCAGTGAAGATGATAAAGTCCCTGCCCTCAAGGAGCTCCGGTCTAGTGAAAGGGACAAATCAAAAGATACGATCAAATTTGAAATTTTTAAGCCATAACATATAGTTAATATAGTCTTATTTCAGATCCTATAACAAGCAAAAATTAGCTGTACAATGGTAAACACCCTTCTCTAATTAGCAGAATTGCAGTTCATCTATCAGGTGTGGGCAAAAAATAAAATCAGTTTTGTTTTTATCTGCTTCTCACAGATGATAAATCCAATGCAAATTATTAGTTTTAACTTCTCATAGCCTTTACAAAGAGTGTGTTTCTGCAAACTTTCTCGTAGGAAATAAGTTCTTTTTCAAAAGTTTGGGAAAAAATATTTTCTTGTGACCTTGCACACTTTATATTCTTCTTAAGAAACTTGCTTAGAGAACAAGAATTGAAGTCTTGTCCAATTTTCATCACAGTTTGTATCTTCAGATATGAAGTCCAAATAAAATGAACTCTTCAGATGGTAGCCTAAAGTTTCTGATAGATAGGAATCCTGGTGCTCTTATTTTGGGGGGGGCTACCTGGTGTAATTTGTTGTATCATAAAGTAAAGCATTTATAACAATTTGCAAAAATGAGTAGAAAGGAAAGACACAGTTGCTTGACAGTTGTTCCATATTCTTCTCTTAGTTACTCATCAGTTTAACAGTTCTTTAAGTTCTTTTTAAAGGAACCAAGACTCTAGGCTTAAATTGGGCTTACCCTTTCTCTTGATTAGTATATATCATTCTTTTATAGCTATTGGAAGAGTCCTCGCAGTCAGCTAACATGTTGGATCCTGAACCAAATTAGGACATCAACAATGCCTAGGGCTCTGATGTCATGAATGTTCTCAATTTTTGGCAAAAAATTTTAACTTACCTGATCAAGTAGAGGCAGGGCTGGAGGAAAAGTAGTAAAAGTTCAGTCCAGGAAAAAGGAAAGGCCATGGAGCTGGGATCTTCATCAAAGGGAAAGGCCTGCGTTTTCTCCCTCGTATTACCAAGCTAAGTCCCGAGCAGACTATCAGTAAACATTTGGTTCCTTTTTGTCCTTTGTTTCCATTAAAAATAATCCACAGCAGCAATTCCTAATTAGGAGTGCTCATCAGAAACACCTGGGAAACTTTTTCAACCTACATAGGCTTATACCCTGTACTTAGAGATTTTGATGAATAGATCTAGAGGAGGGCCTGGGCATCTCTTATCTTTTTTCTGAAAAACTTGTGTGAATTTTCACCACACTGGTAAGAAACTATTGGCCTATTATAATTGATTTTCCTAAAGCATTATCCTAGCATTATGACCGCATTTTATGTCTTTTTCCTGGTATTTTCTTTATTCCACATTTTGCATAATATTTTTCTTTTAATATACTTTATTTGATTGTTATTGTAGGTAATTTTGACCTCTCTGTCCCTCTGACTGTTCTAACACCTGTCTGCCTTTCTACAGCTGCTGATGTGTGGGACTGGAGACATCAGTGTCTCTGACTTCAAAGCCCATGCCGTGGTAGTTGGCGGCTCATGGCATTTCAGAGAAAAGGCAAGTGGACCAAACTTCTTTCAGTTGTATTTGTGCCATGTTATAAAGAAAAAGTTTTAGAAGAAGTAAGTAGAGGAGTCAGAGAAGTGGACATTTTGACCAGGGAAGAATGATACATGTGGGAAAGACAGATGGTTGTCTAGACAGAAGGGAGCGCTGGTCCCATAAGGCTGAGTATAACAGGCTGAGTTATAACAGGAGCGGTAAGTTGGAAGCGCAAAAAAGGTGAACCAAGGAATTAGCAACCATCCTCCTGACAATGTCAGTTCCTGAAGAGGTTGTCAACACTGTTCCTCCCTATGTCCTCATATCCCTATTTCAGGATATCTCGTTCTCCTCCGCCCACACACACACACTCCCCCAGCAGGTTGCATACCATGTTTGATCCCAGTTTTGTGCTCTCCCTGTCAGGTCATGAGGTGGTTTTGGACTGTCGTTTCCAGTTTGACTCAGGAGGAGTTGGCTCGTCTGCTTCAATTCACAACAGGCTCCTCTCAGCTACCGCCTGGTGGTTTTGCCGCCCTCTGTCCCTCATTCCAGATTATTGCCGCTCCAACCCATAGCACGCTGCCTACTGCACACACGTGGTAGGTATTGCAGCCCAGTGTGTGTTTTTGTGGAAGATTGTCTTTCCAGCCCTTTCCAGTGTTACTTGTGGTGTGAGTGAATCGCTTCTCCCCTTGCCTTTGCAGTTTTAACCAGCTGTGCCTCCCTACGTACGACTCATATGAAGAGGTACACAGGATGCTGCAACTGGCCATCAGCGAGGGCTGTGAGGGTTTTGGCATGCTCTGATCGCTCTCCTGCCATCCATTCAGCACTGGTACTCTCTGGAGCACATTACAGACCTCCTAACTTCTGGCCCTCATACACTTAACCATCAGCCAGAAGATGCCGCATGCTCCCCTGTGTTTGGAGTATATTGTCAACTACAAGCCTTGTCTTTACCTCGCCCCCTTCCTGCCCGTCTCTACCGTGGACCACTTTGTCATGGTACAAAATCTGAGCTACCCATTCATTCATGAGGAGAGGACCATGCTGCTATAGTTTCATTTGGTTCTTTGAAGATCTCAGTAGCTGGAGCTGCCTCATTAACTGAGGGAGATTACACAAAGGCCTCAGGCTGATTGGAAATCTGGTGTGTTGAAAGCCTGAAGTCCACGCCTTGCTCCAGCTGCCTCTGCTAATGCTCCTTGGGAGGTGATACCCTTTTTGGCCCTCACTATTTGACCTGACTGGTATGTGGGTCCTTTTCTGTGGGAAGAATGATTGCTTCTTCTCATCAGGAGCCAGAAAAAGCACAGATAGGAAGTGGCCACAAGAGCATGTTCGCTTTCATCCCTCTGCACAATGGCAGCACAGCCCATGGCACTGGACTACCTCTAATAGGGATTGATAGCACAAAAGGATCTTTTTTTTGTGGTGTCAGAACTGGAAAAGGAGCTTTGCCTGTAGGCATTTCTGAAAATAATCATTAATCCATAAAGAAAAACTCACTAAGGTTTTTTCTTGAATTTGAGCCTGGTGAAAAAAGCAGACAGACCTAAGAATGAGAGAAACAGCTGGGCTGTAGCCTCCAGCGCTGAATGTGATTCTCCTCCAGGGTTATGGGGCATGCTGAGGCCCATGGCTAACTGGAAGATAACTGATGCTTTTCCCTGAGTATATTCTTTACACTGAGATATGGCTTGGCCTAGCCATTTGCCTCCAAGTTAGGCATCATTCTAAGAGCTTAGGATTCTCTGACATGGATTTCAGGTTCCCACCAGAACCTAGATTTCTACTGAAGAAAATTTTGTAGCAAAGGATGGGAACAATAAGAAAAGAATACCAGTGAACCCTTTTTCTCTATTTTTGGTGTTCTGTGGCAGCACTGTAGGAAAAGAAGGATAAGAAATTTTAGTGCTTATCACAGGTCCTTTCACTTGAGTTCAGACTCTGGGAACATGCCTAGAGAAGATATGTAAGTCAGTAAGTAAACACCTGTCCTGGTGATTTCCTTTCACTCTATTAGGTGCCTGGAAGGGGAACTGAGAAGGGAAGAAGATCTATTAGATTCACTGTAGAGCGATGATTGAAGAGAACCCCTCAGCGATCTCTCAATCTCTTGGAAGAGGGCGTCCTTTCTCTTTACAGTTTGGATGAAAACGTTTTCAAGGCTCAAAATCTCATCGACTCCCCAAATTTTTGTGTTTAAGAAAGCTTTGCTGCAAGCTACCATTCCCAGTGAAGCACTTCAACTCTGAGAATATTACAAGCCATCATTTATTGCCAAAAAACCAGCAAGTACACAGAGTCCTGAGATGAGGCAGGACTTGTGATAATGCCTTGGCCTCCCAAAAGTGTGTCTGAGCCCTCTCTTTCCCCTGGGCCAGGTGGGCATCAGAAGGAGCAAGCCCTCCTGAGCTGCTGCAGTTCCTGCCTGACCTCACTCCTCCGCAGGCGTCATTTGTCCTCTCTTGGCATGAGTTCTGACCTCTCATCCTTGGGGTTCAGGATCCATCAGCAGGTCCTCTGTACCCCAGGATCCTCCATGCCACATGGTCACTGCTCTCCTCAGGGACCAGGACAAGGTGCTGCTGCTTGCCCAAGTATTTTACCACAGGATATGTGCAGGCAAGTTTAGTCATCACCCTGGGAAATACAGTGCTGTCCCTGGAGCCCAAATAGGGGTTTCCAGCTTGGGGCACGCGGGCTGGTTCTGCTGCCTTTGGCAGCTGTTCCTCCTCTGGATTCTGCATTCACACTCGCGACATCCCACCGACAGCCCTCCAGAGACTGATGCTGGAGATTGAGTTGATTTTCTTGGCTAGATCTGTCATTTTAAGCTCTAGCCATAGCACTTTTTCATAGCATCCTGAACACAAGTGTAACCCAGCTGTAGCAGCTGCAGCCCTGTGGTGGTCCTTAGGCACCGGAGTCTTTGTTTAACAAAATCCTTTGTTACTGTTGTGGTTTTCTAGTCTTCCAATGTACTCTGTCTTTCCCAACTCTCTTCAAAATGATCTTTGCTCTTTTTGGCAATTCCTTTCTAATTCTGCTTTGGTACTAACCAGTGTGGGGAAAAGGTACAATAAGTTGGAGAGAAGGGGAAGTACTGTTATTTCTTGGGCAATTTTCTATTTATGTTTCTTATTTTGACCAGTTCTCTTATTTGTTCCTTTGTGGCCCAGATACTTAGGGGCCAGCCAACCTACTGGCCTTTTAGTTTCTTTGAAGGAGACCTGGCAGCAAGTGAACATCACAGAAAGAGTTGGCATGTTTCAGGAACTTTGGCAGAGACCAAGCCCCGCTGCAAATTTGCCAGGCCAGATGAAAAGCCCAGACAGTTGCAGCCGATGGTGTAAATATTGTACAGTAAATAAATAAAAGAAGGACTAAGGAGCAAAGGGCTGCTTTAAGTGGAAATTCTGGGTTTAAATTGGAGGTGGGGAAGGAAAAGATTTAGCAATATCTTTGTCCTCAGTTAATTCCTTCGGAAGAAGTCAGCTGGGGCAAAATGTACATGCAGAGCCCTGGCCTATTGCAGGCCCATTTGCAGGCCTTGCCCTTTCACCCCGCCTGATGCTGTCCGTGGCCCTGGCAGGAGCATGGTGCACTTTCTCCCAGGCAGCCATCAGGACAAGTGCTTGCACTAAGCTCCTGAAGAAGAAGCCAGTTTGGTAAGAGCAAAGGATGTCAGTTCCTCATCAGTCTTCAGTCTTCTTTTTTTTTTTTTTTTTTTGGCTTTTATAAAGAGATTTACTTGGGGTAGAAGCTTATAGCCACAAGGCTATAAAGAGTAAGTTACTTCTTTCACGAAAGTCTATTGCCACATATTGGAGCAAGATGGCTGCCTGTTGCTGTGAGGGTTCAGCCTTCCTCTTCCTCCTAAGGTCCTGTGGTCCCAGCTCCTTCTGATCTCAGCTGTAGGCTAGCATAAGGCACATGTCTCTTCCCAGGGCTCATTTCTTTCTGAGATTCTCAGCTGTTCAGGGCTCTGGTCTCTTCAGCTGCAAACTGCTTCCTGGTGTGCAGTTGCCTAAGAGCGATTCTTGCTCAGCCTCCATCCCCGGGCCCGCCATAGTTAAAATCACAGCATGCAGCCATCTCTCATGACACCACCTGTCTCATCAGTCTTTTAAACATTAATATTTTTATTAGCTACATAAGAAATTCACATTGATTATAGGAAAATAGGAATTTTTTTTTTAAATACAAAGAAAATAAGTCACTCTCCATCTGGAGGTGACCACCCTTAACATTTTGATGTGTAGCTTTCTTTTTTCGTGTAATCACACATTTATTTCCCAGCGTCTCGCCCCTGCCTGCCCGTACTTTAGCTGTGGTAAACTAAACCACTGCTCCTAGAAAGCTTGTGGGTGGCTGGTGTGCTAATTCATTTCTAACCAGAGGTAAGCTTGGCAGAGAAAGAAAACCAAACCCCTTATTCTAGCGTAGAAGGAAAACCAGTCGGGACCCTGACTTTCTTAAAGAAATAATCATAGTGTACTTGTACTTCGGTTCCCAGCCTGGAAGATCAAAATGCCCTGGGGAATTTTTAAAAAGCTACAGATTCTTGGACCCCACCTCAGACCCAGTGACTTGGAACCTTAGCTTGAAAACTGCTCTTTTAGAATCCATTCATTCTACTCCCACCTCAGCAAGCTCCTGAGTGATATGGAATGTCTTAACAAAATTCTGTTCCTCTAACTTTTCATTTTTTAAGATATTTATAGTCTTGGGTTTTTTACAGTCACTGGTTTTGAATTGGTCACTGTGATTCAGCCCATCATGATATTCTGAAGATCCAAGAGGCTGGTAGGATTGTTCTTGAATTAACACAGTACATACTAGCTTCTCATACACTGTTACTTTTGAGCCACTTGCAGATTGAGCTCTCAGACCTCTGCCCAGCCACACTTCTCTTAGGACCACAGTAGAGGCTCTCTAGGAAGTGACTTGAACCAGAGGATTCCTTACCTCTATGTTGGTTTCACTTTGGGTCTCTCAAGCATAATAAACTCCAGGCATCCTGTAATAGTTCTATTTAAAAATGAATAATTCCTTTTTTCCTGTTAGTTTGAGATATTAGTATAATGTATGTTCAAAAAAGTATACAAACATGCAATTTAATAAATAATTATAAAGGAAACACACATGTAACCTCTGTCCAGATCAGAAATAAGACATTTCAGCATTTCAGAAATATTCCTATCCCACCCCTCCAGAAATAAGTTATCCTAGCTTTTATGGTATTAATAATTGTTTCATTAATTCTTTTTTCAAGCAGCCTGTCCTTGAAGTCATAGTGGGGAGAAAAAAAGTCTGTATAGTCTGATAAGATGCCACTGAGGTTGATTGTCTCCATAATACTAGACCTCACAATTGGTTTTAAAAGTTTTAAACATTCTGTGCCCATATTTCAGATTCCCCAGCTGAATCTGATGAATCATATTCAAAGGCTACAAAGTCTCCCATTCTATAAAGAATTTTTCCAAGTTACTCTAAATTGGATACTCCTTTTCTTTTATACTGTGAGCAGTTTTTGTGGGCTGGGCTAACATGATTGTGATTCTCCTTGGTGATCAGTGGAAGGTTCTTGAGCATCACACAAATATAGCCGTATTGAAAATCACTGAGCATTACACTGTTTTTTAAAAGTGTGGAATGGGCTAATATTTCTGGGTCAGAAAACTGAATCTGCAGTTCTAACAGACAGCCATCCCACAGTTGAGGCTCGGTGTGTTTTTTTTGGAAGATGGGAGAGATGGAGACAGGGAAAAATTTAGAAACCTGCAGTGTGTGTTGTGATTATTTTGGCTTGTATGTAGGAGAGTGATGTTTCCTAGAGTTGGGATATGCCATGCCATGAATTTTTTTCAGATTCAAGTCATTTTAATTTTGTGTACATAAAATCACTTCACAGTAGCCACAGAAGGGACCTGGGTTCTCTGCGATGAATGGGGTGTGAAAACTCTACAAAATGGTCATTAAATTCCTGGTAAGGAGACATGGAGGACACAGTCTCTTTCCAGAAGTCCAGGGAATGATAGCTATGGGTTTTTGGTATAGAATCAGAGGTGGCTATTAGCCGAGTTGTCCAAGTTGGCAATATAGCCCTGGTTTGTCAGTACCAGCCAGAAGCAGTAGCCTCTTGAGCATTGGGTGGTGACAATATTGGTACCTCTAGGGGCAGGGATCACACAGAACCATAACAACCAGTCATCATGCAAGAACAGTGTGGGGCTCACCATCTAGTTCTTGTATAACCCTTCCATCAGGGAGATGGTGGATAACTTAGCCAAGATGAAACCTGTGGATGGCAGTTGCTACTTCCTTGAGGTACTCAATACCAGGCCAACATGGCCTTTGATGACCATGAATGTCTTAGACCAGATTCAGCTGGGAAACCAGGCAAATTTCTGAGTGGGCAAGGTCTTAGGACTTCATTCTTTAGGGATGACTCCAGGAAAATGTCAATCTCAGACTACCCAAGGACCTAGAGAGGAGATAAATTTCTTCCAAACCTCATGTTCTTGACAAGGTGACCCAGCTTGAGTCTAGGCTGCCTTGTCCTCCAGCCCCACTGCAACCCAGGAATCACCTGTCATTTGGTGTTTTCTCAAAAAACAGTGCCCTTGGGTACTTTTGCATCCATTTTGCTGAATGGGACCCTCAAAAGATAGAGAGCCATGAATTGATGAGCTTAAATGTTCTTACTCTATTTTTTAACTCTCAACGATTCCACCTTGGACAAGACAACCTAACTTCAGCATTAGTTTTCAGACCTGCAAAATGATGCTAAATTAAATAAGAAAATTGACTAATAACTTGGAGGTCCTTGAAAATTTTTCATTATATGTACATGTATACTCTTCACCCTGGCTTAGGGCCTTGATAATGTCCACAGCTTTTAGGCTATAAGGATCTTGGGGCAGTTGAGGCTGCTGGAGTGGATGACTGATATGAAAGTTCCAAGGGGGCAGTGTCTCTTTGCCCTCTTTGCCATCCTTAGGCAGGCCGGCCGGAGAGCCTGGGTATCCAAGACACCTATCCCAAACACCTGCGTAGAAGACCCCAAGGTGATAAAGACCCCTTCTCCTCTGCTTGACCCTTCAAAGGCCAGAGAAGGGGGGCTGCATCTCAAACCTACATCATGAAATCTGCCACCCCTAACACCCTTAACTTTCACCTGATGACTAAGTCGTAATCAGCTTCCATTTTTTGAGCTATTTCCAAATGCCAGGAGCTTTATATTCTTTGGCTTATATTCACAATGACCCTGCAAGGTAGGTCTTATTTTCTCCATTTTACACAAGATAAGATTGAGGCATAGAGAGGTAAGTAACTGCTAAGCTTCCTTAGCTAGAAGTGGCAGAGCTGTACTTAAACGGGGGTCGCTTCATGTCAAAGCCAAAACTCCATGTTTCTGGTTTGTCTCTAGCAGATCAGCTTAGACTAAGAAGCAGCTCAGGCACTGGGCCACCAGTGGTTGCTGACTCTACCTCACTTTTGCTTGGCGACCCTGTGTGGCAAATGAACATTTTGTACCTGAATTTACATATCAGTCACTTGGAGGTGTGAGATTCATGTGAAATCCCTACTCATCCTCCATGGAGGGCTTTTAAGAGATAGAGCTATTAGTGGCTTTACAACCATCTGCATTTAGAGAGTTCCATAGAATACCAGCTAATGACTTGAGTGAAGTGGCTTCCAAGTTTAAATGAAGAGAATTCTGCATGAAGAAAATAAGATACCCTTGAGGATATAACCAAGGGGGAAAAAATCCTGACATTTTAATATTCCCCCTTTGGTGGAAAATCAATAGGTCACATGCAAATGAAATAATTAGAATGGGGTCAGACGTGCTACACAGTACCAGAGATGTTTATCTCCGGTAACTAGGTCTGCAGAAAAAGACTCATTTAAATAAATCTTTTGTCTCTAAACTCTCCTTACATGAAACACAGCACGGCTTGGCAGAGGCCATATTCCTGGTGTATATCTCCCTGAGGAAGCAAACATTTTTAAAAACGTCAAGAGTTCTTCATTAAAGGGAGACACCCTCCCTTCCCAAACAAGACTGAGATTCTAATTAATCTATAAGAACAGTGTCTTCTCCAGGATGAGGGGTCACTGTACCTCTCTAGGATGAGGTTACTATTTCTCCAACCCACAGTTAACCTGCTTTGTGGCTTGGCACATGAAATCTTTCTGAATCTCCCCATCCTCTCTACAGACCAACAACATTCCCTCTCTCTTCAGAACTCCCACTCAGTGGAATTGCCAAGACATTCCTCTTTGCCCATTAGCAGAGTCAGGGATATCAAGAGTATTTGCAAGCCAGCTGGAGAGCTTTTGATGGCTTTTATGTTATGTTGAAGACTGTGTTACTGTGTAAGGAAGATTGTGAATGTGTCATCTTGCATAGATTCTAGTCCTAGGTCTAACCCTACTCCAAGTTGTCCTTCCTATAAATGCTTCTTCCCTATCCATTCCACCAAAAAAAAAAAAAAAAAAATCTGGTCACCCGGGCTTTGTGGTGTCCCTTTTTCTTTGTGTTCTGTGCCTCTCTGCAGTTCAGCAAAAATTCCCTCTGTACCAGGCACTGTGCAGGCATTTCTGGACACATAAAATAGGATGTGATCCCTGCCTCTGAACAGCTTATGGTGCTGTGGGGAGAACAGACATATAAACAACCCGTTTTCCTTAGAGAAGTTCCTTCCCCCAAGGCTGGGGCACCCAAGCCCATCACCACCATCCCCTATAGTTTCTCTCATTTCTGTTTATGTATTTGGAGGCTTTCCGTAGTCTAGAGTAACAGCTGCAAGTGGAATTTGTCTAGCTCCTTCCACATATACAGAGGGAGGGAAATTACCCTCGTTGACTTTCAGAGAAGCAAGGACCCTTGCAAAGATGGATTCCAAACCCAGATACCCAAGGATCGAGGCCCCAAAGCAGAAAGACCATCCTCTGAGCTGGTCCAGAAATAGACTGGGAATGGGAAGTTAGTGCTCTCCCTTAAACCTTCTCTCCCAGACCAAGCAGACCTGAGCTGTTGACTTTGGCAGCAGGGAACCGGTCAGAGCCTGCAGCTTGGTGAATGAAATTATGATTCTGAGAGGATGGGGGAGAGGGAGGTGTCTCCAACACTAACACTGAAATCAGAAGGGTTTGTACTGTGTTCAGAACAACCAGGGAGTGGTAGAGGAAAGACAAACTCATGCCATGTCCAGTGAAGTCAGAGGCATGGAGAGGCAAATCAACCTGAACAGCAGTGAAGCAGCTTGGTTGTGACAACTTTGAGCAGAAACAACTTGACTATAAGTTTGCTTGGTGTTAATAAACAGGCAACTGGGAGTCCCTGGTTGTCATCTTGCAGTGGGCTGCAGCAGATACTTAATTTTCTCTGGAGTTTGGCCAGGTCTTGAGGTTGATCTCCCAACTTTCTGAGCTGGATTGCAGCTGAATGGGCTGTGGGTCAGGCCATTGCCTTTAGGAAAGCCAGCTCGCTCTTCAGGCTTCCTTTCCCAAAGGGATTTCTCCTCTGAAACCTTGATGATGGTGCCAGGCTGTGTCTCCTCAAAAAATCAAAGCAACTGAATTAAACTTGGGTGTTTTCCTATAGCACTAGCATTTGCTATCCCAATGAGGGTAGAAAAAAAGTGTTGTGGTCAGATCCTGGCAGGCTTGGCCATGCAGCTCTGGGGATATCTGGAGGCGGGGTGTCTGTGCAGCAGCCAGGCATCTGCGTTCTCCACCTGGGTCTGACCTGTAAGCCCCCTAACCCTTGAATTTTCTGTTGTGCTGGCATCCGAGCCATGATTTTCAGATGGCCTCTCACACTGGAAGTAGCACAAAACTTTTTGTCAGACCATTTCTTGAGTTTGGGCTCCAAAAATGTCATTGTGGATTAGCTACAGAGGGAAAAGGAGCTCAACTCCAGTCTTGACATTTGAGGGTGAAGCAGGGCTTATGGGCTTGGCTTGAGGGGCAAAGGCGGCCAAAATGGTGGTTGGCACAAGGATATGGAGAACTTTTGGGAGCAGAGCCAGAAACAGGATTGAGGCCCAGGAAAGTTTGGCTTGAGTAAAAGCTGGGTATTTAAGCAGGAACACTCACTCTATTTTTCTCAGCCTTGGCAGAAGGTCAGAGCAACAAGCAGTTCTAGCAGGGTCCACATCCTTCCTATTGTCTCCACCCAATCTCGCTCATTGTCACGAGCATCTGCTTCAGATTTGGGCCCTTG